>NC_060140.1:307160612-307766706 GCF_021461385.2 Schistocerca piceifrons
TACGCAGAAAAGACGACGTATGAAGTTACGACGTGGTGCCACTCCTGTGTCCAGTATTGTTGCTGGGCCTATCCCCGCTGCCTCTTCAAGGGAAGCCGGAACAATGCTCTCCGTACTAACAGTCTATAGTACTCCAGAAGTCGGCGTGTGGGCTACTTGTCTTATAGCAAAGAAACCCATTTACTGAGGTATGTGAGGTGGATGTGCAATTCTGCGCCCTCTCGGGCGCTAGTCGACTGGGGATCTATCAATTCCATATTCGCATGACTGTCGTGGGATCCGACCAACTAGAATACCAGTATTGCGGAACGATAAACAGCAGTTTTCGGGAGGACACAAAACAGCCGCTACCAAATTCCATTACGTGCTGGTAAGCGTTTTTCCTTCTTATAGCGGACTAACATGATCTTCTCACAAACAACCAAAATTCAAATGCGATTTCTGGATACAAAGCCCGTTGCTGATTTTTTTTCCTTGCATAAAGAATTAAGATGGCGTTAGTCCTACCTATTTCACGCCGTTGGCATGAAAAGCTAATCAATACAGCATTGTACCTTCAAACATTTCTCAGACTTTCACATCGAGCCATCTACGCCTACATGGTGGCTGCCAATACTATCGAACATCTATCCAACTCTTCTTCGTCGAAAGGCGGATCTCTATTACTTTTGCCAGCACGACTCTAAAAATGAGCCAGTTCCTCCATACAAAGATTTACCCTCGCTGCCTAGGAAACACCTCATCTCCAGAAGACCAGCGTATGGACGATGAATCCAAATTCTCACCACTGGGCTCAATGGCGACATAGTGGAAACGTAAGTGGCAAGCCAGGGACACTCGGAACCACGAACTTATTGACAACCGACCTGTTAAATCTATGCGGTGTGTGACCTTTCGGACATGTCTGAAATAAAAGATATCACGTATAAATATAATTAAAGCGAGGAGGGCCAATGATCTCTTCATTGCAGATCCGCTCTGGGCTCGAGCACTTACAGGAATTGGCGAAATACTGCGAGTAATGAGGATAGTGGACAGAGGCACAACATTCGTAGTGTGTGGATAATTTGAGAATTTGCGTCTGTCGGGAGTGCATTGCATTTTATTTGTTACAGACGCGTTTCGCCTTTTACTTTAAGGTTTGTTCAGTGGAATCTAGAAAGGAACAGTTTTGTTTTGATATACGCTACTTGTAGATTATAAAACAGTTCATGTCTTGTTCCTTGCGTAAATAAGAGATAATTTACAGCTATTGGAGTTTGGCTGGTATCTGTGTTTCCTCTCATCTGAACACGTGCTGGAGGTCGCACTATAACTTCACTTATGAAACGTAGCACATTTTTATATTACCGTAATGTTCGTAACATGAAAATGTGCTTACAGCGGTCTCCAGTGCACGTTCCTCCGTGAGATTCTAAAGTCGGTCACTAGTCTGAAACATCTAGCAGAAAACAACGTATGTTTCTAGGTAGAGTCTCCAGCAGCCACAACTCCTCCCCTACACTTCACACCAGTTTGACGTTTTTCGCACGCCGCCTTCACGGTGTTGCAATTTTAGTGGCCAGATGTATACAAAATTATACAATTACTCAATTGTATACTGTCCATTTATATGTTTTTTGCTGCTTTGTGTACTGCACTCTGAATATATATATATTCTTGAAGACAGTGACGAAGGACGAGATTCTACAATTTTGTTGATGTTGAAGCCACGTTAAAAGTGATGTTAAATAAGCTGATATAATTAGTTGGTGGGCCGACGCTGATCGTTTCGACCTAAACTTCTAGCGAGTAAAGATTTGTTTTGTCAGCAGCTCCTGGTGGTACATAAATATGACTTTCTTTGATATTTCCTAACCTGCGCTCGTAACTTTAAGCTTTGTGTTTATGGGGTGTTACAAGTCCGAGACCTTAGCCGCGGCGGATGTTGATCTTGCTCTCGTCGCTAAGTCCATGTGCATCTACAAACACCAGCAGTAGGGGCCTGACTCAGCGAACGCCAGACATGACACAAAAAAGGGAGCTTTGAGTCTGACGTCCCGTCGACGACGAGGCGATTAGCGACGGAGTCGTGACACGGCAAGCGGCTCGCAGCAGACGCCTCGTTGTAAGGAAAATGGACATGCCACTCGCTACAATTTGCAACACAGAGTCTTTACATGTCCTCTGACGCAGAAAATTGCTGAATCAATCTGCGCTGACTTATATCTGGCAGTAAAAATGCTGTGCACTTCTTCGACACAGAGCTTCCTGCCTATCTACTGAGGATGACATTTTTCCTAACTTTATTACCCGTTAGAGTGTTATGCGCAGCGTTTTATGCCGCTCTACAGATGTTTGTTTTTAGAAAAACTCTGTTAATATCCAGTAACTCTCATTCGCCTTTTTTCTTGATAATTATTTATTTCTCCGTGAATCATACTTGGAACAACTTGCTAGATATGGAACGTGACAAATAAAAACACCTACAGCCGTCCTTATGATTTTATTTTATTTTGTCGTCCCAGAGACCTCCTGTTAAAAGGGTGGACATACAAAAGCAAAACGTGGAACGTGTTGCTCGTTAATAGGATATATTTTTTTCTCTGACTGAACTTCTACATGCTGGCCATTTGCCGACCTCAGTTTTTTTTATACGATAGAGGTAAATAAGTGATACAGAATGAGATTTTCACTCTGCACCGGAGTGTGCGCTAATATGAAACTTCCTGGGAGATTAAAACTGTGTACCGGACCGAGACTCGACCTCGGGACCTTTCCCTTTCGCGGGAAAGTGCTCTAGCAAGCACTTGTCTCGATCCGGCACAGTTTTAATCTGCCAGGAAGTTTTATATCAGCGCACATTCCGCTGCAGAGTGAAAATCTCATTCTGGAAACATCCCCCAGGCTGTGGCTAAGCCATGTCTCCGCAATATCCTTTCTTTCAGGAGCGCTAGTTCTGCAAGGCTCGCAGGAGAGCTTCTGAGAAGTTTGGAAAGTAGGAGGCGAGGTACTGGCGGAAGTAAAGCTGTGGGGACGGGGCGTGAGTAGCTCAGTTGGTACAGCACTTACCCGCGAAAGGCAAACGTCCCGAGTTCGAGTCTCGGTCCGGCACACTGTTTTAGTCTGCCAGGAATTTTCAAAAGTGATACAATATACAGAAATTAATATATCTATAAATGTTATCTGTATGCGATTCAGGGATGGAACCTTGAACAATGAGGAGCTTCGTTCCAAAACGCATTAAATACAACCGTGATTAACATACAGTCTCATGTGTTTTCACACCAGTTGGGTTATGTTCTTCAATGCTGTTGACTCAGATCGAGTCATTTCATGTTCTTTCTCATAGTAGTTTAGTGTTGGAAAACATGAATCGGATCAAATAGTATTATGTACACCGCAGCCGACGATTCAAAACGTATTATATTCAGGGCAAGTCTGCGTTATTAGCTCGCTCTTTTGCTTACTGTTTCCGATATTTTCATCATACATCTCACATGACTGTGCAATTTCCATCACCATGGAGGGCTACTCACCCGTGGGAGAGCAAGCGAATGAAGCAGAATGAGAAATAGAGCTGCGAAAACTAAAAAGCAGCGTGAAAAGGTAACTCAGTAATTTACAACACCTGATGTATTTAACGAGTGATCGTTTTCAGTGAAGTTTCTGATGTTGCTGCATTGATGTGTTATTTGTGTAGGAATGATCTGATGTTTTTATACTTTGATTGAGCTTTATTATAGGTAGTTATGACGTGGCGAGACTTACTACGTTTTACGTACTTCAATCGAGATCCTTGTGTAATTCTGAGGCGCCTTGTTATCACAAGAAAGTAGATTCAAGTGTGGAAGCACACCAGTATTCCAACCGGTGAAAAAAAAAAGGAACAGCGTACCGAGTAGAGTGGAACAATAACGCAGACTCAGTTGTATGATGGAAGCTGTATCTCCAGAAACACGAAGAACTTTAAAGCAACTTACACGAAAGCGTATTCGAAATTCCATTGACAAACCGAGAGAATTACCTAACGCTAAGAAACTGAATTTAATAATCTATTGAAAAAAAAATGTGGAGACAACTGAGAAGAGGTTGATAGTTTGTAGTTTTATGTTTCGACCCTAAACATCGATGCGACATCAGCTGAAACTGGTAGACAGGCTCCTGAGGATGATGACTGTCACTGTTTGCATGAGGAACAAGGACTAAGAGCAAGATTATAACACATTGATCTAAGGCCGGTATTACACTATCAAATTTCTTCGTCAAATATCTTTTTCAAAAATCTTTGTCAAAGATATATGAGGTTTAATAGGGAACTTTGTCAAATGTCGTCCAATATTTGATCAAATCCAGGGCCTTGCTGTAGATTTGATCAAAAAGGTCGCTTGTCTTCTGTTCACTGCAATGTGACATGTTATCACATGGAGCGCTAGCATCGCTGTAGCGTTCTGTCGTCTGTAGTGTTTTCATATACATTGCCAGTAAATACAATTAGTGTGTGCCGACAACTACAAAATTAATAGAGATGTATGAAGCTGATGAGGCGCTTTACAACGCAAGGCACCCTGAATGCAAAAATTGATTAAGAAGATTGGAGACCTGACCTAACCCAACCCAACCCAACCCAACCCAACCCAACCCAACCCCCTCCTGTAGCAAGGAATCGGGGTGTTACAGTCAGCCTGTATTCTGCAGATGTAGCAGTTCTTAAGTGAATAGCGTGTTTTGTGGTACATGCAACTGCTGTGGTTAATAACAAGTTGTTGTTGTCAGCCATCTTGAACTTTGACGAAAAATATGATGACAGTGTAATACCCCTTCTAGCGCTACGTCAAAGATCTTTGTCAAATATATTTGACGGAATATTTGATCACATCTTTGAACAAATCTTTGACAAAGAAATTTGATAGTGTAATACCGGCCTAACGTCAACAACATGACAGTAACTTCATTTTCTTATATGATAGGCTTGTCCAAAATCAAAATCAATAAAAAGTTATGAAATGAACCTTTTAGATCATCCTACGTAAAACCATGACTGTATATAAACGTATTTTCTTGAGTAATTAGTTCAAAATGTATTAAATGTATTGAAAATTATAATGGCGCCTTTATGCAGTGGGAAATGATTTTAGTCATGACTGATTCTGGAACATAATCTAAAAATTCGTGATAATTCCTATGGGATAAAACTGGTGAGGTCATCGGTCCCTAGGCTTACACACCACTTAATCTAGCTTAAACTATCTCATGCTAAGGACAAAACACACACACACACACACACACACACACACACACACACACACACACATGCCTGAGGGAGGACTCGAACCTCCGACGAAAGGGAGCCCATAATCTAAATAGCATGTCGCTGACAATTTTGCCTTATTTCATTTGGTTAGGAAGAGAACATGCTTTTAGCTTCCTACAAAATTATAATCTGTGCGCTTAATACGATTTACAACGACGGTCCTGAGCTATTACACTTGTAACATGTTTCTGTGCAATTAATACCTTGTGTGTATAATTGCCCCAGAAAAGTCATGACTTAATGACTGGGCTAGCTTTCTTAAGCTTTCGTCGCAAAAACAGCACTTCATGCGTATGGTAAACGTTGCTGAAATCAAGCGTTCGAGAGGATCTATACTATCTCATATCCAGTTCAAGTTCTCATCAATAACACTTACGGGAAATTTGAAGATTCTGCGTTAAATATGTATTTTCCTCTGGGCTCCATTATTATTGACGGAATTAAACGAACTGTAACAGTTGATCGAAATTTTTCCGACGGTGATCGCATTAATCGACGATGCGAGTTGAAAATTTGTGTCGCACCGGAACTCGAACCCAGATGCTTCCGGCTCTCTAGAACGATTGCTTTAACCACCTCGCCCATGAGGACACGATTATCGCCCGACCCAAATTCTCAACCAGTCATACACCAGTGCGGCGTCCTTGTCGATGCACCCCTCACTCGCAACGTGACTTGTATTCGCACGAGAGGAAACCAAACCTAGTGTGCACCCGCACTGACGGAATCCTGTTTGGCCGTCAAGCCTATAGAATTGTTGCGTATACGGGGTGGACCGTTTCAATCCGTAACGGGGAATAAATCGGGATAGATATGAGATACAGCAAAATGTTTTAGATGAAGTTGTAAGTGGCAGAGACGGTCACGCATTGCATCTAATGGCTGTGACTTTGAACGTGATTTTTATAGGTGATTTGGAGCTTAAACTGACTTTTTTAATACGAACCATAATATTTAAAATTTGAGAAGAGCGGAAATTTTACGTATAAATGATACATTATTGAAAGTAACGGCAAGGTTCAATGAAGATCAAATAAGCGAATTTATTTTTAGTTCTAGTAAGGATTAACTCGGAATGGAGGTGGGACACAGCAAAATAAAACGTTAGATACAAACTGGAAGAGGCATAATCGATCAAGTTCCATTACCAATAACCGTGATCTTAAATGTAATTATCTAACGTCATTCGAAGGCTGAATTTTTGTTTCATGAGAACCAGTATTTGTGACGTCGGATTCGGAAAAAAGGAACAGAGATTTCAACGTTCAGTTTTGATTAACGTGGTTATTGCAAAAGCAAATACATCACAACTTATCAATGATATTGTGATATTTTTAAGACAGAACAAACATAAATTAAAATTAGATCATTGATTTACAAGTCGTTGAGTGCGTCCCATCACCTCTGTCCTCGGGATGCCCCTTCCAATTTGTACGTAACATTGTATTTTGCTGTATCCTTCATCTTAAGTTAATCCCTGCTAGAACTAAAAACATATTTGCTTATTTGGCCGTCACTGAACCTAGCCACGACCTTGATTAATATATCATTTTATGCGTAATGTGTGCCACTGTTTATGATTCTTAAATATTCGGGTTCCTAGTTAAGAAAATAGCTTTAACCTCCAAATCACCTTGAAAATCATGTTCAAGGTCATGGCTATTAGTGGCAAAGCGTGACCCTCTTTGCAACCTACAACCTTTATCCAAAACATTTTGCTGTATCTCATTCCTATCCCAATTTATTCCCCAACATGGATTAAAATGGTCTGTCGGACATGATTTAGCGGCCGTGAATATCAACATCCACGGAAATTTTTCCGACGGTGGTCTCATTGGCGTATGACTGGATTTTGGGTCGGCCGAGAAGCATATCCTTTGTTGAACTTTATTATGATGCTTGAATCCTCGGCAAAGTGCATTATTTTTGCCGAGTCGGTGTAAGACTGGTGGTGATTTACATGCAAAAATCCCGTGACAAGTGTATGTAGACCATGACTAGAATATGAATGTCAAACAAACGACTGCATTCAGCCATCCCGTATTTTATCTGCATAATAATTGAGAATTAGTTGTTTACATCACCCGTCTCGACCTTTTTGATTCTGTCACGCACATTTTTTTCTTTCTTAAGCTGATCTTTTCATCTCTACGTATTATTACATCTAACATTCAGAACAATATGTTTTAACACATTCTAATCTTTACTCGTCCCTACTGTTGTTTGTCTTCTCCTCTCAGTGCTACGTCAACTGTTGCTGGAAGCGTAACAGATGAATCACCACCTGTCTCTTCTTTTGGTACTGGTATTCTTTTTTACATTCAGTGGTGGAAACACGTCACATAGCAGAATCGCGTGCATCGCAAAGCTTTGATGCACAGGCACCGATGATCGTGCGGTGCTGCAGCGATCTCGTATAGCGTAGGTGGAGGTAATTGGTAATTTCTGGAAGATTTCCCTGCTAGCGATAGCGACATTAGAATAGCAGAGAGCTATAAACTGTGGACACACCCGCTCTACCAGATTTGCCGGTAGGAGCGGCCAGCTCGCAGAGTCGCCAATTAACATATAATGGCAGGCGTGGAGGGGGGGGGGGGGGGAGGAGAGGAGTGGAGGGGAGGGAGCAGGATGCCAGTCAGCGTGCGTCCCATGCGGAGAAGTCGGGAACGTCTGTGGAGCTGCTGTGCAGAGATGCCCGCGGCTGTCCATACAGTCTAACTTACAAGCCGACCAGCTGCGGTCGAGTAATCGCTAGAGGTGCCAACACCACCATGATCCGTGGGGTCAGATCTCTGCACACACCGTATTTTTTGCTGTGGCTCAAGGATGGCCAGTACCATTGGAAGGTTCCTGCTATTTAAATCACCAACCACGCCGTACCACTGCCGTCGGATGACATAGAGGCACAGGGGGAAACTGAGTTTCAGAAAGAACCGTCAGGAACATCCCCGTTCAATCGCTACGCAAACAGCACTGGCCTCTGTGATAATCCCACCTGCGATCCTCTCCCCCCCTCCGTTTTCTTTATCAATGACTCGAAAAATATATAATGGTTTTATTGACAGATCTTTTTATTTTCGTACGAAATTTTACTATTTCATTGTTTTTAAAATACATGGGACCATTTCTTATTTCTACGTACTTTTTTTAAATTTATGAATTTGGCCAGCTATGGACCGCATACAACTTAAGACTTATAGTGTTTCTTTTTCTTCCGTTCTTCCCAGTACTTCTTCATTTTCTCGCCAACTGCTCATCTTTTCTCATCTGTCCACATTCTCTTGGGTCGAGGTTTTGGGTCATCTTCTTCATAGTTTGCGTTTTCTATCACCAGCCTGAAGTGATTCCTGTCACGTATCATTTCTTCTGTAACACCTATTTTGTTGGCATCTGTCTTTACTGCTTCTATCCATCCTACAGTTTTTTTTCAGCTTATTAAAGTAATTAAAAATTTTCTTTGTAATCCGTGTTTCTTCCATTCTTTTTAAATGTCCATAAAATTTTACCCGTCTCTTCCTCACCGTATCTGTGATATTTTCTGTATTTTTATATAAGTCTTCACGTCTCCTTTTAATCCACCTATTTTCCTTGTATTTCTCAGGACCTAGAATTTTTCTTAGTGTTTTTCTCTCTTTTTTTTCTGGTTTTCTTAATTCGCCTTTCTTATTCAATGTAAAACACTCTGATCCATATGTTGCTTGTGTCCTAATAACTGAATTATAATGTCTAATCTTCGCTTGTATGGATATTGGTTTCTTATTGTAGTAGTTTTGTGTTAATTTACAAGCAAATTCTAACTTTTATTCTTTCTTCATTTGTTGTGTTATTCAGTCCATTGGCTTGGATCCACTCGTCCAGGTATTTGAATCTATCAACTCTTTTAATTTTTGCATACTTTCTTATCATAAACTTTTTTGTATTATGTTTGTGTTCTATATATTCGGTTTTTTCATAGGATATTTTTAGTCCAGTCTTTTCAGCAATCTCGTGTAACAGATCAAGCATAACTGTTGCGTCTGTTCGGTTTTCAATTATCAATGCCATATCATTCGCAAAGGCTAAACATTTCACTTCAAACTTGTTCTTTCCTTGGCCCATGCTTATACTCTTTTTGCCTCTGTTTTTTAATGTGTTTTCCCATGTTTTTACAATTTTATCTAAAGCCAAGTTAAAGAGAATTGGGGACAGTCCATCTCCTTGTCGATCTCCTGTTTTGATTTTGAATAATTCTACGTACTTGTATATACAGGGTAGTCACGAACAGTAGGAAAAGCTTTTAATGGTGTTAGGCTAGGTAAGCTCAGAAATAATTTTAAGAGAAAAATTCGATACGATGCGCCGCTTCCGACTTAATTCGCATTGAAGTTGGCCAATCAGAGTATCGCGCGCAAATTCAATCGGCCCGCCAGGTAACCGTGCAATTAGTGTCATTTGTTCTCTTGGAGTAGATGACAGCGCCCGAGATACGGCGAAACTAACCGAAATTTTTTCTTAACAGATATTGTTCAGTACAACCAAAGGACCATCACATGTTTTTCAGACTGTTTCCGACCACTCTGTACATAACGCATTACACTAATTGTCAATTTGCTAACCAGGGATAAGATGACAAAAGTTAATATATACTTGTATTTCAAAAACAAAATAACAAAATAATGTTACGCTTTTTTCTAGTTTTACGGGTTTATTTCAAGTAATAAGACAAATTGAAGCTGCCGTCAAGCTCATTGACAGTCGTGTGAATTTGTTATCCCCTGTTCATCACCATCCTAATTGGTTTCTTTACTTGTCCATTTATTTCTCCTGGTAAGAGTAGGGTCTTCAGGTCTTCTCTTACATCTAAGTAGACGATTATAGTGTGTTATCATTCAAATGAGCAATATATGACGTTAATAACACACACACACACACACACACACACACAAAAATGGTTCAAATGGCTCTGAGCACTATGGGACTTAACTTCTGAGGTCATCAGTCCCCTAGAACTTAGAACTACTTAAACCCAACTAACCTAAGGAAATCACACACATCCATGCCCGAGGCAGGATTTGAACCTGCGACGTAGCGGTCGCTCGGTTCCAGACTGAAGCGCCTAGAACCGCTCGGCCACTCCGGCCCCACCCACACCCACACACACACACACACACACACACACACACATATATATATATATATATATATATATATATATATATATATATATATATATATATAACTGCAAAGAACGAAACTTGTCTAGCTTGAAGGGGGAAACCAGATGGCGCTATGGTTGGCCCGCTAGATGGCGCTGCCATAGGTCAAACGGATATCAACTGCGTTTTTTAAATAACAACCCCCATTTTTTAATTACATATTCGTGTAGTAAGTAAAGAAATATGAATGTTTTAGTTGCACCACTTTTTTCGCTTTGTGATATTTGGCGCTGTAATAGTCACAAACATATGGCTCACAATTTTAGACGAACAGTTGGTAACAGGTAGGTTTTTTAAAATACAGAACGTAGGTATGTTTCAACATTTTATTTCAGTTGTTCCAATGTGATACATGTATCTTTGTGAACTTATCGTTTCTGAGAACGCATGCTGTTACAGCGTGATTACCTGTAAATACCACATTAATGCAATAAATGCTCAAAATGATGTCCGTCGACCTCAATTCATTTGGCAATACGTGTAACGACATTCCTCTCAACAGCGAGTAGTTCGCCTTCCGTAATGTTCGCACGTGCATTGACAATGCGCTGACGCATGTTGTCAGGCGTTGTCGGTGGATCACGATAGCAAATATCCTTCAACTTTCCCCACAGAATGAAATCCGGGGACGTCAGATCCTGTGAACGTGCGGGCCATGGTATGCTGCTTCGACGACCAATCCACCTGTCATGAAATATGCTATTCAATATCGCTTCAACCGCACGAGAACTATGTGCCGGACATCCATCATGTTGGAAGTACATCGCCATTCTGTCATGCAGTGAAACATCTTGCAGTAACATCGGTATAACATTACGTAGGAAATCAGCATACACTGCACCATTTAGACTGCCATCGACAAAATGGGGGCCAATTATCCTTCCTCCCATAATGCCGCACCATACATTAAACCGCCGCGGTCGCTGATGTTCTACTTGTCGCAACCATTGTGGATTTTCCGTTGCCCAATAGTGCATATTATGCCGGTTTACGTTACCGCTGTCGGTGAATAACGCTCCGTCGCTAAATAGAACGCATGCAAAACATTCGTCATCGTCCCGTAATTTCTCTTGTGCCCAATGGCAGAACTGTACACAACGTTCAAAGTCGTTGCCTTGCAATTCCTGGTGCATAGACATGTGGTACGGATGCAATCCGATGTTGATGTAGCATTCTCAACACCGACGTTTTTGAGATTCCCGATTCTCGCGCAATTTGTCTGCTACTGATGTCTGGATTAGCCGCCACAGAATCTAAAACACCTACTTGGACATCATCACTTGCTGCAGGTCGTGGTTGACGTTTCACGTATAGCTCAACACTTGGTGTTTCCTTAAATAACGTAACTATGCGGCTAACGGTCCGGACACTTGGATGATGTCGTCCAGGATACCGAGCAGTATACATAGCACACGACCGTTGGGCGTTTTGATCACAATGGCCATACATCAACACGATATCGAACTTTTCTGCAATTGGTAAACGGTCCATTTTAACGCGCGTAATGTATCACAATGCAAATACCGTCCGCACTGGCGGAATGTTACGTGATACCACGTACGTATACGTTTATGACTATTACAGCGCCACCTATCACAAAGCGAAAGAAGTGGCCCTACTAAAACATTCATATTTGTTTATGTACTACACGAATCTGCAATAAAAATGGGGGTTCCTATTTTAAAAAACGCGGTTGATATCCGTTTGACCTACGGCAGCGCCATCTAGCGGGCCAATCATAGCGCCATCTGGTTTCCCCCGTTCAAGCTAGACGAGTTTCGTTCTTTGTAGTTTTTTCGTTTGATGCTTATTTCGTGAGATATTTGGCCCGGTCACTATCAATGGACCACCCTGTATAGTATAGAATACATGAAATTCAAGAAATACATGCATCATTAGCACTGTATTACGCAATTACTTCCTTGTCGATTGTATCAAATGTACGGCAACAATACAGAGGGAACCAATGTGGAGAAGTAGTTGACTAGTCAGAAGAAAATCTAGAAATAATGAAGAGTATGATTAAAATATGAGACGGAAGAAAGAAACGGATAGAGATGAGAAAAGCGTTGCTGATGTTTGGCGCGATGTGGGGCGCTCAACTACGAGGTCATCAGGAATGATGATGATGAGATGAAATGATAAGGACAACACCAACACCCAGTTCCGTTGAGAGGAAATCCCCAACCCGGCTGGGAATCGAACCCGATACCTATCCTCAGTGCAGCACTCCGTGAAGAATTGGCTACCATTCCCCAGGGAACCTTGCAGCACTCCGTGAAGAATTGGCTACCATTCCCCAGGAAACCTTGCAGCACCTGATTGAACGTATGCCTGCGAGAGTGGAAGCTGTCATCAAGGCTAAGGGCGGGCCAACACCATATTGAATTCCAGCATTACCGATGGAGGTCGCCACAAACTTATAAGTCATTTTCAGCCAGGTGTCCGGATACTTTTGATCACATAGTGCAGGAGTAGCGCGCAAGAGGCTGCCAGTGTCTGTTGCGATGCTCCGGAATGGGAAGTCGCTAAGTATTAAATATTCTGTGTAATAATGCCTGTGTGAGTATTAAGGACTTATGGAAAATTAAGATTTGAAGTAAAATTAATTACGAAAATACTACAGATATTATAATGAAATTCTGATAAAGAATCTTTCTAAATACTGTTACATTGATCTGCAATAAGGTAGTCAGTACTCATGTATTTATGTGCTTTTGCTGAAGAACGAGTTTGAATGAGACTAGTTTTGCATGTAACCCCAAGTTCTTTTTTTTTTTTTTTTTTGGAAAGATCGTTTGTTTGCGTAAATGTAATTTTTATGATACGGCTGAGCAACTGAAAGTCAGTTTCACAGTGTGGTAAGATTTTCAAGTAAGATATTACAGTCATTCTCCTCAGTCATATTCCGCCTCCCAATTCCAAGTCGGTTTTATTCACACAAATTCTAAATGTGTCTTAGTCAAATATCACGCATTTTGGATTTTGCAACTGTTGTTGGTTTAGTAGTACTGAGAGCAGAACAATGCGTTATCCGAGGAGACACCAGTACAAGGTAATAAATTTATTTCACACTTTTTATGGATTTTCACACAGGGATCACTTTTGTACTTATTCAGATTTACAGGGCCGTAGTAAGATCGAGTAGATTTGAATGCAATTACCTCTAATTTGTCTTTAACACGCTCAGGTTTTCATTAGTTTGGGTTTATTGGTACTGCTTTCTTGCTAGTAGTGTGTGAAATCTTATGGGACTTAACTGCTAAGATCATCAATCCCTAAGCTTACACACTACTGAACCTAAATTATCCTAAGGACAAACACACACACCCATGCCCGAGGGAGGACTCGAACCTCCGCCGGGACCAGCCTCACAGTCCATGACTGCAGCGCTTTAGACCGCTCGGCTAATCCCACGTGGCTCTTGCTAGTAGACAGAGTTTTTAAAACAGGTCCAGGTAAATATACAGATACACGTAATCAGATACGCAGTCAGCACACTACTTGGTATAACAGTTCTTTGTTAGACATAAACATCACACATTACTTAAGACATAAACGTTACCATGTCACGAATCGGACGGGCACTCCCGGCGGATGTTCGAGTCCTTCCTCGGGCGTGGGTGCGTGTGTTGTCCTTAGGATAATTTAGGTTAAGTAGTGTGTAAGTCTAGGGACCGACGACCTCAGCAGTTTGGTCCCATAGGAATTCACACACATTTTTGAACATAAACGTTACAGTGCATTTACAATTACTTTTACATAGCAATTATTGTGGCGGCTTTTTCGAGACATAACCTTAAATGCACCTGATGATAACAGCATGCTTCCGGAATGCGTCTTGCTAATAAAATATTAGTAACAAGTGACTGTTACAGTATATACACTACTCGCCATTAAAATTGGTACACCAAGAAGAAATGCAGATGATAAACGGGTATTCATTGGACAAATATATTATACTAGAACTGACATGTGATTACGTTTTCACGCAATTTGGTTGCATAGATCCTGAGAAATCAGTACCCAACAAAACCACCTCTGGCCGTAATAACGGCTTTGATACGCCTGGGGATAAAGTCAAACAGAGCTTGGATGGCGTGTACAGGTACAGCAGCCCATGCCCATGCAACACCATACCACAGTTCATCAGGAGTAGTGACTAGCGTATTGTTTCGAGCCAGCTGCTCGGCCACCATTAACCAGACGTTTTCAATTGGTGAGAGATCTGGAGAATGTGCTGGCCAGGGCAGCAGTCGAACATTTTCTGTATCCAGAAAGGCCCGTACAGGATCTGCAACTTGCGGTAGTGCATTATCCTGCTGAAATGTAGGGTTTCGCAGGGATCGAATGAAGGGTAGAGCCACGGGCCGTAACACATCTGAAATGTAACGTCCACTGTTCAGAGAGCTGTGAATGCGAACAAGAGGTGACCGAGACGTGTAACCAATAGGACCCCATACCATCACGCCGGGTGATACGCCAGTATGGCGATGACGAATACACGCTTCCAATGTGCGTTCACCGCGATGTCGCCAAACACGGATGTGACCATCATGATGCTGTAAACAGAACCTGGATTCATCCGTAAAAATGACGTTTTGCCATTCGTACACCCAGGTTCGTCGTTGAGTACACCATCGCAGGTGCTCCTGTCTGTGGTGCAGCGTCAAGGGTAACCGCAGCCATGGTCTCCGAGCTGATAGTCCATACTGATGCAAACGCCGTCGAACTGTTGGTGCAGATGGTTGTTGTCATGCAAACGTTCCCATCTGTTGACTCAGGGATCGAGACGTGGCTGCACGATCCGTTACAGCCATTCGGGTAAGATGCCTGTCATCTCGACTGCTAGTGATACGAGGCCGTTGGGATCCAGCACGGCTTTCCGTTTTACCCTCCTGAACCAACCGATTCCATATTGTGCTAACAGTCATTGGATCTCGACCCACGCGAGCAGCAATGTCGCGATAGGCTACAATCCGATCTTTATCAAAGTCGGAAACGTGATGATACGCATATCTCCTCCTTACACGAGGCATCACAACAGCGTTTCACCAGGCAACGTCGGTCAACTGCTGTTTGTGTATGAGAAATCGGTTGGAAACTTTCCTCACGTCAGCACGTTGTAGGTGTCGCCACCGGCGCCAACCTTGTCTGAATGCCCTGAAAAGCTAATCATTTGCGCATCACAGCATCTTCTTCCTGTCGGTTAAATTTCGCGTCTGTAGCACGTCATCTTCGTGTTGTAGCAATTTTAATGGCCAGTAGTGTACTATTTCATGAAAATTACACTGTTACGACGGTCGGAAGAGGAGATGTTTGGGCAGGTACGGGGGCAGGACGTTGGACGGAGAGCGAGCAGCCGCCCAGTGGTCCCTGGCGCTCCTTATGTGGTGACAGACACCGCTGCCGCAGCAGCCGCCGCCCACCTCCGTCGCCCCCTCACTGGAGGTACCATCTTTGCCCACCGGGAGCTGCGGCATCCCGCCGCTACGAGCTGTGGAGAGGTGGGAGGCACTTGTACAAGCCTGTTTTTTAGACAGTAATGACACTGTTTAGGTTGAAATGTATGTCTGTAGTGAAGCAGAAATCATTTACCTCGTAGTCGTGCACCAGACATCTGTTTGCCGTACTGCTGCATACATAAATATATCTTTGTTGTCTCTCTGGCTCAAACACCTTGTAAAATAACCAGACTCCCCAAGGGCGCTACAGGTGTGGTGTATTTTGAACCTTCGGCAGGACGCCATTGTGGTGGTAAGTCTCGTAAATTGAAGGTACTCTGGCTTGTAAGGACACAAATCGAACATTATATATTGAGTGATGCACACATACAGCATTTCTTAGACGTAACTCTACTGCCTACACATACCAGTGTACGTGAAGGAAAATAGCGAGGAGCTGTACAGTGTTTAAAGCACTCCGTCTTCAGGCAAGTGGCCCATCGGGACCATCCGAACGCCGTGTCATCCTCCATGAGGATGCGGATAGGAGGTTTTCTGTGACCGGAGCCGCTACTATTTGGTCGAGTAGCTCCTCAATTAGCATCACGAGGCTGAGTGCACCCCGAGAAACGGCAACAGCGCATGGCAGCCCGGATGGCCACCCATCCAAGCGCCGGCCACACCCGACAGCGCTTAACTTTGGTGATCTCACGGGAACCGGTGTATCCACTGCGGCAAGGGTGTTGCTGCACGAATAAACCTGGAAAATGAACCAACATTGCCTCCCCCAGAAACGTGGGTGTGTTTAGATATTTTACATTAGGAACGTCCTGTCACAGAACTTACATTTTCAGAAAAGACACATCATTGTCTACATTTTTTACGATAACTTATTTTTGACAATAATTATGGACATGAGGCTCAAAACGTTTAATTTTGTGGTGCCGTAAAATAGCTTGGATATTTGTGAGAACATAAGACAGTCAGGTATCAACATTCACCTATACATTGCATACAGCGCGAAACGTTAATAATGTAGCGTACCAAATACCGGAAAGATCATGAGATGCAAAATACATTTCACTTCAAAAATTTAGAGTACTGAACAACAGAATGTTACAGTTCGAACTCATTCTAACGTAATAAGCAGTATTTAATTGTGAACAAACAGATATGGTATATTTCTTGTACTGCGTGAAAAAGAAAGGTAGCCGGCCGTGGTGGCCGAGCGGTTCTAGGAGCTACAGCCTGGAACCGCGCGATCGCTACGGTCACAGGTTCGAATCCTGCCTCGGGCATCGATGTGTATGACGTTCTAAGCTCTAGGGGACTGATCACCTTAGAGGTTAAGTCCCATAATGCACAGAGCCATTTGAACCATTTGAATATTAATATTGACCACAACGTAGTTCAACCATAAATACAGAGTGTTACAAAAAGGTACGGCCAAACTTTCAGGAAACATTCCTCACACACAAATAAAGAAAAGATGTTACGTGGACATGTGTCCGGAAACGCTTAATTTCCATGTTAGAGCTCATTTTAGTTTCGTCAGTATGTACTGTACTTCCTTGATTCACCGCCAGTTGGCCCAATTGAAGGAAGGTAATGTCGACTTCGGTGCCTGTGTTGACATGCGACTCATTGCTCTACAATATTAGCATCAAGCACATCAGTACGTAGCATCAACAGGTTAGTGTTCATCACGATCGTGGTTTTCCAGTCAGTGCAATGTTTACAAACGCGGAGTTGGCAGAAGCCCATATGATGTACTGTATGGATTAGCACGGGGCAATAGCCGTGGCGCGGTACGTTTGTATCGAGACAGATTTCCAGAACGAAGGTGTCCCGACAGGAAGACGTTCGAAGCGATTGATCGGCGTCTTAGGGAGCACGGAACATTCCAGCCTATGACTCGCGACTGGGGAAGACCTAGAACGACGAGGACACCTGCAACGGACGAGGCAATTCTTCGTGCAGTTGACGATAACCCTAATGTCAGCGTCAGAGACGTTGCTGCTGTACAAGGTAACGTTGACCACGTCACTGTATGGAGAGTGCTACGGGAGAACCAGTTGTTTCCGTACCATGTACAGCGTGTGCAGGCACTATCAGCAGCTGATTGGCCTCCACGGTTACACTTCTGCGAATGGTTCATCCAACAATGTGTCAATCCTCATTTCAGTGCAAATGTTCTCTTTGCGGATGAGGCTTCATTCCAACGTGATCAAATTGTAAATTTTCACAATCAACATGTGTGGGCTGACGAGAATCCGCACGCAGTTGTGCAATCACGTCATCAATGCAGATTTTCTGTGAACGTTTGGGCAGGCATTGTTGGTGATGTCTTGATTGGGCCCCATGTTCTTCCACCTACGGTCAATGGAGCACGTTATCATGATTTCATACGGGATACTCTACCTGTGCTGCTAGAACATGTGCCTTTACAAGTACACCACAACATGTGCCTTAACAAGTACGACACAACATGTGGCTCATGCACGATGGAACTCCTGCACATTTCAGTCGAAGTGTTCGTACGCTCCTCAACAACAGATTCGGTGACCGATGGATTGGTAGAGGCGGACCAATTCCATGGCCTCCACGATCTCCTGACTTCAACACTCTTGACTTTCATTCATGGGGGCATTTGAAAGCTCTTGTCTACGCAACCCCGGTACCAAATGTAGAGACACTTCGTGCTCGTATTGTGGACGGCTGTGATACAATACGCCATTCTCCAGGGCTGCATCAGCGCATCAGGGATTCCATGCGACGGAGGGTGGATGCATGTATCTTCGCTAACGGAGGACATTTTGAACATTTCCCGTAACAAAGTGTTTGAAGTCACGCTGGTACGTTCTGTTGCTGTGTGTTTCCATTCCACGATTAATGTGATTTGAAGAGAAGTAATAAAATGAGCTCTGACATGGAAAGTAAGCGTTTCCGGTCACATGTCCACATAACATATTTTCTTTCTTTGTGTGTGAAGTATGTTTCCTGAAAGTTTTGCCGTACCTTTTTGTAACACCCTGTATATGACAGCATTTGCAGTGTTAGCGTAAAAGTGCAACTTCTGTACCTATGCAGGAAAATGATATTTATTGGCGAAATATTGAATAATCTGGAGTAGCACGGCGCCAAAAAACATCAATTTACTCCTTCAGAATGGAATCGTCGTTTCGAAACCTATTTGAATAGAATGTAAAAATGTTATATATTGACTTAGGATGGCTTTTTAAAGACGAAAACATTCCTAACGTAACAAGTAAATACCACTCCAGTAGAGCAATTTTTGAACTTCTGCAAAACACCCGTCTAAGGCTCCCACTACAGCTTCACGTTTTCCAACGAAGTGGGGTCAAAGTCAGATGGTGTGAAATTTAGATAATAGGATAGACTACTCTCAAATTGGAGATTATTACGCCAGCTTCCTCGAAGGCAATTAAGACGTACGGTCGTCTAAAGTTGATCCAAGGAATTATTTTGTTGCTGGGCAATACACCTTCATATGCGCCTGAAATTGTGCTTGCAAAATTGAAGACCTTTATTTGCAGTTGGTCGACAATCTCCCTTCTGCCGAAATCACTTGATTGGATCCCGTACAGACTACTGTCCCTTTCGTAACCTGATGAAAAAGATTCGTATTTTAATGACATAGATGGCGTAAAAAATGCAGCTGAGTGACTATTTGGATCACCTATTATATTTCTTTTTCTAATTGCAAGGACATCAGGCTGGACGGAGGAAGGGAGGGCGCTTTGAATAAATTTATACCGATAAGACTCTTATTCTTTCGGTGCAAGGCCTGTAACTTTTCCGCCCCATGCTATACTGTCTCCCTAAATAAAGAGACTTATTTCCGACTGTCACGGTCGCTACAATATAATAAAATAATGGAAGAGATGGTAATAAAATGTGAAATGCGTGGCTTTTTAAAATGTATTGAATTAATGAGATTAATTTTTTGGCATGAATGACTAGTACAATAAGCTGAGCTATGCCTGGAAATAAGTTGGTATTAGTTCATATTATTTTGCAGGGGGAAGTAGTTTCTTTCTCCGCTGTAGATTTGTGCTTACCCTTCTTTATAATGCTACGTTTGGTCGCCTAGTTCACCTTCGAAGTCTTGACCGTGTTCCCATTGAGCTTATCGGAGCTTCGTAATATTCCAAAGTACATAGGCGGGCTTCAGTTCTTGTAATTATCGTACTATTTGAAATAACAACACACGACCTTTCTGTTAATAAAACAATACTGTATTTTCCAAACGGTGCACATATGAAATACATACTCCTCACTTATTCATAGCGGCCCCAAGATGGCGGTCTACAATTACTCGCTTAAAATGGTGTGCTTCTCACTCGCTCACTAGCTGAGCGCGAATCCTTCCTTCCTCCTACTGGTACAAGAAAATCTCCTCTCTTTTTTATCAACTGAAAGTCAAAAATACCTGACGGTAGGCATAGGTTCTATGATGGGCTACCGCTTCATCTTTTCTCTTTGCCTTTATAGAAGACGAAAACATAAAAGAAATGCAAAAGGTTTATCACAATGCGCGTGGTATTGAGCTGCGCTACGTGTACCTTGTTTAAATGCTTTGGTATGCGCAACATGGTACGTGAGTATGTAAATTTATCATCATAATTTCTATCTGTTAAAAGCAGTTGAATCTGCGTATATGCTACTTCGACGCCGAAACACTCTTCCCTGTTGCGAAATACCTGAACAGGAAGATCCAGTAACTGATCTACACCGGTAGACAGATTAAGTGTCTTCTACTGAGGCAAAGGGGGAGGACAGAGAGAGGTGATATGCCCGAGAACCTGACTACCTAACGTCGCAAAATGCCCGTGATGTAGTAGCCTCGGGCTCGGAGGAAGGTCAACATTGAAGCCGCAGGGGAGCTATTGTCGCTGCAGTAGTGGCCATTCCAGGAGAGCAGGATTCCATCGTCCGGCGCGGTGACGTCGCCGCTGCAGACAGCGGGGACCTGTTTCTTTTTGCCGTTGCCGACCGCCGCAGCACCAATACGGAGGCGTATCAGCCGGCGAGGCGACCTCGAGAGAAAACACACACACACACACACACACACACACACGCTTTCGCAGACGACGTCAGGCCTGCAGGCCGCTTTGCATACAAAAAGGGCGCGACAGGGAAATAAGGGCGGTAAAAATGGATCCTTTGCCGTCGTTTCGTTACGCAGTCGGCAGGGCGGGGCGAACAAAAAGCAAGCGCAGCACTGCGTCAGAGATGCAGAGCACCGACATCCAGCATCTGAGATGGGCGCGGCCCGTATCAGCCAGCGCCTGATAGAGAGATCTGGACAGCGCGGCCGCCGCCGGCTCGTCGTTACGTTGATTGACGACGCGTCCCCGCTGTGAGAGGGCAGCGAGTCGCAGCGGGAACCCTCCACTCGCGGCCCCACGCCACTCTGAGCTCATCCCTCAGCCGGTGGCACACAAACTCTGCCGGCAGCAGCTGCGAACAGCTCCCGCCTGCGATGACGTGAGGGTCACGGCACGACTAATTGCAGTGGCACGTCCCGTCGAGCCGCTAGTCCTCGTTCAGACGGTGACACTATTCGTAGAGGCTTCCATAGCTATGGAAATCGGGAACATTAGCTGTGAAATGTTTTATTATTAACAAAGGCGGCTCTAGAATTTGTGATAAAATCTACTGAGTCGTTAGACCGCGTGACGACCCTTTTTTTATTTTTTTATTTTTTTTTAAAAAAAGATATCTTTCCCGTTGGTTCGCTCCAGACCTCCCACCAATTTCTCTCTTACGACAATCTTTTCATCTAGAATTTGCACTTGCAAGTTTTGCCGTACGTCTTCAGTTATTTGCTGTCGCGTTTGTTGCCGCCTCATGATCATCTTCAAACTTTTTCACTCTTGCGTGTTCAGGCATCCAGGGACAATAATTAAATCCTGAAGATAATCCCCAGAAGAGGTATCGAAACGTCGAGTACTGAAAAAGTCTAAACAGGAGTGAGACAGTAGTAGTAGAGGTAGTAGAGGGGTTTTTTGGGCGCACGACAGCAGGGTCTTCAGCGCCCGTGCAGTAACATAGTGAGACGGGTGTCAAGAAAAATCCGGCATGACGACATCTATGATAACAGTAAACAGGCACAGAAACTGCTACACCTGCCTAATATCGTGTAGGGCCCTGCGAGCACACAGATGTGTCGCAACACTACGCGGCACGGACTCGACTAATATTCAAAATGGCTCTGAATAGTATGGGACTTTGCATCTGAGGTCATCAGTCCCCTAGTACTTAGAACTTTTTTTTTTTTTTTTTTGGTCATCAGTCTACTGACTGGTTTGATGCGGCCCGCCACGAATTCCTTTCCTGTGCTAACCTCTTCATCTCAGAGTAGCACTTGCAACCTACGTTCTCAATTATTTGCTTGACGTATTCCAATCTCTGCCTTCCTCTACAGTTTTTGCCCTCTACAGCTCCCTCTAGTACCACGGAAGTCATTCCCTCATGTCTTAGCAGATGTCCTATCGTCCTGTCCCTTCTCCTTATCAGTGTTTTCCACATATTCCTTTCCTCTCCGATTCTGCGTAGAACCTCCTCATTCCTTGCCTTATCAGTGCACCTAATTTTCAACATTCGTCTATAGCACCACATCTCAAATACTTCGATTCTCTTCTATTCCGGTTTTCCCACAGTCCATGTTTCACTACCATACAATGCTGTACTCCAGACGTACATCCTCAGAAATTTCTTCCTCAGATTAAGGCCGGTATTTGATATTAGTAGACTTCTCTTGCCCAGAAATGCCTTTTTTGCCATAGCGAGTCTGCTTTTGATGTCCTACTTGCTCCGTCCGTCATTGGTTATTTTACTGCCTAGGTAGCAGAATTCTTTAACTTCATTGACTTCGTGACCATCAATCCCGATGTTAAGTTTCTCGCTGTTCTCATTTCTACTACTTCTCATTACCTTCGTCTTTCTCCGATTTACTCTCAAACCATACTGTGTACTCATTAGACTGTTCATTCCGTTCAGCAGGTCATTTAATTCTTCTTCACTTTCACTCAGGTTAGCAATGTGATCAGCGAATCCTATCATTGATATCCTTTCACCTTGTATTTTAATTCCACTCCTGAACTTTTCTTTTATTTCCATCATTTCTTCCTCGATGTACAGATTGAAGAGTAGGGGCGAAAGGCTACAGCCTTGTCTTACACCCTTCTTAATACGAGCACTTCGTTCTTGATCGTCCACTCTTGGTTGTTGTACATATTGTATATGACCCGTCTCTCCCTATAGCTTACCCCTACTTTTTTCAGAATCTCGAACAGCTTGCACCATTTTATATTGTCGAACGCTTTTTCCAGGTCGACAAATGCTATGAAAGTGTCTTGATTTTTGTTTAGCCTTGCTTCCTTTATTAGCCGTAACGTCAGAATTGCCTCTCTCGTCCTTTTACTTTTCCTAAAGCCAAACTGATCGTCACCTAGCGCATTCTCAATTTTCTTTTCCATTCTTCTGTATATTGTTCTTGTAAGCAACTTCGATGCATGAGCTGTCAAGCTGATTGTGCGATAATTCTCGCACTTGTCAGCTCTTGCCGTCTTCGGAATTGTGTGGATGATGCTTTTCCGAAAGTCAGATGGTATATCGCCAGACTCATATATTCTACACACCAACGTGAATAGTCGTTAGGTTGCCACTTCCCCAAATGATTATAGAAATTCTGATGGAATGTTATCTACCCCTTCTGCCTTATTTGTCCGTAAGTCCTCCAAAGCTCTTAATGTCACCACCGTTGCTTTTAATGTCACCAAAGGTTGTTTTGACTTTCCTGTATGCTGAGTCTGTCCTTCTGACAATCATATCTTTTTCGATGTCTTCACATTTTTCCTGCAGCCGTTTCGTCTTAGCTTCCCTGCACTTCCTACTTATTTCGTTCCTCAGCGACTTGTATTTCTGTATTCCTGATTTTCCCGGAACATGTTTGTACTTCCTCCTTTCATCAATCAACTGAAGTATTTCTTCTGTTACCCATGGTTTCTTCGCAGCTACCTTCTTTGTACCTATGTTTTCCTTCCCAACTTCTGTGATGGCCCTTTTTATAGATGTCCATTCCTCTTCAACTGTACTGCCTACTGCGCTATTCCTTATTGCTGTATCTATAGCGTTAGAGAACTTCAAACGTATCACGTCATTGCTTAGTACTTCCGTATCCCACTTCTTTGCGTATTGATTCTTCCTGACTAATGTCTTGAACTTCAGCCTACTCTTCATCACTACTATATTGTGATCTGAGTCTATATCTGCTCCTGGGTACGCCTTACAATCCAATATCTGATTTCGGAATC
The DNA here is from genome assembly GCF_021461385.2 of Schistocerca piceifrons. Lineage (NCBI taxonomy): Eukaryota > Metazoa > Arthropoda > Insecta > Orthoptera > Acrididae > Schistocerca > Schistocerca piceifrons. The sequence goes on from NC_060140.1 coordinate 307,184,887, forward strand.
TCTGTCTGACCATGATTTAATCTAATTGAAATCTTCCCGTATCTCCCGGCCTTTTCCAAGTATACCTCCTCCTCTTGTGATTCTTGAACAGGGTATTCGCTATTACTAGCTGAGACTTGTTACAGAACTCAATTAGTCTTTCTCCTCTTTCATTCCTTGTCCCAAGCCCATATTCTCCTGTAACCTTTTCTTCTACTCCTTCCCCTACAACTGCATTCCAGTCGCCCGTGACTATTAGATTTTCGTCCCCCTTTACATACTGCATTACCCTTTCAATATCCTCATACACTTTCTCTATCCGTTCATCTTCAGCTTGCGACGTCGGCATGCATGCCTGAACTATCGTTGTCGGTGTTGGTCTGCTGTCGATTAGAACTACTTAAACCTAACTAACCTAAGGACATCACACACATCCATGCCCGAGGCAGGATTCGAACCTGCGACCGTAGAGGTCACGCGGTTCCAGACTGATGCGCCTAGAACCGCACTGGCACTCCGGGCAGCGGAATGGACTCGACTAATGTCAGAAGCAGTGCTAGAGGCAATTGACAGCATGAATCCTGCAGGGCTATCCATAAGTCCGTAAGAGTAAAAGGGGGTGGAGATCTCTTCTGAACAGCACGTTCGAAGGCATTCCAGATATGCTGAATAATATGGTGGCGAGCGGACATGTTTAAATTCAGAAGAGTGTTGCTGGAGCCACTCTGCAGCAATTCTAGACGTGTGGGATGTCGCATTGTCCTGCTAGAATTGCCAAAGTCCGTCGTAATGCACACCGGATATCAATGGATGCAGGTGATCAGACAGGATGGTTACGTACGTGTCACCTGCCAGAGACCTATGTAAAGGTATCAGGGTCCCATATCTCTCCAACCGCACACGCGCAACACCATAACAGAGCCTCCGCCAGCTTGAACAGTCTCCTGCTGACATCCAGCGTCCATGGTTTCATGAGGTTGTCTCCAGACCCATTCACGTCCCTCCGCTCGATACAGTTTGAAGCAAAACTCGTCCGAACAGGCAACATGTTTCCAGTCATCAACAATCCAATGCCGGTGTTGAATGGCCCTCGCGAGGCGTAAAGCTTTATGTCGTGCTGTCATCAATGGTACACGACTGGGTCTTCGTCTCCGAAAGCCCATATCAATGAAGTGTCTTTGAATGGTTCGCACTCTGACATTTTCTGATGGCCCAGCATTGAAATCTGGACCAGTTTGCGGAAGGGTTGCCCTTCTGTCACGTTGAACGATTCTCTTCAGTCGTTGTTGGCCCCCGTTCTTGCAGTATGTTTTTCCGGTCGCAGCGATGTCGGAGATTCGATGTTTTACCGGATTCCTGATATTCACGATACACTCGTGAAATGATAGTACGGGAAAATCTCCACTTTATAGCTACCTCGGAGATTGTGTGTCCCATCGCTCGTGCACCGACTATAACACCACGTTCAAACTCATGTTCATAACCTGCCATTGTAGCAGCGTAACCGATCTAACAACTGTACTTGTCTTACATAGACGTTGCCAGTCGCAGCGCCGTATTCTGCCTGTTTACCCATATCTGTATTTTAATATTCATGCCGCATGACTGTAACATTTTTTTTGGCGCTTCAGCCTATATTAGCTTTTTATACTACGTCTACTCAGCTCAGTACATTGTTTTAATTCATTTTTAATCGTTTTCGGAGCAACAATGGCTGCTTCCTCAGGAACTTTAGCACTGTGATCGATCTTATATGGCACGGAAAGGTCAATATATCTCGTCGTAACTCTATGTGACTTTATAGCTACCACACTAAAGGATGCTGGTACAACAACAAGATATAGTTGTGGTGGTATACCTCATCGATAAGAATGCGAAAATGCCTGAAGATGAGAACACAGCTGAGTAGGAGAAAAATAATTTTCTCCGTAACAAAGTCCCAGAGGCAGAATCCGGCTCAGTTCCTCAAAATACCCATACATATCACTCTTATGCACAGATGAAAACTGTATACGGTAGTGAGCATAGAGCCCGTATCTTTGTGTTTCGTAGGTTTTCCGCAGAATTGGCGAAGAAAGGAGCTTATGGAAAAGACTGTCAAGAAGATGACACAGGATGACAGGAAATGTGTTAAGGCACCAATGAATAACTTCTGTGGGAGTCGCGCTGGGTCAGAACTGTGGAAGATTGGAATACATCCAACAAACAACTGAGTCCTACTCTGAGAAGAAGATGTTGAGATAGAAGCGTTGTGGCAGAGCGGTTCTGTCTGGAACCGCGCTACCGCTACGGTCGCAGGTTCGAATCCTACCTCCGGCATGGATGTGTTTTAGTAGTTCTAAGTTCTAGGGGACTGATGACTTCAGACGTTAAGTCCCATAGTGCTCAGAGCCATTTGAACCAATTTGAGATACAAGAGGCATGGCGGGCCGCAAGACTGATGAGGAGAAAAAAAAGGAGGAGGAAATTGTCAGTCTTCAGAGATCAACTTATAGAACTCAAGTATCACCACTCTTGCATTTCATCTGCACAGTGACTCTGTTGCGATACTAGATAAACTGGCATCTATATTTACACTCTTCAGGGCACCTTACGATGTTTGCAAGCAGAAGGGTTCGTGAAACAGCCGACTGTCGATAACCCCCGTATGACCTCAAATTTCTCCGATTTTCCCGTCATGGTCGTTTCGAGAGAAGGCAGTAGTTTACTGTTTCATGGCTGTGATTCAGTGTCATATAAAACTTTTTGAAAGATATCACTATTGCCTTTGACAATTTACATTGCTTACTTGTTAAATCTACGATTTAAATTTAGGACATTTGGCATTTTCAAGTGGAGTACAGAAAACTACAAAAACAGAGTGTGCATACAGAATCAAATAATTTTACTTGCTCATTGCTATATATACGGGGGACGTTTGAAAAGTCCGTGCCAAATCCGAGAGTCGGCACCACCGGCGCGTATCAAGGTCATGTTTAGTTAGTAGCATCTTTGGAAAGAACGCACACCGAGTTTCAGCCATATTGGTCTATTTCTTTGTGTTTGGCATTCATGTCACTCAAGAAAGTCGAGTGATTGTCAAAAAATGGACGAAAAAGAGTTTCGTGTGGTAATTAAACATTACTTTATGAAAGGCAAAACGCCATTTGTCCGTAAGTCCTCCAAAGCTCTTTTAAATTCCAATTCTAATACTCGATCCCCTATCTTTTCTAAATCGACTCCTGTTTCTTCTTCTATCATATCAGACAAATCTTCACCCTCATAGAGGCTTTCAATGTATTCTTTCCACCTATCTGCTCTCTCCTCTGCATTTAACAGGGGAATTTCCGTTGCACTCTTAATGTCACCACCGTTGCTTTTAATGTCACCAAAGGTTGTTTTGACTTTCCTGTATGCTGAGTCTGTCCTTCTGACAATCATATCTTTTTCGATGTCTTCACATTTTTCCTGCAGCCGTTTCGTCTTAGCTTCCCTGCACTTCCTACTTATTTCGTTCCTCAGCGACTTGTATTTCTGTATTCCTGATTTTCCCGGAACATGTTTGTACTTCCTCCTTTCATCAATCAACTGAAGTATTTCTTCTGTTACCCATGGTTTCTTCGCAGCTACCTTCTTTGTACCTATGTTTTCCTTCCCAACTTCTGTGATGGCCCTTTTTATAGATGTCCATTCCTCTTCAACTGTACTGCCTACTGCGCTATTCCTTATTGCTGTATCTATAGCGTTAGAGAACTTCAAACGTATCACGTCATTGCTTAGTACTTCCGTATCCCACTTCTTTGCGTATTGATTCTTCCTGACTAATGTCTTGAACTTCAGCCTACTCTTCATCACTACTATATTGTGATCTGAGTCTATATCTGCTCCTGGGTACGCCTTACAATCCAATATCTGATTTCGGAATCTCTGTCTGACCATGATTTAATCTAATTGAAATCTTCCCGTATCTCCCGGCCTTTTCCAAGTATACCTCCTCCTCTTGTGATTCTTGAACAGGGTATTCGCTATTACTAGCTGAGACTTGTTACAGAACTCAATTAGTCTTTCTCCTCTTTCATTCCTTGTCCCAAGCCCATATTCTCCTGTAACCTTTTCTTCTACTCCTTCCCCTACAACTGCATTCCAGTCGCCCGTGACTATTAGATTTTCGTCCCCCTTTACATACTGCATTACCCTTTCAATATCCTCATACACTTTCTCTATCCGTTCATCTTCAGCTTGCGACGTCGGCATGCATGCCTGAACTATCGTTGTCGGTGTTGGTCTGCTGTCGATTAGAACTACTTAAACCTAACTAACCTAAGGACATCACACACATCCATGCCCGAGGCAGGATTCGAACCTGCGACCGTAGAGGTCACGCGGTTCCAGACTGATGCGCCTAGAACCGCACTGGCACTCCGGGCAGCGGAATGGACTCGACTAATGTCAGAAGCAGTGCTAGAGGCAATTGACAGCATGAATCCTGCAGGGCTATCCATAAGTCCGTAAGAGTAAAAGGGGGTGGAGATCTCTTCTGAACAGCACGTTCGAAGGCATTCCAGATATGCTGAATAATATGGTGGCGAGCGGACATGTTTAAATTCAGAAGAGTGTTGCTGGAGCCACTCTGCAGCAATTCTAGACGTGTGGGATGTCGCATTGTCCTGCTAGAATTGCCAAAGTCCGTCGTAATGCACACCGGATATCAATGGATGCAGGTGATCAGACAGGATGGTTACGTACGTGTCACCTGCCAGAGACCTATGTAAAGGTATCAGGGTCCCATATCTCTCCAACCGCACACGCGCAACACCATAACAGAGCCTCCGCCAGCTTGAACAGTCTCCTGCTGACATCCAGCGTCCATGGTTTCATGAGGTTGTCTCCAGACCCATTCACGTCCCTCCGCTCGATACAGTTTGAAGCAAAACTCGTCCGAACAGGCAACATGTTTCCAGTCATCAACAATCCAATGCCGGTGTTGAATGGCCCTCGCGAGGCGTAAAGCTTTATGTCGTGCTGTCATCAATGGTACACGACTGGGTCTTCGTCTCCGAAAGCCCATATCAATGAAGTGTCTTTGAATGGTTCGCACTCTGACATTTTCTGATGGCCCAGCATTGAAATCTGGACCAGTTTGCGGAAGGGTTGCCCTTCTGTCACGTTGAACGATTCTCTTCAGTCGTTGTTGGCCCCCGTTCTTGCAGTATGTTTTTCCGGTCGCAGCGATGTCGGAGATTCGATGTTTTACCGGATTCCTGATATTCACGATACACTCGTGAAATGATAGTACGGGAAAATCTCCACTTTATAGCTACCTCGGAGATTGTGTGTCCCATCGCTCGTGCACCGACTATAACACCACGTTCAAACTCATGTTCATAACCTGCCATTGTAGCAGCGTAACCGATCTAACAACTGTACTTGTCTTACATAGACGTTGCCAGTCGCAGCGCCGTATTCTGCCTGTTTACCCATATCTGTATTTTAATATTCATGCCGCATGACTGTAACATTTTTTTTGGCGCTTCAGCCTATATTAGCTTTTTATACTACGTCTACTCAGCTCAGTACATTGTTTTAATTCATTTTTAATCGTTTTCGGAGCAACAATGGCTGCTTCCTCAGGAACTTTAGCACTGTGATCGATCTTATATGGCACGGAAAGGTCAATATATCTCGTCGTAACTCTATGTGACTTTATAGCTACCACACTAAAGGATGCTGGTACAACAACAAGATATAGTTGTGGTGGTATACCTCATCGATAAGAATGCGAAAATGCCTGAAGATGAGAACACAGCTGAGTAGGAGGAAAATAATTTTCTCCGTAACAAAGTCCCAGAGGCAGAATCCGGCTCAGTTCCTCAAAATACCCATACATATCACTCTTATGCACAGATGAAAACTGTATACGGTAGTGAGCATAGAGCCCGTATCTTTGTGTTTCGTAGGTTTTCCGCAGAATTGGCGAAGAAAGGAGCTTATGGAAAAGACTGTCAAGAAGATGACACAGGATGACAGGAAATGTGTTAAGGCACCAATGAATAACTTCTGTGGGAGTCGCGCTGGGTCAGAACTGTGGAAGATTGGAATACATCCAACAAACAACTGAGTCCTACTCTGAGAAGAAGATGTTGAGATAGAAGCGTTGTGGCAGAGCGGTTCTGTCTGGAACCGCGCTACCGCTACGGTCGCAGGTTCGAATCCTACCTCCGGCATGGATGTGTTTTAGTAGTTCTAAGTTCTAGGGGACTGATGACTTCAGACGTTAAGTCCCATAGTGCTCAGAGCCATTTGAACCAATTTGAGATACAAGAGGCATGGCGGGCCGCAAGACTGATGAGGAGAAAAAAAAGGAGGAGGAAATTGTCAGTCTTCAGAGATCAACTTATAGAACTCAAGTATCACCACTCTTGCATTTCATCTGCACAGTGACTCTGTTGCGATACTAGATAAACTGGCATCTATATTTACACTCTTCAGGGCACCTTACGATGTTTGCAAGCAGAAGGGTTCGTGAAACAGCCGACTGTCGATAACCCCCGTATGACCTCAAATTTCTCCGATTTTCCCGTCATGGTCGTTTCGAGAGAAGGCAGTAGTTTACTGTTTCATGGCTGTGATTCAGTGTCATATAAAACTTTTTGAAAGATATCACTATTGCCTTTGACAATTTACATTGCTTACTTGTTAAATCTACGATTTAAATTTAGGACATTTGGCATTTTCAAGTGGAGTACAGAAAACTACAAAAACAGAGTGTGCATACAGAATCAAATAATTTTACTTGCTCATTGCTATATATACGGGGGACGTTTGAAAAGTCCGTGCCAAATCCGAGAGTCGGCACCACCGGCGCGTATCAAGGTCATGTTTAGTTAGTAGCATCTTTGGAAAGAACGCACACCGAGTTTCAGCCATATTGGTCTATTTCTTTGTGTTTGGCATTCATGTCACTCAAGAAAGTCGAGTGATTGTCAAAAAATGGACGAAAAAGAGTTTCGTGTGGTAATTAAACATTACTTTATGAAAGGCAAAACGCCATTTGTCCGTAAGTCCTCCAAAGCTCTTTTAAATTCCAATTCTAATACTCGATCCCCTGTCTTTTCTAAATCGACTCCTGTTTCTTCTTCTATCATATCAGACAAATCTTCACCCTCATAGAGGCTTTCAATGTATTCTTTCCACCTATCTGCTCTCTCCTCTGCATTTAACAGGGGAATTTCCGTTGCACTCTTAATGTCACCACCGTTGCTTTTAATGTCACCAAAGGTTGTTTTGACTTTCCTGTATGCTGAGTCTGTCCTTCTGACAATCATATCTTTTTCGATGTCTTCACATTTTTCCTGCAGCCGTTTCGTCTTAGCTTCCCTGCACTTCCTACTTATTTCGTTCCTCAGCGACTTGTATTTCTGTATTCCTGATTTTCCCGGAACATGTTTGTACTTCCTCCTTTCATCAATCAACTGAAGTATTTCTTCTGTTACCCATGGTTTCTTCGCAGCTACCTTCTTTGTACCTATGTTTTCCTTCCCAACTTCTGTGATGGCCCTTTTTATAGATGTCCATTCCTCTTCAACTGTACTGCCTACTGCGCTATTCCTTATTGCTGTATCTATAGCGTTAGAGAACTTCAAACGTATCACGTCATTGCTTAGTACTTCCGTATCCCACTTCTTTGCGTATTGATTCTTCCTGACTAATGTCTTGAACTTCAGCCTACTCTTCATCACTACTATATTGTGATCTGAGTCTATATCTGCTCCTGGGTACGCCTTACAATCCAATATCTGATTTCGGAATCTCTGTCTGACCATGATTTAATCTAATTGAAATCTTCTCGTATCTCCCGGCCTTTTCCAAGTATACCTCCTCCTCTTGTGATTCTTGAACAGGGTATTCGCTATTACTAGCTGAGACTTGTTACAGAACTCAATTAGTCTTTCTCCTCTTTCATTCCTTGTCCCAAGCCCATATTCTCCTGTAACCTTTTCTTCTACTCCTTCCCCTACAACTGCATTCCAGTCGCCCGTGACTATTAGATTTTCGTCCCCCTTTACATACTGCATTACCCTTTCAATATCCTCATACACTTTCTCTATCCGTTCATCTTCAGCTTGCGACGTCGGCATGCATGCCTGAACTATCGTTGTCGGTGTTGGTCTGCTGTCGATTAGAACTACTTAAACCTAACTAACCTAAGGACATCACACACATCCATGCCCGAGGCAGGATTCGAACCTGCGACCGTAGAGGTCACGCGGTTCCAGACTGATGCGCCTAGAACCGCACTGGCACTCCGGGCAGCGGAATGGACTCGACTAATGTCAGAAGCAGTGCTAGAGGCAATTGACAGCATGAATCCTGCAGGGCTATCCATAAGTCCGTAAGAGTAAAAGGGGGTGGAGATCTCTTCTGAACAGCACGTTCGAAGGCATTCCAGATATGCTGAATAATATGGTGGCGAGCGGACATGTTTAAATTCAGAAGAGTGTTGCTGGAGCCACTCTGCAGCAATTCTAGACGTGTGGGATGTCGCATTGTCCTGCTAGAATTGCCAAAGTCCGTCGTAATGCACACCGGATATCAATGGATGCAGGTGATCAGACAGGATGGTTACGTACGTGTCACCTGCCAGAGACCTATGTAAAGGTATCAGGGTCCCATATCTCTCCAACCGCACACGCGCAACACCATAACAGAGCCTCCGCCAGCTTGAACAGTCTCCTGCTGACATCCAGCGTCCATGGTTTCATGAGGTTGTCTCCAGACCCATTCACGTCCCTCCGCTCGATACAGTTTGAAGCAAAACTCGTCCGAACAGGCAACATGTTTCCAGTCATCAACAATCCAATGCCGGTGTTGAATGGCCCTCGCGAGGCGTAAAGCTTTATGTCGTGCTGTCATCAATGGTACACGACTGGGTCTTCGTCTCCGAAAGCCCATATCAATGAAGTGTCTTTGAATGGTTCGCACTCTGACATTTTCTGATGGCCCAGCATTGAAATCTGGACCAGTTTGCGGAAGGGTTGCCCTTCTGTCACGTTGAACGATTCTCTTCAGTCGTTGTTGGCCCCCGTTCTTGCAGTATGTTTTTCCGGTCGCAGCGATGTCGGAGATTCGATGTTTTACCGGATTCCTGATATTCACGATACACTCGTGAAATGATAGTACGGGAAAATCTCCACTTTATAGCTACCTCGGAGATTGTGTGTCCCATCGCTCGTGCACCGACTATAACACCACGTTCAAACTCATGTTCATAACCTGCCATTGTAGCAGCGTAACCGATCTAACAACTGTACTTGTCTTACATAGACGTTGCCAGTCGCAGCGCCGTATTCTGCCTGTTTACCCATATCTGTATTTTAATATTCATGCCGCATGACTGTAACATTTTTTTTTGGCGCTTCAGCCTATATTAGCTTTTTATACTACGTCTACTCAGCTCAGTACATTGTTTTAATTCATTTTTAATCGTTTTCGGAGCAACAATGGCTGCTTCCTCAGGAACTTTAGCACTGTGATCGATCTTATATGGCACGGAAAGGTCAATATATCTCGTCGTAACTCTATGTGACTTTATAGCTACCACACTAAAGGATGCTGGTACAACAACAAGATATAGTTGTGGTGGTATACCTCATCGATAAGAATGCGAAAATGCCTGAAGATGAGAACACAGCTGAGTAGGAGGAAAATAATTTTCTCCGTAACAAAGTCCCAGAGGCAGAATCCGGCTCAGTTCCTCAAAATACCCATACATATCACTCTTATGCACAGATGAAAACTGTATACGGTAGTGAGCATAGAGCCCGTATCTTTGTGTTTCGTAGGTTTTCCGCAGAATTGGCGAAGAAAGGAGCTTATGGAAAAGACTGTCAAGAAGATGACACAGGATGACAGGAAATGTGTTAAGGCACCAATGAATAACTTCTGTGGGAGTCGCGCTGGGTCAGAACTGTGGAAGATTGGAATACATCCAACAAACAACTGAGTCCTACTCTGAGAAGAAGATGTTGAGATAGAAGCGTTGTGGCAGAGCGGTTCTGTCTGGAACCGCGCTACCGCTACGGTCGCAGGTTCGAATCCTACCTCCGGCATGGATGTGTTTTAGTAGTTCTAAGTTCTAGGGGACTGATGACTTCAGACGTTAAGTCCCATAGTGCTCAGAGCCATTTGAACCAATTTGAGATACAAGAGGCATGGCGGGCCGCAAGACTGATGAGGAGAAAAAAAAGGAGGAGGAAATTGTCAGTCTTCAGAGATCAACTTATAGAACTCAAGTATCACCACTCTTGCATTTCATCTGCACAGTGACTCTGTTGCGATACTAGATAAACTGGCATCTATATTTACACTCTTCAGGGCACCTTACGATGTTTGCAAGCAGAAGGGTTCGTGAAACAGCCGACTGTCGATAACCCCCGTATGACCTCAAATTTCTCCGATTTTCCCGTCATGGTCGTTTCGAGAGAAGGCAGTAGTTTACTGTTTCATGGCTGTGATTCAGTGTCATATAAAACTTTTTGAAAGATATCACTATTGCCTTTGACAATTTACATTGCTTACTTGTTAAATCTACGATTTAAATTTAGGACATTTGGCATTTTCAAGTGGAGTACAGAAAACTACAAAAACAGAGTGTGCATACAGAATCAAATAATTTTACTTGCTCATTGCTATATATACGGGGGACGTTTGAAAAGTCCGTGCCAAATCCGAGAGTCGGCACCACCGGCGCGTATCAAGGTCATGTTTAGTTAGTAGCATCTTTGGAAAGAACGCACACCGAGTTTCAGCCATATTGGTCTATTTCTTTGTGTTTGGCATTCATGTCACTCAAGAAAGTCGAGTGATTGTCAAAAAATGGACGAAAAAGAGTTTCGTGTGGTAATTAAACATTACTTTATGAAAGGCAAAACGCCATTTGTCCGTAAGTCCTCCAAAGCTCTTTTAAATTCCAATTCTAATACTCGATCCCCTGTCTTTTCTAAATCGACTCCTGTTTCTTCTTCTATCATATCAGACAAATCTTCACCCTCATAGAGGCTTTCAATGTATTCTTTCCACCTATCTGCTCTCTCCTCTGCATTTAACAGGGGAATTTCCGTTGCACTCTTAATGTCACCACCGTTGCTTTTAATGTCACCAAAGGTTGTTTTGACTTTCCTGTATGCTGAGTCTGTCCTTCTGACAATCATATCTTTTTCGATGTCTTCACATTTTTCCTGCAGCCGTTTCGTCTTAGCTTCCCTGCACTTCCTACTTATTTCGTTCCTCAGCGACTTGTATTTCTGTATTCCTGATTTTCCCGGAACATGTTTGTACTTCCTCCTTTCATCAATCAACTGAAGTATTTCTTCTGTTACCCATGGTTTCTTCGCAGCTACCTTCTTTGTACCTATGTTTTCCTTCCCAACTTCTGTGATGGCCCTTTTTATAGATGTCCATTCCTCTTCAACTGTACTGCCTACTGCGCTATTCCTTATTGCTGTATCTATAGCGTTAGAGAACTTCAAACGTATCACGTCATTGCTTAGTACTTCCGTATCCCACTTCTTTGCGTATTGATTCTTCCTGACTAATGTCTTGAACTTCAGCCTACTCTTCATCACTACTATATTGTGATCTGAGTCTATATCTGCTCCTGGGTACGCCTTACAATCCAATATCTGATTTCGGAATCTCTGTCTGACCATGATTTAATCTAATTGAAATCTTCCCGTATCTCCCGGCCTTTTCCAAGTATACCTCCTCCTCTTGTGATTCTTGAACAGGGTATTCGCTATTACTAGCTGAGACTTGTTACAGAACTCAATTAGTCTTTCTCCTCTTTCATTCCTTGTCCCAAGCCCATATTCTCCTGTAACCTTTTCTTCTACTCCTTCCCCTACAACTGCATTCCAGTCGCCCGTGACTATTAGATTTTCGTCCCCCTTTACATACTGCATTACCCTTTCAATATCCTCATACACTTTCTCTATCCGTTCATCTTCAGCTTGCGACGTCGGCATGCATGCCTGAACTATCGTTGTCGGTGTTGGTCTGCTGTCGATTAGAACTACTTAAACCTAACTAACCTAAGGACATCACACACATCCATGCCCGAGGCAGGATTCGAACCTGCGACCGTAGAGGTCACGCGGTTCCAGACTGATGCGCCTAGAACCGCACTGGCACTCCGGGCAGCGGAATGGACTCGACTAATGTCAGAAGCAGTGCTAGAGGCAATTGACAGCATGAATCCTGCAGGGCTATCCATAAGTCCGTAAGAGTAAAAGGGGGTGGAGATCTCTTCTGAACAGCACGTTCGAAGGCATTCCAGATATGCTGAATAATATGGTGGCGAGCGGACATGTTTAAATTCAGAAGAGTGTTGCTGGAGCCACTCTGCAGCAATTCTAGACGTGTGGGATGTCGCATTGTCCTGCTAGAATTGCCAAAGTCCGTCGTAATGCACACCGGATATCAATGGATGCAGGTGATCAGACAGGATGGTTACGTACGTGTCACCTGCCAGAGACCTATGTAAAGGTATCAGGGTCCCATATCTCTCCAACCGCACACGCGCAACACCATAACAGAGCCTCCGCCAGCTTGAACAGTCTCCTGCTGACATCCAGCGTCCATGGTTTCATGAGGTTGTCTCCAGACCCATTCACGTCCCTCCGCTCGATACAGTTTGAAGCAAAACTCGTCCGAACAGGCAACATGTTTCCAGTCATCAACAATCCAATGCCGGTGTTGAATGGCCCTCGCGAGGCGTAAAGCTTTATGTCGTGCTGTCATCAATGGTACACGACTGGGTCTTCGTCTCCGAAAGCCCATATCAATGAAGTGTCTTTGAATGGTTCGCACTCTGACATTTTCTGATGGCCCAGCATTGAAATCTGGACCAGTTTGCGGAAGGGTTGCCCTTCTGTCACGTTGAACGATTCTCTTCAGTCGTTGTTGGCCCCCGTTCTTGCAGTATGTTTTTCCGGTCGCAGCGATGTCGGAGATTCGATGTTTTACCGGATTCCTGATATTCACGATACACTCGTGAAATGATAGTACGGGAAAATCTCCACTTTATAGCTACCTCGGAGATTGTGTGTCCCATCGCTCGTGCACCGACTATAACACCACGTTCAAACTCATGTTCATAACCTGCCATTGTAGCAGCGTAACCGATCTAACAACTGTACTTGTCTTACATAGACGTTGCCAGTCGCAGCGCCGTATTCTGCCTGTTTACACATATCTGTATTTTAATATTCATGCCGCATGACTATAACATTTTTTTTTGGCGCTTCAGCCTATATTAGCTTTTTATACTACGTCTACTCAGCTCAGTACATTGTTTTAATTCATTTTTAATCGTTTTCGGAGCAACAATGGCTGCTTCCTCAGGAACTTTAGCACTGTGATCGATCTTATATGGCACGGAAAGGTCAATATATCTCGTCGTAACTCTATGTGACTTTATAGCTACCACACTAAAGGATGCTGGTACAACAACAAGATATAGTTGTGGTGGTATACCTCATCGATAAGAATGCGAAAATGCCTGAAGATGAGAACACAGCTGAGTAGGAGAAAAATAATTTTCTCCGTAACAAAGTCCCAGAGGCAGAATCCGGCTCAGTTCCTCAAAATACCCATACATATCACTCTTATGCACAGATGAAAACTGTATACGGTAGTGAGCATAGAGCCCGTATCTTTGTGTTTCGTAGGTTTTCCGCAGAATTGGCGAAGAAAGGAGCTTATGGAAAAGACTGTCAAGAAGATGACACAGGATGACAGGCACCAATGAATAACTTCTGTGGGAGTCGCGCTGGGTCAGAACTGTGGAAGATTGGAATACATCCAACAAACAACTGAGTCCTACTCTGAGAAGAAGATGTTGAGATAGAAGCGTTGTGGCAGAGCGGTTCTGTCTGGAACCGCGCTACCGCTACGGTCGCAGGTTCGAATCCTACCTCCGGCATGGATGTGTTTTAGTAGTTCTAAGTTCTAGGGGACTGATGACTTCAGACGTTAAGTCCCATAGTGCTCAGAGCCATTTGAACCAATTTGAGATACAAGAGGCATGGCGGGCCGCAAGACTGATGAGGAGAAAAAAAAGGAGGAGGAAATTGTCAGTCTTCAGAGATCAACTTATAGAACTCAAGTATCACCACTCTTGCATTTCATCTGCACAGTGACTCTGTTGCGATACTAGATAAACTGGCATCTATATTTACACTCTTCAGGGCACCTTACGATGTTTGCAAGCAGAAGGGTTCGTGAAACAGCCGACTGTCGATAACCCCCGTATGACCTCAAATTTCTCCGATTTTCCCGTCATGGTCGTTTCGAGAGAAGGCAGTAGTTTACTGTTTCATGGCTGTGATTCAGTGTCATATAAAACTTTTTGAAAGATATCACTATTGCCTTTGACAATTTACATTGCTTACTTGTTAAATCTACGATTTAAATTTAGGACATTTGGCATTTTCAAGTGGAGTACAGAAAACTACAAAAACAGAGTGTGCATACAGAATCAAATAATTTTACTTGCTCATTGCTATATATACGGGGGACGTTTGAAACGTCCGTGCCAAATCCGAGAGTCGGCACCACCGGCGCGTATCAAGGTCATGTTTAGTTAGTAGCATCTTTGGAAAGAACGCACACCGAGTTTCAGCCATATTGGTCTATTTCTTTGTGTTTGGCATTCATGTCACTCAAGAAAGTCGAGTGATTGTCAAAAAATGGACGAAAAAGAGTTTCGTGTGGTAATTAAACATTACTTTATGAAAGGCAAAACGCCTTATTAGACTAAAGAGAAACTTGAGAAACATTACGGTGACTCTGCACCTTCGACTAGAACAATTCATAAATGGTTTCAAACTTTTAGGAGTGGCCTTAAGGGCACAAGTGATGCTGAACGTTCTGGACGCCCTGTGGAGGTTACGACTCCATAAATCATTGATAAAATCCATCATATGGTGATGGATGACAGAAGAGTTAAGGTGCGTGAGATTGCTAGTGCTGTTGGCATCTCGAATGAATGGGTACATAATATTTTGCATAAACATTTGGGCATGAGAAAGCTATGCGCAAGATGGATTCCGCGATTGCTCACGCTTGACCAAAAACGGAATCGTGCGGTTAGCAACTGTTCAGGAAGAATCCGCAGGACTTTAAGCGTCGTTTCGTCGCTGTGGATGAAACACGGATACATTACTATACTCCTGAGATCAAACAGCAATCTAAACAATGGATTACCAAGAGAGAATCTGCACCAAAAAAGGCGAAGACCATTCCTTCGGCCGGAAAAGTTATGGCGACTGTCTTTTGGGATTCGCAAGGGATAATCCTCATCGACTATCTGGAAAAGGGTAAAACTATTACAGGCGCATATTATTCATCGTTATTGGACCGTTTGAAAACCGAACTGCAAGACAAATGCGGGCGATTGGACCGCAAAAAAGTCCTTTTCCATCGTAATAGTGCACCAGCACACATCTCAGCAGTTGTAGTCGCAAAGTTATTCAAAGTTATTGGAAATAGGATTCCAACTCGTTTCACATCCCTCCCCCCCCCCCCCCCCCCCCCCTATTCTCTTGGCTCCCTCGGACTACTGTTTGTTCCCCAATCTGAAGAAATGGCTGTCGGGACAAAGATTTTATTCGAACGAGGAGGTCATTGCAGCAACTAATAGCTATTTTGCAGACTTGGACAATTCCTGTTATTCGGAAGGTATCAACAAACTAGAACAGCTTTGGATGAAGGGTATAAGTCTAAAAGGAGACTATGTCGAAAAATAAAAAAAAGTTTGCCCCAAAGACGTAAGAAGTTTTTATTTTTGCACGGACTTTTCAAATGCCCCTCGTATAGCATTTATACACCGTTCAGTCACAATAATGTGATCAACTGGCAAAAGACTGAACAATGACATTGAAGGGCGGACTGCTGTGAGACGTGGAGTCCATGGCGCGAACAGTTGTTCAATCGGGTCCCGGCGGAGGTTCGAGTCCTTCCTGGTGTGTGTGTTTGTCCTTAGTATAATTTAGGTTAAGTAGTGTGTAAGCTTAGGGACTCATGACCTTAGCAGTTAAGTCCCTTAAGATTTCACACACATCTGAACAGTTCGATCGGGGTGGTCTCACAGATTCTCTAATGTGCTTAAATCCGGGGAGTACAGTTAACCCATCCTGCTGCTCTTCTAACCATGCGCCCACACCGTGCACAGACACTACAAGCTGCGTGACACGTTGCGTTGTCCTACCCATAGATGCTATCGTGTTAAAGAAAGACAAACTGCATCTAGAAATGGACGTGGTCCCCAAGGATGGATCCATAATTGTGTTAATCCACTGTCCCTTCCAGAACGACGATATCGCCCAAAGAACGTCACGAAAATATTCCGCAAACCACAACCCTCCCTCCTCCGGTTTGGACAGTTCTGACGATTGTTACAGGTTGTTTGCTTTCTGGTGGGCGGTTTGCGGGTTTAAATCACCTCGGGGTATGACCATGCGGTGCATTTGACCTGCGGTCACATTGTGCGCTGGCAGCAGTCCACATACGCAGAGGTCTGTTGGTTCTTGTCAGAGTACGGTGCAGCGAGTAAGTGTGCAGACGTTTTCAGACCTGCTAATGGTGACTGTGTGTTGAAAATTGCTCAGGGAACACATATTGATGATGTTACGAGGGATAGATTACTAGGGCGACTGGAGGCTGGCCAAATACAGCAGATCGTATCACGGGTCCTCCGTGTGCCACAAAGTGTGATCTCAAGATAATGGCAACGATTCCAGCAGATAGGACACGTGTCCAGGTGCTACAGTACGGGACGTCCACAGTGTACAACACCACAAGAAGACCGATATATCACCATCAGTGCCTGCAGACGACCACGGAGTACAGCAGGTAGCCTTTCTCGGGACCTTACAGCAGTTGTCTCCAGACACACAGTCTACAGACGACTGAACAGACATGGTTTATTCGCCTGAAGATCTGCAAGGTGCATTCCACTGACCCCTGGTCACAGGAGAGCCTGTAAAGCCTGGTGTCAATAACACAGTACATGGTCATTGGAACAGAGGTCCGAGGTTATGTTCACGGACTAGTCCAGGTATATACACCTAGCGTGAGCCAGGAACCAGATACCAACCCCTTAATGTCCTTGAAAGGGACCTGTATGGAGGTCGTGGTTTGATGGTGTAGGGTGGGATTATGATTGGTGCACGTGCACCCCTGGATGTCTTTGACAGAGGAACTGTAACAGGTCAGGTGTATCGGGATGTCATTTTGCACCAGTATGTCCGCCTTTTCAGGGGTGCAGTGGGTCCCACCTGCCTCCTGATGGATGATAACGCACGGCCCCACCGAGCTGCCATCGTGGAGGAGTACCTTGAAACAGAATGGAATGGCCCGCCTGTTCTCCAGACCTAAACCCCATCGAGCACGTCTGGGATGCTCTCGGTCGACGTATCTCTGCCCGTCTTCAAACCCATAGGACACTTCTGGAGCTCCGACGGGCACTGGCGCTAGAATGGGAGGGTATGCCGCAGCAGCTCCTCGAACATCTGATACAGAGTATGCCAATCCGTTGTGCGGCCTGTGTGCGTGTGCATGGTGATCATATCCCATATTGATGTCGGGGTTCATACGCAGGAAACAGTGGACTTACAGATCTGTGTCGTTTATGTTCCCTATGTACCTATGCTCCTAACGCCAGTTTTGTGTAGTGCCACATTGTGTGGCACCACATTCTGTAATTATCCGTAATTTATGAGTAGGAGTGTAGATCACGTCGTGGGGAACAACTTTTGTTAAATGTTGGTTGACGCCTCCCAGCGACGCTAAGCATTTTTCTTACAGAATTTGTCGACACGAGGGCGATGAGATTTCACCGAACTACGAGGATTGCTCAGAAAGTAATGCACCGCTTTTTTTTCTCAGCCGAAAACAGTGCTAAGAATGCGAAACGTTACGATTGTCTTATTTGAAGTCTCCTGAGTGAGAGCGCCAAATTTCCTTCACTTCCTACAGGTAGCGAAGCTGCAAAATGGCGTCTATAAGTGACGTACGTTATGAGCAACGTGCCGTCATTGAATTCCTCGCGGCAGAGAATGAAACTGTGGGGAATATTCACAAACGCTTGCGCAAAGTCTATGGAGCATCTGCTGTCGACGGAAGTACGGTTAGTCGCTGGGCACGGTGGGTGAGGTCATCAGGAGGCGGTTCGGCGAAGCTCCACGATTTGCAGCCGTCGGGGAGCCCATTCACCATACAGCCGTGACCTAGCCCCCTCGGAATTCAACATGTTTGGGCCATTAAAGGATTCCATTCGTGGAAGACATTTTGAGGACGATGAAGAGGTGATTCACACAGTGAAGCACTAGCTCCGCCACCAGGACAGAGACCGGTGCCAAAAGGGCATATACTCCCTTGTTTCGCGCTGGAGGAAAGCCATAGAATGGGATGGAGATTAAGTGGAAAAATAGGGTATGTACATAAAACACCATTCTTTCGTGTGTTTATTTCTCATTAGGTCCAGTAAGGAATTGTTGGCCGGCCGTAGTGGCCGTGCGGTTCTAGGCGCTACAGTCTGGAACCGAGCGACCGCTACGGTCGCAGGTTCGAATCCTGCCTTGGGCATGGGTGTGTGTGATATCAGGTTAGTTAGGTTTAATTAGTTCTAAGTTCTAGGCGACTGATGACCTCAGAAGTTAAGTCGCATAGTGCTCAGAGCCATTGGAACCATTTGAAAGAATTGTTGAAGAGTAAAAATGCGGTGCATTACTTTCTGAGCAACCCTCGTAGCAGCGTCTACGAACCAGGTGTGCTGCATCTGCATATTACCTACTCCAGTAAATCGACCGAAAACCTTAAGAATGAGCTTGTCTAAGCTAGAAATGTATGTTAGAAGTGAATCAGGAACGCGGCCTGCTCCTTTTCACATAAAGCAGGTGACTAGCTTATAGGCAATACAAACTGAACAAGAACACCACAGAATGCCGACGCGCAGTTGTCATTAAGGGACACAACCAATAATAAAAGACGCCTGGTTTCGCCAGGAAGAATCAGCTTACATTATGTTCCTCTTGCAAAGTATTCGCTTTAAATGTTAACTGTATGTGTCTCCTCGATCCAACTGGAGTTTGTTTGCATTTCCGTGATGCTTTCACTCTTCTTAAACGAACCCGTAACGAATCTCGCAGCTCTTTTTCAGTTCTTCTGTCCCTTGTATTAATCTTACTTGGTAACGACTAATTTGAAATATTGAGGAATCGGCGGAACGAGAGTTTCGTTTTCATAAGAGAAACTGTTCCTTGTATCTTCTAAGTCTCCTCTATTTATTGTACTTTGAAACGATCCCAAACTAACGAGAACTAGGAATAGGTCGAACGAGTACTCGCACCTTTTTCATGGTTGAATATCATTTCGTTGGTGTTCTTCCAATGCCACATTCTTTTCCAACAGCCAGCATTGTTTGGTCGTTCCACTTTAGATCGTTGCGGAGGTATACTGCTGCATACTGTCCGGTTTTACGATTTTCAGTGATTGATCGCCAGTCATGTAATTCTACTTTTAAAAACGAAAATTATTTCCTGTTAAGAAGTGAGCTATTGATGCTGAAACTTTCTTCCCGTTGACATCACATGCTTCATCCGTTTAATTTTCCTGAGCGTGACACCGTCGCTTTGCAGTAGCTTAGTAACTTCAAGCGACAGTAACATGAGCGGAAAAAATTACCAAACATATGATTTGGCAAATTTCTACATGATGAAAATTAAATTTCCGTAGAGTTTGGAGGTTAAAGAGCTATACAAGACTGGAATCACGTCAAATCTTTCTGTTCAAAAAAATTCATGTCACAGCAGTTAGCAATTAGTCCTCCACGTTCCAAAACAGCACAATTTCCGTGTCTACAATACTTGAAAAAGGCTGCACTGATTTTGGCAAAAGCATAGAAAAATCTTACTAAATAAAGTAAGGCAGTTGTGTGACAGAAAATCAACTTGTAAGAGCTGGTATCGACCAGGAGTTCGATTTCCTACTCTTAACCTAAGGTTATGGACAAAACAACATTAAAATCCATGACTTAACGCGAATCTAAGAAGCAATACTTCTTCATAATGGTCTCTCCATCTAATATTCATAAAAAATAAATGAACGCTCCGTGTACTGAAGGATGAACATACATTAACAACTAATGCGAGAGTCAGTTTGCAGCCAGCCTCTATCCATAATGAATATTTCCCTCGGCGTTTCTGAATAGGCTCGGTGACACTCTGATAAACATAATGTGTCCTTTGTTCTCTCCTCACAGACACAATCGCTGTCCTGCGCCGTGACAAAAGCCTGCCGTGGTAAGGGCACGCCAGACATTCTTCAGTGGGACCGCACGCTGGGTTCATTTATTTTCCTGATTCGGAGAAAAATTTTATGATAAATGAGTCGAAGTTCATTCGCGGCGACACGGAGATTGTTCTAAGAGTATCATGATAACGGTATAGTACAAGTGTGCCAGTCTCGCTGATTGACATTCATAATATTAATCTTTAAACGTATGCACTGGATTTTAACAACCCTTCAGATTATGAATGTGTAATGCAAACTTGAATATGATACGAGTCACGCCAGACGGTTCATTTTCTATTTATATGTGGACCTATATTGAAGGGAGGGCAAAACCAGAATTATGTGCGCACTTCAGACAATAAGTTACACACGTTGTCCCTCTCTAAGACGGTTATACAACTAGGATGGCGCATTGTCATAAGAAATTACATGTTCCGATGCCCTGTAAACAGTTCTGTTGCGGTACGAATAACAGGTGCTTCAAAGTGTGCGAGTGAAATGGTGCTGGAAACGAACTCCGAAACTGAACTACGCGAGATAGTGCGATTCTTGTGGCCAAAACGCCCAAATTGCACTCATATTCACCGTAAAATTCCGGCGGCGTATGAACCTAATGTAATGTTACTCCCAGCCGCAGTGAAATTGTGCCAACAATATTTGACCATGATCGCACAGATGTGCTCATCCACCACACGGAGTGTATCATGCGATTTCCATATTTTCGGCAAGCTGAAAGAACTTACGGTGGGAAACATATTTTCCAAGGATTAGGTCGTTTACACAGCAGTTCTCAAATGCTTCCGTGACCAAGTGGCGAATTTCTACTGTCGAGGAACTGAACAATTGGTAGAACGTCCCGACCATTGTATACAGACTGTCATGTATCTGTGTGACTTTGAAATGTAGTGCAGCGTTCAATAAGAGTACTTGTCATGAAGACCCTTGTACATTTATTAATTTTGTTTGCGTTTAATTTGAGTGTCTCGGGTTGAGTCCGCATCGTAACAATTCAAGTCAATCACACCTGACAGAATATTCATCCTCATGAATCACAAAAAGGGCCTGTATTTCAGATGTCAGTAAATTTTTAATGTCTTCCGAGCATAACCGAAAAAAATCCGCTCGATCCACATGACACTAATACCCTGTGGTACCGCCCCAAGCCTTTATGATTGTCTCAACTCGACAACGACAAGAAGGTGCAATTTTCGTTGGGTAAGCTCGTGGTCTTGCGGTAGCGTTCTCGCTTCCCGCGGACGGGGTCCCGGGTTCGATTCCCGGTGGGGTAAGGGATTTTTTCCTGCCTCGAGATGACTGGGAGTAGTTGTGTTGTCTTCATCATCATCATCATTCATCAACATTACGGTCGGAGGAAGGCAATGGCAAACCACCTCCGCTAGGACCCTGCCTAGTACAGCGGTGCGGGTCTCCCGCATCGTCCCCTACGCTCCTCGGAGTATGGGAACTCATCACCATCAAGCCGTATTTAGCTGAAGCCACTAATTGGTGGTTGGATCCCGTGCAAGTGCCAAATATCTGGGATTTTGAGTGGTACTGAGATCAGGTGAGTGAGCGGGCCGGTCGATGTGCTACAGGGAGCCTGAGTATTCAGCAAACCACGACTGCAGGCGCTCAGACCTATGAACATGGGTATTATTACCTTGGAAAACGGGAAAGTACACAGCGTGCTCATGAAGGTATAGAAGAAAGGGCAACTTCTGGTCACCGAAAGTATTGATATAAACATCCTGCTTCATGGCAACAGCAAAGTCAGTGAGTGGTCCAAATCATTGTACGAAAACATCACAAAACCACCCCAGTGCTAAATACATCTCTCTCTCACACACATACACACATACACACACACACACACACACACACATACACACACACACACACACACACACTGTGTGTTAATCCCATCATTCGTCGCCTTCCATTATTTGAAAAGAGATAAAATCACGACTCTTCGTACCACACTATAAGTCTCCAGTCACCTTCCAGTTTTTGTGTTGTTCAGTCAATTTTATTATTTAAAAAGTACATTTCATTTCCTACCCCTGGAGGCAGAGCGGGCTGTTACAGTAATGATCCTTTGGAGACTCAGGGACTTCTCAACTAAATTCCGGCCCAGCTAATAGTAAGGCAGGATGCCCCAACTGAGAAATTTTTGATAGCATTGCCAGTTTCTGAATTTGCCCTACAACCAAGAGAAACGCCGCCAAGAGTCTTGGTCAGAATTCCTGAATGACAACTGTTTTTAATTTAAACGTCAGACGTCCCAGATCAAAAATATGAAAGCCTGGTATAAGTGTATTTGTTTATGCGTGTACAGAGTAAAGTTGATTACCTGCCTACGTTCCTGACATGATGTCTCGATCGTGTGTTTAGCTCAGTGAAGAGGTGGAGCTAAAAGGGCCGCTGCGCGTAATGGCCTTTTGTGAGTTACTCGACTCCAAATGTCATGTTGCACAGGTTGCGTTTGTACACCACCAAACAAACTGGGCCACTCCATTCACGGTGAGGTCTTGGGCACGTTCAGGAGGGAAGCTCTAGTCTGTCATTTTGTCATGTCTTCACGCCGAGCCAGTTAGCTACGCAGATTCCGTACAACACACTGGCCCGAACACACCACTTCGCTACCATGTCTTGCGTCAGCTACGGAGCGTCACATGACGGCTTAGTAACAGTTCTGTACCACATAAGGCTCTCCAAAGCGACCAGAGTGCTGTTTCATGGTGTTGGCTAATATTTTGTCCGCTGAGCCTAGATACAGAACAAACACAAGCTTGGAGGAAGAAACCTGAAACAGTTCTCGTACGACGTGAATCAGGGGTGGTAGAAAGCCTGAATCAGTATGGCAACTCAAGGAAATGAAACCTGCTTCTCCCAAATGAGAGATCAAGGTGTTTAAACACTGCGCCACGTCACAGCTCGTATGGTGAGCCAATGTTTTTCCTCTTTGAAAATAATATACATTCTAAGAAAAGAGACGCGCCACGAAGGAATTTTGCGAATGAGACGAAAATCGGTAGATGTGATGTGCTTGTACAAACAAACAAATTATTACAATTTCAGAAAAACTGGTTGATTTATTCAAGAGAGCGAGCTTCACAAACTGAGCAAGCCAACCACGCGTTGGTCCGCCTATGGTCCTTGTGCAAGCTGTTATTCGGCTTGGCACCGACTTGTAAAGTTGTTGGGTGTTCTCCTGAGGGCTATCGTGCCAAATTCTGTCCAACTGCTCGTTACATGTCAAGATACAGAGATGGTTCGAGGGCCTTGCCCATAATGCTACAAACGTTCTCAATTGGGAAGAGATCTGACAACCTAGCTGGCCAAGGTAGGGTTTGACAAGCATGAAGACAAGCAATAGGAACTATTGTGTTGCACAGCGGTACATCGACGATATTCTACGCCCCGTTTTGTCGCCTTTCATGGTAAGCCGTTCCAGGCTTACATTTCAGCAAAATAATGCCCGCCTGCACACACAAGAGTTCTTATTGATTGTCTTCATACTTGTCAAACCCTACCTTGGTCAGCTAGGTCGTCGAATCTCTTCCCAATTGAGAACGATTGAAGCATTAGGGGATTTGCCCGCTAACCAGCTCCTTATTTTGACGATCTAATCCACCAACTGTACAGAATCTGGTACGATATTCCTCAGGAGGACATCCAACAAGTTTATCGATCAGTGCCAAGCTGAATAACTGCTCCGTAAGGACCAGAGGTGGACCAAAGCGTTATTGATTTGATCAATTTGTGAAGCTCTTTCTCTTGAATAAATCAGTCAATTTTTCTGAAATTGTAATAGTTTGTTTGTCTGTTTGTGTACATTACATCTACCGATTATCGTCCTATTCGGATAACTTTAGTGTGCAGTCTTGGAATGTACATTCAAAAAATGGGAAACAGAACGGATTTCTTGCAACATTTCGCAAGAGAAAACACACAGTCTCGTTTCAGTTAGCTTATGGTTAAAATACAAGAATAATCACACACGGAAGAGCCCAAAAGTTTTGCACTAACGCGGAAATTTTTTGTATTATTATTACAAATGAAGGAGACTGATTTGGTTTATGACTGTTCTAGGGAAATTATTGTATATCTGTAAAATGTACCGGTTAATTCATGAGTAACATGTGAACGTATTATACTGTCCCGGTTAATCTAAAGATGATCATACAATTCAATCCGAGATTAACTAACTGTCGTTAGGGGAAGCAGCATGGTTATTTCAGTTAGCAGGCTAACGCATGTGATCAGTCCTAGCGTGTGAAGTAAGACTCTGGTGCAAGCAGTCACACAGGTCGGACGCGAACCTCGTCAAACGTGTGAAAGGGTCTTCAGGTTTTACAAGCATGCTCTACAGGCAGATGAAAGTTGCCGACATCACCGTCTGGCGGGATGCACTGCAGAGGAAAATATATGAAACAAAGGCTCCGGTTCCCAGACTCGGGTTGGATAAGATTTCGAGTTTTCTCGAGTCGAGTGACGTGTGGCAGGCGAACGGCGGAGAATGCGATTGTGGTGCGGGCGTGACCCCTCGTTCTGTCGCCGCCGCCGCCGCCGCCCCCGTCTCGCCTCCAGCAAAAAGCGGTTTCAATGTCGGCCTATAAATAGCGGTGGCGGCTTCCCACACACACGAGACAACCATAGCAGGAACAACAACGTGACCAAAACATCGGCAAGGCCGCCTCACCAGTCAGCTTCCTGAGCTCTGCGCCGAAAAGTTTTCATGTTGCTAAAATCTTGAATCTAGTATTTGTTCACTGTCAATGTACAAGTATGTTTCTGTTATCCCATCCCGCACATCTTCTCGGCGTAGTTTACATCTCTGCTCAATAAGAAATGAATGATATCTTTATATCTTTACTTAACGGATGATCTTTGCACTGTAAACAGAAACATCGATCGAGTGTAAAGCACGTGTGTTACGCTCTAACTGTCATCAAGAATGTTATCAAGTGTGCCACAGTGATCTATCTACAATATGTGTGCTGTTTATAATGCAACAGTTCATACATTGTCTTTGATAACCTTCAGGACCACAACAAAACTAATAGCCTTCCACTGAAACACATGTAAGTGTACAAAACTATTTCACCATATATATAAGCAAATTAGGAAACATTAGCACTTTTCTATTAATGGCACAACATGTAAAGTGGCTCTAAATATTCAAATATTCTTGTTCAGTACAGCAGCAGACGACACGCTCCTGACCAAAAGCCGGCCGGGGTGGACGAGCGGTTCTAGGCGTTACAGCCTGGAACCGAGCGACCGCTACGGTCGCAGGTTTGAATCCTGCCTCGGGCATGGATGTGTGTGATGTCCTTAGGTTAGTTAGGTTTAAGTAGTTCAAAGTTCAAGGGTCCCATAGTGCTCAGAGACATTTGAAACTGACCAAAACATCAATGTAATTGAATTGTTAGCCATCTGAAGATCGGAATGGAAGCCTGAAACCGGTTATGGCATTGAAATAAAGCAATTTAAGAGCATTTGAGTCTGGTTGCGAAGGTCACCAACAACTATGCCAGAACGACAACCAAGTATAAAGGCACATGATTATCAGTCTCTGCCCCAAATGGAACCCAAAGAACTCGTACGAGTCTCAAGAAAGTGATGGGCCCTGGCGTGTTTTGAAGAACCATCGGCGAGTATTTATGAGCTTTTTAATAATAACGGGCCAGTCGAGACCAGTACAGCCGGACTATATTGTGTGAGAGTAGGCTTAAACTTTATACACCGCCGGAAAAAAAGAAAATAAAAGAGAAAGGAAGCGTCCATAGAAGCCATTATTGGATCTCATTGTAACTTCGTACAAGTAGACGCCATCGGCAGGTGTGTAAAGCGTTAGAGATGCAATTCTCTCAGACAGGTAGAATGGCCTTCAGCGTACATTAGTGCTGTTGGTGTTTAGTGTTGTTACCAGTCTTATAGGGTATATGAGCGGCGTGAACACTGTGAAACGCATGGAGATGGCTTGTATTGGCGGGAGGCAGTGTTATCAGCACCTGACAAAGTTTGAAAGGGCATCGTTGTGCTTCTCCGTTTGACTGCTTGGTTAAATGTTTCAATATCCAGAACTGTGGAGCATTCGGATGTGACCGTAGCCCCATGTTGGTCGACATGGAAGCTAGGGCAGGCATATTCGTCGTCATAGTTCTGCCGACTGACCACCGTACTGTGCACCAAGCACACCGTAATGCCTTCACAACTGTGCCAGCCACGTTCCCTGTCAACCTGCACCATTGGTCGGAAGCTTATCAGAGCCGGATTATGGAATTAGCGTCCCATGAACAGAGTGCCGTTAAAAGCACAATACGGACGATTGCATCTGAAGTGGTTATAATGACCAGAAAGCGTGAAATGCCGGTCGGTGGCGTCGCACTGTCTTCGTGGATGAATAGTGGCTCTGTACCTCCATTGATGACCACCGTCAGCGAGCGTGGTGTCGACCTAGGGAGTGGTACCACTCTTCCAGTGGTTTGGGGACTTGGGGACGAATAGCCATGTTGATGCGTACGTGTGTGTGTGGGGAGGGGGGGGGGGAGGGAAGCTAAGTTCACTGATTGACGTAACTGACCGTACAATGGTACATCACGGATATCCTGCATCTTCATGTGTTACCTCTCAAACGACAGTATTGTGGTGCCATTTCTCATCTGGACAAGCCTCATTCACACATCCCATGTGTCTCTATGAAGTGTGTATAATGTTGAGGTACTCCAATGGCCCGTAAGATCCCAGATCTTCCCGACAGAATACGTGTGGGATGAGCTCGGACTTCAGAGCCAGTATCCAGGATAACAATGACCAGTTGTAACAATTGGGGCCAGAAGCCTCGAGAGTAGGTACAAAGACTTTTGATACCCTTCCCTGCATCCGGGCCAGAGGGGTACAATTTCATACCAATAAATTGGCTCGTACTGACAAATTCTTTGCAAATTCTCTAATTCTAGTGAGGACAGTAGTCGAGCACTTCACATATCGAGATAGATCAGGACAGCATAGGCAACATGCAGTCTTGGGTTATTGAAAGATAATGTCTTAGAGACCTCGAACAGACACCAGCCTTAATACAGTGAAGAGACAAATAAACAGGTACACACAATGGCTTGGTTCAAATGGCTCTGAGCACTATGCGACTTAACTTCTGAGGTCATCAGTCGCCTAGAACTTAGAACTAATTAAACCTAACTAACCTCAGGACATCACACACATCCATGCCCGAGGCAGGATTCGAACCTGCGACCGTAGCGGTCGCGCGGTTCCAGACCGAAGCGCCTAGAACCGCTCGGCCACCAGCGGCCGGCAAACCGCGATCTCGATTAGCCTCGAATTAATTATGACACTTGCTGGTAGACGTCTCCCTTTCTTACACGAGGCTGAGCAGCACCTTCTCCCAAGCAAACAATACTCAAATTCGATTTATGAATAACAAATTGGGCACCTAATCCATCTTTATATACAGAACGTTCTTGTCGTTAGTCTTATGCACATTACTTTGCGTGGTTCTTTTGAAACTGTAATCATGTGCATAATCAGATATCCAGTACAAACCATACCAATTCGACATCTGTTGTATGCCGCCTCTTAGGTTTTGTAGTTTTAATGGGCAACAGTATAGATACTTGTAAGTTTCTACTGATTTCAGTGTTCTCAGTACGATGTATGGTTTGACCGCACAGCGCTTTTCTACACGTGGATCTCTTGGCACTTACCCTCATTCGTCCTAAGAACTGATTTGCTTAGCCTATTAAACTATGGTTTAATCTAGAATCGGAACCCCAGAGCTATGGTAATTTGCTCATTTATACAGGGCACTAATGGCGGAAGGATGTGCCATGAACAACAGAAAAACTCCTAGATCCGACCGAAGACCGAACCCAAAATATGTCTATTTCTAATTTGACACTTATTCGTCCAGTAACTGAAGCATTCAAAGAGTCACTGCAGCTACTTTTAAAAAAGTCGAAAGAAAAACTGTAAAATGTGTTGTGAAATGATTTGTCTGTAAGTAATCATGTACAGGGAAAGTAACGGCATGGTCTACAGAATCCACCACAAAAATATCCTCTAAAGTACTCTTTAAAATTCTAATATTGAACTTTAAATTCTGAATTGACACCTCATTTATTATATATGATTTCGAGTATCATTTAAAGACGCATCAAGTGTTTCTCTGATATATATTATTTCTCATCATTTATAAAACATACGACCTTATTTCTTTCGAACTTTTTTTTTTAATTTCAGGATATTTTATTGACAGGTCAATATTACTCCAATGTAACTTCTTACGCGAAAAATAGCTACGCCTTGAAGAGATGAACATTTTGTCGCTTAATTTACATAGCTAGGAGGTATGCAGTTCTGCCTCAAATCCACAATTTCTTCTTAGTTATCAAATTGATCAGTGTGGAGTCCAGTTTTGCAAAAAAAGGTTCAATTGCTTGAAAGTGGTCGGTGTAATTAAGAAAAACTTAGTTATTATACAACGGATTTTTGTTCGACTTTTCATAGTCAAATGAAAAGCTGGATGTGGACAAATGGGGTATCAAATTGACCAGTGTGAGTTTTGCAAAGAAAGATTCAATAGTTGAAAAATAAATTTGATATTCCATTTATTGATACACCATTTGTCCATTGCCCACTCTTTATTTGGCTATGTAAATTTGGACAAACATTTTCTCACAAATAACTAATCAATTGTTTCTTAATTAGTTTGACTGAGGTGTGTGCGGCTCCCGTTGATGCCGTTCATAGCTTGGCATCTTGTAATAGACATAGTGGCGTCTCTTTTTCTTAGTCTGTTCACTGACGCCACTACGTTTGCTCGCCTTGTCCGTCCGTGAGTGGCAGCAGCAGCGCTTATCGATAACGCATACTGTGGTACCATCTTTGGAGCGGCCTCTAGTATTTCCGGGTCGTCATGTGTCGAGCGAGGGGGAGTTGGGACGGAGCAGCAGTGAGGTCCGGATAGCCAATACTCGTCCGACCGATCGCGACACACATGCACTGTCCGACGGAGTGATGTGGTCGCAAGAGTGCACGACCACGTCAAGGACCGGATTCAGCGAGTTTTAGTTGAATGGACCGTTATATTCCAATAGTGCAACTTTCTCCTGTGTGTGTGTGTGTGTGTGTGTGCGTGTGTGTGTGTGTGTGTGTGTGTGTGTGTCCGCCTGTCGAAGTGCCCTCATGGCAATAAGTTGTCAGTCGACGAATTATTCTGGGACATTTCCCGTGCCTGACTTGAGAGGGGACGACCGTTGGTTGGTCGTTCGGTCGGTCGTCGCAGCGGACGACCTGCATTTGGTCTTCCGACCGCTTCTGACTTCTCTGTGTTTGTGCTGACTTATAATTCGTTCGTGTTGTTTCACAGTGACTGGTTTTAGTATTGTGAGTTGTTGATGGAATTGTTTTCCCGGATCTGTGTGTATCTTATGGTTTGAATGAGTTATTTCAATGCTGTCTACGCACTGAATTTGGTGAGGTGCGACGACTTCGTTGCACACCGAACCCTGGACTTTTAAGTTCAGTGAAGAGTTAACTGCTAATGCAACCTTTGGTCGGCGGGTTGTTGCTCCCGGGGCCGCTGAGCCTGGCGGCAACGAGTTAAGTGTTTCAAAGCGGTGAAATATTGCAGCCGTCTTTCTCTGTTTGTTATTCATCATTGAATTTAGTATTATTCTTATTAGCGAAGTGCAAGCAGCGGTATTTTCTGCCTTGTGGCCACTGACGCCCCAGTTACCTGCCCTGGAGGTTAGCGTACTTTTCCTGCAGTGTACCTTTCCACGTCATGATGATGCTGTTCGACACCCACTATGTATTTTTTTTTTTTTTTAGGTCTACCTTGGATTAGTGTTTCCTTCGGCCCTGGGTGTTTTCTGAAGAAGTGGTGCTGTCTGTCTCTTCACCCTTGCCTAAAAAGTTTCCATCGTTGTATTGGTGATCGGACGTTAGGCGGATTGGTTAGTCGGGCGGTCGGCGCTTAAGCTACCCCTAGTTTGAGTTGCCATCCTGTTACTTGAGTACAGCTCTTGGCTGCCTGTCTCATCTTACCTTATGTTTGAGTTACCTTCCCAGGCCGACCCTTGGAACACTTGCTGAGAACCGCTTGTCCTGGGTTCTTAGATTGTGATCTTTGTTTTAAGGATATTTGTAATTTTATGATTATTGTTGGTTTGGCCTTCAGCCTAGGAATAATTTCATCTTTGGTGATAAGGCCTTCAGCCGTGTTAGAGTAAGTTTTTTTAAGCAAACTTGTTTTAAAAGCAAGGGATTTATTTTAAAAGTGCTATTTGGAATTTTTTTCCTGACTTCTAATGCAGGCCTTCAGCCGTTTGTTATTTAAAATTGTTTGTGGCCTTCAGCCGAGTGATAATTTCACTTCTTTTATAATAAGGCCTTCAGCCGTATTACAGTTTGTTTTAAAACGAAGTATTTATCTTAATTTGTGCTATTTGGAATTGTTCTTCTAACTTCTAATTCAGGCCTTCAGCCGTTTGTTGGTGGCCTTCAGCCCTAAAATTGTAGAATTTTTTGTGATAAGTCCTTCATACAGTCAACTGTGTTTTTTAAGAGATTGTTTTAAAATTTTAATTTCTTTAAATAAAGTTTACGGATTTGTTGTGCAACCGAGAGTAACTGATTACGGCCCCATCCACAATCGTAACCTTATCCTGCCCCATACTGAGAAACCAGCTCTCATACATTAGTTTAAAGAAAATAAACCCTTTAATTCCTGAAATTTTCCCGGCGTAAAGAATATTCCATGAAGTTCCGGGATTGCAGCGGTGACGTCGACTTCTTGTTACGATATTTCGGCTGACACTCTTCAAACATCTTCATGTGAGTGTTTAGCACTAAGAGACTACTAGATCACATCGCTAACTTTGTACCAAAAAATTGACCCGGAGACACATGTGCAAAGGCAGTCGCACATGAGCGACCTCTATCGAGTTTAGAGCTCTCTTCGAATATTGCTTCATCTATAGCGCGCAAGCGCCTACGTAATGTGATAGTATAGGCACGCTCCCTGTCGGACTGCGGGCTTGCGGAGTTAAAATTCAGATGTCAAATTAATAAAATTAGCTGTCACTAGACTTGTCACAAATCATAAAATGTTTCCTTTCTGAAGACATTAAAGAAATCACCGGACCCCAAGGCTTATCCAGTTCAAAAATGGTTCAAATGGCTCTGTGCACTATGGGACTTAACATCTGTGGTCATCAGTCCCCTAGAACTTAGAACTACTTAAACCTAACTAACCTACGGACATCACACACATCCATGCCCGAGGCAGGATTCGAACCTGCGACCGTAGTAGTCGCGCGGTTCCGGACTGAGCGCCTGAACCGCTAGACCACCGCGGCCGGCGCTTATCCAGTTGGTAGCCGCCATCATGGTCAATAAGATCTACGAAACGTCAACTACTGAGGTCATCGGTCCCTAGTCTTACACACCACTTAATCTAACTTAAACTTACGTTAAGGACAACACACGTACCCATGTCCAATGGAGGACTCGAACCTCCGAAGGGCGGAGCAGCGTGATCCGTGGCAAGGCGCCTAGACCGCGCGGCTACCCGGCACGGCTTTGTTAATTTCGTTCTCTTTATTTGGTTACGTAAATTCGGACGAAGATTTTCCCTCAAATCACTAAATAATTTCTTCTATATTACCTTGATTTCTTTGAAGTAAATAAAACCTTTTTTCGTAAACTAGACCTCAGAAAAATGGTTCAAATGGCTCTGAGCACTAAGGGACTTAACTACTGAGGTCATCAGTCCCCTAGAACTTAGAACTACTTAAACCTAACTAACCTAAGGACATCACACACATCCCTGCTCGAGCCAGGATTCGAACCTGCGACCGTAGCGGTCGCGCGGTTCCAGATTGTAGCGCCTAGAACAGCTCGGCCACCCTGGCCGAGAAACTAGACCTCAGCGTGGCCAATTTGATACCTCATTTGTCCATTTCCTAATCCTCGTTTGGCTACGCAAATTCGGACAAAAATTCGTTGGAGATTTGGACATGGCTGTATTTCAGCAACCATATGTAAGTCTCAAAGGAGAAATAACACAGCCAACCAGTTGCAAATAACTGTTTGGTGCAATGATACGTAACTTCTGATGAAGACATCCTTAGAGGTGTCGAAACATAGGTCTGTGTACTAAACAATCATTTGCAAGCGGTTAGTTATGTTTTTCCGTTGAGAAAAATACATTAGGTAATTTTTGCGGAGTCTTGTTTTCGCTCCGCTCAAACATTTGACCTAAAAGGATAATAGGCCGTTACTGCACGCCGCACGGTGACTAAGGGCTTGCGTTCCACCGTAGGCTCCCGGAGACGCGGCGGGTGGACGTGAAAGCCGTCCGCTGCCGACATATTTCGAGGAGGCGGCGTGTAATTCCCGCCGAGGCACGCGGGCCTGGTAGCCGGCGCGGTGCGGTATGTGCCTCCCCTGACCTGGGCCCTGCGTGATTTACGCGACTCCAGCGCGGGCCATCCTTCAGGGCCTACCGAACAATATCACGATTTGTTTGCGCCGCGCACCTTGTCTGGCGGCGGGCCTTCGTTGGCCGGCGCACATACATTAGTGTGGCTGTTCCATCCGGAACGGGAGCGCCCGTCCTCAGGACACGGTCGCTAGCAGCCGGGCGCCGGCGCAGCGAAAGCGGCGCGGACCTAAATCATCTGCAGCGACGGCGCGCCTGAAGTGGCGTTAACGATTTGTGGTCTCGCCAGTAGCCCCAGAAGCACACCGATATGCCGTTACTCTTGTTTAGCGTTAAACGCCGCCTATAGTGTCTTCCTAAATTTATTGCTGTACGCTCGTACTCAGCGTAATGATCAATTTGGGGCTGATTAAAACTGACGGATTCTTATACGTCGTGGAATAGCGATATTCACATTTACAGATGGCGGTAGTATCAGATAAACAAGGTATGAAAGGGCATTGCCTCGACGGAGCTGTCACTTGTACTCAGGGGATTCGCGTGAAAGGGATTCCGAAGTGGTTCAAATGGCTCTGAGCACTATGGGACTTAACTTCTGAGGTCATCAGTCCACTAGAACTACTTAAACCTAAGTAACCTAAGGACATCACACACATCCATGCCCGAGGCAGGATTCGAACCTGCGACCGTAGCGCTCGCACGGTTCCAGACTGTAGCGCTTAGAACCGCTCGGCGACCCCGGCCGGCGATTCCGAGGTGGTTATGGAAGGAGGAGGAGGAGGAGATCAGTGTTTAACGTCTCACCAACAACGAGGGCATCAGAGAGAGAGCCTAAGTTACATTTAGAGGAGTACGGAGAAGCAAATCGGCCGTGCCTTTTCGAAGAAACAGTCGCGGCATTTGCCTTAAGCTGTCTAGGGAAATAACGGAAACCCTCAATCTGAATGGCCGGACGCGGGTTTGAGCCGTCGTCCTATCAAATGATGTGACTGTGGTCGCACGACAGGAATTAACAGACTTTGAACGCGAAATGTAAGTTGGAGCTAGACGCATTGGACATTTGATTTCGGAAATCGTTAAGGATTTCAATATTCCGAGATGCACAGTGTCAAGGGTGTACCGAGAATATCAAG
Organism: Schistocerca piceifrons; assembly: GCF_021461385.2. Lineage (NCBI taxonomy): Eukaryota > Metazoa > Arthropoda > Insecta > Orthoptera > Acrididae > Schistocerca > Schistocerca piceifrons. The sequence continues at coordinate 307,218,799 of NC_060140.1, forward strand.
TTTCAGGCATTACCTCTCATCACGGGCAACAGAGTGGCTAACGGCATTCACTTAACGAACGAGAGCAGCGGCGTTTGCGTGGAGTTGTCGGTACTAACAGACAAGCAACACTGCGTGAGACAACCGCAGAAATCAATGCGGGATGTGCGACGAACGTATCCGTTAGAACGGTGTGGTGAAATGTGGCATTAATGGACTATGGCAGCAAGCGACTGACGCGAGTGCCTTTGCCAGCACGATGAAACCGCCCGCAGCGCTTTTTCTGGGCTCACGAACATATCGGTTTGACACTAAACACTGGAAAACCGTGGCCTGGCCATATGAGTCCCGATTTAGGTTGGAAAGAGGTGATATTAGTGTTTGAATGTACGCATGTCTCATGAAGCCATGGAGCCATGTTGTCAACAAGGCACTATGCAAGCTGGTAGTGGCTCCTGATGGTGTGGACTGTATTTGCATGAAACGGATTGGGTCCTCTGGTTCAACGGAGGCGACCATAGACTGGAAACGGCTGCGTTCGGCTGCTTGGGTACCATTTGCAGCCATTCATGGACTTCTTTTTTCCAAACAACGATGGTATTTTTATGCATGACAATGCGCCATGTCACCGTACCAGAGTTGTTCGTGATTCGTTTGAAGAACTTTTTGGACAATTTTAGCTAACGGACTGGCCATCCAGATCGCCAGACGTGAATCCCGTTGAACATTTATGGGACATAATGGAAAGGCCAGTTCATGCACAAAATCTTGCATCACCTACATTTCGCAATTATGGACGGCTATAGAGTCAGCACGGTTCAGTATTTCTACAGGTCACTTCCAATGACTTATTGAGTTCACGCCACGTTGATCTGCGGCATTACGCCGGTCAAAAGCAGGCCCGACACGATATTGGGAAATATCCCACGACTTTTTCACCTCAGTGTATAACGTCAGTAAAGAATCTTCACCGTTAGACGATTTACTTTTGAAGAAAGAATCAGCCCAAAAGATCTCAGCATTCAGAAGTGGAGAAGGAAACGAAATTAAATATGTGATTTTATTTCAGTGATTCCAAACTCAAGACGAATTTACACAAAACTTAGTATGAGCTATATTATCCCTGTGACAGACGTTGCACCCCTTCTGGCTTGGACGTGGTCACTGATCCGGTGGAGAGAGTGTCATAAAGCCATTGCATCCACTCCTAGGGTAAGCTGGCCCACAGTGAGAGTAACTGGTCTTTGATATTTTGGGTGGTGGCACTGAGAAAGAGTTAGCATTCGAGCTGGTCCCACAGATGTTCGATCGGTGACAGGTCTGAAGATCTTGCTAGTTACAGATCTCAACATCAAGCAAACAATTCACAGATACACATGCCATGTGTGGACAGCATTGTGCGCTTGAAAAATTTCATCACTACACTGTCGTATGTGAGGCGACACGTAAGAAAGCACATTGTTCGTGACGAATCGTTTGCCATTAGAGTTCCCTCAGTCACTGCCAGCCGTGACTTGAAGTGATAACTGCTTGCTCCACAGGAGTAACACCGTTGTGGCTCTCCTAAACACCGAAACAATGGGACCTCTCCCCACATCTCTGCTATTATCGCCGGCAAACGTCGCCTGGGTAGTTCAGAACCACAACTCAATACTCAACACAGTGCGACACTGTTCATCATAGCCTATTTTCCAGTCACGGCAAAGCACCAAAGGCAGCTGTTTTTGTCGTGTCGTGCAGCCTACGCACGGCACGGTTATTCTTTAGTCTGGATGCCGTTAGTCTGCGACCAGCGGTGCTGGACGGCACGGAACGTTGCAGGAAGTCAGTTACTTGTTGTCGGATAGCATGTGCAGTTGAGAAGGGGTTACAATGTGCTTGGTCTAGAGTATGTCCTTGTGATGGTCAGATGTAGTCGACGGGAACGTTGACAGCGAGTGCGCCTGCGCTAACGTTTCCATGCAGTTCAACATCGGACCAGTATCAGATTCGAATAGCCTTCATACCTGGATAATGCACGATTCGACTAGCCGACCAAATGGAGACCCATAATGAGACTCCTTTCAAATTTTGTCAGGTCCTGATAACGCTGTCGCACACGGGTATATGGAATTTCCGTGTCCTGCACAATGATCACTCAGCATCCGATACTGTTCCTGCCACTTGTATACTCTAAGAGCCTATCACCAATACTAAACGCAAAAAAACCCTACTGCGGTCTTTTTGCCTTTCTACATTTAACAGAGAACGTTTGCTAGCATTCACTGAATTTCTGCTCTTGCCTGAAAGTCCTTGTCGGTCATGCTCTGCCTGACATTTACAACCTACAGCCACATCTCCACAGTTTTAGTCATTTATATACTCTCCGATGTACAAAAAACACTGACTTCACATCAGGTCTGCTGGGTGCCTCACTTTTTTTCTTGCTAGACAATGTTTCAGTAGTTTACATCTCATTCTCATTCGTTACGAAGACATTTTACTGCGAAGGCATAAAAAAATCAATCACCCATTGAGTCATAGAAGTAGAGCGTCCGCGTGGTACAATGTCTAAACATCAAAATACCAATGCTTATGAGTTGCCGTTCTGGTGTTTCCATGCTGCATGTTCTTCGTGAACACGAGCTCAGTATTTACTTAATTCATTTGAAAAGTCAGGGTTCAGATGGAAAGGTCACACTGTAGGGAAAATCGTGGCAGTCTATGGCAAACAACCACGGCGAATTCAATAGTGATCAGAAATATTCTACCCCTTGTCTTCGAGTAGCATGAAATATTTAATTTAGCTCATCCTGAAAATTACGAGTTTGAAATGATAAGGTTTCTGGATGAGAAAACGAGATTGATTTAAATGGTCGTTGGACAGGAAGTGGAGTGTGTGGAGTTCTAGAGAAAATTGTATAGTGGCCCAGATTAGGAGCGGACACCATGAAAATTTTTGGTGAAGTCTGCAGTACGTGTAGGATTTATGGAGATGTTCTAAAAAATGGCTCTGAGCTCTATGGGACTTAACAGCTGAGGTCATCAGTCCCCTAGTACTTAGAACTACTTAAACCTAACTAACCTAAGGACATCACACACATCCATGCCCGAGGTAGGATTCGAACCTGCGACCGTAGCGGTCTCGCGGTTCCAGACTGACGCGCCTAGAACCGCACGGCCACACCGGCTGGCTGGAGGTATTCTAGAAATTTGAAATGGTATGGGAAAGGATTCTAGGCGAGGATTCTTAGGGGAGGATAAAGAAGAGACAGAGACGACCCAACGAAGAGCGGCGCGTTTCATCACGGGATCACTTATTCGATCACTTATTCCCTGCCTCGCATTCAGGTTTATTTTCGACTTTCCGTGAACGTACGTTCCAAGAAAAATCAGGGAACATACTACTTCCATCCAAATACGTCTCGTGAAATGACTGTGTTGAGAAAATCAGAGGAAGGAGGGCTCATACGGAGGCTTACCGACAATCACACCTTTCCACGCATCATTCACGTACGGGTCGGAGAGGTAGGAATGAGGGGGGGGGGGGGGGGGAGGGGGAGGGAAGACAGACAGTACTACCAAAAGTACATCCCTTCATACATCGTAAGGTGGCTTGTGCAGATGTAAATGTACCCTGTGAATGTGAGGCAGAGGACGAGAGACAATGACTTTTAGAGAAGAGCAAAAACTCAGTGAATGCTGGAAAAGATTAGGGTGGGTCGGTTAAAGTTTCTACAGTTCCGAATAACGACGAAGGGATGTTTAAGCAGTTCGTGTTCTAACGGATCTTACTCTGTCCACTGCCACCGGCCCCCTTCTTGGTGCTTACGGCCTGAAGATTGTCTAAATTACAGTTAGAAACCGGTTGCCAATCAAAATGAACATCTGTTGCGATAAAAAATGTTTCACTGAATTTTAATATTTCACACCGGTCGCTGTTCACTCTCCATTGAAAGAAAGCTTTCTAAAATTTTACACGCTCTAGGACTGTTTCACGGACCACTGGTAGTTTAATTTCATATATCCTAAACATATGATCCGAATCCAATAAAACAGTATGTAATTATGCTGTAGTGTACCGGTAAACCAAGTACGACTCACGAAGCGTCCTCAGGGCTTCAGTTGTGCCTAAACCTCGTCTCCTACCTTCCAGAGATATTACAGAAGCTCTTCTGCGAACACTAGCGAACTACTACTCCTGCAAGAAAGGATATTGTGGAGACATGACTTACCCACAGCCTGGGGGGGGGGGGGGTGATGTTTCTAGAATGAAATTTTCACTCCGGTAGAGCACTTACACCCTAAAGGGAAAGGTCCCGAGTTCGAGTTTCGGTCGGGCACACAATTTTAATCTGCCAGGAAGTTTCAAATCAGTGCACGTCCGCTGCAGAGTGAAAATTTCATTCTGATTACCTCACTTTATCGTACTACCTAAATCGGTTCATCAATATGCGCGATGCTGTTGCAGCAATTTACGAATGATGTGGGCAGTTAAATTCTAGCTCTTCTGTGAACACAACCTTGCGAAGAATTTACTCCTAAGTTTGTAGTTACTGCTACTCAAGCCTAGACGGTATTTTAATAAATGTTCAGTCATTATTAGCTACTGCTGATCTCCATACGCTTAGGATTCTTTGCAAACAGTTTGAATTTCAGTCTCATATTTTGTCACTGTCTATGAAATGCCCTTAAGCTCTTTCATATTAATCACGACTCGTCTGTAAGTACTGTTATCTTGTTATCGGACCACTTTTTATTTGTGCCCATTATTTTCATCGCAGATAATTTCCATAAGGAAAAAAAAATCAGCCTGGGAGCATCGCATTCACATATATTTGCTTGACATTTTCTGGTGTCAGCAACAACTTCTTCATTACTTACTTCTTTTCATCTTCTTTTTACGCAAAACTAAATCCGTTATTTTGTGGTATCACTGTGTTGTAAACGGATGACTGCAGCTGAAATTGATTTGAGAAATTTTGCTAGTCAAAGTTAATCAAAAGTCATGGTAGCATAATCTGCGATTAACGTTTGTACAACATGGATTTCCGAGTACTGCTTGATCCGAGTTCATTTTCTGTGCTAACGTATCAGCTGGTTTATACAGTCGTACCTAGAAGAGTCATCGAGGCAGAAAGATTTAAAATACGTGTGTTTATGGAAGTCATGGTTTTCTCGATATGCTACAAGAATTTCATTGTTGGGGGCCCCTAAGTATTTGCTAGGTAGATCCCATTCTTTTGTTTTATTTATCGCGCTTTCCAGATTTGATCTGCCATCACTCTTCCATCCCAGCACATCGACCGCGTCTCTGGAGATGCCGGCAGAGGACAGTCTGTAAGCACCGAAGATTTACCCACGCTACTTCGCGGTCGTTTTGCTCCGGTTGTCGACTGCCATCGCGAGGTGAGCCTGCGTTTTTAGTGGACAATCCTGACCGTCCATTTGTTTCTTTTTCCCCATAGCCGCGGGCACACTTTGCGTTAGCTGCGTCGCGAGGTCGCCGTTTTTCTGGATAACAGCTATAAATCCAGCCGAGCAGTCCACCGAGGGAATTCCTGGAAGGCCGAACTAATAGCGGCGATTCACGCTGTTTGTCGGTATCCGGGCGGCAGGAGATCCTGTTATTTCGATTCATAGACCAGTATAATGGCGGTACGCTGTGCCGGTTGTAATTCCGAGGCCCAGCTAATTCTGAACGATAACGCGTACAGACATGTCCGTCAGCATTATAGTTGCCTTTTTTTATAATTTATATTTGCCTGCATTGACTAGTACCTTAAGCGTAAGTCGTGAGTCCAATAAAGTTTCACATTGAGGTCGTACGAGATGAACAAGGCTCACAGTTTCACTAACTGTCTTTCGCCCTCCATAATCCCATTGCACCAATGCTAATTAAAGTTCGTAAGTCCTCCTAACAGACAGTTAATAGAAGGACGAAAATGAAACGAAATTCAGGAAATACAGGGTGATTTTATGGCTATGTTACAAACTTACAGGGACTATGGAGAAGGGTAAATGCATCAGTTTGATGTAAAGGGACCCTGGTATGGAAATTCCTGGACATCGAGTAAGCTTTCTACCGTCTCTGACACAACGGCCTCACGCAAACTAAGCGATGCTGGTTTTACCGACGGGCTCGTGCGTCTCATACAGTCATATCTCACGAACAGATGTTTCAGTACATAGGTGCAGGGGAAACAATCGACTCAACACGTTATTTAAGCTGTAGTACCCCGGGGAAGCATACTGGGGCCCATCTTGTTCAACCTCTACATTACTGTATCCTAGCAATAAAAAATACGACACTGACCATCTACGCGGATGGTGCGGCCATCTTTGTGCAAAATTGGAAACGGTCTAACATAAATTCACGATTACAGACATCACTCAGAACTGCTGACCCTTGGTTGGAAAGATTACGCATAAAGAAAACGTCGACAAGTGCGAAGTAATTCTTTTCCCACGCAGACCGAAATTACTGCGCTAACGTCGACATTGTAGACAAGTAGCCCAATATGTTTCCGAGGGAAAGTTAGGTATCTCGGTGTCTGACTGGACCGGAAACTTACATGGGGGGGGGGGGGGGGGGGGGAGCACATAGAATACGTTGCCAACAGAGCGCACGCAAAGCTCAAACAACTCTATCCAATGCTCAACGGGGAAAGCACACTAAACAGGAGGGTATCGAGGTCCACATAAATGATACTGATCAGACATCTGATGAGGTATGCAGCTCCTGTCTGGAGATATGCAGCTCCTATACGCCTGCGCCGCCTGCAGATCATACAGAACAAAGTGCTACGCACTATCAGCAACGCTCCACGCTACACTCTCACCGCGGACCTTCACAATGAATACCGCCATGAAAACCTCAACAAAGAATTCAAAACTCTCGCCATACGACTATACAGGAACTCGAGACACTCGAACAATCCTTTCAATCCTTTCTCTGGGCAACTATGACCACAACCACAGGTGGAAGCATAAGCGACCAAAGACACTGCTAGCTAGGGCATAACCACCTATGGCAAACTAACATACACTGACAAGCGACATCGGCGAGCCCAAGCACATCAGCAATACTGACTCTAAATGCCAGCTGCTGTCCCAGCCGACCAACAGGCAACAGCAAGGAACCGCATAAATTCGTACACTAACGCACAAACAAACCGCCAGCACTACCCTACACTGTGAATCGGACACTAACCGACGATGAACCCAACTGTTACAGGTGTGCTGATGCTGGTCGAGACGTCAATGCCGGTACCCAGCTGCAGCTGCCGAGTAACGAGGCCTCACAACGTCAAAGGTATCCGCCTGCATTATACCCACCACTAACTTACCCATCTTTTGCATGGTCTGTCGCAGATAGCAAGCAATCCGCTATTGCTCTTACTACCCGACACGACTATCGCAGAGGTTTCTTTCCCTTCGCTCTTGTCTTGGCATTTTTCCTTCTGTCCTTCAAACAGCTACCTTTCATTCAACTTTCGACCCAATCTATCTCCAAATGAGTGCGTATTAATTGTTAATCATAACCAGACGTATGCTAACATCGCAGTACCCACATCCTGCGAAAAATGGTTCAAATGGCTCTGAACACTATGGGACTTAACTTCTGAGGTCATCAGTCCCCTAGAACTTAGAACTACTTAAACCTAACTAACCTAAGGACATCATACACATCCATGCCCGAGGCAGGATTCTAACCTGCGACCACAGCGGTCGCGCGATTCCAGACTATAGCGCCTAGAACCTCTCGGCCAGCCAGGCCGGTATCCTGCGAAGACATCACGTATTGAAAACTAATAACTTTGTAAAGATCATAGTAGACCTATTGTGTTGGCCATCATGCCGATGTGGGCGTGGAGGGACACCACCCTTTTGGAAAAGAAATGACCTTGAAACGATCGAGTTGCAGGTTATAAGCGAAAATCATTCTGATACTTCTGACAATCGAATACTTGTGACGGTACCGTTGTTGCTATGACTGTAGGGTAGGTGACTTTCAGAGGTAGTAGTATGCAACAAAAGAAGAAACAAAAAGTTTAGTAAACATTGGCTCCAAAATGCATACCTTAAGAGCTATGAGCACTTCTTCAGTAGGAGAGATGTGTTTACAGTAGCGAAGATGAACAAGTGCCCATGCTCTTACGATATACATATTAGAGAGCATGTTTAGCGGAGTTTTGTTGTTGTTTTGGCCAATTCTACCACCTCCAAAAGTTACCTACCCTATAATCCTAGCAACAACAATACCGGTACATGTATTCCACTGTCGGAGGTAACAGAACGATTTTCGCTTATAACTTTCTACTGTGTCGTTTTCTGAGCAGGGACCCTTAGCTCAAATTGATACATGTACCCTTCTCCGTCATCCCTGCAAGTTTGTAACATCAACACGCAATCACTCTGTATCCACATCTCAACTAGGACATTTGGATTGATGTACACCTTACATTAATCACCAGTGACGCACAACGGAGTCAGTGAGTTAACAAAGATAAAGAAGCTAAATAAAATACATTTGACACAGACTTGCAATATTGTAGGTAGCCTCGCACACCAATGCGTGTGTGGAGAAAACTAAGAACTTGTTGTAGACTCAGCCGGCTGCTGTGGACGAGCGGTTCTAGGCGCTTCAGTTCGGAACCGTGCTGCTGCTACTGTCGCAGGTTCGAATTCTGCCTCGGGCATGGGTGTGTGTGATGTCCTTATGTTAGTTAGGTTTAAGTAGTTCTAAGTCTAGGGGACGGATGACCTCAGATGTTAAGTTCCATAGTGCTTAGAACCGTTTGAACCCGTTGTAGACTCAAATTACCGATACAACAAAGAACAAACCCATTCAACTCTCAGATACAATCAGTGCTAAAAGCGCAAAAGTTTTCTATCCTGGCACCAAAAATAAATCAATAAATTGGCTAATAGCAAATGCGATAGATTGTAAAAGACAAAATCAAACACATCTCAGGTTTTCTGTCGTACCTCAAACAGAAAATCAAAATATTACGACAGTAAAAAGGAATGAATTGCGTAGCAGTTGTGGTTCTTTCGACGACTAGTTGTTTAAAATAATTTTAGGGAAACCAAGGGTACTGTAAACTTGTGTGTCAGCATGGAGATATAGACCGCACCTCTCCAGGATGTGCCCTGCGCCATTTAAATCACTCAATACAAATTCACAATCACCTGGAAAAAGTCCCTCCGAAACTTGTGGTTTAATACTGAAACTGGATCCACAAATACGGTGAGGCCAGGTAAATACGACCGGATTGCGTCGTCCTCTGCCACTGTTCAGTTTCAGCGCTCGTATAGAAGACGTGAGTAATGGAAAGGAAAGCAAGGGGGATTAGAGTCTAACATCCCGTTGACAACAAAGTCACCAGGGACGAAACACAAGCTGGGATAAAGGACGGATGGTGTAAGAAATCGGCTGTGCCTGTTCATAGGTATCATTCCAGCACTTGCCTGAAGCGATTTAGGTAAATCGCAGAGCACGTACGTCAGGATGCCGGACGCGGATTTGAATAGCCGTCCTTCAGAATACGTGTCCATTGTGCCAAACACTGCGCTACCTCGCTCGGTGGCGAGAGTAGCAAAGACAGAAAGGTGATGCACAGATTAAGTTCAGTCAGGCGTGATTATAAGCTGTCAATGCAAAGAGTCACGAGGCAAAGCAAATTGCCATTGTGTAAGGGGCTGGGCTTGCCGGCTGCTAATGGTAAAGACAATAAACATACTACAGCGAGGAGTACTCCGGAAGCTGTCAGGAGCTCTTGGCACTGAATCTGAGGAGGCATTTCAAGTAATACTCAGAATATGTCTACTTCACTTTCAAACACTGAAGAAATCAGCTACGTATCGGCTTAAGAGGAATAACTACTGCTACTACTACTACTGCTACCACCACCACCACCACCAACAACAACAACAACAAGTTCCGAATCTCATAGGAGTGTAAGTCACAGACCGAAAACTACACTGAGCAACAGAATTAAAGGATCATTCTTCCGAAGCGCCTTAATTGCTACCCATTGCGACGCTTAAATTTGAAATTCAGTTCAAAGGTGAGTGCAATCTTCCTCTGTAATGGGCAAAAACGTAACGCTCTGCGACATCACCGTTTGGCTCGACGACATTTCAAACAGTTAAGTGTCGATATATGCGAAAAAAAAACACAGCTCAGAGGTTCATGTGATGTGGAAGTTGGGTTCATGATGTCACATTGGCACCAAATTGCACCACAGTTCTTCACTTCTTCTTTTCGTGTCTCTGTGATGGAAGTGAGAACCACGACGTCCAGCGTTAGAGTCACACGGTTTTCTTATGAGTGGCCGAGGAAAATATGCCATGCACACTGCCGTTGAGAAGGTGGCGTAAAGAGCGTCAATGAAACCACCCCTCCTTGGGATGTTGATTCCCACACATTTCTCAGTCGAAAATGACAGTTCGCAGTGCGATGAGCAATTGGAAGAAGTTCGTCACAGCCTTTGACACAGCTCGCAACCTCGGGTGATTCAGCCCTTCCCTAACGACGTTGTGGGATTGCATCCCCATCGAACATGATCGCACCCGTTTGGAGCGCTGTACGGCCGCAATATTTGCTTTCGTTTCAGGTTGGTACCATAAGGGACCCTTGAACACCATTCGATGTAACTTGTACACGATCCGAAGCAGCTCCTGTTTTGTGTCCATGTGGCGCTTGATCTAAGCGCGAATAAAACGGCAAAGGGTCCTAACACCCCCATTTCGGCAAAACTCTCGGTGCCACGCAACCGCCATTGTTGAGCAACTAAAAATCTCACTTGTACACACAGAACCCGTCACGAGAGTACGTGGCGCCTGCAGGCAGGCTACGCTGCTACTCATCCGCCGCTAAACTGCTGCTCTTGGATCTGATAGCAGGCCGTCCGGAATCGGACAGTGTCGAAGACATTACTGGTCTGCAAGCATCTAGGTCTTCGTCGGTGACTCTGTCTGTACAGATGCTTTTTTAAAAATTCTCAATAAAGTTGGGCGGATCCAAACAAACGGTTTTGCCGAACTGGTGGTCTTAGAGAGACCCTTCGCCGTTTTATTCACGCAGGTGTCAATGTCTCATGCCCGCCCCCTCCAACCCTTCTCCCCATTATCATGCCATAGGAAGACACAAAATAAGAGCGCTGGAAAAGGCTAAGCATCCTTAGCTGCTTCATAGCACGTTCAAATATCGTCGAATGGTGTTGAACGGTCCCTAGTGGTTCCAACATGAACACGAGAGCAAAAAATGGCAATCACGCTACGATCCAAATGACTCCTCTCACGTTCGATGTCGTTAGGGAAGCGTTTAAACGCCCGAGGATGTCAGCGGTGTCAGAAGTTGTGAAGAACGTCTTACTGTGCTCATCGCACGGCGAAATATGTGGGAATCAACGCCCAAGGGAAAGGGGTGATTTCATTGGCGTCCTTTATGCTACCCCTTGCGGCCTTTTCGTGCCGATTATAAGTTGTGGAATGTTTTCCTAGCCACTCATAGAAAAATCGTGTGAATCCACTGTTGTAAGTCGCAGGTAGTCTGTATCGCAGAGGCGTAAAAAGAACGGGTGCAGTGCGGTTAAGACGGAATGTGACGACCCTCCGATCGTATGACAAGTCCGCGGTGGCATTGGAAGCAAGGTTACGGTCACGAATGTCTTTTTTTTCAGACCTCCAAATATATAGGAACTGCATGGCGAGAGATCGGGACTGTATATACGATTTATAAGGGCTTTCCAGAAAAACTTCTGCAGCATATTCAGAACAATCTTGGCAACCTGTGGACAGGCATTATACTGCAACAGAATGATGCCCTCCGTCACTTCTCTGAAACAAGCCACTGGGCTCTGAACTGCAGCTTGTAACATGACGGTGTGTAACGTAACTACGCTTCCGAAAAAAAAAAAAAAATTTGTATACCTGGAAAGACTGCGTCGATTTTGATCCGATGACGGCATATGCCACCTGGCGGACAGTAGATGTATTGATGATGGGTTCGACATCGTATGCCTACCTGAGCGCCATCTGTGTACCTTTTAATGGGGAATGGTCACAGTCAGAAGGGTCAGCCTGGTGCAAGCGTGTGAAACAAGCAAGCAGGCAGACATCCCACGGAGATGCACTCGTGCTTCCTGTAGTCAACTGAGCCGGTTATAAAGAGGTCAAATAATGGCCTTCCGAGTGGTGGGATGGTCATTTCGGGGAATTTCCACACAAGATGGACGTGCTGCTTTAGTTGTGCACCGATGCTCACATCAGTGGTCTCGTGAACAATGTCACACCTGTAGACGAGGTTCTGGAAGTCTACGCAGCACAGACGTCCGTCAAGATCGTCGTATTAGGTATAAGCTCAGACGTGTCAACGCGAACTGTTGCGAAGCGGTTATTAGCAGCCGGCCTTTGTGGCCGAGCGGCTCTAGCCGCTTCAGTCTGGAACCGCACGACTGCTACGGTCGCAGGTTCGAATCCTGCCTCGGGCATGGATGTGTGTGTTGTCCTTAGGTTAGTTAGGTGTAAGTATTTCTAAGTTCTAGGGGATTGATGACCTTAGAAGTTAAGTCCCATAGTGCTCAGAGCCATTCGAACCATTCGGTTGTTAGAAGTGGCTGTACCGGCACGCACACTTCCATCCCATCTTCCATTCACGTAACAGCATCGACGGCACGGTTCCACTGGAGCCGTCAGAGAATTACTTGGAAGATGAACTGGAGCGCCGCAACCTTCAACCATGAAAGCAGATTCTGCCAGTTGCGCGTACGACGTAGACCTGGTGAGCGCTGTCTATTAAGAGGCCGTCCGTCAAAGGGCATAGGCCCATCCTAGTCCTTATGGTCTGGGATGCGATAAGCTACAACTCTGGTTCACCTCTTGTGTTTCTGGAAGTGACGCTAGCAGTGCTCGTTACGTGCAGAGTGTTGTTAGACCAGTTCTTTTGCCGTTCTTGTAACAAGGTAATGTGTTGCTCCAACAAGAGAATGCTCGCCCACACACCGCTTATGAAACTCTGCAAGACGTGCAGCAACTTCCCTGCCCAGCACGATTACGGACAAGAACTGACACGTGCAACTCTTCAACCAACTCTTACGGAACTACGTGAACAGGTCGTGCAGACGTGACAAACTAGCCCAGGACAGTATTCGCCATCTGTACGATCTACTGGATGCCGAAGTCAGCACCTGCACTACCGCCCTTGCAGACTTGACCATGTACTGGTTCAAATGGCTCTAAGCACTATGGGACTTAACATCTGAGGTCATCAGTCCCCTACAACTTAGAGCTACTTAAACCTAACTAACCTATGGACATCACACACATCCATGCCCGAGGCAGGATTCGAACCTGCGCCTAGAACCTTTGGGCCACAGCGGACGGCTGATCATGTACTAACATGGATTTTTTCACATGATTTGATACCTGGTACCTCAGAGCCGCTTGTGTTATTGATCTGTAAATGTAATAGTTTCATGTGGTCCATATGCGCTGTCGCAACAATAAATCCTGAGTGAACTGGAAGCCTCTAAAAGGGTGTACTGATTTTTTCCGGCAGCGTACGTCTGTGCGTGAAAACAACGTGATGTAATCGTCTTTCTTACCGCAGGAAAGTTGCCTCCAATTGAAATCCGTAGAAAAATGAAAGCTGTGTACCAATGTCATTGTATCAACATCAGTAATGTGCGACGTGGGGTTGTGTGTCCTCACAGTGAAGAAATTGATGGTGCTAACCTCAACATGTATGTCACAGGTCGGAGTAGACAGCACAGTATGGCAACCGACGAGACTCATCCGAATCGGGTTCATGAATGATCAGAGAAACTTGTCGCATAACACAGACACAGCTCTCAAGAAAGCGTGGCACTCACGAGAGCGTGTACAGGCCATCATTGCAGAACTGCGGTACTGAAAACTGTGTGAAAGATTGGTGCCTCGAATGCTCATTCCCGGTATGGAAATAGAAGATTGGACATCTGTCAACGATTTCTTTTGCGTTGTGAACGTTAGAGTGATGGGTTCCTTAGCAACATTGTGACAGGTGATGAAAGCTGGGTTTACAATTCTGACCCTGAAAAAGAAGAGATTATCAATGGAGTTCCGCCACAAAGGATTACTGACGCCAAAAAAGTTTTAAACAACTAGTAGGGAAGATCATGTTCTCAGTTTTCCGGGATTTTCAAGGTGTGGTGCATATGGAGTTGATGCCTAAAGCACAACTATAAACTCTGCACGGTTCTGTGAAGCCCTCAGAAAACTGAAAGCACGAATTCGAAGAACCTTATCCTTCAGCATGACAATGCCGGACCACACACGAGCACTGAGACTCCTGCAACAACCCGACACCTTGTGTTCACAGTCATCGTCGATCCTGCAAACAGCCCCGACTTCCCCGATTTTCATCTGTTTCCAAAACTTAAAGAACATCTTCGAGACTTCACTTTGATAGTGATGGTGGTGGTTAGTGTTTAACGTCCCGTCGACAACGGGGTCATTAGAGACGGAGCGCAAGCTCGGGTTAGGGAAGGATTGGGAAGGAAATCGGCCGTGCCCTTTCAAAGGAACCTTCTCGGCATTCGCCTGAAACGATTTAGGGAAATCACGGAAAACCTAAGTCAGGATGGCCGGAGACAGGATTGAACCGTCGTCCTCCCGAATGCGAGTCCAGTGTGTTTGATAGTGATGAAACGATGCAAGCAGAGATGAGGTTGTGGCTCTGTCAACAAACATGCTACAGTGACGGTACCAACTAAGTGGTCTCTTGTTGGGAGAAATGTGTTCGTTGTCAGGGTGACAATGTTGAGCCATTAATATGTAGACATGAAGAATAAAAATGTAGAACGTTAACAAATTTTTTTTCGTTTTAAAAAGTTTTAAGCGTTTTCACATAAAAAATTGAGAGGGATTTTTTTTAGCACGGCCTTTTAGAAGTGACAGAAAAAAACTCGTGCCTACTGGGCATTTAGCGCCAGTCATCCGCTAACACCCACTTAGCGGTCGCTTAATGTGACAGATACCGACATATGCTGTGGTTTGGAGTCCACGTAAAAGTTCAAGTCCCTTTATAAACGACTGGGTAGTAACACAGTTCAAAGGTCGGAGCAAAGTTACAGCATAGAAACTGCAGTAACACCACACCTGGTAAAGCACAATGGCGTTCAAACCAACCTTCAGACTAAGGATAGAATTATAATTACAAAATCAAATATGCTACGTCACTATCACTTTTATTATCGTCATAGTTGTACCACAAGCTCTAAATTAAAAGATGATGTGCATTATCAGTTATTGCAAGTGAGTAAACAATTGGTAAAAATATACGTGTGTTGTGACTGCGTAGGTTTTCTCGGAGTGGTAATCCATGCTGTCTTATTTGGTTTGCAGCAGTATTCTAAAATTGATCTCACAATCCGGCTGCAAACCCGCTAAAAATAACACACATACTCATTTTTTACAGTGAATGGATAAAGTAACTGCATGAGTAATATATCTATTGCTCGAAGTGCCTTTTTTCACTTCTACTTGATTTAGAAATTTTCTTGTTGCCTCTAAAGCGTTTTTCGCATTCGTCGGTATGTGTGAAACCAAATGAGGCTGCACTACGATTCTGTTTCCTCTCTGACCGTGAATCTTCCGTTATTGGCTGGATGAGTTTGTATAAGTCAGCCCAAGGTGATATTTCACTCCAACAGGACCATACCTATGAAATTCAAACCAAATTTAAAGTTGATAGAATCTTCAGCTTTTATTGAAAACCAGCGCCTGTAATTCTTACAAAGAATAACGAAACTGTCGTGGCTTTCGGTTTTGGAGCCAGACTCGTCCGCAAGAACTCGGAGGCATCATAGCAACCTAAGCTTCATGCACCTGATAACATCAATTCTGTATTATTTAAAGTCGCTGACGAAGGAGCGTCTCTGACAATGAACAGGAATTTGCAGAGGACTGGGCTATTTGGTGAAAATTAAATAATACCCGGTTAATTGTCTCATATAATTTATATTACCTTTGAAATGCCAGCTTGGAATATTAACCACATTGTTGGTTGTAAATCCTGCGCCACATTGCACTCAGTATTTCAAGGAATCGCTCTCAGTAGCATTGCTTAGGAACTTAACTAAAAACGGTGGTCGCAAAGGGAAAAAGTTTCAAACTATTCCGAGCATGTTCCGTGGCATTCGTCGTGCCCATTACCGTCTAGCAGCGTAGTAAATAGCCGTACGTATTCATACCCCATCTACATTCATGTGTGTCTAAGAAAACAGTGAAGCTTCGCATATCTGATTCTGTTAGGCAAACCTTACAGCAGACGGCAGAAAGACAGGACAATGTTCTCTGTACGTAACACACCTGGTGTAACCAGTTGTCCAAGGACAGGCAATGCAGTCTTCGTACCTCTACGTATATTCCATTTGCTGTAGCTGACGGTTTACATGGAATGTGATTTATGCTAGAGCAAAGTTATTCAATGTATCATTTCCTACTACTTGGAATGCTACCGAGAATCCCTTGTATTGGTATTAGGTCAATTCGCGTTTTATGCTCTCTCTGCGAGTAACCAGCATCTCTAAAAAAATTATGATGCTCCTGTTGTCCACAGTAAATTGTTAGCTGACATTATTCGCATGATCCCTGATAGTGGCAACGAAAGACAAGTTTCAGTGTTTCTCGCAGCGCTGCCACTAGGACCTCGTATGGCGATGGGGCCAGTGTACGCAACTGTTTGTGCTGAACTTTGACAGTTGACGGCGATAATTTCTTGATAGTCAGTGAATTATGTTCAACAAATTACTGTGTAGCTAAGTGGACGGTGCGGGAGATTTATCATTCAATATAACAACTAAAATTTTTGTCCAATGCGCGCTACTAACTGCCAACCCGCAGTAAAATTGGTGCTCGAAACTCTATGGTCTTCTCGCGACAGAGGCGTGGAACTACTTTGACGGATTTACGACTTCTGCAATAAAAGCTTCAAGCTGCAAATTTCTCTAATGGCTGTTAACTTCCTGCTCGGACCCTGAGTGAACAAAATCAACAGCAGGAAAAACTTGTCCCATCCCATACTTAAATACCACACAGTCATTAATTTAGAGCTGTATAAAATTTTTATCGTTGCTCATTTATCAGCATCGCTGCTAGTTATAGCAAAAAACAACACGAAAAACAGTGAAATCAAATGATTATATACTTGTCATGAAGTAAAGAAGCAATAGGAAACTCTAAACACTGTTCGACATGATTATTAGTTTTCTACTGACCCTCAAGGATTTCGTGGTTGTCTCATAAACACAGAGTTCTGTAACTTTGTATTAAGGCATCTTAACCAAAGTTCGTACTTTCACCCTAGGCAAAACCTCTCTCCCGCTTACATGGCTGCGGTAAAAAAAAAAAAAAGATGATGAGAAGTAAGAAGAAATAGAAAGAAAAACAACTGTTGAGGATTACGTGCTTTTAGACACCAATAGTAATTGGAAAACCTACTGCGGGTTGTGCGCTTCTTAGATACCAACTCCCATCTTTGGTTAACTGATACAATTCCGTTTATTTTACAGAACACCTTCGTCCAAATCTAGGAATGCACTGATTAACACATTTATCTCTTGTAATCTATTTTCTCCATAACCGCAATATTACAACCAACATAACCGGAATATCTTAACTCGTGTCGGCCCTGTCTCTAATGATCGCGCTGTCGACGGACGTTGAAACCTAAGCTTCCTTTTTTCGTGTTGGTCTGCATGCACCCGTTCCCACAACTTCTTCATTGTGATTTTTCTTTCAGCGACATCAAAACCTCTAATAAAACACTATAGAAGAATTAGCAGCATGAGTACCAGCAGCAAAATTAAACCGGCAATACATTCCGATGATATGTTTGATATACGAATCGCTAATGAGCGACTGCATTACAAACACCCTACATGGTACTGTGCTGCACCTGAGAGGAAACGCATACTGGGTCAGGTAGTTAGCCCAATTAAAATGTTGAGGGAGCGGACATACATATTGTATTTATGTTTAGGGTCAACTTGCCAATTGCTGTACCAAAAAGCGAACTTCTGCAGGTCCTCCATAATTTTGCCACCGCGAAAAGCCTCGTAGAACTTACGACGTTGCAGGTAGTTTATGTACACTGACAAAAACAGTGAAGCACCCAGAAGAGGATAAGGAATCGAAATGAAACTTGCGGATTGAGAGGGTATGTGATATTACACTGCAGCGCCAAAGAAATTGGTATAGGCACTCGTATTCAAATACAGAGATATGTAAATAGTCAGAATACCCCGCTGCGGTCGCAACGCCTATATAAGACAACAAAGGTCTGGCGCAGTTATTAAATCGGTTACTGCTGCTACAACGGCAGGTTGTCAACATTAAGTGAGTTTGAAAGTGGTGTTGTAGTCGGCACACGAGCGATGGGACGCAGCATCTCCAAGGTAGCGAAGAAGTAGGGATTTTCCCGTACGACCATTTCACGAGTGTACCGTGAATATCTGGAATCCGGTATAACATCGCTGCGGCCGGAAAAAGATCCTGTAAGAACGGAACCAACGACGACTGAAGAGAATCGTTCAGCGTGACAGATGTGCAACCCTTCTGCAGATTGCTGCAGATTTCAATGCTGAGCTATCAACAAGTGTCAGCGTGCGAACCATTCAACGAAATATCATCGATATGGACTTTCGGAGCCGAAGGCCCACTATTGTACCCTCGATGACTGCACGACACAAAGCTTTACATCTCGCCTGGGCCCATCAACACCGACATTGGATTGCTGATGACTGGGAACATGTTGCCGGTCGGACGAGTCTCGTTTCAAATTATATCGAGCCCATGAAAGGGTATGGGGCAACTTCATTAATCCATGGACCCTGCATGTCAGCAGGGGATTGCTGAAGCTGGCGGAGACTCTGTCGCGATGTGGGGTGTCTGTAGTTGGAGTGATATGGGACTCCTGATACGTCTAGATACGCCACTGGCGGCTGACACATACGTAAGGATTCTGTCTGATCACCTGCGTCCATTCATGTCAATTGTGCGTTCCGATGGACTTGGACAATTCCAGCAGGACAATGCGACACTTGAACAGTGTAAGCGAACGTAACGACATCGCACCTAGAAACTACGCAGGTTTAATGGCACAAACAAGTGTCTGTGTGGCAACATTTCAAAACAAGATATCTTGTAAACGGCTCGCACTAGAATCCTGAACTACCATCGCTGACATTCTAATTCACTCCCCTTTTAATTTGTTAATGGCAATAAGCATTGTTCCATTTAAACAAGTGTATGTTTACACAAAAAATACACTTTATAAGTATTATTCGATCTGTTTATGGTGTAACAATACGAGACCGTGACCATAAATCCATTCTTTGAAAACCGCACATCAATAGCAGTCTCCATTTCATCAATATTTAGGTGATTCACTCTGTATATGCTGCAGGAAAAAGAATTAGTACACCCTTTTAGAAGTTTTCAATTTACTCAAGATTTAGTGTCGCAACAGTGCATACGGAGTACATGAAACAATTACATTTGCAGATCAATAGCACAAGCGGCTCTGAGGTACCAGATATCGACTCATACTGAAACACCCACATTAGTACGTGGTGAAGCGCCCACGGGTGGGAATGGATGTGCTGACTCTGGCATCCAGTCGATCGTAGAGAGAGCGAATACTGTCCTGTGATACTTTGTCACGTCTGTACGACCTGTTCACGTAGTTCAATCAAAGTTGTTGGTTGATGAGTAGCATAAGGCACTTCTCAGCATATCCCACAAGTGGTCGATTGGAGACTATTCCGGAGACCGTGTTGGCAAGGGAAGTCGCTGCACGTCTTGCAACGCGTATTGAGTTTCGCGGGGCAGTGTGCGTGTGTGTGTGTGTGTGGGGGGGGGGGGGGGGAGCATTATCGTGTTGGAACAACACATCACCTTCCTGTTAGAGGAACGGCAAAAGAGTGGCTAGGGTTCCCTCCAGAAACGCCAATGGTGAAATAGAATTGTAGCTTATAGAACCCCAGACCATAAGGACAGGGTTCGGACGAATGCACTCTACGAGACGCACTCTATATCGTACGCGTAAACGACCATCGCTTGCATGCAAGCAGAAACTGCTTTCATCACTGAAGACCACGGTGTGCCATTCCATCTTCAAGTGATCCTCTGACGGCACCAGTCCATCTGTGGACGTCGATGCTGTGGCGTGAATGGAACACGGCCTAGAGGTGTGCATGCCAGTAGTCCCAGCGCTAATATCAGGTTCACAACAGCTCGTGTTGACACGTCTGGGATCAGAAACCCTCTTATCTGTGCTTTGTTACCTGTACGATCTGCCACTGCTGCCCATCAATACGACGCATGTGCTGTGTGAACGTTCAGAACCTGGTCTGCAGTTGTAAAAATGTTCACGTGACCACTGATACCAGCATCGTCGTTCAACTGACGCAACACGTCGAACTGGTGTGGTAGTTCTCCGAAAGGAATATCCTGCCACTCACGAGGCCAGTATTTTGAGCCCTGTCGTCTTCTCGCAGTTGGGTGTGGGAAGCACGAGTGCATCTTGGTGACAAGGTTCGCTTCTTGCTTCGCACAATCCTACTACACTGAGCCTTCAGCTTTCTCCACTACAGGGTAGACTCAAATGGCGCTCTGGCAGCTATGCCACGACGTTATCTGTTGCGGACGGCGCTGAACGGTATATTTACTATCCCCAGGTGGTGTATACCGTCGAAGGGTCAAAATCGAAGTCGTCTTTCCAGTTGTACTAATTTTTTTCGTGCAGAGTATCAAATTTGGTTATGCTGCTTCGTCACCCCCATCCGTGTGGTAGGTAGCTGGTTATTATCCCCTCACAAACCTTCTCGCGCTTTGGGGGAACAACTCACAAAAGTTTCATCACAGTTGGATGGATGACATAGGAATGCATAGAAGATGAAGAACCAACTGAACAAACGAATACTCTTTCTCATATACTAGATCTACATCTACATCTACATCCATACTCCACAAGCGACCTGACGGTGTGTGGCGGAGGGTACTTTGAGTACCTCTATCGGTTCTCCCTTCTATTCCAGGTCACGTATTGTTCGTGGAAAGAAAGATTGTCGGTATGCCTCTGTGTGGGCTCTAATCTCTCTTGATTTTACCCTCATGGTCTCTTCGCGAGATGTACATAGGAGGGAGCAATATATTGCTTGACTCCTCGGTGAAGGTATGCTCTCGAAACTTCAACAAAAGCCCGTACCGAGCTACTGAGCGTCTCTCCTGCAGAGTCTTCCACTGGAGTTTATCTATCATCTCCGTAACGCTTTCGCGGTTACTAAATGATCCTGTAACGGAGCGTGCTGCTCTATCAACCCCACCTGGTACGGATCCCACACTGGTGAGCAATATTCAAGCAGTGGGCGAGCAAGTGTAGTGTAACCTACTTCCTTTGTTTTCGGATTGCATTTCCTTCGGATTCTTCCAATGAATCTCAGTCTGGCATCTGCTTTACCGACGATCAACTTTATATGATCATTCCATTTTAAATCACTCCTAATGCATACTCCCAGATAATTTATGGAGTTAACAGCTTCCATTTACTGACCTGCTATATTGTAGCTAAATGATAAAGGATCTTTCTTTCTACGTATTCGCAGCGCATTAAACTTGTCTTCATTGAGATTCAACTGCCCTTCCCTGCACCATGCGTCAATTCGTTGCAGATCCCCCTGCATTTCAGTACAATTTTCCACTGTTACATCCTCTCGATATACCACAGCATCATCCACAAAAAGCCTCAATGGACTTCCGATGTTATCCACAAGGTCATTTATGTATATTGTGAATAGCAACGGTCCTACGAGACTTCCCTGCGGCACACCTGAAATCACTCTCAATTCAGAAGACTTCTCTCCATTGAGAATGACATACTGCGTTCTGTTATCTAGGAACTCTTCAATCCAATCACACACTTGGTCTGATAGTCCATATGCTCTTGCTTCGTTCATTAAACGACTGTGGGGAACTGTATCTGTATTTGTTAATAACAGGGCTAAGATTAAGGAGTGATCGGGTAAAGATACGTACGTTTGCCCAAAATGTGTCGGTAGCCGAAGTAAGTGCTGTGAGCAGCTGGTTCGAGTCGTATCGCCTCGCGCGTGGGACGGTAATGGGAGGCGGGCAGCGGCCAGAGCTTATCTACGGCCGAGGAGCGCCGGCATCCCCCAGTACGACGACAATGAGAAACGCGCGCCAGACGGCAGCGGCGACGAGCCTCGGCGAGCGTCCTTCGCATATCTGAGCGTGCGGCGCGGCGGAGAGCGGCCCGATTGAAGTGCCGCCGCCATAGGCTGCAGCCACGCGGCCGGCCGCCTCCCACCCTCACGTGTTAACAGCCGCAACTTCTGCAGCCAGCCGACACGCCTCCGGTACCTGGCGACGCTCGTACCGCCGCCTATCAATTGACGGGGTCCCCCGTTCCATTGCTTTCACTCCGGAGGGTCAGCAGCGTGGCCGACCCGCTAAACAGGCGCGGCCGTCGCGCGGTTTAACCTTTCGGCACGCGTCACAACACGCGCGTCTGATTTCTGTAGCTAGTGAGCTGAGCTAATGGTTTCCGTCAGATCACCGAAGCTCTGTCGGACTTGGTGATTGCCCGGGCCTACCGAGCGCTGTTGGTACGTGGGGTGCACTCAGCCCTTGTGAGGCCAATTGAGGAGCTACTTGACTGAGAAGCAGCGGATATGGTCACGAAAACTGACAACGGACGGGAGAGCAGTGTGTTGACCACTTAACCCCCCCCCTCCACATCCACATCCAGTGACGCATATCATCTGAGGATGACACGGCGGTCGGTCGGTACCGTTGGCTCTTCCGAGGCTTGTTCGGACGGAGAGGATAAGATGAATATCAACAAAAGTAAAACGAGGTTATACTGTAGGATGTAATAGTGTAACACAGAGACTTTTCGAAAGAGAAACCACAACGCCGGCCGGTGTGGCCGTGCGGTTCTAAGCGCGTCAGTTTGGAACCGCGTGACCGCTACGGTCGCAGGTTCGAATCCTGCCTCTGGCATGGATGTGTGTGATGTCCTTAGGTTAGTTAGGTTTAAGTAGTTCTAAGTTCTAGGGCACTGATGACCTCAGTAGTTAAGTCCCATAGTGCTCAGAGCCATTTTTTTTGAAACCACAACGTCTGTCCAGTCCAGTCTCCAGTCCCCGTTACAAAGGCAGAGGGTCCAATAAAATTAAATTCGTACTTTCAGTCACAGATTGGAGTTGTTTGCAAACTTCAGAGTTCATTGGTAACAATTCTGGACATGACTGCCAATTAATTAAGAAGTCATTAAACTAAATCAGCGATTTTATGCAATAAGATTAATTTTCTCCAGACAACAGACACCATCAATCACTTTCCTAAACGGAGGACCATCATTTTGCTACGGTTGAGTGATTTTCATCTTCACCGTCTAATCAAATTGTAAAAGTACGCAATATGACAAAAATCTGTAACTTACGCGGTTGCTGCGTTCGAATTGAAGTTGGTGCTACGCCGATACATAGGGGCATTAGTTCGTCCTGTATTCTGAAAATTTGCGCCACGACAAGTCTCCCAATTTGTGCATTAAAAAGTTGTGCTGCCCCAAAAGTGCGAGGCAGCAGCAACTGTTCCACTTCCAGCCCCTGTTACGTAGGCTACGGGAACCTATTCGTATGTATCTGTGGACACAGTCTGTGGTGAGTTATCTGAGTTCACAAAAGTACGAAGATAACACTCTCCGAGCAATTCTGTTGCAGGGCCTGCTTGTCTTCACACAGCAGATAGTAGTAGAGCCATTTTCATACACAAGCGTTGTCTTCTATTACGTTGGGAGTTGTTTTATATGAAGGCAGTCTGGTTTACTTACGTGTCTCACGATAGGACACTCGAGGCGGCTACGGTGGTTGCAGTCGTGCAATCCAGCCGTTCGCACCGCGAACCTGCGGTGTCGCGATTCCACCGACAGCAATGTAGTAAGCTCGCTCGGAATCACCTTTTGGAACTCATGGCTAACATCTTCACTTTTCTGAATTCATCGCTGAGCCGTGGTAAAATTTGCTGTCTTGAAGAGCGCGCTGCAGCGCGTAGTGTAAAGCAGTCGCCTTTCGTTTCTGGCGGTGGCGCCGCTGTAGCAATCGCAGCTTTGGTGTCTCCCTCTGGTCGGAAAGGGGGGAAAGTTGCCTGTTCACGTGCATTTAAGGGGCGCGATGAGCTCGCTAAAGTAGCCCGCCCCGATGGGGAATTGAAATACAATAAAGAAAGAAAAAAAAACTCGCTAGAGGCGAGTCTGGTCAGTTGGTCAGCCGGGTCAGTGTGGGGCAGTCAGAGTCTGTCTGTCGTCCGGAGTGCTAGTATCTGTTTGGTTACCAGTCTGCTCGAGTTTGTTCAGGCAATGGTCCTTGGCGGTTGGATAGATCGGTTGGTCGGTCGCGCGCTGGGACACAAGATGACTTGTCCGTCTTGAGCGTCGGCGCATTTTAGGTCGCCACGTCAGTCCAGTGGCCCGCGCCGTATAGCGAGGGGTATTGGCTTCGCGGCCGACACGAGAGCGACAGGAGTCAACCCACGACATCGGTCTGGCCGGCGCGAACTGCGACGCCGTGAGACGGGAGATGTGCGCGCCTTCCTGCGTCCGTGGAAGCGCCTGGCAGCGGACGGTTCGGGAGAGCGTTTTGGGCGTGCTGCGCCAGGTCTTCGCCAGACGTCGCAGTTTATTAAAAGTGATTCGTGATATGTTGTTTCATTTACTTGTTAAATTCTACTTGTGTTCTTGGTCAGTCTCTCGTCCCCAGCTTGCTCGTCTGTCTCTCGTCCGCATTGGTTAGGCAGTTAGTGTCTGTCTGTCGGTCTGTCGTACGTTAATAGCTGCCTCAGTCATGTTTGTCGGATTCGGTGTTAACGAATTTATTCCTTTAAGTGTAACGGCCGAATCCCTGAAATATGTTTTTATCTTGCCTATCATCTTGAGAGGCGGTATAGGTGTACTGTAGAGCATGTTTGTGTGTTTTATGTAAGACGGCATTTCATGGGTTTTTATTTAAATGGTTATTTTAGTATATAAAGTTGCCACTCTTCCACCGTAAGAGTTTTTTTTTAATCAAGTTGCACTTTCGGTGGCAAGTAATTTTTTCCATCCCTCCTACGGGGTGCACAGTTTATGTGTTTGTGTGAGTTGTTAAAAATTTTTAGTTTAAAATTTTGAAAGTAAATCCACGGTTCAAACCCGGTTTAGCAATTCTCGTTCGACAGAGCACCTTGTTACTTAATTTCCATTGTCTCTTGGTGTATTTTCTTCTTCACCGCTTGTCCTGCACCAAGATGGCAGCTTGCGAAGTCCCTCAAAATTGGGAGAGAACTCGATAAAACTTTGTGACAGGACTGCCTCACATTTGTGCCTTATTTTTCAATATCCTCTGAGATACTTTCAGTTACTGGCTATTACTGTTCTGTAGCTCTATCACTGTCCTCTTTTTTTTTTAAATTAATTATTGGGTTGGTGTATAATTTTGAAGCGTTTTTCCGTGAGTTTAATAAACACAACAGATACACTTAACAGAGACTATAGTCATCAATAATACATTCTCCTTCGCAATTTACAACAGTCTGCCAACGCTGTGGTAACTTTTCGATTCCGCGACTGTAGAAATCACGTTGTTTCGAGACTCATCGAGCCATGTTTGAGGCGCATTTTCATCCGGAGAGGAAGTTCCTTGAAGACTGTTTGATAGCGGAAAAGGTGAAAATCCAAGGGCGCAAGATCACGTGAATAAGGTGTGTGCGGAGTGACTTCGCAGACCAACTCCTGTATAGTGTGTGTGTGAATTCCTAAGGGACCAAAGTGCTGAGGTCATCGGTCCCTAGACTCACACACTACATAAACTAACTTGCGCTAAGAACACACACGTGGCCGGAGTGGCCGAGCGGTTAAAGGCGCTGCAGTCTGGAACCGCACGATCGCTACGGTCGCAGGTTCGAATCCTGCCTCGGGCATGGATGTGTGTGATGTCCTTAGGTTAGTTAGGTTTAAGCAGTTCTAAGTTCTAGGAGACTTATGACCACAGCAGTTGAGTCCCATAGTGCTCAGAGCCATTTGAACCATTTAGCCAAGAACACACACACACACACACACACACACACACACACACACACACACACACACATGCCCGAGGGAGGACCCGAACCTCCAGTGGGAGGGGCTGCGCAATCCGTGACATGGCGCCTCAAACCACGCGGCCACAACACGCGGCTTCTGTATACTGTCTTTTTTTTTTTTTTTTTTTTTGTCTGTATAGCAAAATTCGGGCGGACGTTATCGAGGAGTAGCAACACTTCACACAGTCTTCCTGGTCGTTGTTCTTGGTTTGCATCTGAAAGACGTCTCAGTTGTTGACAATAAATATCAGCAGTGATGGTTACATCACGGGGAAGCAATTCGCAACACAACACACCTTCGCTGTTCCAGCAGATGCATAACGTTATCTTTTGCGGGTGCGCGCAGTTCTTTGTACGGGGAGTTGCTGCTGTGTTTGGGCTCAACAACTCCTTTCTTTTCCTTATGTTACCATAAAGACACCACTTCTCGTCACCAATAACGATACAGGATAGGAATGATCGGTGTAGATGACGAGCAAACACAGATGGCCACCCGCTGATTTTTGGGATTTTGAATTAAAGCATGCGCTACGCATACACCCAATTTTTGAACCTTCCCCATCAGATGAAAATGTCGCACGATGGTGGAATGATCGCAGTTCATCGCATTTGCCAGTCCTCGAGTACACTGACTTGGGTCATTGCGGGTTAATGAGTTTAAATATTTTCATCAAACCTCGAAGTTTTTCCTGAACGTGGAGAGTCACCAATGTCAAAACGACCCTCCTTAAAACGAGAAAACAATTTTTTTGGAGTGCTCTGTCCAGTGGCATTATCCCCATACACGGCGGAAATGTTTCTGGCTGCGACCGCTGCTGCCCCTAACTCAAAAAGAAGATTATGCCGGAAATATTCCGATTTTTCCTTTTGGCAATCCATTTTCTAGCGTCCACAGTTACACTCACTATCTCCAAAGGCAAAATGAAATATGTGTACTCAAATAGCAACAGTGAACTACAAATAAAAATGACAATCGATAAATATATCGATAGAAAGCGGCACATCAACATGCAAGACAAAAACGTTACGAACTTACGCATCAACCAGACACATCTTCAATTTAGGTGGCGAAACACTTTCAGTAGATGAGGAAGATTGATGTCTTCATACTCTAGGGACGGGAATTACCATGTGATTGCAACTCCATCTATGATAGGAAAACAGTGAGGCAGCTCATTCCCAGTTTCTGTCCACTGTCGCTATAGACGGGACGGTGGGCAAGGAACTATTCCTACTCCGGTAAGAAATAACACTGAAAGTAGTAGATGGGTTTTGTCATTTGGACACCAAAACAGCTGGTGGTGGCTACAGTAGAGTAGACATGAAACGCAGTCTGGCTACAGCAAGAAAAGCGGCGTTTCCGAAAAAGAGAAGTTCGTTAACATTGCATATAAATTTAAGTGTTAGGAAGGTATTTGTCTGGAACGTAGCTTTTCATGGAAGTAAAACGTGGGTGCTAAGCAATTCATAAAGGAAGAGGACAGCAATTTCTCAACTATGGTGCTGCAGAAGGAGGCTGAAGATTATATGGATAGACCGAGTAAATAATGGAGAGTTATTGAATAGAATTGAGGAAGAACGTAATTTGCGGCATAACTAAATGAAGGGTACGGTTGATAGGACTCGTCCTGAGGTTTCAAAGATCATCATTTTGGTAATGGAGCGAAGTGTGAGGGAAAAAACTGAAATTTGTGGTAAGGACTATGGGACCAAACTGCTGAGGTCATCGGTCCCTAAGCTTACGCACTACTTAATCTAACTTACGCGCTAAGGACAACACACACACACCCATGCGCGAGGGAGGACTCGAACCTTCGACGGGATGGGGGAGGGGGGGGGGGGGGAGAGCCGCGCGAACCGTGACAAGACGCCCAAGACCGCACGGATACCCCGCGCGGCTGAAGTGTGAAGGATAAAATTGTGGAGTTAGACAAAAGGATGAATACAGTTACAAGATTCAAATGGATGTAGGTTGCGGTACACATGCAGAGACGAAGAGCCTTGCTGAGGATAGGCTATCATACAGAGCTGGGTTAAATTATCTTCTCAATGAACACCGCAATAACGACGTTACGGAAAGGGAGCGTCAAAACATTCCAAAACGCATTTTAATTGGAGGTATTCAGAGAGACCGTTAAAGAAACTGGGTGGAAGAGCAACTCCTATATCTAGGACCTATTCCGTATGCTCTGCCCTTCGTTGTCTGCAGTGCGGCATTATAGTGTATTTGTGGTTTTGTGCACTCTATTTTATTTACCTGAGAGCTAATGGGCCACATACACGTGCATCTTGGGACTAGCTTCTAGTTTATGTTGACGCCTAATCTCCTGACTAACCCAATGTTTTTCACTAATAGATTTCACTGGTTTGGAAATATTATTACTTCATATGATTTTGACTGTGGCGTGATTAGGTATTACATATAAGTGGAGCCGTTGTTTATTAAACTTGATGCTCTCTATGCACTTCGGAAGGTTTAATTTCTTCGCCTGATACATTAGGATTGCACTTCTAGCCTGGTTAAGCAGCTCCAATGCGTTTAAAGAACGGCGTCTCGAAACCACAAAATATCGCTCTGACATATGTTTATTCACAGACAAGTAGTTTTGGAGCCTGCCTGACCAAGCTAAGGGTGCAACCCTAATGTGCGGACGAAATTAAGACCACCAAGTGCATAGACTGCGCAAATTTTAATAAAAAATGTTTCTACGTGGACGGAACACTTACATACCAACGTCATTTCGAAATAAGTAGTGATGTTTTCACACGAGCGAAAGCTATTTCTTAAACCTTTGGGTAAGGGAGCAACTTAGACATAAATATAAACTAGAATCAAATCTCAAGCAACTGTTTTATTGTTTGCTTTGTGTTCGTAACACACTGCGAAGGTTGATGAGGACTTGTATGTTTCTCCTATGATTGTTCTTCCACAAAAGAAACCAAAGAAACCGGCCGGGGTGGCCGTTCGGTTCTAGGCGCTACAGTCTGGAACCGCGCGACCGCTACGGTTGCAGGTTCGAACGCTGCCTCGGGAATGGATGTGTGTGATGTCCTTAGGTTAGTTAGGTTTAAGCAGTTCTAAGTTCTTTTAGGTTTAAGCAGTTCTAAGTTCTAGAGGACTAATGAATTCAGAAGTTAAGTCCCATAGTGCTCAGAGCCATTTGAACCAGCCAACCCAAATAATTGAAAGCGAAAATGATTTACGTTTTACAGTACCTGGGCAAGAAAAACACCTACACTGTGCATACGTAAGAACCTACATAGGTAAAATATTTTCATTAACAACATTGTTTTAACGTTGAAAAAGTTAACTGTATTGAAGAAGGAATATACAGTTTATTTTTTGCCGTTATAGGAAAGATAAACCACAATGATTAACGTAAAAAGGCTCTATTTACTGTCTTCTCCACATTGTTTGATGGGATTGTGTGTATATATTTTTGGTCGTACAAACATGAGCGTCTTCAAGGCTGGGGGAAACATTCTAAAATTGACATTTTTGTTATTAGTTACTTGGTCCGTTTCCAGACTTGTTATCCTATCAGAAATAAATTTTATAGGTGACAGAAAACTACTATATTCGAGAGAATTGTAATGTATGAGAATGCTGTAATGCATAAAAACTCTGTATTCCACATTGCAGGGGGGGGGGGGGAGGGATGGGAGTGGTAAGTGTCCTCCTTGCCCCCACACCCCTCCCTCGCAGCCAGCCGTCTGTGTGTACAGACAAATTCGAAGTTTTTAAATCTTTCGAAGACTCTTACCATTCTTTCATTTCTCAACTTTGTGGAAAATTTGCGAAATAATGGTTATGAAGACCATCAGTTATCAGCTTTGCTTTCGCCATTGATAATCTCTATTCTTCGTAGTACATTGATTCCGATACTACGTCATTTCGTATCATATCACGGGCGCTGTCCCATAACCTCACTTTCCAAGTAAGGTAAAGAGCTAAGCAAAGTGGCTTTGTGTTGACGTTCCGTCTTGTGTGAACGCGCGCACGCACGCCTACACACACACACACACACACACACACACACACACACACACACAGGCTCGAGCGCGCGCGCGCACGCACTGGATATTGACGTTCTCATCCGTTCCCTTCCGTTGTGTTTACAGCTGATATAAATCGACCTTAACTGCCATTATTGAGAACGAACTATATACCTCAACGACGTTAACGTAAGAATTGAAATCATCCAGCAGTAACAGTTCGTGAAAATAAGAACATTTTTTGACAATTTATAAAGAATTAAGGAACGGTGACTCCTCAGAACCCAAACCCAGTTCCGTACCTTCTAGCAGACTTGCTATCTTTCACAAGAAGCAGTTCACTAACAGTTGACTGCGGACAGCCACCTTCCACCTGACATATTCTGCCATATTCTGTGGTGGACACACGGGCTCGAAATTTAAAACGGTTTGGAAGCTTGTAACTTAAGTATTTATTCACCTTCGTTTCTTTTATTCACCTTCACTTCTTTTCCTTTATTTCTATTTCATTCCTCTCGCCCATGTGAGCACGGAGCGGGAAGGGGGGGAGCGGTCTGTCTGTCAGCGATACAAATTCAATCTTCAGTCAAATGATTTAAGAAGATTTATAACGACAATTAAAAAGACAGTATAGGGCTTTTATTCTATTTTTAATTAACAATCAAAGATGGGCAGTTAAAAAAGGAAAATATATATATTTTTAGAAAACATGGCAGGTAGGTGAAGCTCTTCTGATAAAAAAGCACTGAAGCAGTGCACTTTCACTTAAAATCTGGAGGACCTGCATAGGGTGAGAGTAAGTTCCATAGGTTAAGGGATATGAGTAGAAAGATATAGGTCTGTTAGGTTGGAGAACTATGGAGTTGAGGTGGATAGTGGGAAGAACAGTCGGTGAGAAAGGTGGATGGTGAGGAGCCGTGTGTCGTGTGCATAGGGCAGTGGTTTCAGTATGAAACGGGGAAAGGAGAGAGGTTCCCAGATGTGGAGTGGGATAGACGGGGGAACGGTTAGAGTTGGTAGGAGGGATAAAAATCACGGCAGATCTAGTTGTCTGGGAGAGGGAATGGGTTGAAGTTGATTTGGGATAGGATACGGAGAGTGTGTAGCTGTAGGGACGGAGGATATGTTTGTGATGGCGCGGCTGCATACCAGGGTTGATGATGAGAGGGGAGACAGTCGAGTTAATAGAATCTAGTCTGCAGGAAGTATGGGAGATGATGACGACGACGACGACGATGATGATGATGATGATGATGTTTGGTTTGTGGGGCGTTCAACTGCGCGGTCATCAGCACCCGTACAAAGTCCCAAATTTTACACCAATTTCTTACATAGTCCAAGCTAGCCACTCACGAATGATGACGATGATGATGATGATGATGAAATGATGAGGACAACACAAACACCCAGTCCCCGGGCAGAGAAAATCCCCAACCCGGCCGGGAATCGAACCCGGGATCCCGTGATCCTGAGGCAGCAACGCTAGCCACTAGCCCACGAGCTGCGGACAGTATAGGAGATACGGAGGTGTCTGATGTCGGTGAGGAGTGGTAGGAATTTGATGAGATGGTAGAGGATCCATGTGAGGAAAGGTAAATGGATGCAAAAAGAGAGACGAATTGCATGGTGTTCAAGGATTTGGAGGGACTGAGAGAACTTTCGTGGGGTGGAGATTCATGCTTAGCAGAGGGTGGGTCGGATCTGGATTTTGTAGGTGTGGAGAACAGTAGAGGGGTGAATCCCCAAGTTCAGACAGTAAGTAGTTTTAGTAGTTTCACCTTCATGTGTACAAAATAACTACCATCTCGAAACGTTGCACACTTGCTATGGGGACAGATGCTATCTACACGGGTACTATGCAGATGGTCGGTATGCACATTATCGCTATGGACGTTGTTGCTATGGGCATAGTAGCTATGGATGAGTGATTCTTTGTTCGCTTCTAAGTACTTGTTTGCAGTCCTGGAACACACTCATGTCCCCATGCGACAGTTCCTTATCATCGCTAGAAGAGTCAGTACAAAATGGC
Organism: Schistocerca piceifrons; assembly: GCF_021461385.2. Taxonomy (NCBI): domain Eukaryota; kingdom Metazoa; phylum Arthropoda; class Insecta; order Orthoptera; family Acrididae; genus Schistocerca; species Schistocerca piceifrons. The sequence continues at coordinate 307,250,972 of NC_060140.1, forward strand.
ACAGCCCACTGATTATGTGGAGTATCATACAGTAATTCATTTTCTGAATATCAAGGGGAACAATGCTGGGTTGGTGGAAGTGTACGGCAACAATGCACCACTATATGACATAGTGGTTAGATGGCGCAGATGCTTCGAGAGCGATTAAACTAACCTGAATCACGAAGAACGAAGTAACAGCTCCTGTCTTTGTGAAATATAAGAATCGCAAGAAGAGGGGCTTGTGATCGAATAATGACCGATCACAATCGAGGCGGTAGTGAAGAAAGTGAAAGTATTTGGTCAATTTTCAATACCTTGCGTGGAACATTATAGAAGTCTGCGAATACTAACACCCGCCGGCCAGGGTGGCCGAGTGGTTCTAAGCGCTACAGTCTGGAACCGCGAGACCGCTACGGTCGCAGGTTCGAATCCTGTTTCAGGGCATGGATGTGTGTGATGTCCTTAGGTTAGTTAGGTTTAAGTAGTTCTAAGTTCTAGGGGACAGATGACCTCAGAAGTTAAGTCCCATTATGCTCAGAGCCACTAACACCCACTCGAAAAGCCCATCTAAGCAAGGCAAGAGCAGAAGTATTTCCGCTCTGTCAGGTCAGCCCACATGACTCCCTTGACCACCTGATCATCGTGGACATTGGAGCAAACAGTGAAACCACGTGGATTCACCACCACTGAGCCGGCCGGTGTGGCCGTGCGGTTAAAGGCGCTTCAGTCTGGAACCGCGTGACCGCTACGGTCGCAGGTTCGAATCCTGCCTCGGGCATAGATGTGTGTGATGTCCTTAGGTTAGTTAGGTTTAATTAGTTCTAAGTCCTAGGCGACTGATGACCTCAGAAGTTAAGTCGCATAGTGCTCAGAGCCATTTGAACCATTTGAACCACCACTGAAAACAGAGCAAGTCAATGTTGAGTGATTTGGGGCTGCCGCGGTGTGGTGCTAACAGAGTTATCTCGCAGGGTTCATAGCACCGAAATCTCCTGACGATATTACGTGAGTCTGTCAACATCAAGCCTCCCAGGAAGCTGGCGACTGCTTTCTGTTTCACGAATGAAGAAGACATTGACGGGCAGGCAGTACTAGAATGACGAAGAAGTGATTTTGGACGGGGAATATTTCGTGGATGCTCAGAATGCCGACTTGTACTACCAACATTCCGGTAAGTCATCCACAACTGCAAAAACTGTGTCGCATTGATGGCTGGATATCTAGAGGAGCTAACAGCTTTACCAAGTCTCATGGTTGCAGCTTTAATTTTTTAATGTGGCGATCACAACTTTTGCCTAGTCCTCTAACATAGGAAATGACAAATGCAAACAGAGCAACAAGCAAGAGAAACGTTCCAACATACTCGACGGGATGTGGAATACGGAAGTAGTTTCACTTCTTGCAGTGCGTGTTGTTTCCATCCAGATGCAACAACACGGCTCGCAACTCATTCCCAGACAACAGGCAGTCGCGTGGCGTTTTATCTGCCTGCTCCTCCATCTCCCTCGCTTGCGTCCCCCCAGAGCAGCAATAAGAGTAAATCCTAGCTGGCTATCCCGGCCTAGCTATCGGGACGCGGTCTCCTCCGCTAATGCAGCCACTTTGCCGGCGCAAGCACTTATCTCGGCTCTCAGACCGCCCGCGTTCAGTTTTTCGACCGGCCGCGGCTGTACAGATGAATTACCCGCGGTCTTATTACACGTCTACTACTGTTTGGTGCCTAATGCAGCAATCACCGGTGGCCTTGTGGGTCACTCCGGAGACGGCGCTTCGAGGGCGGCCATCCTGTTCCGTCGGGAGCTTCTGGTCAAGACGTGAGCGCGCATCTCTGGTCGCGCCGACGCGGCTACGGGAACGCCCAACTTCTCTGATGAGTTTCGGAAAATGAGCCTGACAAGGATGTGATTAACGGGCTCTAGAAAAGGAAAAGGTTGATTAGGCCGAACCATACTGTCGACGATGAAATCATTACAGATGTAGCTGAAACACGGTTTATAGCGGTTAGGGAAGGAAATCGGCCATTGTAATACTTTTAAAGGCATGAAACCTTGTTTTGTTGGTTATCAGCCCCTTCATTTCTCGTCAAGACTTGGTTTCAGTCAATACATTTTGTTATTCTCTTGATGTGGCATTCGGATTTTTTCTTGAAGTTGATTCTCTTGAAATAACAGTTGTATGTGTTTCCAACACTTCTAGGCCAACTATATAATAATATTTATACTTTTTGTCACTTTACAAAAAGTGTAAAGTTTGATAAAATTTATGTCTTATAGTAGGTTAGGAGTATAACTACAGATATTGTGATCAGTGGCACCTTCTCTAAGTCTAACAGTCTTTCCGCAAACACGTCACATAATTTACTACTGGAAGTTATCTGCATGGTTGTAACCTCATCATTAAGTGGACTACGCCTGTCAGTATTGACTACCGTGTTGCGTTCACACACCCTGCTGCCCAGGGAAAATCAGCATTAAAGGCTTGCTCCTGCGACATGTACCTGGATGTGCTAAACTAAATTAAAAATATACTACTCCTAATTTTTATTTTGCAGATGAAGTAAATAAGGTGATATATTGTTGTTTCGTACGCTGTCCTGAATCACCAATAAAAATAACTGCAATTATACCCGTAACGTCCTGCTATGTCATTACCATATTTAAGACCGCCTCTGTACCAAAATAATTATCATCGCTGCCTTCGATGACGTTATACCAGGCTTCGACTCCTGCTACCTTCTGATATTTATTTTTTGAGACAGGGAGGTCTGGTATGGGGTTCACCGAGTCTTCATGATTCTGCTTGATTTAAGAAACAACGGCATCATCAGGACCCATCTACTGGCAATAATTGCTGGAAGTATTAGCGACATGCTGATCACATGTCCCACGATCATAGAGCTGTCCAATCCGACTGTTGGTGATGCGATTGTGACGTGGAAACCCTAAACCAAGACCTGGTAGACCTCGTATACTGACGGGGAGGGACGTTCGAGTGTTGCGGAGGGCGGTAGTAACAAACCACATAAAATCAGCGGAATTACTCCTGAGTTCCAGCTAGCACAATGACTGTGCGGAGGTAGTCAAAAGGCCCCTCATAAGACACACATTTCTGCAGTCAGTTGTAAGCGACGCCCGAGGTGGACAATAGATAACTGGTAACGAATGATTTGGAGTGATGATCCACTCTGTTACCTATGACAAACCGAGAGAAGTGTTTAGGTTTGGCGAACTCCTGGAGAGCGTCATTTCCCATCATGTGCAGGGCTAACTATGAAGTAAGGTATGGGCTGTCTTTCGCTGCTAGGATGTGGTCCCCTTACTGCACTTGAGAAAACGCATTGGGTACTGTATACAGCTGAGAAACTGTTCGGAGACGGTGACTGTTTTTATCAACATGACAATCCACACCCTCATAAAGCAGCAGCTGTGAGGCTATGGTTTGTTGACAATAACATTCCTGAAATGGACTGGCCTGCCTAGAATCCCTTCCTGAACCCAATGGAACACCTTTGGGATGAGTTATACGTCGATTTCACTGATTATCCCAGCGTCTAACATGACTGCTTTCCCTGGTTTCGGCTCTTGAGGGAAGAATGGTCTTTCATTCTTCAACAGACTTTCAGATACCTCATTGGAAGTGTCTGCAGCAGAGCTGAAGCCGTCGTAGAGCCGAATGGTAGAAAATTCCCATACTAGTGCCCACAAGTAGGTGTCCAGATACTTTGGAAGAAATAGAGTATTTCTATTTTGTTGTAGCGGACATTATTGACGGAAATGGTCAAGTTGTGTACGAACTTTTTAGTGATGTACAGTTTTCCAGCCCAGTGGTTTGATATCGGAATCTTTCCTGAGAGTATTTGAATATATACGGGACTTTAATTATTAATTTGGAACAGTGTTAAACGTAGCCGTGTCTCATGCATCAAAGAGAGGCTGCTGACTCATAATTTGACCCTTATTTAGACTGAGTTAATATTACAGTGCAGAGGATAAACCCACCCTCGCGTATAACGTTTCCTAGGAAATCTGCAGAACAATGCGTGTGTAATTTGTCTGTCTGTTCGCACAAAGAGGAAGGTCCTGAGCAACCATGAGTTGGCTTTTGAGCGACGCCCCGATAGCACCGAAGAAGAGACGAAAGGAACGTTGCGAATGCTATGATAAAATAACAACACATAATATTACATTGTCTTTTCTTCTACAGTACGTATTTCACAAGATCCTCTAAACTGATTTACATTCTCTGGTGTTCTCCTGCAACAATGTAATGGAATGACTTGATTCTCAACAATCCAGTACTCTGTTTTTCCCTCTAACCACGACGGAATTTAGCCTCCTTGTTCTAACGAACGCATTCTAAGCGTTACGTTAGAAGTCACCCCAAGAAAGTGATGTAAAATTACATACCTTGTTATGTCAGCGTCATCAAAATACAGAAAATTTAACAAATTTTTTAAAATAAATATCACCGAATTAAAGTTACGAAACACTGAAGAAGTTGTTATTTTAACTACTTTGTACAACGTTAACTACGAGTATATTGCTACAAAGTGATTCTTACTTCCATAGATGTTTGTGCGAGACCGATGTAAACGATTTCGATATGTGCTTTTGACTGTGTACGTGTTAAACAAGTACATACGAAAGTCTGGTCCATAACACGTGTATAGATGTTGTGAAGCTACACTGCATCTCTCTCAGCAACTACGCCGAGCATCATAGCAGGAAAGGCATGGCGCACGGCGTGATGCGGTTGGGACGCTGATTAGTTTAGCAGGCCCGCGGAATGACATTCACAGAAGGTACGGAAGCCTCATTTTCACTCGCTACCAGTAGCGACATATCGAGTACCTTCATGCTAAAATTTATCTTTCATTTCGGGGTCTAAATCGTACATGTATTTTTATTTAGTTCCTATCAATATTTAATAATTTCCAGAGCCATGCAGCAGCGGAACCAAAGTGTAGTAACTATACAAAACTACACATCAGAATGCTGTATTCTGATGTGTTCTTCCGTGTGGATACGACGGGTTATTTAAGCCAGATACATGGTCTGAAGATGAATAAATATTGATTGAAAGTAGTCATTGTAACAATAAATCTTCATCTGAGACGATGAAATAAAGGAAAGGTTTTAAATTTCAAGTCAGGTGCGGAATCTTTCATGGCGAATATGTCAGCAGTAGCGTCTTGGTGCTGTTGAGGAGCCGGCCACGGCGGCCGAGTGGTTCTAGGCGCTTCAGCCCGGAACCGCGAGACTACTACGGTCGCAGGTTTGAATCCTGCCTCGGGCATGGATGTGTGTGATGTCCTTAGGTTAGTTATGTTTAAGCAGTTCTAAGTCTAGGGGACTGATGACCTCAGATGTTAAGTCCCATAGTGCTCAGAGCCATTTTTTGCTGTTGAGGACTGCATGGTCTCGTACACTTGGGCAACACAACAGACGCTTCCAGATGAGAAACTGGCATTGAAATAGAATGTTTTGTGCATAACAGTTTCAGCGGATACTGCATTACCCTCAGCCGTCGTCACCATCATCATCATCGTCATTAGCCCTTTGACAACTACTGCTTTATGAAAGCCTTCATCAGAGTTTCCAGTGCAGCTGTATACATACACGATATTAGTGTATGACTTCGAATATCATCTACTCATCTTTTTTAAGGTGTAAGAGTCTTTCTTTTCGTCTGACTACATACCTTCGCAAATCTCCATTTCATTTTCAATACAGATATAACTAGTCTCACGCTCCAGTCTGTCCCCTGAACTATCTTTATTTTTTTCCACCCCAACTAATTTCCAACCTGCATTTCTCCGTTGTTCGCTGAACATCCCTCAGATTTCGAATGGTTTTATCATTTTAAAAGTCCACATCTCACTTCCATACGTCACAACTGACAATGTACATTGGCTAAAAACGGTTCTTTTCAAATAAATCTGCAGGTCAGGTTCGGACACCTTCCTTAATTTATCAAAAGCACTGCAGCACATTTCTCTTCTTCCGCGTATTTCTTTTGTTGACCATATAGCAACTGCCTTTATGGCCCTAAATACAACTGGTAGTCTCTTGATTAAGAAGTACTGTTTTCTTTGAGATGTTTTGTTTACATATCGTTTTAGTCGTATTGTAGCTGATTTACATGTCTTCCTTCAAATCTGACCTGTTAAGCTCCTCGGTTAGTGGATCTGCATTAGAGGCAAGCAGTGCAGTGTCATCAGCAAAATGTTTTTCAGATATGTTCTGTTAATACAAAGTCATTCCTCATTTACCCAGTTTAAGATCTGAAAACTTGCTCTAAGACTAACGGCAATAGTTCTCGGCGTGTTGAATCACATTCCTAATTCCTCTCTCTCTCTCTCTCTCTCTCTCTGTAACGTAGGTTGCATCAGTGCTGTCAGTTCAGTTCAGTTTTTGTTAAAACTGAGTAAACGTTTACTGACTTCAGTAGACAATGATATACACTCCTGGAAATGGAAAAAAGAACACATTGACACCGGTGTGTCAGACCCACCATACTTGCTCCGGACACTGCGGGAGGGCTGTACAAGCAATGATCACACGCACGGCACAGCGGACACACCAGGAACCGCGGTGTTGGCCGTCGAATGGCGCTAGCTGCGCAGCATTTGTGCACCGCCGCCGTCAGTGTCAGCCAGTTTGCCGTGGCATATGGAGCTCCATCGCAGTCTTTAACACTGGTAGCATGCCGCGACAGCGTGGACGTGAACCGTATGTGCAGTTGACGGACTTTGAGCGAGGGCGTATAGTGGGCATGCGGGAGGCCGGGTGGACGTACCGCCGAATTGCTCAACACGTGGGGCGTGAGGTCTCCACAGTACATCGATGTTGTCGCCAGTGGTCGGCGGAAGGTGCACGTGCCCGTCGACCTGGGACCGGACTGCAGCGACGCACGGATGCACGCCAAGACCGTAGGATCCTACGCAGTGCCGTAGGGGACCGCACCGCCACTTCCCAGCAAATTAGGGACACTGTTGCTCCTGGGGTATCGGCGAGGACCATTCGCAACCGTCTCCATGAAGCTGGGCTACGGTCCCGCACACCGTTAGGCCGTCTTCCGCTCACGCCCCAACATCGTGCAGCCCGCCTCCAGTGGTGTCGCGACAGGCGTGAATGGAGGGACGAATGGAGACGTGTCGTCTTCAGCGATGAGAGTCGCTTCTGCCTTGGTGCCAATGATGGTCGTATGTGTGTTTGGCGCCGTGCAGGTGAGCGCCACAATGAGGACTGCATACGACCGAGGCACACAGGGCCAACACCCGGCATCATGGTGTGGGGAGCGATCTCCTACACTAGCCGTACACCACTGGTGATCGTCGAGGGGACACTGAATAGTGCACGGTACATCCAAACCGTCATCGAACCCATCGTTCTACCATTCCTAGACCGGCAAGGGAACTTGCTGTTCCAACAGGACAATGCACGTCCGCATGTATCCCGTGCCACCCAACGTGCTCTAGAAGGTGTAAGTCAACTACCCTGGCCAGCAAGATCTCCGGATCTGTCCCCCATTGAGCATGTTTGGGACTGGATGAAGCGTCGTCTCACGCGGTCTGCACGTCCAGCACGAACGCTGGTCCAACTGAGGCGCCAGGTGGAAATGGCATGGCAAGCCGTTCCACAGGACTACATCCAGCATCTCTACGATCGTCTCCATGGGAGAATAGCAGCCTGCATTGCTGCGAAAGGTGGATATACACTGTACTAGTGCCGACATTGTGCATGCTCTGTTGCCTGTGTCTATGTGCCTGTGGTTCTGTCAGTGTGATCATGTGATGTATCTGACCCCAGGAATGTGTCAATAAAGTTTCCCCTTCCTGGGACAATGAATTCACGGCGTTCTTATTTCAATTTCCAGGAGTGTATTTTCTGTACCAGAAACAGCTAACCAGCATTGCAAAAGGTAATCATAAAAGTATGAACTACGTACTAGACTCTGATGGTGCGGGTCATGGAACCAAGAAGACAGTCGCACGTTATGGCATATGAGTTTGGGTATTGTATTGCTGAACAGATTTTGAAGTGAAGAACAGCATGATAAGTGGCTGCAAGGCCTCCTCAGCTCAATAGCATCCTGTTACTGTACTTACGAGGACGTGCTGAAAAGTAATGCTTCCGATTTTTTATGCGAAAATTCTTAAGCATTTTAAATAAACGTTATTAACATTATACGTGTTTATACTTCATGCCTTCACATTTGCAGTCGTCTGCCGCTAGAGGGCTCCGAATTGTAGCGTGTAATGTGGCGATGAGTGACTTAACTATGTCGGTGTGTCATAAACAGTGTGCTGTAATAGAATTTTTAATTCCAAGAGTTCTTCGACGCATGGAGCACTCTCTCCTTCAGCACGACAATGCCAGACCACAGACAAGCGCAGCGACCTCTGCCACAATCCCACGTCTTGGGTTCGCTGTCACCAGTCATCCCCCACACAGTCCGCACTTGGCTCCGTCCGATATTTATCTGTTTCCAGAACTTCAAGAATACCTCCGATGACTTCATTTTGAGACTGATGAAGCGGTGCAAGCGGAGGTGAGGTTGTGGCTCCGTCAACTAAGTCAAACATTCTACATTGACGGCGCCAACAAACTGGTCTTGGGAGGAAAGTGTTCAAATGGTTCAAATGGCTCTGAGCACTATGGGACTTAACATCTGAGGTCATCAGTCCCCTAGAACTTAGAACTGCTTAAACCTAAGGACATCACACACATCCATGCCCGAGGCAGGATTCGAACCTGCGACCGTAGCAGTCGCGCGGTTCCGGACTGAAGCGCCTACAACCGCACGGCCACCGCGGCCGGCGAAAAGTGTTCGTTGCCGGGGTGACTATGTTGAGAAATAAAATTCGGAAGCATTAATTTTCATCACGCCCTCGTACAATGAATGCCAGGCGGGATGTGATACCGTAATCAGTCTCAGATCACGCAACTCTTCGAACAGTCCATTTATTTCTTGCAAACTGATAGCAGCCAGGTGGCATCGCCGAAGAAATTACATTTTTGCATAGTTAAACAGCGTAAGTGCACTGTTTCTCGTAATACTTACCTTTTTAGTCAAACGTCCCGTTGAGTCTAAGATTGCGCCTTTTCTCTTCAGTCTTAATCAGCTATCGCTGACATGTGTATTACATTTAACTTCCGAGAACACAGGGTTATTCAGCTACCCCTTCCTATGGGTCCTATGCAATCCGCAATGACTTCAAATACCACGAGCGAGATTTCTCATATCCTCTTCCTCGCTGTGCGCGAACTATTGGCTCTGAGCACTATGGGACTTAACATCTGAGGTCATCAGTCCCCGAGAACTTAGAACTACTTAAACCTAACTAACCTAAGGACATCACACACATCCATGCCCCAAGGCAGGATTCGAATCTGCGACCGTACCGGTCGCGAGGTTCCAGACTGTAGCGCAAACTATTAGTCCTACAGAAAAAATGAACATTACCTTTTTGTAGGAAATTTGCTGCAGTTAAATTTTGTACTAGGATACGTTTCGCTGGAGGCCGTAGTTCTCGAATCATTCAAGAAAAACGTACAAAAGTAACCTATAAACTCTTTTTTCTTGAATAAATCGAAAACCGTGGTCTCCAGCGAAAACGCATCCCAGTCCATTTCTTCGGTAGGAATAATAGTTTGTATGTGGTGAGTGAGACAATACGAGAATCTGATGTGTGGTTTTTGATGACGTTGTGCGTTGCATAAAATCCGTGGGTAGGGGCAGCTCAATCACCTTGTATAAGCAGTCAAATATTCGATCAGGCTTTCAAATTGGAGATGTGCAACGTGACACACCACCGGAACCTGGTTGCAGTTTTCGTGTCATTGAGATCTGTAAGACATGGCTGGTCCATGTCTAGCTGCAATGCTTCCTTTATTGGCATGGTCAGGTGATGCTTAGTTGGCAACGAGCAGGTCCCCACTTCTCAGCGCGTGATTTTCCAGGAGTCAATGGACTGTCTTGTTTGTTAGAGGGTTTTCCATTGTGTCAGGAAATGGTTTCAATGTAGTGCGATAGTACGAGGGCAGTTCAATAAGTAATGCAACACATTTTTTTTCTCGGCCAATTTTGGTTGAAAAAACCGGAAATTTCTTGTGGAATATTTTCAAACATTCTCGCTTCGTCTCGTATAGTTTCATTGACGTCCGACAGGTGGCAGCGCTGTACGGAGCTGTTAAAATGGCGTCTGTAACGGATGTGCGTTGCAAACAACGGGCAGTGATCGAGTTTCTTTTGGCGGAAATCCAGGGCATCTCAGATATTCATAGGCGCTTGCAGAATGTCTACGGTGATCTGGCAGTGGACAAAAGCATGGTGAGTCGCTGGGCAAAGCGTGTGACATCATCGCCGCAAGGTCAAGCAAGACTGTCTGATCTCCCGCGTGCGGGCCGGCCGTGCACAGCTGTGACTCCTGCAATGGCGGAGCGTGCGAACACACTCGTTCGAGATGATCGACGGATCACCATCAAACAACTCAGTGCTCAACTTGACATCTCTGTTGGTAGTGCTGTCACAATTGTTCACCAGTTGGGATATTCAAAGGTTTGTTCCCGCTGGGTCCCTCGTTGTCTAACCGAACACCATAAAGAGCAAAGGAGAACCATCTGTGCGGAATTGCTTGCTCGTCATGTGGCTGAGGGTGACAATTTCTTGTCAAAGATTGTTACAGGCGATGAAACATGGGTTCATCACTTCGAACGTGAAACAAAACGGCAATCAATGCAGTGGCGCCACACCCACTCCCCTACCAAGAAAAAGTTTAAAGCCATACCCTCAGCCGGTAAAGTCATGGTTACAGTCTTCTGGGACGCTGAAGGGGTTATTCTGTTCGATGTCCTTCCCCATGGTCAAACGATCAACTCTGAAGTGTATTGTGCTACTCTTCAGAAATTGAAGAAACGACTTCAGCGTGTTCGTAGGCACAAAAATCTGAACGAACTTCTCCTTCTTCATGACAACGCAAGACCTCACACAAGTCTTCGCACCCGAGAGGAGCTCACAAAACTTCAGTGGACTGTTCTTCCTCATGCACCCTACAGCCCCGATCTCGCACCGTCGGATTTCCATATGTTTGGCCCAATGAAGGACGCAATCCCTGGGAGGCACTACGCGGATGATGAAGAAGTTATTGATGCAGTACGACGTTGGCTCCGACATCGACCAGTGGAATGGTATCGTGCAGGCATACAGGCCCTCATTTCAAGGTGGCGTAAGGCCGTAGCATTGAATGGAGATTACGTTGAAAAATAGTGTTGTGTAGCTAAAAGATTGGGGAATAACCTGCTGTATTTCAATGCTGAATAAAACAACCCCTGTTTCAGAAAAAAAATGTGTTGCATTACTTATTGAACTGCCCTCGTAAATGTAGTATGAGAGGTGCCGTCAAGAGACAGAACCAAAAGTTCATTGCTAAAGCAAAAGGTGTACTGTTGTAACGATGAAAGAAGTGATTGGTGAAACATGGCGATTACGTTGGAAAGTAATCAAGACCAGAGCCAGGGATCTGTGTGGCTGCAAGTGGAGTGAAGTCCGTCTATGAGAATTATTGATTATCTCCTTTGGCATCACTTATGCAGTGCTCTTTCTGTAGACATAATTTGGAGAAAAATAGAACAATAACAGCATCTCTACTACAAAAATAGAGAAAAGCCAGTTGCTGATCGATCAATACCAATACGTAGCGTTACTATTCGGAAAATCAGAATTATCTGTTGTAATGAATTTCTGAATAAAATAATCCCTGATCCTTAAGTCACACCATTCGTGGTTAATTAGAGTGTTTCACCCACTACAGAAAGCGTTGTGTACCGTGTAGCCACGGAATGACTGCGCCGGCCATGTACTCCGCTACTGCTATCTGCGTGTTTGATCACGAGTGTCCAGCCCTCACATATACCACCATAAAATTGCTACCAGACGGGAACAAATGACACCGCTGTCCCAGGCATCAAATATACACCGTTCCGTTCTGGCTGTGAAAAAGCTGTGCAGTCGACGCCCACGTTCACGACCATAAAATAACATACGAGACAACTTCCGATCAAATCTTGATATGTATACGGAAGAGAAGGGGTATCACATCCGCTAATTAAAGATGCACGTGTTTTTAAATAGGCTGGAGTGACTCTTATGTATATGAGCAAAGCGCGAAATTAAGACCCATGGAAGCGATTTAAGACATGCCCGGCGTGAGTGAAGTATTGTTCATTCCGTTCTCTTCAAAGAAATAAAAAGAATTTAAAAACCGGCCAAATGTTTCGTGATATAATGTCTAAAAGTAAGAACAGCATTTGACGCGGCTTTAAATGCTCTAAATCATGTGCAAAAAAAAAAAAAAAAATGGCTCTGAGCACTATGGAACTTAACTTCTTAGGTCATCAGTCCCCTAGAACTTAGAACTACTTAAACCTAACTAACCTAAGGACATCATATACATCCATGCCCGAGGCAGGATTCGAACCTGCGACCGTAGCGGTCTCGCGGTTCCAGACTGTAGCGCCTAGAACCGCTCGGCCACCCCGGCCGGCCAAATCATGTGCAGAAAATGAGATTACGCAGTCTGTGTAATCTACCAGACAAATAACATCTAACTGACCAGGAGTTAAACATTACACTTTAAATTCTGTCTGCACCTCACCTCCTATACGTGAGTTCAAGGTGTGTCAAATCATGTGCAGAAAATGAGATTACGCAGTCTGTGTAATCTACCAGACAAATAACATCTAACTGACCTGGAGTTAAACATTACACTTTAAATTCTGTCTGCACCTCACCTCCTATACGTGAGTTCAAGGTGTGTCAAATGTTTCTCTACTTTATTGCTTACTTTTAGACAAATCACTTATCAAAAATGGATCTGAGCACTATGGGACTTAACATCTGTGGTCATCAGTCCCCTAGAACATAGAACTACTTAAACCTAACTAACCTAAGGACATCACACACATCTATGTCCGAGGCAGGATTCGAACCTGCGACCGTAGGGGTCACGCGGTTCCAAACTGAAGCGCCTAGAACCGCACGGCCACACCGGCCGGTACTTAACAAAACATATGACTGTGTTTTATTTATTTTCAAGGTTTTTTTTCAGAAAGCATGATATTAAATTATCTAACTGCGCTCTGTTATTGTTAAGCGTAAATATACACTGACGGAAAAAGTCGCAACACGAAGAGGCGACATGGATAAAAGTTGGTAGGCGTGTCAATTCAAATTTGGCGCCAGTCGCGTAACAGTGCCTCTAGTAGCGTCACTATGGGGATACAAATCAGGTTTGCTTTAAATACACGCTGTAGCGTTCGTTAACGTTAGTTATTTTTGAGATGGGATGTAGTGAGTTGATGTTAGTCAAGATTGTCTTTAAGGCGACAAAGACGCCTTTATCAACACCTCACTCAGTTTGAATGAGGTCGTGTAATAGGGTTACGAGAAGCAGGATGCTCCTTCTGTACATGATTACTGGCAGCGGTGGTCATGAGAATCTACGAACGGTAGAAGACCGGGCTCCAGACGGCCACGTGACAATAGCGAGAGGGAAGAGCATCGTGTTCATCGTCTGGCTTTGACGCATCGTACTTTGTCTGCAACAGAAATTTGAGCAACAGTTGGCACCATAGTGACACAACGAACTTTACAAATCGGTTATTTCAAGAACAGCTCCCAGCCACACACCCTGTAAAGTGCATTCCATTGGCGCCAACCACCGCCATTTACGACTTTAGTGGTGCCAAGAGAGAATTCATTGGAGGGCAGGGTAAACAGAGGCGGACCTACCAGCTGACAGACAGAGGCCGCCTAGCATTGCTGAGAGTGGTTGTAATAAATCTCATGAAATAAGCAGAAGAACCACTAGCAGCAGTCCAGCTCGCACAATCACCGTGCGGAGAGAGTTAACGGCACTAGCAGTTTCTCAAACGTCATACTTTCCTGTAGTCAACGATAAGCGACGCTTCATGTGTAAAGTGGATGCATGAAAACGAATGACTTGGAGAAATGAATCATGTTATAGTCTGTGGCAACCCAATAGAAGGTTTTTGGGTTTGGTGAATGCCCAGAAGACCTTACCTACCCCACGTGTAGTGCCAACAGTGAAGTACGGAGAACGTGGCGTTGTGAAATGGGAGTGATTTAGGTCGTTAGGGCGTGCGCTGAAGAAAACGCTAGCTGTAGAAGGTGTGAACGCATTTTACATCAATGTGCAGTGTATACAACAGAAAAAAGGCTCGGAGACGATGACTGATTCTACCAGCGTGACAATGCACGCTTTCATAAACCAGTATTTGTGAGGCAATAGTTTGTTGACATTAACATTCCTGAAATATACTGGCCTGCTCAGTGTCCCACCCTGAACCCAAGGAAACACCTTTGGGACGTGTTAGAGCGTGGACTTCGCTTCAGGCCGGAGCGTCCAACGTCACTACATTCTCTGGTTTCGGTTCTTGAGGAAGAGTGGGCTCTCATTTCTCCACAGACATTCAGACACCTCACTGAAAATACCCCTAGTAGGGTTCAGGACGCCCTGAAGGAGAAGGGTGGACCACCTCATATTGACGTCCGCTAACAGGTGTCCAGACATTTCTCACTAAAGTACATTAAAGAGCCAAATAAACTGGTACATATGCCTAATATCATCTAGGGGCCACACGAGCACGCAGAAGTGCCACAACAGGAGGTGGCATGAACTCGGACTAATGTCTGAAGTAGTGCTGGAGGGAAATGACACCATGAATCCTGCAGGGCTCAGGGTTGTCCATAAATCTGTAAAAGTATGAGGGGGTGGAGATCTCTTCAGAAGGTTGCAAGCATCTCAGATATGCTCAATAATGTTCATGTCTAGGGAGTTTGGTGGCCAGCAGAAGTGTTTAAAATCAGAAGAGTGTTCCTGGAGCCACTGTGTAGCAATTCTGGACATGTGGAATGTGGCATTGTCCTGCTGGAATTGCCCAAGTCCATCGGAATGCACAATGGACATGAATGGATGTAGGCGATCAGATAGAATGATTATGTACGTGCCACCTGTCAGAGTCGTATCTAGACGTATCAGGGGTTCCATATCCAACACGCCCCACACATTTACAGAGCCTCCAGCAGCTTCAGCAGTCCTCTGCTCATATGCAGGGTCCATGTATTCATGAGGTTCTCTCCATATCTGTACACGTCCATCCGCTCGATACTATTTCAAAGGATACTCATCCGACCAGGTAACATGTTCCCAGTCATCAGCAGTCCAATGTCGGTGTTGAGGGTCCAGGCGAGCTGTAAAGCTTTGTGTCGTGCAGCCACCAAGTGTACATGAGTGGGCATTAGGCTCCGAAAGCCCGTATCGATGACGTTTCGTTGAATGGTTCGCACGCTGACATTTGTTGATGGCGCAGCATTGATATCTGCAGCAGTTTGCGGAAAGGGTTGCACTTACGTCACGTTGAACGATTCTCTTCAGTCGTCGTTGGTACCGTTCTTGCAGGATCGTTTTCCGGCCGCATAAATGTCGGAGATTTGATGTTTTACCGGATTCCTGATATTCACGGTACACTCGTGAAGTGATCGTACCGGAAAATCACCATTTCATCGCTACCTCGGAGATGCTGTGTCTCAACGCCCGTGCGCCGACTATAACAAAACGTTCAAACTCACTTAAATCTTGATAACCTGTCACTATAGCAGCAGTAACCGTTTTAACCAAGTGCCCCAGACAGTTGTCTTACATAGGCGTTGCCGATCACAGCGTCGCATTCTGCCTGATTACATATCTCTGTATGTCAACACGCATGCCTACACCTGTTTCTTTGGCGCTTTAGTGTAAGTAAAACGGGTCTTCGCCGGCCGGAGTGGTCGAGCGGTTCTAGGCGCTTCAGTCTGGAACCTCGCGACCGCTACGGTCGCAGGTTCGAATCCTGTCTCGGGCATGGATGTGTGTGTGATGTCCTTAGGTTAGTTAGGTTTAAGTAGTTCTAAGTTCTAGGGGACTTACGACCTCAGAAGTTAAGTCCCATAGTGCTCAGAGGCATTTGAGCCAAAACGGGTCTTCCGTCTTATGAAACAGGGCATGTATATCTTTGCAAACAGGTAAAATTAGCACTGTCATTTGCCTTTAATTACTGTAACTTGTAAATATGAGTACAAGGAAATCTGAAAGCGAGATCTCCCTGAGGTCAAATACTAGAGCTAACTGCCATGTCACCACACTGGGCTTAAATTAGGGATAGCAGCCCCACTCTCTGTTTTGCTTTCACGGTATCGCCAGACGTGTCAGTTTGATGTCTGATGGGAGCTTCCCGTTTGATTTGGGGGAGGCGTACCGTGACGACCTCGGACGTCACGGCGGGTTAACGCGCGCGCCTGTGCGGCGCCCGCTGTCAGCCCGCTCGGTGTGAAGTGCCGGAGGAGCGTCCGATGGCTCGTGCCAGATACCGCGCCGCGGGTAACCCGACGCCGGACGTAATCAGGCCGAAGTTTAGCAGCGACGCGGCGCAGCAGGCGTCGCCGGCGCACATCGCGATGGCGCGCACTGGCCCGTCCGGCTAATCCCCGGCGGACAGCTACACGCGTCCCCGTCCTTACGGCGGCAGTAACACCGGCCACTCGATGGTCTCTGTGCTGGAGCGGCGGCGATGTACTATCAACACCCAGCGCCGAACAAGTCCCCAGAAACCGCCCACGTTTCGGAGATCACCAGTCCATATCAGTACCATGGCCTTACACCTTCACACGAGAGGAAGTCATGCAGTTTAATTACGCTGAGGTGACAAAGATTATGGGACAACGATATGCACGTATACAGATGGCGGTAGTATCGCGTACACAAGGTATAAACTGGTGGTGCATTAGTTGTGTTGTCGTTTGTACTGAGGTGGGTCGCGTGAAAAGGTTTCCGACGTGATTGTGGCAGCCCGACGGGAATTAACAGACTCTGGACGCGGAATGGTAGCTGGAGCTAGGCGCAAAGGATATTCAATTTCGAAAATCGTTAAAGAATTCAATATTTCGATATCAACAGCGTCAAGAGCGTGGCGAGAATGCCAAATTTCAGGTACTACCTCTCACTACGGACAGAGCAGTGGCTGTCAGCCTTCATTTAACGACCGAGAGCAGCGGTGTTTGCGTAGAGTTGTCAGTGCCAACACACAAGCAACATTTCGTGAATTAGCCGCAGAAATCAATATGGGACGCACGACTGATGTATCTGGTAGGGCAGTGCCGCGAAATTTCTCTTTAATGGGCTATGGCAGAAGACGACCAACCGAGTGCTGCTTAACAACAGGATATCGCCTGCAGAGCCTCTCCTGCGCTCTTAAAAGACGTCTAAATAAGAGTTTTGGTTAAGAATACGGCGAGAGTGTTTCCTCTTGTCATTTACTATCTGTTCATCCAGCATGTTAAGCAGTTTTTCTTTAAATGTAGAATGTAATATTTTCATATTTAGTACCATATCTGCAACTGAGAATTTTTGTGCAGCCACGTGTTAATCGATAGCCATCCTGTTCTGTGGAAGCATTTCTGTCCAATTATTTATGTAGAAGCTGATTTTTGTGTTAGATTTCCTTAGGCAGTTTTCAATTTTTTTCTATATACTACCAATGAACTTCATGGGAGCGACTTATTATTTTTCATTGATTACTTAGAGTGCTTCCTTTATGTTGCTCGATTTTGCTACTTCTGGTCTGTACGTTTTAATGAGGGTGTTAATGATTTCCCTACTCTGTTATCAAATGACAATAGGGAGTCATTTTCTCCTTACTCAATACAGAAATGGAATAAGACAGAAAATCGAGAGCATTAGTATGGTGAACCCTCTGCTGCGCACTGTACAGTAGCATGTGGACTATATATACGAGGTGTGTAAATAAAGTAATAGGACTGACTTATTTACACCTGCTATATTCTACATCTACATCTGTACTTCGCAAGTCATCTTAGGGTGTGTAGTGGAGGGTACTTTGTGTACCATTGTCATTTCCCCCTTTTCCTGTTCCAGTCGTGAATAGGTGGGAAGAACAACTGACGATAATTCCTCCGTGTGAAGTCTCTAGTTTTATCTTCATCGCCTTTCCGCGAGATGTAAGTAGGAGGAAGCAATATATTCTTTGACTCTTCTAGGAACGTACGCTCTCAGAACTTTAATAATAAATCACACCGTGATGCAGAACGCCTATCTTCCAGCATCTGCCACCCTTTGGTGCTTACTAAATGAACCTATAACGAAACGCGCTGCTCTTTTTTGGATCTTGTCTATTTCATCTGTCAGTCTTTTCTGGTACTGATCCCATACGAGCAATAATGAAGTATTTCTTGACTGACTACATTTCCTGAGGGTTCTTCCAGTGGATCTCAGCCTGGGAATTGCCTTTTCTGCGATTAGTTTTACGTGGTCGCCCCACTTTAAATCGCTCCATACACATACTCCTAGATATTTTACAGAAGTAAATGCTTCCAATGGTTGTTCTGCGGCAGTGTGATCATGCCACAATGAGTGTTTCTGCCCATGTATGCGCAATACGCTACATTCGTTTATGATGAGGATCAATTGCCGCTCCCTGCACCAAGCGTTGGTCCCCTTCCGGTCTTCATTTTTCTACAATTTTCTAGCGTTGCGACTTCTCTGTATACAACAGTACCATTCGCAAAAAGCCTCCTGATGCTTCTGATGTTTACTACGATATATATGTTCGCTAGGCGGCAGTATGAAACTGTATCGAACACTTTTTTCGGAACCCTTGTTTATTCGAAAAGAGGAGATTTTTCGTGAAAACGGGAATGACCTACGCTTTTTTCGGTTTTTAGGAATGCTTCGTTTCTCTAGAGAACTACGGTACACTGTCATTTACATTGCAATTGAACGTTATCTCCTTCGAAGTGCTTGCCCAGGGGAGCCAAACAGCGATGGAGACGACTCTTCCCTTCCTCATAGGCATGCTGGAACTCGGATACTGGAATAACGTTGAGCTGGTCGATTAAACCCATCTGAATGTTGTCCAGGACCTCAAAGTGCGTTTTCTATATCGAAAAGATAAATATGTTACAAGGACTCAAGTCGAACCGAAAAGGAGGCTAAGCAACCAAAATTGTCCAAGAAAATGGTAATGCAACAGCAAATTGATTTCGATGTTTGGTCTCACCTGCATAACCCTGTTGCATAGTCGTTCAAGCACCTCGCTGTAAAAGTGGTGATTAAGCCCTCGGCCTTGGGGCACAAACTCTTCACGAACTGTTCAACATCCATTAAAAAAGTAGGCTTGACTTGTTCTTTGTTACTTTTTTTGGTCTTTGAGAGCTTGTAGTGAGCCATTCCACGCCCTGACGCTTGGTTTCCGTGTCGTATTAAAATACTTAAGTCTCATCACCGGTAATGACACATGCTAGGAAAAGGAGATAATTTTCAATTGATTCCAAAAATAAACGCACATGTCCTTCCTCACTTCCTGTTGGTTCAAATGGCCCCTAAATTTACAACTACTTAAACATAACTAACCTAAGGACGACACATCCATGCCCGAGGCAGGATTCGAACCTGCGACCGTAGCAGCAGCGCGGTTCCGGACTAAAGCGCCTAGAACCGCTCGGCCACAGCGGCCGGCTCCTGTTGGCCCTACGTCAGGTTTCCAGGAACTATATTCAAGCAGATTTTTCACATACCCAATTCATTGGTTAGCATTTGATGACCGCTGATGCGACGCAAATTCAACTCTGCCCCAGTCATTCTGCCAACCGGTGATCAGCACGCACAAGATCCCGGGCTCTGTCGTCATTTGCATCAGTTCGTGAAACCAATGTTGTTCCACTGCGAGGCTCATCTTCAGTTGACTGTCTTCCTTCTGCAAATGGCTTAACCCACGGAGACACCTAGACCCGCGACAAAACGCTGCCTCCGTAGGCCTGCCGAAGTTTTGCAAACGTTTCCGTAGTACTGTATACAAGTCCAAAGAAAAATCCGGTCGTGCACTGTTGCTTAACACTCATGTCACTCATTGCCATAACGCGCACGCAAAACATTCTTCGCTAAAAAAAGTGGTAGGGGCAATCGACGTTGACACTAGCGCGGTCTACCCCGCGCTGTGTGGTATTGCGCCTTCCTTCAAGTCTGGCGTCACCAGCGTTGCCAGATCGAACACTACGCTATCACTTCGAAATTAATTCGCTAACTGCATACTCCTGGACATCAGCTGTATTAGGTATAGATTTACTATCTGATAGTGACATATGAAATTTTTGCCCGACCAGGACTCGAACACGGATAAACTGCTTGTCGCGAGCGGTTGCTTTTACCACTTCACCTATCCGTGTACTCTCCCTGGACGAACCCGAACTTCCATGTGTCACACTGTCTACATCTTTATATCGTAGTCCACTAAATTGATCATCTAACGCTCGCAACATTACTTGGATTCTAGCGACAGGGATAATGAGACAACGAGGAATCAAGACCAATGTTGTTATCCTCGTGTGCCCGCCTAGGCTTGTATGGAGAGCCGAAGTCCTTAGGGCGACCGCTCGCGATAAGCGGGAAATCCGGGTTCGTGCCCCGGTCCGGCACAAACTTTCATATGTCATCATTGGGTAATAAATCTATACATAACACAGCTGCAGTCAAGAAATTCTCGGTCAGCGAATTAGTTTCGGAATACTTCGTAGAGCTGTGGATCGTCAATAGTGTTCTTTCAGTCATGCATTTAAGTACTACATTATGTCATTACTTTATTTACAAACACTGTATGTGTAGATGTAGAACAAAACTTCTCTCTGAAATTTCAGTTTTCTAGAGAAATCACCTCCGCGTTTTGTTTTAAGAAACAATGGTGACTCGTACTTTAATTCCCATGTTTTTCCTAGTGGCCTTCACGGTGTTTAACGACGCCAAAACAGTTGCCGCGTGAGTTACTGGAGGCGGGTGAGCGGTGTACGGTGGCACCCGTCGCTATTCCTGGCCGCAGGGGCAGCCCATCCAGAGACCTCGGCCACTGTTTCTTGTAAGACACCATCTGCTTTGGTTCTGTTACTCAGGGGACACTTCGGAAGCTTACATGTTACATACAACCGTGCACGCTAAAGATGTGGTACTTGGCTGCAGGTTGCATGCTCCCACCATAATCAGTACCAGCAACCGCACAATTTCCTCAGATGGGGAGTCACTTTACGAACTCCACATTTGTCAAATGAATTAGATTATTATTAAGTTCACGGATCTGTTTCCCGTTCCGTGTCATTATTATAAAAGACAAATTAAAATATTTCGTAAGCCTCTTTTATATTCTTCCACGACACGTATCGAGGGCTTACATTCCTTCAGGTAAATCCGTGGTTTCCATGAGTATTTCCTTTCCTGAATTTAGCTGGTGTCTGCTTTCCAGTTCATATCGTGACAGATTAGTTATTGTGTCACTTGTTATCATGGTACACAAATGCGTCTCCATAGCTGTGGTCGCTAACGCACGCCTGTGCGCTAGCGCTAGACTCGGAGGTAACGTAGATACATTCCCGCTGGTGAAAGAAACTTTGCCGTGCGGGATTAGCCGAGCGGTCTGAGGTGCTGCAGTCATGGACTGTGCGGCTGGCCCCGGCGGAGGTTCGAGTCCTCCTTCGGGCATGGGTGTGTGTGTTTGTCCTTAGGATAATTTAGGTTAAGTAGTGTGTAAGCTTAGAGACTGATGACCTTAGCAGTTAAGTCCCATCAGATTTCACACACATTTGAACATTTTGAAAGAAACTTTGACCACCTGTACTTGGCCTGCAGTGGGATGAGAGACGGTGGTGCATCATTCCCGATAAGCACACTTAGCGTCAGTATCCTGGATTAAATTGCAAACACCTACGCAATGGCTCACGAAGGCCAGCATGTGACCCTGTAGATGGCAATTCGCCCGTCGGAAAGGATCTTGCGCCCGACGACTCCGTCGGTGATATTCAGGAGGAGAAGGCAACATGTCAGCAACGGTTTCACTCGCTCCCTCTCCTCATCACTCGAGTAACACACACACACACACACACACACACACACACACAAACAAACAATAAACAACAAAAATTACAGTCGCTTCCACTCAACATATACACTTAACACACTTCGAGAAGCACAAATGGAATTTTCCCTGGTGAAAAAAAAAAAAAAAAAAAAAAAAAAAAAAAAAAAAAAAAAAAAAAAAACAAGCAAACAATGAAGCGGCTGATCCTGTCCCGCGGAGTCTGTAGCCGACCATGCCTTACTACTTTTCAAGGTAGCACTGCAGTCGTACAGTATAAAACAAAGCTAAGAAGGCAGACAATTAGCTACATCCAGAAAAAAATGTAGATCATTGATCCAAGTGTCGTGCCATGAAATAAAGCGACCCTATAGGTAATTGTTTTTCGTAAGTTCAAATGGTTCAAATGGCTCTAAGTACTATGGGACTTAACATCTACCGAGCGAAGGCGCAGTGGTTAGCACACTGGATTCGCATTCGGGAGGACGACGGTTCGGTCCCACGTCCGGCCATCCTGATTTAGGTTTTCCGTGATTTCCCTACATCACTTCAGGCAAATGACGGGATGGTTCCTTTGAAAGGGCACGTCCGATTTACTTCCCCATCCTTCCATAATTCGAGCTTGTGCTCCGTCTCTAATGACCTCGTTGTCGACGGGACGTTAAACACTAATTTCCTCCTCCTCCTCCACTTAACATCTGAGATCATCAGTCCCCTAGACTTAGAACTACTTAAACCTAACTAACCTAAGGACATCACACACATTCATGCCCGAGTCAGGATTCGAACCTGCGACCGTAGTAGCAGCGCGGTTCCTGACTGAAGCGCCTAGAACCGCTCGGTCACAGCGGCCGCCTTTTCATAAGTAATGGTAGTTTCCAAATCACAGTCCAACGTGGACGACATGAAGTGTCACTGTTAACAAGAAAAAGACATTAAATGAAAACAACGTTTACTGTTACCGGTCACCGTTTTATTTTTTTCCACGACGCGTTTCAAAGGTTTAAACCTCCATCATCAGCTGAATTTACATTAGTTAGAATGACATTTCTGTGTGTGTTGTGTTACGTTTTTTGGAGGAACTTGTGGCACTGTCTCCAGTAGTCACAGGTTCCTTTCGCTGTCGTAACACATCACATGTATACTGTCATATTTGTAAACAAATACAAATAATATGTTTACAAATATGACAGTATACATGTGATGTGTTACGACAGCGAAAGGAACCTGTGACCACTGGAGACAGTGCCACAAGTTCCTCCAAAAAACGTAACACAACACACACAGAAATGTCATTCTAACTAATGTAAATCCAGCTGATGATGGAGGTTTAAACCTTTGAAACGCGTCGTGGGAAAAAAAATAAAACGGTGACTGGTAACAGTAAACTTGTTTTCATTTAATGTCAATAACAGTCACGGTGAAGCCTAACCTAAAATGTTCGCATTTAAAGAAAAAGACACTTAGTTTTCTCTCAATATTTACAAAAAGTAATAAAACAGTAAGTACAAGAAACTGTCCAAACCACATACTCACAATGAGTGATTTCATTGAGGTAAGTCGGGTGATGCTGAGGGAATTAGATTAGGAAATGAGACACTTAAAGTAGTAAAGGAGTTTTGCTATTTGGGGAGCAAAATAACTGACGATGGTCGAAATAGAGAGGATATAAAATGTCGACTGGCAATGGCAAGGAAAGCGTTTCTGAAGAAGAGAAATTTGTTAACATCGGGTATAGGTTTAAGTGTCAGGAAGTCGTTTCTGAAAGTATTTGTATGGAGTGTAGCCATGTATGAAAGTGAAACATGGGCGATAAATAGTTTGGACAAGAAGAGAATAGAAGCTTTCGAAATGTGGTGCTACCGAAGAATGCTGAAAATTAGACGGGTAGATCACATAACTAATGATGAAGTACTGAATAGAATTGGGGAGAAGAGGAGTATGTGGCACAACTTGACAAAAAGAAGGGTCCGGTTAGTAGGACATGTTCTGAGGCATCAAGGGATCACAAATTTAGCATTGGAGGGCAGTGTGGAGGGTAAAAATTGTAGAGGGAGACCAAGAGATGAATACACTAAGCAGATTCAGAAGGATGTGGGTTGCAGTAAGTACTGGGAGATGAAGAAGCTCGTACAGGATAGGGTAGCATGGAGAGCTGCATCAAACCAGTCTCAGGACTGAAGACCACAACAACAACAACAACAAGATGGGATAACCATGTCAAGCAATTTTTAACACGGTATGGTAAAGGTATTCTTCGCCTGTGTACCTTAATTAGTTCACAAAAATATATGAATGTGAACTTCTCATGTAGGACCGAATCCGTGTTTGTATGGAGTGTTAATTTGGAAACACAGGAAGATACCAGTAAGGAACCTCTTTAATATCTGCACGTCGCGATGCGGATCTTTTGTATGCATAAACAGGTCCATTGTACTTTTATAGTATTCATGGTGCCTTCATTGTCAGAAAGCACTGTATGGTGGCTCGCGAAGTATGTGTGTTGATGTAGCTGCTAACTCTCGAAAGCCTAAGACGGCACTTCAAAAAATTAGAGATAACAATCAGAAACTTTGTATAGTACGATCCAGCGGACGACGACACCAGAAATTGATGCGAATATCGAAGGTTATGTAACCCGAAATTGGTATATAAAGATTTGTATAAACACGTGAATTTGTATGTTAATAAATTTTTTCCATCCGGAAGCTGGGGTTAGTGTCTCTTACCATTATCACCGTAATTTGAGTCCACACCATTGAATGAAACTACGTAAAAACTCAGAGTGGCTAGACAAGAATTAGCAAGGTGCTGGTCGCGCATTTGATAGCAAATAATTAGTGTCCCATTGAAGAATTACGAGCTGTTTTAAAGTGAGTCATACTGATAACACAACAGTTGGTATGACGCATCACTTTCGCTTGCTTCCAGCTTCGATCATAAGCGGTCATCTTCAGACAGTGAAAACGTTATCCTAACGTTCTTATACGTTAACAATTTAGACGGCGTAAACGACGTAGCAGTGTCGAGTTACTTAGCACGAATTATACATCAAATAATCTAAATTTCTGTCAGATAGAAAACTGTATCATCGAGAATAAAAATGTTTGAAACGTATTTGACCTTGTAGTATCTACTTTGACACTGAATGATTTTTCGTGACCTTTTTCGACATTTTTTGCCTGTAGGGATGCTGAGATGATGTTTTGTGTGCCTGAGGATGATCATTTATCATCGAAACTGCTAGAAAACTGTATCATCTTATTTATAGAATAAAAATCCGCCTCAGTTGCCAATGATGTTCTTGATTTTTTCCACAACCGGTTTAGAAGCTTAAAGCTTAATCCTCAAGGCACCACTAACTGCGAACAAGAGAAGGGGCTACAAATGTGCAAGTACATGTGGCTGACATACTAAAATGAAAGCTACAATTGTGGAAAGTGGCGTATTCACATAATTATGGAAACATAAATGTATGACGTTGGACCAGTCACTCATGGGGGATAACATCCATGTCAGACAAAAGCATGGAACTGGAATAGTTTCCTACTACATCCCACCTCACGTTTTCTCATTGCTCACTTTTGAGATATATTTTTATGTATCATTTGTTTTAGATGACTTATATCTTATATCTCACTTTAATCTTATGTAGTCTGTCACGTTATGCATTTTTGCCTATTCTCCATGTTTGTGTGTTATTATATCCATTTATTCTTATATTTGTAGTGCTATTTTGTATTCCATCTTGTGAACCACACTTATGTAAGCTGGCGGACCAGTCAGCCCCAGTTTTCTGTTCTTTTGCTGTTCCCTACTTCATTGGCCCCTATGCCGGTCACTTCCTCCTCCATCTCTCAACTGGCTTCTGGGCTGTGGACAAATCGCTGTCGTGTCGTGCTGTCCAAGCGGTCGCTGCGGTTGCTGGTCCTACGCCTGGGTTTCTGGTCCTACGCATGATTTCAGTTACTTATTTATCTACATTATTACTGAGTTCATTTTCTTCCAGAGCCGTCCCGAAGGTTAGCGTTTTTGTTCCAGTCTCAAGCTTTTATCTGATAGCGGGTGTGACCCTCCATGATTGACTGGCTCCGCCTTCACACATTTATGTTCAGATAATTGAGCACAACACTTTCACAACTGTAGCTTTATGTCTGTCGACAGCGTAATACATGTACAAAAGCAGCCCCTCCTCTTGTTCGTACTTGGTGGCACCTGAAGTTGAAACTTCGAAACCGGCCGTAGAATAAATTACTGACTAATGAAACGGATTTTCATTCTATAAATATGTTCCTCCGTTGCGGATGTCATCTGATCAAAAATTTTGTATCATTTTGGCAACTGCTGGCATTTTCAATAAGACCTTCTGTAGTTTCTCATTACCTACGGAATATCACCTATCAAAAAATACACTGAAACGCCAAACAAACTGGTACAGGCATGGGTGTTCAAATACTGGGATATGTAAACAGGCAGACTACGGCGCTGCGGCCGGCAACGCCTATATAAGACAACAAGTGTCTGGCGCAGTAGTTAGATCGGTTACAGCTGCTAAAATATCATGTTATAAAGATATAAGTAAGTTTGAACGTGGTGTTATAGTCGGCTTTCGGGCGATGGGACACAGCATCTCCGAGATAGCGATGAAGTGGGGTTTTCTTGTACGACCATTTCACGAGTGTACCGTGAATATCTGGAAATCGGTAAAACATCAAATCCCCGAGATCGCTGCGCCCGGAAAAAGATTCTGCAAGAACTTACCAACTGCGACTGAAGAGAACCGTTCAACGAGACAGAAGTGTAACCCTTCCGCAAATTGCTGCAGTTTCCAATGCTGGGCCATCAATAAGTGTCACGGTGCGATCCAGTCAACGAAACATCATCGATATGGGCTTTCGGAGCCGAAGGGCTACTCGTATACCCTTGATGACTGCACGACACAAAGCTTTACGCCTCGCCTGGGCTCGTTAACACCGACATTGGACTGTTGATGACTGGAAACATGTTGCCTGGTCGGACGAGTCTCGTTTCAAATTGTATAGAGCGGATGGACTTTTATCGGTATGGAGACAACCTCATAAATCCACGGACCTTGCATGTCAGCAGGGGACTGTTCAAGTTGGTGGAGGCTCTGCAACGGGGTGGGGCGCGTGCAATTGTATTGATATGGGACCCCTGACCCCTGATACGTCTAGATCTGAGTCTGACAGGTGACACGTACGTAAGCATTCTATCTGATCACCTGCATCCATTCATGTCCATTGTGCATTCCAAAGGACTTGGGCAACTCCAGCAGGACAATGCGACACCACACACGTCCTGAATTGCTCCGGAGTGGCTCCAGGAACTCTCTTCTGAATTTAAACACTTCCGCTAGCCACCAGAGTCCCCGGACATGACCATTCTTGAACATATCTGGGATGCCTTGCAATGTGCTGTTCAGAAGAGATCTCCACCCCTTCGTACTCTTACGGATTTATGAACAGCCCTGCAGGATTAATGCTGTCAATTCCCTCCAGCACTACTTCAGACGTTGGTAGAGTCCACGCCACGTCGTGTTGCGGCACTTCTGCGCGCTGGCGTGGGGCCTACACGATATTAGGTTCAAAATGGCTCTGAGCGCTATGGGACTTAACATCTGAGGTCATCAGTCACCTAGAACTTAGAACTACTTAGACCTAACTAACCTAAGGATTTCACACACATCCATGCCCGAGGCAGGATTCGAACCTGCAACCGTAGCGGTCGCGCGGTTCCAGACTGTAGCGCCTAGAACCGCTCGGCCACCCCGGCCGGCTATATTAGGCAGGTGTACCAGTTTCTTTGGCTCTTCATTATATGTGACTATTAGTCATGGCGTACATTAAAATATCTGCTATTTTCTTATTACAGAGCGAGCAACCAGCATGATGCTACGAAGTTAAAGATCTGAAGGTGAGCCTGAAAACTAAGACTAGTTTACGGGAATAAAAAATGTATTCCCAAAGTGACTGGGAGCCGTTTCCTCTAATTATATTCGGTTTATACCCATTCACGTGTTCTAGTATATCCGTAAAGATAACATTAATCCAAGAATTTTAAAAAATGAGGAGTGGTGTTTCGCGTTCACGAGATACCACGGAACCTCCGTGTCTGCCCCATGTCGACGCCGGCAGAGAGACCTGACTGTGAGATCGCGCCGCCAGCCTGGTGAGTGTCTGGCGCTTCTCTTCGCTCGTTCGGGGAGCGGTAGAGCGGGCCCAGCACCCGGCTCTGCTGGCTACCCCTACCCCTGCCGCCATAAAAAGCAGCCCCCGCCAGCCACCACATGTGCTGCTGCCTAGGGTGCGGCGAGAAGCCACGTATCCCCCACAAACCGGCACTTTTCTGCCGAGTTTATCGATGACAACTGTGCAGCCCCAGGACACGCGTAGTAGGATCACAGTAGTCTCGAATAGCTCCATACCATGCGCACTCTGATACGTCTACACCAATGATCCACAAGCAGAAAGTATTTTGCGTGCCGCTATAAGGTGTCCTCCTTCGCTGTTCTAATCCCAAACGGTGCTTGTAAGACTGGCTGCGGGTGAATTTCTGAATGAGTTTAAATTTCTTCGTTTTTCTACCCAAACTTATTTCGACAGATTTAGAGGGTGTAAGAAAAATGCATACAAAATGTTATTTGGATCAGAAGAGGTAAACGAAACACTTTCTTATGTAGGAAAAATACCACAGGTGCGCCGTTTCTCCTCTAGAGGTGACGTTCTTTTAGAGGTGTTGCTGAAAAGTTGTTCTTTTGCGTTTACGCGTAACTAGCATCTGCACGATAAAAACAATCAGCGCTCCTCTCAGTCATTGAACCTCAGGTTTTTAGTCAACCAAATACGAAAATAAAAGTTTTAATGCTCTTTATAGTAATCTTCAGTCAGTTTGAGTATTCTTAACGTGCACGTTCAGTTAACAGATCATTCAGTTTTCATTTCGTTTTTTTTATCAGATCTTGTTATAGAAATATTTCTGCGAACCATTTTAAAACCAGAGGATTTCACAATCTTCTCACTACTTTTATTTTAAACACCTATTTCAATGTGAGTTCTGGTTTTATAACTCCAGAACACACAACTGAAAACAATTTCTTCGTAAATATTTCCAGAAACATGTAAAATTTTATTATTACACTTTATTTTGAAAATAACTTCCACTTGGTATACTACATACCAAAGAATACAACCCATTGCCACGTTCTAAGACATTAAGTAATAACATACATGTTACTTGGTGGTAGCCAGAACAAGAACTAATTACAAAATTCAGTCATTCATTTTATATTTTTCATACATTAATAATCATTGCAAGAGGTGGAGGATGAAAACTGTACCGAAAAGCAAAGATTGGAATATACAGGGTGTTACAAAAAGATACGGCCAAACTTTCAGGAAACATTCCTCACACACAAAGAAAGAAATTATGTTATGTGTCCATAAACGCTTACTTTCAATGTTAGAGCTCATTTTATTACTTCTCTTCAAATCACATTAATCGTGGAATGGAAACACACAGCAACAGAACGTACCAGCGTGACTTCAAACACTTTGTTACTGGAAATGTTCAAAATGTCCTCCGTTAGCGAGGATACATGCATGCACCCTCCGTCGTATGGAATCCCTGATGCGCTGATGCAGCCCTGGAGAATGGCGTATTGTATCACAGCCGTCCACAATACCAGCACGTAGAGTCTCTACATTTGCTACCGGGGTTGCGTAGACAAGAGCTTTCAAATGCTCCCATAAATGAAAGTCAACAGGGTTGAGGTCAGGAGAGCGTGGAGGCCATGGAATTGGTCCGCCTCTACCAATCCATCGGTCACCGAATCTGTTGTTCAGAAGCGTACGAACACTTCGACTGAAATGTGAAGGAGCTCCATCGTGCATGAACCACATGTTGTGTCGTACTTGTAAAGGCACATGTTCTAGCAGCACAGGTAGAGTATCCCGTATGAAATCATGATAACGTGCTCCATTGAGCGTAGGTGGAAGAACATGGGGCCCAATCAAGACATCTCCAACAATGCCTGCCCAAACGTTCACAGAAAATCTGTGTTGATGACGGGATTGCACAACTGCGTGCTGATTCTCGTCAGCCCACACACGTTGATTGTGAAAATTTACAATTTGATCACGTTGGAATGAAGCCTCATCCGTAAAGAGAACATTTGCACTGAAATGAGGATTGACACATTGTTGGATGAACCATTCGCAGAAGTGTACCCGTGGAGGCCAATCAGCTGCTGATAGTGCCTGCACACGCTGTACGTGGTACGGAAACAACTGGTTCTCCCGTAGCACTCTCCATACAGTGACGTGGTCAACGTTACCTTGTACAGCAGCAACGTCTCTGACGCTGACATTAGGGTTATCGTCAACTGCAGGAAGAATTGCCTCGTCCGATGCACGTGTCCTCGTCGTTCTAGGTCTTCCCCAGTCGCGAGTCATAGGCTGGAATGTCCCGTGCACCCTAAGACTGCCGATCAATCGCTTCGAACGTCTTCCTGTCGGGACACCTTCGTTCTGGAAGTCTGTCTCGATACAAACGTATCGCGCCACGGCTATTGCCCCGTGCTAAGCCCATACATCAAATGGGCATCTGCCAACTCCGCATTTGTAAACATTGCATTGACTGCAAAACCACGTTCGTGATGAACACTAACCTGTTGATGCTACGTACTGATGTGCTTGATGCTAGTAATGTAGAGCAATGAGTCGCATGTCAACACAAGCACCGAAATCAACATTACCTTCCTTCAATTGCGCCAACTGGCGGTGAATCGAGGAAGTACATTACATACTGACGAAACTAAAATACATGGAAATTAAGCGTTTCCGGACACATGTCCACATAACATCTTTTCTTTATTTGTGTGTGAGCAATGTTTCCTGAAAGTTTGGCCGTACCTTTTTGTAACACCCTGTATACAAAAAGAATTTGAGAACCTACGGTACAAGTGCTATACTGAGATGAAGAGGATGGCACAGGAGGGGAATTCATGGTAAAAAATGTGTTGATAATTAATACTGTCTGAACACAACTACAACAACAAAAAATTCACTGTCAAATGTTTTGCGACATGATTTATCTCATATTAAGAGACAGATTAGAGAAACATTTGACACACCTTTCAAAGGCGATCGAAAAAAGTACAGGCACAGTCTCTCATGATAAAATATTTAATCGTTTGACGTCACATATCAATAGCATCCCACGGCTACTCATCAGCAGACTGCAAGGTCTGCATCACACAGCAGACAAATATCCTGTGGTATTCCTTAAAACTCTTAAGTCTAACATCGACTTCAAATTCTCGTTCAGCACCTCATTTGCTGTAATCGTACATGATTTCAAGCTTTATTCAGAGGAGCATCAAATGTTTCCCTAATCTTTTTTGATTATTAATGTTATACAAGTAATTTCACAAGACGTCTTTTTTATTTGTTTCTAATTTTTTATTTATTTTTTTTCTAATCGGCATCGATAAGTGAGTTGACAAAAGTCATGGGATGCCTCCTAATATCATGTCGGACCTCCTTTTGCCCGGCGTAGTACAGCAACGCGATGTGGCATGGACCCAAAGAGTCATTCGAAGTCGCCTGCAGAAATATTGAGCCATTCTACGTCTATAGCCGTCGATAATTGCAAAAGTGTTGCCAGTGGAGGATTTTGTGCACGAACCGACTTCTCAGTTGTGTCCCGTAAATGTTCGATTGGATTTATGCCGGGCTATGTGGGTGGCCAAATCATCCGCTAGAAGCGTCGAGAATGTTCTTCAAAACAACCACGAGTAATTGTGGCCCGATTACATGGCCCATTGTCATCCATAAAATTCCTTCATGTTTTGGGGAACATGAAACCCATGAATGCCTGCAAATAGTGTCCAGGTAGCCGAACATAACCATTTTCAGTCAAGGATGGGTCGAGTTCGACATGATGACCAAGTCCATTCCATTTCAGCATAGTCCACACCATCATGGAACCACCAGCAGCTTGCACAGTGACTTGTTGACAAGTTGGGTCCATGGTTTCGTGCGATCTGCGCCAGACTCGAACCCAACCATTATCTCGCATCAATTGAAATAGGGACTCATCTGACCAGACCACGGTTTTTCAGTCGTCTAGGGCCCAACCGGTAGGGAAGGCTGGAACCAACGTGTGTAATCCACGATACGCGGAAGAGACGTGTTGGCTTCTCCCCCCTGGTCTGTCGGTGCGATTTGGAGAACGCAGCGGGCGGCTTCCTCGAGGCCTGTGCGTGCTCTACCGTGGCAAGACACCGATTGCACTCGATAACAAGTGAACAAGAACCCAGTAGGAAAACTGCGACGTCGTAAGTCAACTTGTGACCTCCTGTGATTTTTTCCACATATTTTACATTTCAAGATCTGCTTTGAAGTGTATCCAATCATGATTTTCCCCTTTATTCCTAGACTGCGATGTGGTTAGTAAATACGTCATTCTACGCCCTGTACTGATAAGTCTGTCTGGCTGTTATAAGGTGATGCAGGAGCACGTGAGGTGGTTTGTATGATGTGAGTGTTACGGACGTTACACAGGTACCAACCAATCGACCGACTAATTGGAAGTTCGTAGTCGTTTTGCAGAACCGACCGATGAGCATTCGTTGACGGGATGTCGGACGGCTACGGCTAGGACCACCCGGCTACACCCGATTACCCACCAGTCCACCCAACAAATTGTGGCATGTGTAGCGCTGTCGTGCCAATCTCGCGACAGAGGTTCATCTTTTAACATTGCGCGCTGGATTAAACGTTGTTCTAATATACATTGCAGGGCGAGCCGGACGAAATATTAAGGACAAAGTTTGTGGAGAAATTCAAAGACTGCAAATGTTTGTGGGACACGTCATGTGATTAGTACAGCAATGTAGACGCAAGAAATTAAACTTTTTTTTCATTTTTTTCAACAAATCCACAATAGTTTTGTGTGTAAAGTAGAGAGACCTTCTGTATTTCTGTTTTTAGATTTTATTTCTGATACTTGTTGGAAATGAAGCATAAAAACCGAAATAATGACATACAATGGATGTTAATTCATTAAATATACTTGTTTCATTGTTTTAAGTGATAAAGAAGTTCAGCCTATATCCATGCCTTCTGCTATGAAGAGAAAAGTGTCTAAATTTGCTAAATGCTTCATTCCTTACGCATCTGTTGTTATAAAATTTTATTTAATAATTATAAGAATACAATAGCACCGAATTTGAGGTCCTCTCTGACGACTATATTCTTCGGGTTTTCGTTAAGAATCGTTTGGGGACGTTGAGCAGCTCCGAAATACGTCAGTTCATCCAGTCTTAGACAATTACGGATCCCAGCTGCTTAAGTTACAGAAGGTGGGCTTGTATTAGCCATTTCTTTGCTCACAGCTTTGTCTCTGCTTTTTTCTTTGCCTTGTTACCTGTGAAACAGCCAAGGCAAAAAACCCTCTTTGTTTCTGCGCTTCGTAGAACATAAGCACGGTGAACTTAAACAAATCACTACAACAACCGAGCGAGGTGGCGCAGTCGTTAGCACACTAGACTCGCATTCGGGAGGACGACAGTTCAATCTCGTCTCCAGCCATCCTGATTTAGGTTTTCCGTGATTTCCCTAAATCGTTTCAGGCAAATGCCGGGATGGTTCCTTTGAAAGGGCACGGCCGATTTCCTTCCCAATCCTTCCCTAAACCCGAGCTTGCGCTCCGTCTCTAATGACCTCGTTGTCGACGGGACGTTAAACACTAACCACCACCACCACTACAACAGGGCGGCGCTGTAATCGCTGAGTGCAATCGGTCGGTACGTATGTACCCTGCCACGAAATTGGTCGGTCGTTCGGCCGACAAATTGATGCTTGTGTAGGAGTTTTTACTGTCACACGTTACTCTGTAGCAAGTCCACCAGGTACGTTTCCTCCAACGTGAATAAAATTTTTATTTTTCATATTTTACAGTAGCTATTTTGTTCTTTAGCTCTGATGATCGCATCTTACTAGCTGTAAAGCTGTTATTGATTTCTGCGATCAAGACAGTTTCAGTAAAGCATTTGTCATATTTAACAAGTGATGGAATGAGTTACGCGAAATTCCTGCTTGCGATGTTGTCCCGAGTCACTGAACGCCGAGTCATTCAGACCGTCACTCGACACTCAGCATTATTGGCACGTTCGCGAATCGCCAGCTGTCCACAGCTCACGTGCCCACGCACCGGCAGTCACGCGAGCTGCTCAAGGTCGTTACTGCCCGGCGGCCAAGTAGGTGGGCAGATGCTACTGGCGTACACAAACCCTGCGCGATCAACGCGTGTCTCGAGATGTAATGCTGCGCTGCTAATGGGCTGGGCGTAAAGTAGTCTGTAGGAACTCTAGCCTGGCGTGGGACTCAATTAGACGCTCTGGAAAAGACAGACGCGAGCAGCCGGGGGTGAGCATTCTGCGGACCATATTGCTCGCGAGTGTGTTTACTCTTTGAGTACCAACAGTGCCGTCCTCGGGGTGAGCGTGAACGCACGTTTCTGCTCACCGAAAAACGACTAGATGGCTCGCGCTGAGCGCCAGACAAACCGCTCGCGAGCGGCGTACTCACTTTAGAGCAACATGCTCGCTTGCCGCTTGTAAGTCGCTAGGCTCGCAAGTGTGAATGCTCTGTTAACGACTATCATCAACAGTTTCATCATTAATCAGACATGTTTTAAATTTAAGTAGTACGCTGATAATCTGTGTGTTTTATTAACTGGAGTACAGTATTTATTGGGGTATCTTCCAAACATCGAGACCTACATCTACACTCCGTAAGTCACCGCCGGCCGGAGTGGCCGAGCGGTTCTAGGCGCTACACTCTGGAACCGCGCGACCGCTACGGTCGCAGGTTCGAATCCTGCCTCGGGCATGGATGTGTGTGATGTCCTTAGGTTAGTTACGTTTAAGTAGTTCTAAGTTCTAGGGGACCGATGACCTCAGAAGTTAAGTCCCATAGTGCTCAGAGCCAATTGAGCCAACCGTAAGTCACCTTACGATGTGTGGTAGAGGGTATTTTGGGTATAGTTATCTTCAGGAATGGCATGGGGGAAGACAGACTCTCGGTAAGTCTTCGTATTTGCACGAATATCTTTGATTTATTCGTCACAGTCAGGTACAGAACCAAGAAGGGGAGCGAGCCACTATCACCCCCTCCCCCCCTCCAAGCTTACAGTTTTATATAAACACCAACTCCCGATTTCTCACCAAACTTTCCGAAACTAAAGTGATGTGATAAATAAATACCTAGGTAATGGCAAGGGATTCTAGGAATCTGTTACGTTTATCTCAAGATACTTCTCAGTTGCTTGCCTGATGGCCTGCCGAGTGGAAGGGATTCTTGTCAAACAGACAGCAGACAACATTCAGTGCAGGAAAAGAAAACATTCACTGTCTCGCCAAACCTGTTGCCAACAAAATGTCAGATTTGATCGTGAGCCACAGGTCGAACCATCAAACCACGGAAACTAAGACAATAGTGAAAGAGAGTTACTGTACCTCCCATTAAGGAGAAAACTCAGAAACGCTGACTTTCATGAACATAGGCGGACGGATGCAGCATTCGCACCGTTTACGCTCTGCATAGACCTGTGCTCGTAATCGTAGTGGTAAGGAGAATAAAATGGTGAGAGTCAAAGTAGTTCCATACATATGGAAAAAGCCTGGGGTGTGGGATGGGGCGGATGCAGAAATTTTACATCGCCGTTCGATGTAAGGTACTAGTGGAGGTGGTTTGCCTTTATCTTCCTCCGATCTGCGATAAAGAGTCTATTACTGTGTACTGTGTAATGTGTAGGGTGAAACCGGCGCCGGCAAATAGCCGACATGTCCTGAATAGAAACAAGGCCCCATCTGATACACGGATCACCGTGAATAGTGTCGCAAGACATCAGATAGCAACAATGTGGAGAAGTTTGGTCTTAATCCAGGACATGGCCTCCAAGACTTTCATATAACGTAGCCACGTCTGGTCCTCTTGCTGGTCAACTATTAGCAGTGAAAATTTTCCATCACCGAAATTTGAACCGGTGTATCGCGTGGTCGAGAGTCATCGCACAAGCTTCCGTTACCGACGTCGGCTACGGAGGCAGGTTACATGTCGATTTGAGATCGTGTAAGTTAAGAGGCGGTCAGTCGGAGTTTGTTGATATTTTAGTTCTTAAGTAAATTGCATGACACGTTTTTTTCTCGGTGATGTATTCCTTTAAACTGCAATTTCTGGAAATTATGCTGGAGCGATGTTAACAAGTTACCATAATAGTAAACAGTTTATATATTTTATTGTTATTATTTGTAATCTACTTAAATTCTGGGTATCAGTGGCATGTTAAATATGGGGGTGACGACAAGTTCTGCTGAAGGGCCAAAGGGGACGACTAAAGAACTCTGCACCCCTCTCCTTCCCATATTCGAACCACGAATACGCGTCTGGTCACGGTATTTCCGCGATATGTCTGTGACAGGAAGTGACATTGTATCTAACTCTTCTTGCAATTCTCACTGGCGGAATTCCAACAGTAAATCTGTCAGTCAGAGATTGTTGATATTTTAGTTACTAAGAAAACTGCATGATACGTTTACTTCTCGACTGATGCATTTCCTTGAATTGCAATTTCTGGGAAATTATACTGAAGCGATGTACTGAGCACTACGTAGGCTACTTAAATCTACTCCCGCCAGCGTTGCCGGCCTTCACTCAACGACCGACAGCAGCGGCATTTGCCTAGAGTTGTCAGTGGTAGCAGACAATCAAAAATGCGTGAAATATCGCAGAAATCAATGTGGGACTTAACGACGAACGTATCCGTTAAGGCAATGGGACGAAATTTGACATTAATGGGCTATAGCAGCAGACGATTGATGCGAGTGCCTTGCTCACAGCGTGACATCGCCTCCAGCGCCTCTCGTGGTCTCGTGTTCTTATCAGTTGGACCCTAGACTGCTGGAAAAATGTGTCCTGGTCAGATGAGTCCCGATTTCAGTTGGTAAGAGCTGATGGTAGGGTTCGAGTGGGCCGCAGACTCCATCAAGCCATGGATCTAAGTTGTCAACAAACCACTGCGCAAGCTGCTGGTGACTTCAAAATGGTGTGTGCTGTGTGTACATGGAATGGACTGGGTTTCTGATCTAATTGAACCGATCATTGACTGGAAACGGTTATGTTCTGCTACAGACACCATTTGCAGACATTCATGGACTTCAGTGCGCCATTTCACTGAGCCACAATTGTCCGCTATTGATTTGAACAACATTGTGGACAATACGAGCGAATGGCCGTCCAGATCGCCCGACATGAATCCCATCGC
The DNA here is from genome assembly GCF_021461385.2 of Schistocerca piceifrons. Classification (NCBI taxonomy): domain Eukaryota; kingdom Metazoa; phylum Arthropoda; class Insecta; order Orthoptera; family Acrididae; genus Schistocerca; species Schistocerca piceifrons. The sequence goes on from NC_060140.1 coordinate 307,288,276, forward strand.
ACATCATTGATGAGACATAATCGAGAGGTCAGTTAGTGCAGAAACTCCTGGTCCAGGAACACTTTCGCAATTATCGACGGCTATAAAGGCAGCACGGCTCATTATTTCTGCGGGAGAGCCTCAACGACTTGTTGAGTCCATGCCATGTCCAGTTGCTGCACTACGCCGGGCGACAGGAGGTCCGACGCGTTATGACGACGTGTCCCATGACCTCTCTCTCCTCAGAGCATATTGAAAACGAGTGATAAAGTTAGTGCTTCTTAAGGAAATTGGAACTGTGGTTCACAAGTTGACAGTAAAAAACTTAGACATGTCGCAATATGGATGAGAGAGTTAAAAGTTATAAGGCTCAAGAAAATTATGTAAAATTTTTTGTAATCCTTGTAAACATTTAAATACGCTGGAAAAGAATTTTAATAAGTATTTTCTTGCTGACAAGAACATTGCAGCACGTTACGAGTGGGGTAGGTATCCATTTCAAAATACTCCCGAAAGTCTCACAACTCCCGAAAAAGAAATATTCATAGCCTTCACGGTAAGTGGCGAAATCAAAATGCCATTTAGTAATAAATCGTTCTTTGAATTCTTTCTCGATGCCGGATTTTCTGTACTGGATGCTTTGAGGATAGAATATAGGTCTTAGCTAAACACAGAAAGAGAACTCAGCGTCTATTTCTAATATTAAAACCCCTTCGAAAAAGATCTGCTCTATAGGCCAGGCGCAACGGAGTCACTAATAATTACTGAACTTGTTTAAAATTTAGTACTGAAAACTTAATCATGAAGTGCATTGTGCTGCACTGATACAGCCCTATTTAAAGGTACAATGCATCTGTGTAAATATGAGTTTTAATTTTGTATTATATCAGAGTGTATTTTACTTTGCTCTCCTTTCAGTAAATTAATTTTTGTATTCTTATTTTTTTCTGATCACTAAGCTCGCGCCCCTCTTTGAGCGTTATCACGCCCCCTAGTGGGGGGGGAATTCTTCACCGACTGCGGATCGCTGTTTATGGGGGGGGGGGGGAGCTCATAGCATACTGTATGTTTATGTAGAACATCATTTAGTAATAAGATCTGCACGTACGCAACTCCATCTGCCACAATGTCAGTATTGGCTGTTGTGCAAGAAAGTTTGGCGACCACTGCTGTAGACAAAAAAAGTTGCTGTAGAATATGGTGATGAAGAGAGGCAAGGTACATGTAGCTATCTGAAAGTAACGGTCGATCTAACACATCCAACAAGGGTGAAATTACATAATGTCTCTTGGTAGAGTATCTGTACCTTCGACCCGATAGCACTTTGCATCTCCAAGACTGCTAGTATTTGTTTCGGTCCGTGTGGCTCGTAGCTGATTCAGCTGTTTCCACTGCTACATTTGGCCAATAAAACAGCACACTATCTGCAGAAGATTAGCACAACAGTCACGCGGACACGGCGGACAGCGATTAAAGTGTTCTGCGTAGCCATCAAAGTGCCGGCGCCAGAAAAAGCAGGTGCAAAGGACACGCGTCGCGCTTCCGGCGTAAAAGGGCTCCCGACCACAGCGGCCAATGTTCGGGACGGACCACCACTGGCGTTGACGGCGGAAGCTCGTGCGCCATTAATGACAGCGTGCACCTCCTGCAGTCACGGACTCTTCACTTCCTCTCATGGTCTTAGCGATCAACGCGTGACATTCTGAAGCACGGATTTCCTCATAGTCAACCCTGTGCAGCATTTTTAACAGGGATGTTCATTAGAAAGGATCTATGAATGATGTTGCTTACAATAAAGGCGATGTGAGTCGCATTGCGACAATGAAAGCATGGACTGAGCAGACTACGATGGGACGAGTACTAAATTATGGCTAATGCAAGTCGTCACTGTGTAAATTACTTAAGCGTCAGAGTGGTTGAACACTTTGCCTAGAACAGGTACCGATAACGGCTGTACGGAGGGCCAATAATGCCCTGACAGCTTCTAGATACTACACTACTGGCCATTAAAATTGCTACACCACGAAGATCACGTGTTACAGACGCGAAATTTAACCGACAGGAAGAAGATGCTGTGATATGCAAATGATTAGCTTTTCAGAGCGTTCACACAAGGTTGGCGCCAGTGCCGACACCTACAAAGTGCTGACATGAGGAAAGTTTCCAACCGATTTCTCATACACAAACAGCAGTTGACCGGCGTTGCCTGGTGAAACGTTGTTGTGATGCCTCGTGTAAGGAGGAGAAATGATTACCATCACGTTTCCAACTTTGATAAAGGTCGGATTGTAGCCTATCGCGATTGAGGTTTATCGTATCGCGACATTGCTGCTCGCGTTGGTCGAGATCCAACGACTGTTAGCAGAATATGGAATCGGTGGGTTCAGGAGGGTAATACGGAACGCCGTGCTCGATCCCAACGGCCTCGTGTCACCAGCAGTCGAGACGACAGGTATCTTACTCGCATGGCTGTAACGGATCGTGCAGCTACGTCTCGATCTCTGAGTCAACAGATGGGGACGTTTGCAAGACAACAACCATCTGCACGAACAGTTCGACGACGTTTGCAGCAGCATGGACTATCAGCTCGGGGACCATGGGTGCGGTTACCCTTGACGCTGCATTACAGACAGGAGCGCCTGCGATGGTGTACTCATAGACGAACCTCGATGCACGAATGGCAAAACGTCGTTTTTTCGGATGAATCCAGGTTCTGTTTACAGTATCATGATGGTCGCAACCGTGTTTGACGACATCGCGGTGAACGCACATTGGAAGAGTGTATTCGTCATCGCCATACTGGCATATCACCCAGCGCGATGGTATGGGGTGCCAGCACATTCTCCAGATCTCTCACCAATTGAAAACGTCTGGTCAATGGTGGCCGAGCAACTGGCTCGTCACAATACGCCAGTGACTACTCTTGCTGAACTGTGGTATCGTGTTGAAGCTGCATCGGCAGGTGTACCTGTGCACGCCATCCAAGCTCTGTTTTACTCAATGCCCAGGCGTATCAAGGCCGTTATTACGGCCAGAGGTGGCTGTTCTGGGTACTGATTCCTCAGGATGTATGCATCCAAATAGCGTGAAAATGTAATCACATGTCTGTTCTAGTATAATACGTTTGTCCAATGAATATCCGTTTATCATCTGCATTTCTTCTTCGTGTAGCAATTTTAACGGTCAGTAGTGTAGAAATGTCCACGAACTTCAATGGCCATAACTAGGTCCTCAGACGACCTGTGCTAGTGAGGCTGGAAACACAGATAGAAAGCGAAGAGAGAAGCTAATTCCAAGTTTACCCCTTAAGGAGTCACTGAGGAGAAATTTGGATAAAAGAGGAATGGAAACAACGGTTGTCTCTCCTAAGAGTCGTTTGGATTTACGGCATATAATTGCGATTACATTTTTGCAATGTGTAGCTGGTGTCAGCCCAAACAAATACTGCTCATTATGCCTTTCATGCAATGTAAATACATATATATTGCCTGGAAAAAATTAAGACACACAGAAAACAAGGAGGAAACGAAATTAAGCTTCAGACGTTGAAAGGGGAGTGATGTTATTTCAGTGATTACAAAATAAATTTGAAAAGAACTTGGAAGTATGAGCCCACTTATCAGTATGAGGATGCACCCCCTCTGTCCTGGACGCATGCACAGAATCGATTGGGAAGGGTGTCACAATTCCTGATACGGGGATATCGCCGGGCACGAGAGTATCTCAATATTGTGCAGACAGTTCATTCAGATCAGTGTCACGTGGGAAACGGCTTTGTCTTGTTAAGAACTGGCACGACGATACTGTCGCACGAGAAATAACACATGAGGACGCAGAATGTGTGTGTGTGTGTGTGTGTGTGTGTGTGTGTGTGTGTGTGTGTGTGTGTGACTTGAAGTCATACCCAATGCCTCCCCCCTCCCCCCCTCACACACACACTCACTATGAAGCCAGGAGAAACACAATTGTGACTATCCAGAAGTTTGGAAGAACAGAACGTCACCACAAGTCGACTTGCATAAGGAGTAGTTCAGTCAATTTGTGCTGCACACTCCTGGGACGGCAGTACCATAGTCCCGCTGCTACTAGTCTCAGACCAATGGTGCTGAATAACATGGAAAGGGGAGTCCACTGCCTGCTCTCGCATGGGCGGCACATAAGAGAAAGGGTTATGATGTCCCCATGTGCTCGGTGCGCTATACGGCGATTCTCCGTTTTTACTCCCTGGTCGACCAGAGGCTAGACGAGTATGTGCGCTCTCACGTTTCCACGCTGTCCAGCATCGAGACACTGTCACATCCGAGTACCCCATAAATCTGGGTATTGCATGACGGGGACCGCCGACAAAGTGGAGATCCACAACGAGTCCCGATTCAAACTCTGTTGGGTGCTGACAAAGCGTCTCACAATAGTGTACATCATCCTCAGTGTTCTTCACATTGATCACTTAACATCTGACGCTGGTCACGCCTCTTGTACACCCTACCAGGCCTGATAACAACGCTAAATTACTTCCTGGCGATTAGAACTATATACCGGACCGGGGATCGAGGCTGGGAGCTTTGCCTTTCGCGCGCAAGTGCTCTACCGGGTGAACTACCCAAGCACGACTCATACCCAGTCCTTACGGATTTAGGTCATGTCCTACCTTCCTAACTTCGCAGAAGTTGTCCTGGTTGCCATACGGGCTCGCACTTCCGAGAGAAAGGAGATTTGGCTTTACCACAGTCTGGGGGATCGTTTCCAAAATGAATTTTTACTTTGCAGTGCAGTGTGTACTTACTTGAAACCTCCTGACAGACGGACCGGTACTCGAACCTAGGACCTTTGCGTTTCATGGGAAAAGTTGTAAGCTACCGCTTCTGTTTTGCTCTTTTCTGCTGATGTTTAAGCCTGTGGGCCGAACGTATAAGTGAAAAATTTTGTACAACGGATTTTATAACGCTAATTTATCGCCCTGACACTTATACGCTCTCCAGAAGGGTAAGCTTATCCTTTGCTCTACATGTGACGTTAACTAACCGTATGCAAATCTGATTAGTTTCTAACCATATCCTCAGTATACGCTAGAATGTTCAGATGTGATGACCTACAAACACTGCCTCCACCAGGTGGATGCAAACATGAAATACACAAATAAGGACATAATAAAATGACAAAGGAAAGTACTAGCTATGAAATGATACACTCAGTAGTGTTAAATTCTTTACTCTTCTGCAATTCACTCTATTCAAGATTACACAGTACGAGCAACATTATAGTTCTGCCTATTCACATTTGGTAATCGCTCTGTCGGGCACTGTCCTGTGATATATACTCGCGGTCGTTAATTCAAGCGCGGAATACTGACATCAGCTGTGGCAATTGCAATTATATTTAGAACTACACTCGCGACTAGCAACGTGAAGCCTCAGCATAGAACGAAAAAGACACGTGATCAATTTACTTTACTTCCCTCGCACGACCACTGCAGTGATCTGACGCTTATCGCTGCAAAGGTTCTCGGCTCAGCGAGATAACATGAATTCTACTTCACCAAAAGCTTCCGTGGGCACCTCCACGGCTGCCTTGGAACACCAGACGATCCTCAGGCTCTCGCTACAAGTACTCTGTCCCAGTAACGAGGTCGCACACCTCGCCAGGACCAACCTCTCTCCTCGACGCTCCAGGAACAAGTGTTTCTCAGTCGCTACGCTTTTTCGTAGCTCCTGTTCTTTTTTCTTGCCCCTTTTAATGCTTGTGGCCAATCATGTTGCTGGAAGGCGTTCGTTTCCGAGCGCCGACCAATCTCATTTTTGCAACCGACCGAAGCTTCTAGAAGCTTCCAGACTGTTCCAGAAGCTTCCGCTCCGGCCGTTGGGAAAACCACCTACACGCCGCCACGCGTTTTGTGAGCGAGCCCTTGTATCTTCTCCTTGTCCTCGGCCACGTGGCTCCCGCTAAGCCGCGGTCCACCCGCCTGGGGTTTCCAGACTAGCTTACGGGCGCTGTTGTCTTCAGCTCTCAGGCCTGCCTGCCACGCTTGTGTCTTTCCCGTTCTCCTGCCAGCCTCCCGTCTCCGTCCGCTTCACTATCGCCCAACGTGCCGATATTCTGCTACAAATTAAGATCCCTAGCCGATGTCAGTATCGTTAATGGTTTCCTGTCTCGATGTTTATACTTCCGAAGTGGTAGTTGTAATGTCGCTCAAAATGATGCCACCTTACAAAGTTTCTAATAAGCGGAACTCCCCATTGCACCCCCATCAGATTTAGTGGTAAGAAGGGCCAGTGGATAACCTGTCGAAAACTGAACACAGATCAAGCATGAAAAGAAGAAGATGTACTGAAAAAAAATGCTCGAGAAGTACAACATTGAGCCACTTTAAATAGGTGCGACGCCGTGGTTACGTGGTCATGGTGTCAGACTGTTAAGGGGAAGATCCGTGTCTAAATCTCCTTTATGTTCCATTTTTTGTTCACAAAATTATGAAATGTCCGTTCGGTCATTGACGTGGCTGTGTCGTGGCATAAGGTCCATTTTCAACAGCTAAGTGTAAGGAAGGAATCTCCTATTTGTTCTACACAAGTACCACATGGTATGACCCTTGAGTTCCGTTTTGGAAGTTTTGGCTCTTGAATTCCTTTGTTGTAATATAGTTCACACCCCTTCATTTGTTGTTTTCATTTCTGTGAGATTTCTATGTGCCATCTCGCCTGCTCTCACCATTGATCACAGTCACTTGCGATGGTAATACCGGATGGTTATAATTAAACTTTCCCTATTTGACACGTTATAACACGGAAATTAACTACCGTACGAGTACCAAACTTGGCAGCATTAGTACGCAGAGTATGGGGAGTATGATTTCCATGCGTCACAGCGCCACCGTCTAGTTCCAACCATGGCCACCAGGTGCCGTGGTCAGTCATCGTGATTCATAGTCTCACATACCGGAACAGTTGCAGTACACTTGTTGACGCGACGACGGGAGCTTGTAAAAAATGAAGGTGGGCTTTATTGGTGATACTGCCACTGAACTTCCAGGATATCGCGGGCTGAAAGAATTACGGAAGGGTCCTCTTTCTCTACCTGCTGTGCGGAGCACGATGAAGAAGTTCGAATCAACTGGAGAACTGGGCGTCTCTCCGGGAAGAGACCGACGACCGGTTGAACCACAGATGGTTGATGAAATCACTGTTGCTGTGACAGACAACGCTGCGCTCAATTCCCGATCGTCAGACAGTGAGCGTGCTGTGTCACGACAGTTGAACATACCGTGGTCCACTGTATGGAAGGTGCTTCGAACCGTTCTCAAATGGTATCCGTACAAGATCCAGCACAGGACGCATAACGACGTGTTGGCTTCGCTCTCCACTTTCTCGCAATGGTTGAAGTTGATGATGGCATTTCCTGGACCATCCTATGGACAGACGAAGCTCATTTTTCTTGGACGGATGAGGTGAATACACAGAATTACCGAGTGTGGGAATCTTCACCTCCAATCAGTGTGCATGAAGTTCCTCTGTGTGGTGAACGTGTCACCGGAAGGTGTGGCTTCAGGCTACGTTCATCATTGGCCCATTCATTTTTGAAGAGGTTGGCGCTCAAGGACCAAAGCCACGCAGTGTGACTGGCCAGCGTTACTGGGATATGCTTCGCCAGAATGTCATTCCCGCCCTATAGGAGAAAGATGCATTGAATTCATGCAAGACTGGGCCCCACCGCATGTCGCTCTTGAAGTTCACCTATCAGCCGATCGTTTCCAAAAGCTTGGCCGGGACGATCACGTGATCTCACTCCCTATGATTTCTGGTTGTGGGGCTACCTGAAGGACAGGGTTTACCAGGGGAAGAGTCACACTTGTGCTGATCCGAAGCGCAGCATATCAAGAGAGGTAGCAAGCATACCTATGGACATGCTTCGTTCTGCTGTGCAGAATGCAATCCTGCGCTTTCAGATTCTTTTCGACACTGGTAGGCACCATACTATCTACATTATTCTGTGGTTTATTAAGTTTTCAAATTTATACTGACTTTTTGACCACCGGGTATTTCAACTGAAGTGATTCCGGATTATTTTTCTCCATCTCCTTAAAATTAATGCTACCAAGGTTGGTACTTATACGATAGTTAGTTTCCGTGTTATAACGTGTTAAATAGGGAAAGTTTAATTGTAATCACTCTGTATGCTCTTACCTCATGACACATTTTCTATAACCAATGTACAGTATAACAATTGCCAAGACAAAAGAAGGAGAACATGCACGTCAGTGACCCGACGGAACGTTCATAATTTTGTAGAAAAAAAAAGGAGCACAAGGGAGATTTGAACACGGATCTCAGCCTTTGCAAGACAACACCGTGGCCACACAAACACGACGCCTTGATTCTTGCAGTTCGCTAGAAGTTGCACCTGTTGATGTAAGATCGTTCACGGTTTCTAAACAAATGGTTCAAATGGCTCTGACACTATGGGACTTAACATCTGAGTTCATCAGTCTCCTAGACTTAGAACTACTTAAACCTAGCTAACCTAATGACACGACACATATCCATGCCCGAGGCAGGATTCGATCCTGCGACCGTAGCAGCAGCGCGGTTCCGGACGGAAGCGCCTAGAACCTCTCGGTCACAACGGCCGGCGTTCACGGTTTATATTTGCTTCTTTTTTCACAAATCAGTACATCTTCTTCCTGTTTGATATGTGTTCAGTTTTTGGCGGGCTGTCATCTTGGGCATTTTACCACTAAATATGAGGGCGGGGAGGGAGGGCGCTGCGAGGTTTCTCTTGTACCGCTCCCGACACTAGGTGAAAATAAACAAAGTGACGGAAGTAGCTGAGATCCACGTAGCAGCTAATCTCCATAACGAACCGGCAGGGAGCGCGGCACATCGAATAACTCCACGGAAGCGGAGCACGGCTACGGCAGCGCCTGCGGCCGCGTGCTGCGGCTACAGCTGGTCTTGCGCGGCGCGGTGACCCGTGGTGTGGCGGGCTGGCAGATGCAGAGGGGCCGATACGGCAGCCGCAGCCGTGGCTGGGCGGCGCCGGTCACGACCACCGAGGCCATCTCCGTGCCGTGTCCGGGCCGCAACCACCGACTCAAAGGAAGGCCTCGGCGCTTGTTGGTGACGTCACGTCAGTTAGGCACGGCGAACGACAGGTCTGTTGCAGGCAGAAACGCCTGGGCGTGCTTATCACTATAAATCTACTATTTTTGGTCAAAATGTTTGGTATTGTTTTGGATTCTGCAGTTTTATTTAGATGAAAGATTTACTACCGTAAAGCTACAAATGAAGATCACAGTTCTGTATTACTGAATCCTGTCGAAACAAACGTAGATCAATATGAGAAGATGCTTTGCCCCATTGCAAGCTTCGGAAATTTTACATTCAAGTAAATATATTTACTTGATCCATTTTTTTATTGAAACTTACCCCAACCCCCTTACAATGAACTCGTTTCTTTTATTTATTTATTTATTTTCGTTTGACATCGTCACTGGAAATGTGAACTAATTTACATGGCCTTGCCAGTCATTAGATTACAGTCGTTTTCAACGAAGGGAATTCTAAACAGGAAACAAAATAGCTTCACACATTTAAAATACTGCTGAGCTTAATCTTTTTTAAACACGCACATTAGAAAAGATTAATATTCCCCTCTTGCAACTGTAAGGAGAAACTTTATAAGATAAAAAAAAATTTATTTGATAAAACATGTATCTCTCTTTTTCCTCTTCTGTCCCCCACCCCCTCCCCCAACGTCTACAATCGCAAGATATTTCATTAACATTCTGATGTGGACTGCTAAGGCAGCCAGTCCACAGTGACGGGTAGCCGACAGAAAGGCACGCGTACACACACGCCGACTGGCGTGAAGTCTGGAACAGGATAAGTATTGATTCTAATAAGAAAAGTATGCAGCTCCTCGAATACTTAACTTTATTCTATCCTTGTGGTACATCGCTCTTGATAATACAAATAAGACTATCTTCAGATACGGTTAATGGCGCCTTGCTAGGTCGTAGCTATGGACTTAGCTGAAGGCTATTCTAACTGTCTCTCGGCAAATGAGAGAAAGGCTTCGTCCGTATAGTCGCTAGCAAAGTCGTCGTACAACTGGGGTCGAGTGCTATATCGTATCTCCAGACCTGCCTTGTGGTGGCGCTCGGTCTGCGATCACACAGTGGCGACACGCGGGTCCGACATGTACTAAATGGACCGCGGCCGATTTAAGCTACCACCTAGCAAGTGTGGTGTCTGGCGGGTGACACCACACATTCAGTGCTCCTCACCCCATAGTCAACCAAGATACCTAAAGAAGAGCACCAATATGTTCACAGTTTCTTGTAAAAGCAGCTCAGTACAAACGTAACTTCCTCAGATTTACAAATAAGGTAGAGAAGCACGAATTATGTTGCTGCTGGGCCATGAAGTTGTTTTTGTACGTCAATCCTTAAAACAGGTGGAAATTTAAGTTCAGGAGTACACTATTTGTTAAGAAATGTAATGAATTGCACAATTAATTGATTGCAGAAATCTCTCAGAACAATGTGTGTTGGTCAACTACCGCCTATAGTTTCACATTTTCCTGTGTCAGAGAGGGAGACACCACCATTATGAGTATGCCTGCAACAGACCTGGCGTTCGCCGTGCCTAGCTGACGTGACGTCACGAACAAGCGCCAAGGCCTTCCTTTGAGTCGGTGTTGGTCCGGGCCGCCTGTCAGTGTAACCACCGTGCACCGGCAGCCAGTCCGGAAATGCACACCCATCACCTTCGGCCATAAATATTGGCCGTTGTGAAACATTTCTCGGCATGGCTGTAAGATGTTCTATGTTCTACGTTGAAATGCGCTTATTTTTCGAACGACTCCTCTTTTAATACGAGGCGTGTTTAAGAAACAGAAACTTTTTTTTGGAAAGAATATTATTTATTAATGTTTATTAATGTAAATCAAGGTTAGCCCCTTCAAAATAGTTCCCATTAGGTATTACGCACGCACACCAGCGTTGTTCCCAAGCCCCGGAATACTTCTGCTACTCTTCTGGAACAGCGTTCAGCTCTCTCAGCAACTGCCCTTAAAACTTTTACTTATTTCTGAGAATACGAAAAAGTCATATGGGCGAATATGGAGGCTGGGGCATCATTACAATATTGGCCAAGAATTCACAAACAAGTAACGCAGTCTGAGTATATTTGAGGGGGAAAAGCCATTAATCTTTATTGTGGCATAAGCCCGTGCAATTTTTTTCGGATTGCTTCACGCAGTTAACTTGATCACAGTCACTGGAATTATGTCTTCTTCCACACGTTTAAGAGGTCACCTCGATTTCTCTTTACATTCTTCCACTTCGTCGTTTGAGTTGAATATCTCTAATTCTTCTTGCATATTCTCATTTCTTCTTCTGCCAACCTTCGACAGATCTCAAAAATCTCATTTCAGCCGATTGTACGCTGTTTTTGTCTTCCTTTCTTTTCTATCCAAGATTCACTGCCATAGAATAAGACAGGCTCAGCCATTGTTTTTTAAATAATTTTATTTTTCTCGTCTTGTTCTTTAAGATTTTTTTAATAGTTCCACATTTGGCGAGTCTTGAACAATCTGCATTCGTCGCTGTTTTTGTTTGAAACTAAACAATTTTTGAATAAATTTTGTTGGCACGCGTTTCTTACCAAAGACACGTGAAAAAATTTCTTGATATGAACCACTTAACATGTCAACATCATTAGTGACTTCTCTGATTGTGGTTCGGCGATCGTTTATAATCATTCCTCTATTTCTTTTTCCACGATTTCCGTCGATAATATCCTGGGCTGTCTAAGGCGCCCGCCAACTTAAAAAAAAAAAAAAATCGTTCAAATGGATCTGAGCACTATGGGACTTATCTTCTGATGTCATCAATCCCCTAGAACTTAGAACTACACACACCCATGAGCGAAGCAGGATTCGAACCTGCGACCATAGCGGTCGCGCGGTTCCAGACTGAAGCGCCTAGAACCGTCCGGCCACACCGGCCGGCGCCAACTTCAACTTCTTCACTTCAGTCCTCCTTAGAGACTCTTGTACCACTCCTAATCCCTTGTTTTACTCATAGCAAACTCACCAAAAGCAATATTCAACATTTCTAAAACTTTGCTACACTTTATCCCATTCTTATAGCAAAATTAGATAGAAATTCTATAAAGTATTTTTATACAACATAAATAATCGCTGATAATATCGAAACATACGTGACCTTCCTGGTAGCAGACATGGCAACCATAATATACATAATTTTTTAACGTGTTTACCAATACACCGACGAAAAAATCGCGAGAGTCTCACTAACACAACTCGCCAAATTACAAAATTCCCGTCACCATTTGAAGACATTTCCTACAACGTTTCCGACATTTATGCGACTAGTACATCCAACCCCCGAAGTGAGATTCTGAGTGATACGCAAAATCCCCTTTTACGACTAACATTGTTGTTGTCGATGTCTTCATTCCGAAGACTGACGCGATGCAGCTTTCCACGCTATGACAGTCTCTTCATCTCTTCACGTCTATCGAAACCTATATGCTCTTGAACGTGTTTAGTAAAGCCAATTTCCTTTGTGATAAACGGTCCAAAAAAAAAAAAAAAAAAAAAAAAAAAGAATTTTTTGACGAGCCGATTTCCAGTGTATGCATTTGGCCCAATCACGCACTAGACGAACTACTTTAAAAGGCGATATACAAAGATCCTAACTCGAAATTAGATTGATCCTTGACTTAACGTTATTTTATTTCCGAGCCATCTATATGCTAGGCAGAAGAGGTTGATAGCATTAAAGTCTTAGAATTACAAAGTGATAATAATTTCAGTTTGAAGGTGCATATACCAGTACTGCTGAAGCGCTAAACAATGTGTATGTTGTCAGACATGGAGACATAAAAAGAAAAATGCTAGCATATTCCCTGAGTTGCATTCCATAGCATTATGCGCGAATTTTTTTTGTGGTACTTCATCAAGCCAGTCTACGGTTTTGCGGATATAAATGAGTGTAATACGAATTATTTGCAGTGTAAACACGACAACGTCCTGGAAAGGACATTTCAAGGAAATGGAAAATAATTACTATCGCTTCCCAATACATCCATACCTTAATTTGTTGTGTATAATGTATCGATTTTTGAGAGCAACAGCTCACTTCACACAGTCAATTCCAGAAATAAGAGTAATCTACAAGGTGCCTACAAAAGAACTTGCAAGTGTTAACGTCTCTGTCAGATCCGTTTCGTATTATTGAACTTCTATTTCCTGCTGTTCGCACCCAATCTTTGTGATTTAGTTTTGTACTTCGTATTTGTTAGCATTCAATGATACAGAACAACGTTATCACTGTTTCCCAGTGTACACTCTGTCCTTTGTATACCAGCTACAATTTGAGCTTCCAAATTTCCTTTCTCTATTTATTCTCTGTATAAACAAGTGAGTGTGTGTCTTGAATTTATCTTTTATGTGGTAGCAGTACAGCATCTGGCTGTCTGCCGTGGTAGTAATAGTGTAGCCAAAGTATCTTTCTCAGTCAAGACAACGGGATTTGTACCTTTTCGGTAGTCATTCGACACTAGATAAGTGAGTGGTCTCTTCCGGCTACCTGGGGGAAGTTCGTTACAGGGCAAGCGTGCCCTCGACACTCGGGACTGAACCTCTGTTGAGTGAAGACGGTAGTCTTTAAGAGCGACTTGACGCTGGTGAGTGTTAATGTGTGATGGTGTGTAGTTATTCCAACTGACGTACGCATTTGATTCGCTAGGTCAGGTTCAAGTTCGGTAATCGAATTCTATTATTTTTCAGAGTGTGATTACAAGTATGTGTGTTTTTCTGTACGTAGTGTTCTTCCGGTCCTTGCTTTGTGTAACCAGAACACATGGTGTAGGAAGTTCGTTACTCCAGGAAGCTCGTTGCTCCAGCATAGGTTTAAAATTCAATTGTTTGATTTCTCTTTTAATTGGACTATATGAGTGAACTTTCCCCGTGTGTGTGTTTTATTTCTTCTGCTTTTCATTTCGTTTCAGACTTAAGATTGTGTAACTTTTCTCATACCACACCGTAGTAAGTTCACGGTGCGTAACTTCAGTACCATCTCGTAGAAGTTTTACACTTAATTCCGCGTGATATTTAATTGCTCTTTGCGTCTATACATTCACATTTGTGTTCTTGAAGTCTTAAAGAGTCTTAGTAATTTTGCCTTGTTGTAGAACATTCATGGCATTTCAGGGTGTTTCACGCCAGCGTACATTAGTTGCATGTGAAAGATGATTCAGATAACTTTCTTTGCCGAAAAATGTTCCATAGTATTCATATTCACAATAATTCAACATAGCGATAGGGATGAAAATCTGAACCTTAGACTTACTGTGACGGCCAAAATTCTTTTTACCTCTGTTATGTGTGAATCGTGTATAATCGTGTGAACTTTTCCAACGCGCGTCTAAGAATTTCTTTTTATTTATCACCGCGGTGGACCTCAGCACGTAGTATAATAATAGCATAACGGGGTGGCCGAGCGGTTATACGCGCTACAGTCTGGAACCGCGCGACCGCTACGGTCGCAGGTTCGAATCCTGCCTCGGGCATGGGTGTGTGTGATGTCCTTAGGTTAGTTAGGTTTAAGTAGTTCTAAGTTCTAGGGGACTGATGACCACAGCAGTTAAGTCTCATAGTGCTTAGAGCCATTTGAACCATTAATAATAGCATAAGTGCTTTAAATAATTAAATAACAGGCAATGACAATTTCATAGTTTTGAATTTACTTTGTTAATTTTAATATGATTTTTCATTTCGGTACATTGTGTTAAAGTGTGATGACTCTTTCTCAAACAGACACCTCCCCGTTTGTAAAATTATTTTAACACATCCGACGTAGCGTTTCTGAAGGCCAAAAAGGAGGGCTTATATTTTCTGATTTTTGTCTGATTATTTTTTTCTTGAGGATTAAGCTTCTGCTTCCTGTGAATTATTTCGTTTATCATGTGTACTTAAACTGTTAATACATGCTCATTCTGTCTGTTCATTTGGAACTTACCAATTCAGTGATTAATTCAGTTCTTATATTAAATTTTCCCAATTTTAATTAACGTGAATAGCAAGCCAGCAAAGTTTTGTGACACACGGAACATACAGTAGACTGCAGAGTTCCACATTGGCTGACCAAGTTTCTGTTTGCAGGTCGCTTTCTAGTTAACCATTCACCAAAGAAATGGTTCAAATGGCTCTGAGCACTATGGGACTTAACATCAGGTCATCAGTCCCCTAGAACTTAGAACTACTTAAACTTAACTATGTATTGAGTCGAACTGAAGTCACTTTCTGTTGATCATTCTTACATTTCGTGTTACGGATGTTTTTCGAGATTCTGCCTCGCTTCACGCAGCTTGGCGTAACAGTACCTGCACCATTTCTAGGTTTTACGTGTGAATTCGCCTATGTACAAACTTAACGTTCGTGGTTCTGTGAGGTGGTCAGTTTTTGAGGCGTGGTGCAGCATCGGGTTTTCATTAATCCATCTAAATACTAGGGCCGCTGAAATAATCAGAACTTCGTCTAATAAGATGTTTTCAACCACTTACTAACGCATATGGAATTCTTCCTTTCTGTGTTGATATATTACAACGTGTGTTTGAAGCACAACCGATTTAGCGGTTTATTGTAGCCATAGTTGTTCCTTAGATGAAATAGTAATCACTTGAATCGAAGTTTATGCGGTTTATTCGTAACCCCGTGCCACTGTTTATTGAATCTTTTATTTTCACGATAGTGTGTGCACTTTGTAACCTTCATCGAGTTATCACAAGTAACATCACAGACTTTCTGCCTTCTGCAGGGACACACATCTTCGTGAAGCACTGCTATAGTCAGCACACACGTATCCTAAAACTTCAGTCAGCTGTACGATTCGGCCATTTCTTTGATGCTTTTCAGGCTAGAAGATAAGTCAACATCTGGAGATGGAGAGAAAACGCGTGGTACATCACTTTATGTACGATGTGATTGCTACTTGTCTTTAGACTTCAGATTTATAAAGTGAAAAGATTAGATTAATAGATCGAGCCATGTATGCTAACTGCACCTAACTTGCCTCGAAGTTTGGTTACTTACACATTATTCAAACAAGATTATGGACTTATTACAAGTTAGTATTCAAATGTTCATTTTATTTCGTTGCGCAAAGTAACTCGTGCTTATCCTCTGTAAAATTGCAGTCAGATATTGTTGTAATATCGTTTCTTTGGTTTCAACTATATGTAGGTCATTTTTTCAAGGTATGTTTCAGGGTGCATATTAGCATGTACTTCAAATTTAAAAAGAAAGGTAGGTAACTTACAATATGTAATATGCATTCTTGTTTTATGATGTCCTATATCCTTGAGATTCTCCTCACTGTAAACCTGCGAAAAAAGACACAACTAATCTGAACTTTTAGTCTTTATCCTCCAGCATCCGATCTGTGGTGCAATGACGATTCTGTGGGCGGTCTGATACCAGGCTTCACGCCCAGAACACTTTGTAACGTTAGGTGGCGATCACGAACACTGATGCCGGTCGATATAGGCTGACGCGAAGTAGAGGAGCTGGTAGGTGAAGAGTACGTACCGTGCCTGTCGAAGGGCAGTGGCTGGCAGTAGCCGTCGGAGCGAACGTCGCAGCGGAAGACGGCGCCGCCCTCCGTCACACCGAGCTGGAACTGCGACGTGTCCGCCTTGGGCGCGCCGACCAGCACCCTGCAACAAGGCGGGCGACCAGCTACAGAGTGCTGCACGCTGCGAGACGCTGCTGCCAATTCTGCACATATACAGGGTGTGTCGTAATTATAAAGCCAAGAACGACACGGGTGAAACGATAGGCTAATAGAAGCGAAAACGTTCCAGTGTATTTTCAAGAGGTGAAATCCCACGCCGGCCGCGGTGGCCGGGCGGTTCTAGGCGCTACAGACTGGAACTGCGCGACCGCTACGGTCGCAGGTTCGGATCCTGCCTCGGGCATGGATGTGTGTGATGTGCTTAGGTTGGTTAGGTTTAAGTAGTTCTAAGTTCTAGGGGACTGATGACCTCAGAAGTTAAGTCATATAGTGCTCAGAGCCATTTGAACCATTTGAGGTCCCACAGCTAGTACGCATTTGAAAAACGTCTTGACTAACGCCTCCAGACACTGATAAAATTCTTTAACAACTCAACACTTTCTTAAAGGCAATCACAGCATCATATTGAGTGAATATAAAAAATTCACATCAGATAATAAAACCACGAATCTGTCGCTGTTGCCACATCGTAATATAAATTACATGCAAAGTGTGCTGGAGAGTGCACTGAGCTTTATTTAAAACTATTAGCCTTAATTTTAATTGTAAGTGTGGACGTATGGTTTTTTATTTATTTTCTGAGTCATCGGCCTTCTGATTGGTTTGATGCAGCCCGCCACGAATTCCTCTCCTGTGCCAACCTCTTTATCTCACAGTAGCAATTGAAATCTACGTCCTCAATTATTTGCTGAATGTATTCCAATCTCTGTCTTCCTCTACGGTTTGTTCCTCTCTACAACTCCCTCTAGTACTAAATGCATAATTAGAACTAAAAAATAAGTTCACTACTGTCACCACTAATCATGTATACACATCTTGCGAACCCAGTCATTCCACATCATTTCCAATGATATATGGAACATGTAACCAACTAACTAACTACAACACCCCTTCCTTAATGTCTTCTGTAAATAGGGACAAAACGTTGGATTTCTCCAAGAAATTCATCTGATCACGGCTTAATAGCGTGAGACATTTTAATAAGTGTGAGGCCATGGCATACACTGTTGCCGTAGGAAAGGCACACAGGCGCGGCCAGGGCTGATATGTTGTAAGCAGACGTTTCATCGTTCCGGTAGGGGTCGTCGGCTTGTTTTGTTGATCACGGCAGCTGCCCGGACCCTCAGAACAAGTGGTGCCGCTGAGAGGCCGTGTGGAGCCTAGGCTAGGGCCCCGAGAGGCGAGGAGCGGGTTATCTGGGCGCCCGGGCCGCGCTAATGGACACTGCCGGCGACGTGGCGCGATAGCCGCAGCTCCTACGGCCAGATAGAGACCCCACCCGCTGCCGGCTTCCTGCTCCCTGACAGCTGCTGGAGAGCCACCAGGAGAACGGCCGCCGCTCCTGTGCCGTGTTATTACACGCCAGCACCATCGCGCTGGTACTTCGCCTTGGCCACCGTCCAATATCGTCTCCGAATCGGAGGTTCCTGAGGTTTGCAAGCGCAGAGCAGCGTTGTAGAGTGCGCACGGAATAACGTGGCCGGTAGATGTGCGGTCGGCAGAGTAGACGTGGGTTAGCGGTAGCGGACAGGCCGTGAGCGCGCTGTAAGGCAAATGGCGAGCGTTGGAGGGGAAGCGCCGTTCTAAACTGAAGCATACGCTCATACTTTTCGCAAATGTTAAGTAGAGCCTCTCCACCCCCAAACTTGGATGGTGATCATTCTGCTTTGGTTACTGTCTGAAAGTGCAACAGAACTAGCACTTTATTTTCGTCTGACTTATAAATTTCAGGGAAGCGTCATGAGTCTCTCGAGTATCATACCATTTCTGCAAACCCAGAATCTACTCTGTAAGAATCAACATGGATTCCGGAAACAGCGATCGTGTGAGACCCAACTCGCTTTATTTGTTCATGAGACCCAGAAAATATTAGATGAAGGCTCCCAGGTAGATGCCATTTTCCTTCACTTCCGGAAGGCGTTCGATGCAGTTCCGCACTGTCGCCTAATAAACAAAGTAAGAGCCTACGGAATACCAGACCAGCTGTGTGGCTGGATTGAAGAGTGTTTAGCAAACGGAATACAAAATGTTGTTCACAATGGAGAGACGTCTACAGACGTTAAAGTAACCTCTGGCGTACCACAGAGGAGTGTTATGGGACCATTGCTTTTCACAATACATATAAATGACCTAGTAGATAGTACCGAAAGTTCCATGCGGCTTTTCGCGGATGATGCTGCAGTATACAAAAAAGTTGCAGCATTAGAAAATTGCAGCGAAATGCAGGAAGATCTGCAGCGGACAGGCACTCAGTGCAGGGACTGGCAACTGACCCTTAACGCAGACAAATGTAATGCATTGCGAATACATAGAAAGAAGGATCCTTTATTGTATGATTATATGATAGCGGAACAAACACTGGTAGCAGTTACTTCTGTAAAATATCTGGGAGTAAGCGTACGGAACGATTTGAAGTGGAATGATACGCTGATGATGTCATCATGTCTATATAAGCGAGAAACCGTAGCAGCCCCGGCAGTCAGTCAACTCCTGACGACGATGGCGGAGATGGCCAACGAAAGCTTGAGGATTTTATTCGAATTGACGCGCCTGGAAATCCGAGAACGTTTTATACAATCGCGTTATTGTTGCAAGCAATACGCCTTTGTAGCGTGTGTCGTTCCGGTTTTCAATTTTGTCATTCAAAATGGCGTTACTTAAATGTGTAGGTAACGTTCTTCGATTTGTAAAGGTGCGAGCCAAAGGCGAAATGGTTCGTAGCAGCAACACAACCACTTTCCATAATACGCTAGTGTAGCATTGCGACACGGCGCCCGTCCAGATGCGGCAGCGCACCTGTTGATCGGCGACCAGTGAGTTATCCAATGGCCAATTGCTCTGAGAACTATGGGACTTAACATCTGAGGCCATCAGTCCCCTTGACTTAGAACTACGTAAACCTAACTAACGTAAGGACATCACACACATCCATGTCCGAGGCAGGATTCGAACCTGCGACCGTAGCAGCAGCGCGGTTCCGGACTGAAGCGCCTAGAACCGCGCGGCCACAGCGGCCGGCCCAGTGAGTTATCGAAACTAGGGGCGCTCAGGCACGTACCGTACGTAGCATTTGCGGCGTCCACACAAGACAAACGCACTTTGGCGCGTCTAAATACTGGTCGGCCGGACAGGCTGGCCATCGTATCGGCGAGTTATCAACATGGTGTACGGTGTAGTGTGGGCTTCCGCTCAATCGTCATCCTAATAGGACCGCCTGCCGCGCTGTCCAGCCGCAGCATTGGTGGGACGAGTGTCGAACTGAGGCCCTGCGTGCCACCAAGGCAAGGTAGTGGACGTTCGCCAGGGCCAGACACCGCTACCGAAAAGCAGGTTTCGTACCTGGATGCAACTGTAAACGACAGTCGGTTGAGAACTTTGTCAGTTCCGACTAATTACTCTGTTGAGAAACGCGGAAATCTCTTGATTATTGCTGTTGTGTCGCTGAACAGGGGTGGACTTTCTGACGGAGCGAGACGCCAATTTACGTACGATGTGTCACCGACACTTAAGCTCATTTTGCACAGTGCTGTTTATCGAAGCAAGACTGTGCCCTGTCTGAAACTTGAACCGAGCTAGCTAGCTGATCGTGTTCTGCGACGATGCATACTGTAACATTTCTCGCATCAGCCCAAATAATTAAACACGGTTGCAGCAGCGAAACTGGGTACCAACTTAAGAGCAAGTCAGCAAGTCACTTTGTGCAGGAGACTAGTACGAAAATCGCCTCTATCCTCTCACCAAGAAAACGCAACAGCTTACTAAATAAACATGTAATTTTGTATAAATAACTATTCCCACGAAAATATTCTTTACCATGGCCTGTCAGATGACTGTGTCATACCTACGCATGGGTTCAAACTTTACCTGACGGGAAACGGTGTAATCAGAAGGTTACGTGGCAGTTTCATTTCACAACAACTTCTTCACAATTTTCCCTCGGTTTTATAAAATAGCCGGCCGGAGTGGCCGAGCGGTTCTAGGCGCTACAGTCTGGAACCGCGCGACCGCTACGGTCGTAGGTTCGAATCCTGCCTCGGGTATGAATGTGTGTGGTGCGCTTAGGTTAGTTAGGTTTAAGTAGTTCTAAGTTCTAGGGGACTGATGACCTCAGAAGTTAAGTCCCGTAGTGCTCAGAGCCATTTGAACCATTTTACAAAATAATTGTATTTATTGCTAGTTACTACAAATGTTGTAATGATTTGTTATCAGCTATTAAATGCTTTGTGTATCCTTACACTTCTTTTTTCATTATCGGATGCACCATGGCACTACGTGATATTGTTTAAAGCTTAACCTCTTTATTGATCATTGTACTACTATATATTAGTGTAATTGCAGTTGTCAGATGCAAATGAAAACAGTACAGAACAGATGGAGTAGTATAGCGTTGTTGACTGGAAGATCCCGAGCGCTATTTTCACCGGCTAATCCGGAAGGATTTCCTTCCTCCCTTGCGGTGTCTTAGATTTATCTGTTGTAAATGACATTTTTGTTTCCTTTAATTTACGTCTACAGTCAGAAACAAAAAGTTTGTGACCATAGACGTAAATTAAAGGAAAGTTTATTATATACGCGTCACTGTTTTATTCGCCATAATGTCCCAACTTGTGTGACATTATTGTGTTTAGTGACCGCCTCCAGAGCTGAGTGGTCAGCGTGACAGAATGACGTGCGAACGGCCCAGATTCGATTCCCGGCCGGATCGGAGGTTTTCTCCTATCGTGGACTGGGTGCTGTGTTGTCTTCATTATCATTTCATCCTCATCGCCGCCCAAGTCACCGAAGTGGCGTCAACTAAAAACACTTGCACCGGGCTGCCGATCTATCCGACGTGATGGTCTAACTACACGCAAAAAAGTATATTGTGCGGCAACCCTGTTCTGACACGTAACGTACTCCCCTCAAACGACACGAAGGGGAACAACAGACGGAATATCATCATCAGTAACGTGTCCTGTCTCCAAGATACGCTGCAGAGAGGTTTCGCATCTAATCCTGGGTACTAGCGCAAAGTCTGGTCAAAAATGTCAAATGTGTGTGAAATCTTATGGGACTTAAATGCTAAGGTCATCAGTCCCTAAGCTTACGCACTACTTAACCTAAATTATCATAAGGACAAACACACACACCCATGCCCGAGGGAGGACTCGAACCTCCGCCGGGATCAGCCGCAGTCCATGACTGCAGCGCCTCTGACCGCTCGGCTAATCCCGCGCGGCGCAAAGTCTGGTAGTCAGGAACTTTACGCCACCACCTTTCCTCACCTTAGCGGCCAAGTACTGGTGGCGAAAACTACTTCCACCATCAGGAATCGAACAGGCTACCTCTGAGTCATGCACCGTCGCACAGGTCCGTGTGTGTGACCTCAAATACGGAGGCTGGTTCGAAAACCAATTGTAGGGTGATTCCAGCAACAGACCAGCAGGACATCCCCATGAAGTACTGCCAGTTACAGACCTTCGTCGATCGACCCCCGTTATGGCAGACGGCAATGGTCAAAAGATTAGACATAAGGTCGTTACACGAGCAATGAGCGAGGAGAATTAAGTTGACACGCAGGTGACGATCAGCAGGCACGGTGGGTGGCGACAGAGCCCTCACCCCTTCCTAAGTATAGCGGCGCCGCTGCAAGACTATGAATAGAATAGGAGTGCCGCCGAGACGCCCGTTCTGGGCCGCTTTACCCGCGTCTGCCTCTCCGTAGAGGGACAACCCGCCGATTCCCTTATTACGCACATCACATCCATCCCTTCCTCCTCCCATCAACAGCCCATCGGCGACGAGTTCATTGGCGACGATTAATGTGATCATGAGCAGCGTACGTCCCATCATCAAGGAAATTAGGTAAGAAAAGATGTTCTTCTTAAACTTTCCAGCTGAGCCGAAGTTAGTAGGCTTAGCCTCTCAGAGTATCGGAAGTAGACCCACAAGGACCGACATCTCAACGGGCACAGTTTCAACTACCCTGCTCAAAGGAGAGTTTTGCTGAACACTGATACACAGTGTAAGTAGGCTGTTTAGGTTTTTATGTTGGTAACGCCACGTAGCGCTCTGTATGAAAATCACTGGCTGTGCTGTGTGCAGTCTGTGTCTGGTTGGCATTGTTGGAATATTCGCCATTGTAGTGTTGGGCATTTGGATGTGAACAGCGCGTATATTGGATATCATGAACTGATTATATATATATATATATATATATATATATATATATATATATATATATGACTTTTGAACACTTGTCTAACTACGTTCAGTTCTGCTCAGCTGTTTGAAAATCAAATAACTTAAGGGGTTTATCAGCAAAATCATTAATAAATTTTTCTAAGGGGAGGTTTCAACAGAGCTACAAACATATCGGACGAGAATCATGTTGGTACCCGCCGAAACAAACAGTATGTTTTCAAAGTGGCCATCGGGCACATGAAATCGAGTCACCTCTCTCCAGAAAGTGCAGTCATAAATCTAGAATATAAACGCAATAAGATCAAATGGCTCTGAGCACTATGGGACTTAACAGCTGAGATCATCAGTTCCCTAGAACTTAGAACTACTTAAACCTAACTAACCTAAGGACATCACACACATCCATGCCCGAAGCAGGATTCGAACCTGCGACCGAAGGTCGCGCAGTTGCAGACTGTAGCGCCTAGAACCACTCGGCCACTCCGGCATGCCAACCGGTCTGGTAACTAGTAAATTTCTGCAGTTCATGAAAGCGGGCACTCGATGCCGAGAGTACGTGTAGCGCTGTATCCCATATTAAAATACATATCGCGCGTGTGGTGTTTCATGGTCGACGCCACTGTAATGTCGGCACAACTGCATCATTTACATCTGTGTTACTATGCTACTTCTTTGAGAGTCAGATCCTTTCCTGACAAACCAGTGATAGATATTGTCGAAAGCTAGAATTTTCATAGAATAATAACGTGGCAAATGCACCGACAATATTGGATACAACAAATCTGTCACGAAAAACTCGATTTTAAGGTATATAACGTCAACAAACTGTACCAAGGTTTTATGATGACGACGTGCTCATTAAAACGAAGCACAAGCTCGTGTTGGGGGAAGGATATGAACTATGTACGAGTATTTTCCCAAAGGAACAATCCCGGTATTTGCCTAGGGAAATCACGGGAAAAAATATAGGTTGTCTTACGGGAAAGTGAATCCCGGACTTCCCGAATATGAGATCGGTGTTTTAACTGCTGCGCAACCTCGCTTGACGAACAAACGGAAAAGATTCAGCAAACCCTGATAATTTCAAGTAGTGAAAGTGAAATGGAAGAAGTAACAGATGAGCCGCATAGGTCGCTCTTCCACTATTGGTTGTACTTTTGAAGTAATTTATCTGGACAGTCTGGTATGGCATCAGGAGACAAAAGGAAAGCTGAAGTTTAAACTTTGCCTTTCACAGATCGTTCACGCGGGAGGATCGTGCAGAAATGCTATCGTTTGACTGTCGCAAAGACGCCAGTAGAGGTGACGTATAAATAGCCATCCCTGGCGTTGTGAAGCAACTGAAAGAGTTAAATAAGTCACCAGGCCCAGATGGAATCCAAGTTTGGTTTTAAAAAGAGTGCTCTTCGGCACTGAACCCTTGCAAAGTTTGCATTTATTACGAATCTCTAGCCCAGCTCAGAGCCCAAGCGACTGGAAAAAGCATAGGTGACTCATGTATGTATGAAAGGTAAACGAATAGACGCGCAGTTTCACACAGTTCACAGATCAACACCGACTTTCAAAACATCCCCTTTTCTCACTTGATATCATGCGAACCACGGATGAATGGCAAAATGCGGATTCCATATTTCTAGACTTCCCGAAAGCGTTTGACACAATACCCCATTGCGGACTGTTAACAAAGGTCCGAGCATACGGAATAGGTTCCTAGATGTGTAAGTGGCTCGAAGACTTCTTAAGAAATAAACCCATAAGAGACGTCAGGAGTGCGTCAGGGAAGTGTGATAGGACGTCTCTTCTTCCTTGTATATATAAACGATGTCACAGAGAGGGTGAGCAGTAATCATGCAACTGTTTGCTGATGACGCTGCAGTGGACGGGAAAGTGTTGTCGTTGAATGATTGTACGGAGACACATTATCTATTTGGTGTGAGAAGTATCAGCTTGCTCTAAATGTAGGAAAATTTAAGTTAATGTGGGTGAATAGGAAAAGCAATCCGGTAATGTTCGGTTACAGTGTTATTGGCGTACTGCTTGCACAAACACATCGATTAAATAAATAGGCGACATGAAAAGAAACGAAAAGAGCAAATAGGAAGGCGAATGGCCGCCTTCCCTTTATTGGGAGAATTCTAGGAAAATTTAGCTCATCTAAAAAGGAGACCGCGTATGGAAATAGAACACTGGTACGATCCTTTCTTGAGTACTGCTCGAGTGTTTGGGTTCCCCACAAGATCAGATTAAAGGAAGACATCGAAGAAATTCAAAGGCGTGTTGCTAGATTTGTTGCTGCTAGATTCGATCAACACGCAAGTATTGCGGCGATGTGTCGTGAACATAAATGGGAATCCTTGCAGAGAAGACGACGTTCATTCGGGAAACACAACTGAGAAAATTTAGAGAACGGGCTTTTGCGGCTGATTGCAGAACGATTCTAATGCCACCAACGCACATTTCGCCTAAGGACAATGAAGACAAGAGAAATTAGGCCCTCTCTCCGTTTGCTGACTGCAGAAATGAATGACTAGTAGTGGTCCCTACCGAATGGTGGCTTGCTGATTATGTATGTAGATGTAGACTTTATGGCCTAAACATAGATACATTAAAATCTAATAATGGATTACATATTGTCGTGAGAGATGCCGAAACTGAGTAACTTTTAAAATTGTGTATTGTATCAATCACAGTTGCAAACTGTCACAAATAAGTCATAAAGTGATCTGAGCTATTTATCATTAGCTCTAATCTGCAGATGAGATAGGGACAATAAATAGTCTACTTTTGAATTAAAATCTATCATTTCTTTATTCTCCATAAATACTTGTACGACCTTCTCCTGCGTGATTATTTACTCTTACTCTGAAGGATATAACCGAGTATTCACCTTCACGAAGCAGTGACGCTATTTCGAGACCGTGGAAACGTTAATCTCTTAGATGGATGAGGAAACAGCACTTTTTGTTTCCTCCATACACTCCAGAGAATTAGGTAGACCGATAAAATAACGGATGAGGAACTTCTCTGCAAAATCGGTGAAGAAAGGAATAAGGGACAGGATGATATGACATGTGTTACAACAGCAGGGAATAACCTACATGATACTCGAGAGAGCAGTGGAGGGTGAAAAGCAGAGGAAGTCAGAGATTTGAATAAATCCAACAAATAGGTAGGATGTAAGTGCTACTCTGAGATGAAGAGGTTAACGCAGTACACAGTTGTATAGTTACTTATCTGTGAAAATATTACACTAGCTAAGTCGCTAATGTGGTGTAAATTGATTAGTGAATGTGGGACATCAGAAAAACATGTTGTACGTTTTAATTGTGTGGTATTTTATTTGTGACATGCTGATGTTTGCTGTCACTTTTTATCACAATTTGACGCAACGTCACTATGTAACGTTCAGTGATGTAAAAAGCATATTCATCTAATAATGCTGTAAGGTTCGTTCTAACGTTGCGGTAGTGTACACTTTTGTGATATAAAATCGTAAATGTTTGAGCCACTATCACGGGATGATGACAGCGTAGTTCTGTCGAAACCGGTAATAGTAATAAAACGGAATACTGGCGATCCTGGGAAAGTTGATTCTCCAAGAACAATATAATATCGCCGCCAACGACGACGAAATGTCAAAGGTATACTGTATAAATGTGTACATTAGCAGAAATTAAGATAGCCTATATGTCCTTTGTTTATTGATAGTTATGTATTTTACAGTATCACAAGTGGACTACCTTACTGCAGTGTTGTCTCTGCAGCACAGCTTATTACCATAGCAAATTAAAGACAGTATAACTCGTTTAGAATAGTCCATTTAATAGTCATGCTTTACCCAGTAAGCATCACAGAAAATTCTCATCTAAATAAACCAGGCAAGGATATAATTTTATAGGGTGTCCAACTTCCACTGCTCAGACACCACCTTTATTTTCAGCTAATGCAATTAGCAACTACGCTATTCAGTATAACAGATATTAGCTGTGGCAAGCCAGCCGCTGTGGTCGAGGTTCGAATCCTGCCTCGGGCATAGATGTGTGTGATGTCCTTAGGTTAGGTTTAAGTAGTTCTAAGTTCTAGGGGACTGATGACCTCAGATTGTTAGGTCCCATAGTGCTTAGAGCCATTTGAGTTATGGCAAGTTGACTTAATGCACACACTTCCATGTACTCGTTGATGTACTGTTATCATCTGGAAAATTTTGGTCTCTTCGACGTCCCCTACCCCGATCTGACATTATCAGACTGTTTTCTATTCCCTCCGCTCTATGTAAACTCTGTGCAGGGCGTTTCACTCTATGCATCAAATTCCAAAGGTTGATAGATCACGTCATGAGGAACAACTTTTGTTACAGACAAAACATTCTGTAGCACTCCTGGCGACGCTTTTTTATTATCATTATTGTTATTAGTATTAAGTATGCCCCTGAGAGGCGGCAGGGCTTAGGCACTCTGGTGCGTGTGTATGCAGTGTGTGTGCCTATAATTCAGTCGTCTGTCCCCTGTGAAACACGCTGGATAGAGCAAAATTACACTGAGGTGACAAATGTCATGTGATACCTCCCAAAACTGTGACGGATCTCCTTTTGTCCGGTGTAACGCATCAACTCGATGTGACATGGACTCAACAAGTCGTTGGAAAACCCCGGCAGGAATATTGAGCCATGATGCCACAATAGCAGCCCACAACAGCGAAATTGTTGCCGCCCGGGGTTTTGTGCACGAACTGACCTTTCGATTACGTACCATTAAAGTTCGATGGGATTAGCGTCAGGCGACCTGAGTGGTCAAGTTATTAGCTCGAAGTGTCCAGAATGTTCAAAGCAATGGCGAAAAACTATTGCCCGGTGACATAGCGCATTGGCATCTATAAATTCCATCGTTGTTTAGGAATAACAAGTCCGTGAAAGGTTGCAAATGTTCTCCAAGTAGCCGAACATAACCATTCCTAGCCAATGATCGGTTCAGTTGGACCACAGGACCCAATCCATTCACTGTAAACATAGCCCACACCATTATGGGCCCACCACCAGCTTGCAAAGTGATTTGTTAAAGTGCCTCGAAGAAAACTGTCTATTGACACACAGTCAACATGGATTTAGAAATCATCGTTCCTGTGAAACACAACTAGTTCTTTATTCACTTGAAGCGCTGAGTGCTATTGACAAGGGATTTCAAATCGATTCCATATTTCTGGATTTCCGTAAGGCTTTTGACACTGTACCAAACAACCGGCATGTAGTGAAATTGCGTGCTTATGGAATATCGTCTCAGTTATGTGACTGGATTTGTGATTTCCTGTCAGAGAGGTCACATGTGGCAGTAATTGAAGGACAGTCATCGGGTAAAACAGAAGTGATCTCTGGCGTTCCCCAAGGTAGTGTTATAGGCCCTTTGCTGTTCCTTATCTATATAAACGATTTGGGAGACAATCTGAGCAGCCGTCTTAGGTTGCTTGCAGATGATGCTGTCGTTTATCGACTAACAAAGTCATCAGAAGATCAAAACAAATTGCAAAACGATTTAGAAAAGATTACTGTATGGTGCGATAATTGGCAATTGACATAAATAACGTAAAGTGTGAGGTCATTCACATGAGTGCTAAAAGAAATCTGTTAATCTTCGGTTACACGATTAATCAGTCAAATCTAAATGCCTTAAATTCAACAAAAATACCTAGGATTTACAATTACGAACATCTTAAATTGGAAGCAACATACAGAAAATATTGTGAAATAGGCTAACCAAAGGCTTTACTGGCAGGACACTTACAAAATGTAACACATCTACTAAGGAGACTGTCTACAGTAAGCTTGTGCGTCCTCTTTTATAATACTGCTGTGCAGTATGCGATCCTTACCAGATAAGTTTGACTGAGTATATCGAAAAAGTTCAAAGAAGGACAGCACGTTTTGTATTATCGCGAAATAGGGGAGAGAGTGTCACAGAAATGATGCAGGATTCGGGCTGGGCATCCTAAAAAGATAGGCGTTTTTCGTTGCGACGGAATCTTCTCACGAAATTCCAATCACCAACTTGCTCCTCCGAATGCGAAAATATTTTGTTGACACCAACCTAAATAGGGAGAAACGATCACCACGATAAAATAAGGGAAATCAGAGCTCGTACGGAAAGATATAGGTGTTGGTTCTTTCTGCGCGCTATACGACACTGGAATAACAGAGAATTGTGAAGGTGGTTCGATGAACCCTCTACCAGGCACTTAAATGTGATTTGCAGAGTATCCATGTAGATGTAGGTGTAGATGCTTCGTGCGGTCTGCGCCACACTCGAACCCCACAATCAGCTCTTACCAGATGAAATTGGGACTCATCTGACCAGAACACGGTTTCCAGTCGTCTAGGGTGCAATCGATATGGCCGCGAGTCCAGGAGAGGCTCTGCAGATGATGTCCTGCTGTTGGCAAAGGCAATCGCGTCGCTGCCATAGCCCATGAACGCCACATTTCGTCGCACTGTTCTAGCGGATACGTTTGTCGTACGTCCCACATTGATTTCTGCGATTATTTCACGCAATGTTGCTTGTCTCTTAGCACTCACGACTATAAGCCAAAGCCGCTGCTCTCGGTTGTCAAGTGAAGGCCGTTGGCCACTTGGTTGTCCGTAGAGAGAGGTAATGCCTGAAATTTGATATTCTCGGCACACTCTTGACACTGAATTCCCTAACGATTTCTGAAACTGAATGTCTCATACACTATGCGATCAAAAGTAACCACACCGCCACAGGCCGTGCATTATGAACAGATGCTCGATCGTGTTGAAAGATACAATCGCCATCCCCGAATTATTCTTCAACAGTGGGAAGCAAGAAGGTGCTTACGACATCAATGTAGGCCTGTGCTGTGATAATTCCAGTTTGTTTTACGATGAAATCATTTGATTACCCATAGAATGTGCGACTGGTAACTTATACATCAACGTATACGATATAATCAGTCTACTCTAAGCTGAAATGAAGACCATCTCTTTGTTTGGAAACTGTATCAGAGAGGCTTGACAGATTTTGGGATACCGGCAGTTAACCTTCTTCGATGTTGGCTTAAACACATAGTCCATCTATGCCAAAATGTGAGGAAAATTACACTATGTGATCAAAAGTATCCGGACATCTGGCTGAAAATGACTCACAAGTTCGTGGTGCCCTACAGCGGTAATGCTGGAATTCAATATGGTGCTGGCCCTTCCTTAGTCTTGATGACAGCTTCCACTCTCGCAGGCATACGTTCAATCAGGTGCTGGAAGGTTTCTTGGTGTATGGCAGCCCATTCTTCACGGAGTACTGCACTGAAGAGAGGTATCGAAGTGGGCGTTCCAAAACAGTCCAAAGGTATTCTATAGGGTTCAGGTCAGGACTCTGTGGAGGTCAGTACATTACAGGGATGTTATTGTCGTGTAATCACTCGGCCACAGACCGTGCACTACGAACAGGTGCTAGATCGTGTTGAAAGATACAATCGCCATCCCCCAATTGCTCTTCAACAGTGGGAAGCAAGAAGGTGCTTAAGACATCAATGTAGGCCTGTGCTGTGATAGTGCCACGCAAAATAACAACGGCTGCAAGCCCCCTCCATGAGAAACACGACCACACCCTAACACCACCGCCTCCAAATTTTACTGTTGGCACTACACACGCTGGCAGATGACGTTCACCGGGCATTCGCAATACCCACACCCCTTCCATCGGATCGCCACATTGCGTGCCGTGATTCTTCACTCCACACGACGTTTTTCTACTGCTCAATCGTCCAATGTTTACGCTCCTTACACCAGGCGAGGCGTCGTTTGTCATTTATCGGCGTGATGTGTGGCTTATGAGAAGCCGCTCGACCGTGAAATCCAAGTTTTCGCATCTCCCGCCTAACTGTCACAGTACTTGCAGTGGATCCTGATGCAGTTTGGAATTCCTGTGTGATGGTCTGGATAGATGTCTGCCTATTACACGTTACGACCCTGTTCAATTCTCGGCGGTTCTGTCAGTCAACAGACGAGGTCGGCCTGTACGCTTTTGTGCTGTACGTGTCCCTTCAGGTTTACACTTCACTGTCACTTCGGAAACAGTGGACCAACTGATGTTTAGGAGTGTAGAAATCACGCGCACAGACGTATGACGCAAGTGACATCCAATCACCTGACCACGTTCGAAGTCCGTGAGTTCCGCGGAACTCCCTATTCTGCTCTCTCAAGATGTCTAACGACTACTGAGGTCGCTGATATGGAGTACCTGATAGTAGGTGGCAGCACAATGCACCTAATATGAGAAACGTATGTTTCAGGGGGTGTCCGGATACTTTTTGTCACATAGTGTGTGTCAAGCTCCAGCTACCATTCCGCACTCATAGTCTGGTAATTCCCGTCGTGCGGCCATGATCACGCCGTAATTCCTTCCACATGACTCACCTGACTACAAATGATAGCCTCGCCAATGCACTGTCCTTTTATATCTCGTGTACGAGATACCATCGCCATCTGTATTTGTCGCCTCATGTATAGTTCCTGAGTCGCTTCTCAAAAGCTTCTTAGAGACAGTCTTATGTTTTTGTTGTTGAAAAGGACTCTTATCAATTTACTGGAGTAACTAATATGCAGCGCACCTGTTTAGCAGAGCCAGGTAGTTTGTCAAATGGTTTAAATGGCTCTAAGCAATATGGGACTTAACACCTGAGGTCATGAGTCCCCTACACTTAAAACTACTTAAACCTAACTAACTAAGGACATCACACACATCCATGCCCGAGGCAGGATTCAAACCTGCCACCGTAGCAGCAGCGCGGTTCCGGACTGTAGCGCCTAGAACCGCTCGGCCACAGTGTCCGGCAGGTAGTTCGTCCCAGGGCTATCAAGTACTAATGGGCGTCTAGCATTTCCAGCAGCGGCAGTGAACATTTTTCTCTAACAAAATAACAAAATTTGTTCCTCATAACGTGATCTATCACTCCTAGCTGTTTGATGCAAAGAGTTTGAAACACCCTGTATATGAACTATCACCGTTCCACTCAGTCAATAGTTGCTGAAGAGGTGGCATCCTCGTCTTATGGTTAGCGTCTTTCACTGTTAATCATAAGAGAGAGGCAATATAAAAATAGACAACTTAGATTTATAAACACTGTAATTTAACTCTCTCATGCTCACTGTTAAAATTACTACAAAATACGAATATCCATTTGGAGTTCGCTATAAAGTTACTCATGTTTTATTTTCCATAAACAGGAAACAAACCTCAATTGCTTTGTGCATTGACCATGACCTACAAAAGTAAACGCTGGCAGTGATAGCCTTCACCCTATTTCTTAATAACATACATTCAAAAGACGTTGTCGGGAACGCCGACAGCAACACCTACTGCTAAGCCTGCTGCAAAACGAGAACCGAGAAACTCTGATTGCTGAGGTCTTGGTTCTTGCGGCCAGAAAGTTCGCAGAAAAGCAACTCGTTTTAGAAGCGTTAAGTCAGTTGCGAAACGAAATTGCACTCACAACTGACGTTGCTGCAACTGGAACAAATATGCTGCGCATATCGGACGGACTCATTTATCAGGTCACTTCTTTCATCGAAGACCAAGGCCAGCTTTTATTCCAAGAAAACGTTAGCTGCCTCCAGTGTGTGTGCGGCCTCTTTCATCATTTCTATTGACCCGATACCACTTCGTTACCATCAACCAGACAAGTACTTCAGATTAACTCGTCTTTTCTCATACGTCAGAGGCACTGGCTCATCTGTGAGCTAGAACTCGCAGTGTACCTACGTTCGTGCCCTGACATCGGTACTCGTGACCGTGTAGAAGAGGGCGGTTCCCTCCGCAGGGCTAGGTAGGCTAAATATCTGTACGGGAGCTGATGAACAACCGCACTTACAAACAAACAGAAGAGGGACGAGACCAAACACAGACGCACCGAGGTGCTTACACGTCACTCCCGACACTTGTTTAGACGCTGACTACGTCTGCTGAGGTAGCGGCAAATACACACTAGGCGAAGGGGAGGCACATGTCTGGCGAGGGCAGCGGAAGAGAACTAAGAGCCCGCAGGGGACGCGAGTAGACGATACGCTTGGCCTTGAATCGTAGACAAAGCCCGTCTTGCAACACTGCTCACCGTACATTCTCAAAACAATGTGTGCATAATGATTGCCTATGAATTTAGGAACTACACGCACAGGAGACTCATTGAGGTATGATAAATCTTACGTTCTTTCTATAGAATTACATGGCGAGATGACGCAGCTATTAACAAAGTACGGAGCTCCAAATCTACTCCTGCCCATCTAGATCTACTCGTAGTTTTCTAGTGGCTTCCCTAAATCGCTTAAGATTAGAAGTGCAAATTCTCAACATATTCGAAACAACTTATTTTAAGAAATACAGCAACCAGTCACTTTTTATGCACTTTTACTTATGCCATATGCGTTTCGGATTTTCATTCAACTGGCGTAATACGTTTTTCATTCATCAGTTATACGTCGTTAATACATCGACATCAATTTAGATACAGCAGCTGGCCCGTGCACATTGACAGTTTTATTTAGCTACTATACTTCGCAAGTTACATATTTACGCACATTACTGATTGTTGTACTTACTTTCTACTATGGTTGTTATTGTAGAATCTAAGTACATCTCACCAGTAATATTCCGTAAATATGCAACTCGCGAAGTATAGTAGCTAAATAAAATTGTTCATTTGAATAGACTAATTAAACCATCCAAATTTCTGTTGATATTTTAACGATGTAGAACTAACGATTGAAATATTTGTTACGCCAACTAAAGATAGGTTAAAGCCCGAAACGCGCTTTGGCCTAAACAAAAATACACAAAAATGTTGCTGATTGCTGTATTAAAATAATACAATCCACAGTCACGTAGCTCCAGAACCAATAAAATGGATAATTTGGTGAAAACAGCTGTTGTTTCTCCCTGTTGCCCTTTGTTGTGTTCACCAAATAAGTTTGGCACACAGCATCAAGGTAGCAGAAAGCGAATCTCCCACTACAGTAAAGTATTTACTTCACTGAAGGTGGCGTGCTTGCACACTTGCAGTTAGGTATCACAGAGCATTAATACTATAACCTAAGGAATGTGGTTCAAATGGCTCTGAGCACTATGGGACTTCAGTGTTGAGGTCATCAGTCCCCTAGGACTTAGAACTACTTAAACCTAACTAACCTAAGGACATCACACACATCCATGGCCGAGGCAGGATTCGAACCTGCGACAGCAGCAAGCCACCCAACGGTGGGTGCCCTGCGTGGCGACTGACATAACTATTGGTGGACAGAGCGAACTATTTGCGTATCGTGTGGCTGAAGCATCAATAGGTGCATGTTACGTGCACACTCTACATGGAAATAGAGTTATGTGGCATCATGCCGTAAACTGCATGGCCAGCCCACTGTGGTTACGGTTGTATGGCGCGTGTGACGGTAGAAACAACACTCCTGTTATACTTCTTCGCACTTAGACCCTCAGCTTATATTAGGTTGATACAGTACACTGATAAGCCAAATCATTATGATGACTGTCCACCGGGACGTTAGACGCGGCTAGAGATAAGCGACTTTGACAAAGGGTGCTTTATTATTATGCAGAGACTGTGATCGAGTACCTCGAAAACGGCGAAGCTGGTCGAATGTTCACGTGCTACTCTCGTGAGCATCTACGGAAAGAGGTAGAAGGGCAGTGAAACAACCACTAGGCGCTAAATGGTTGGACGTCCGCGACTCTTCATAGAACGTCGGGTTGGGAGGCTTGTCTGATCTGTAAAGTAGGATCTGTGACATCTCTGCCGAAAGAGCACAAAGCTGATGCACGGACAAGTGTTTCGGAGCACACCGATCATCGCACATTGTTGAACATAGACCTCCGCAGCAACCACCGCTACGTGTTCACATGTTGGTCCAACGACATCGCCAATTACGACTGCAGTGAGCACGGGACCATCGGGATTCAACCGTCGATCAATGGAAACGTGTCGGCTCTTCTGTTGAATCACATTGGTGGCTCGAATAGTGCATTATGCCACGGATGCAGGCTGGTAGGAACAGATTATGCTATGGGAGACGTTCTCCTGCGCTGTGACAGTAATCGAAGACACACTGACAGCTGCGAACCACCTGCATCCCTTCGCGCTCGATGTTTTCCCTGACGGCGATGTCATCTTCCAGCAGTATAGTTGCACGTGTATCTGAACCAGAACCGTGGAGGAGTTTTATAGTAAACTCACGTTAATGTCTCGGCGACCAAATTCGCTGATGTAATTCCTATAAAACTCTTCTGGGTCGCTATCGGGGGTCATCACCGCGTACACAAATCAGCGGCCCGTTATTTATGCGGATCACATGACCTGTGCGTAGACATCTAATGCGGCATATCTCAACAAACCAACCAACAAACTGTCGGATGCCTGATACGCAGAATCAGTGACGTATTTCATTCCAAAGAGCGACAAACAATTAATCAGATAGTCATAATATTTTGGCTCATCAGTGTACATTTAAAATCTCGTCTCTGGCGTTTTCTTTCTCCTTGCGTCGACCACTTGTTAATTCGCGTGATGGTCGCACTAACAGGAAATCATTGATCTTGATGTGTGAGCATGTTCCCAACACTTTTAGTGCAATTGCCATTCCGTTGTATCAGACAGTATTATCATTAAATGTAGGAAAAGTATTCTGAGAATGAAAGAGGCATATACTTGATATTCCAAAGACTTGCCCTTTGTTTGGCGAGTGAGTATCACGTGTGGTCAGGGCGCATTAGTTCGCGATCTTTCAGATTTCTATCAATGATAGTTAGTTGGCGACTAGGAAATAATTATGTTCTGCGTTGCTCCACAAACAAAATCTATGCTCGATCTCGCATTTATACAAGAGTCTGTGGCACTGAGGTGAATTCTCTGAATTTTGTTGAGATTTGGTCATTGACAATCGGATACCATAGAGACAAGATCTGCGAAGGCAGAAATGTCTGGTGAATATTGCGCCTCAATACTGACCGGTCCGCATACTGCTCTCTTTCTGAAATCGGCGTTGCAGTAATAACTCTGTCAGAATTTTGTATATCGTCATATTTGAAACCTATGAGGTGTTTGCTGTACTTTTGCGCACAATACGAAATTCCAAAACGTATTTCCGAATAGGCTGTAATTTAAATGTAATCGCCGACAGGTGAACTGTTGGCTCCAGACTCGTTTTCACGCTGCTTAGGAGACTGCGAAGAACGCATAGGCTGCTGTACTTTCTTCATGTGGTTGATATGAGGAGCGTCGCACGTTGTTGGGGAACGGTGACTTGTCCATGACTCCTCTGTCTTCAACACTCTTTAGTGGCATTCTCAGTTAGTTCCTCAAGACACACTCTATAGTTCCTCGAAGTTTGTCAGTGTCCTTTGTTACTCAGTGTATGTTATAAACACCACAGTCTCTAGTACACTCCCTTTACGTATGTCAGAGGCTATCTTCTCCTCTAACGATGTCTCCCCTTAAGAATGACTGACAGAGCTCGTTCCCGAAATGTTCTTTTGTGGTAGACAAGTGAACCATAGAATATTGATCTCTACCTCTGCCATTGCGTTGCCAAGCGCAGGACGTTTGAAAGGGGAAGAGAACTGCTCCATGGTTCCTCCACTGCCAAAGTTCACCGGAGACACTACGCCATAATGTTGGTTCTATTCATCAGCTCTCCTACAGACTTGCGCGTTTCCCTCGGAACATTATACCCAGAGAGACAATGGACGCTCATTGGTGGAAAATGGTTTCACATGTTTGTCCAGTCACCCTCATGTATGTTTTTTGTGGCATCTCTAAAAAAAATACCGGGATGGTTCCTTTGAAAAGGACATTGCTGATTTCCTTCCGGAATACAAGCTTGTGGCCTGTCTCCAACTTCCTCTTCGTTAACAGAAATTTACTCTTCCTTCTTGTATTACTTCCTTCTTCCCTTGTATCTTCAGAAGCAGTATCACAAAATCAAACATCAATTAGTCAAAATTTAATTGATAAATGTCAAAATATCTGCATTGATGTTCTTCCACACTCTTACAGCTGTTTTTGCTTTATTACAAATACTGATTTTAAAATAATTTAATTTCATTAATTGTGCATAGGAGTCTTCGTTAGTCATATAGGGTACAGTATACGCGAGATACGTGTACATCTCTTTGCAGTGAAGTTACCAGAATGGGCTGCATTCCAAATGAGGGTCTGACAAAGTTTCAGATTCATTGTGACGTCCAAGAAAGTCCAGGAGAGGAAATCCCATTGTAACGGGCATGTAGTGAGATTTGACTGTCGGTGATGACAGTAGATGGCTCCGTATAAAGATGACGAAAGAAGAGGGGGATCGACTATTTTCGAAAGAGAAACAACTGATGGAGTAGGACGTGTACAAGTGCCGACCCTGCATGAGACAGAGAAAAATTCTGCAGAATAAAAGTACGCAGAGTAACTGAGAATATGCACACTTCTTTCCCTGGAGTTTCGAATAGCAATCTGGCTATGATGAGCATGACAGTATCTACATATTCTGACTCTTTACCTAATGATCTTTCCACCTCGTAAATCTCCAAACATTTCTCTGCATCTGTCTGTGCAGGCACTACATGCGATGCATGAATTTGGCATCATTTTAAACGCTGACGCGATACGTTGGCGAACGAGCTTTCGTCTGCCACGTAGCACATACAGTGACAGAAAGAAATATGCCTGCACTAGCTGTCAGTTCTCAGACTTGTCATGAGTGTCTGTCAACAGCTTGAAGATTATGAATGATTTACACACAGTTACTTCACCGATCTTCACGAAACCCAGAGCTGTAACACTGATTTTTCGAAATACCCCTGCTTTTCTCTAATCTCTGAACTGAATAACTCTGCCTGTTATGGAAGGACTCAGTCTTACGTGGTCCCCCACCACGGTACAACTTGTCATTTCTCTACATACTCAGCACAGTGCTAGAGGTGAGGTAAGCGATAAGTGAAAGACAAAATCCTACTACCTTCTGAGTATCGAACACAGAACTTCTGGACTTGTAGCCTGACACCCATATAGCGGGTTTTTAATTTTCAGTTATTTCATTCATTTATCAAAGTAGCGTAACCTGTCTATTTGATTCATTTGTCTACCCGTTTTTAACACTTACCGTTGACAAAGTTAAGGCTGTTAGTGTAGACATTACTCCTTGACGTACGTGTCCATCAATGCACGTGCGCTAACGGGATACAGAGTCCTTAGCACCCACCAGTCTAAGACAATGGGTCTCTTCAAAGCACAATGACCTCTTTTTGTTTTATGCTAAGCTGCCTATGAGTATGTTTACGTCGGAGCTGTGGTAATCGTTAAGAGCGTCTAAGAGAGCAGCAACGAAAGTAAAGCGTGCTCTTAGCTTTCATGAGGAGTTCATAACGGAGTTTTGACATCAGTGTGGGAGAAAGTACTCAGTAATTTTTGATTTGGAATGCAGGCCACTGTAGTCCTAAATGTGTAACATAAACTTTTCCATTTGTTTCGTACTGCATTTACTGGAAAATAAAACGAAGTGCGATCTTGAAAAACACACTGCTTAACTATAAATACACAATAAATTGAAAAAGGAATTAATGAATTTTACTAAATTTGGGTTCCGTTTCACATAAATTTATACTGGACAGTCATTCAGGTGCGTAGCGTTTTGTTTTCTGTTAGGGTTATAATTGTTGCGAAACTCATAAACTTGCATGGTAAGATGGTGAGTAACGCAATCAAATACAGATAGGTATACTTTCAAAACTGCTTTATTTTAATCCCATAAGCGGTTCCGGCTATTGTAAACGAAAACATGGTATTCAATGAACTGTGGATGAAAACCGACCAACAGGCATTGCATGCATTGATCAAACATGATAGTGCATTGAGAATGGCTAGTTTCTAGCTGAAATCTAGATCTGCCAATAAAACTTAAAAAGGACGACTGACAGCTGAAATCTATTATTTACAAAAATATGGAATGTAAAGTGCATGTCTGAGCCCAAATATATGAAGAATATTATGAAGTGTTTGTGTTGCACAGTGATTTACTTGGAATGTGTGTGCTGTTTGCACTGCAACAGTTTATATATTGTCCTGAAGAAGCGTAAGGACCATGGCAAGACAAAGTGGCGTCTACTGGAGCATTTTCCAGGAGCGTATTGTTGCTGATGAAGACATTAATGTAATCGGAAACGTTAGCTATCTGACGAGGGGCATAATAGACCGAAACCGGTTATGGCATCGAAATAAAGCATCTTTAAAAGCATTTGTGGCTGGTTGCGCTATTCACCAAATGGCCTTCACGACAGCAGATTACACGAGATTCAGCACGGATAAAATAAGATTACATTGGAAGATTTTCAACTGCTGCTCCTATCTAGAAAACTGGGTAGCGATGTATATAGATGGACTTTTTGTTCCCAGATACATAGTATGGATATCAGGTATATAATACGTCGTAGTGTAGTACATATACGGCAGCAAATATTCAGTATGTTTTCAAAACCAGTCTTTGTCGGAATTCAGTTAATGTTATTTGTTGCAATTATTATGGAGAAAAATGCAGAAGAATCAGTTTCTTCTCAGACGTTTCAGTAATGTTCTTCCATCCGATTGAGATCTTGTCAAGTATCCCAGAGAACCGCCATGAGCCAGTTAGCCAAACAGAATTGAAATTTTGTAAAGTCAATGGAGTTCTCAGTTTATTATATGAGGAGGAAAGTTGGACGCTGAGAAATAAAGAGTTACGGCAACTATAAGCATCAGATATGAAATTTCTAAAATATCTGAAAGAGTTACTACGGAATACAAAATTAGAAACTAGGCAATAAGAGAAAATTACGGATACAACCAGTAGCCCAAAAGGCGATCTAATACAAAGAAAAATGGAGATAATATGTACTTCGCATGCCGCCACAAAGACTCCCTAAACCTGCAGCGGGTTATTAACCAAGAAGCAAGAGTAGTGTAGGAAGAGATTCTGAGACCGCAACATGCTCTAGGATTAACCCTGGAGTGGGCAGAAAAATAACGATGCGCTTGTGGTTGTCTAAGAGTATTTAAAGTTAAATAAACAAAATAAATATTTACGTATACTTACGTGTATTTTTTATTTTATTAACATTTAATTCCACAATTTGTCGGAAACAGTCTACTGTGCCACACTGCAGGCCTGAAAAGAATTTCAAACTTAAGATGTGCGTAAACGATACTAGCGAAGTAAACTCAAACAGGGATTAAGGACTCTCGCATAGCTGCTGCTAAGAGTGGTTCAGAGTGACGAAGCAATATAAACACTGGTTTGTGAATGCTGTAGTATTTACGCTCTCGTCGATTATCGCAGCTGCTACATAAACGTACCCTAGCACTCCGGGAGACGTTCGTCTCATGTCACACAAAGAGTAAAATCTGAATTGATCTACAATCAGAATAAGCTGCAGTGTACTTTTCTGAAACACTTTAGGCTGGTTTAAAATAATTTTGGAATACCTAGTGTTAAGCTCCCCTCCACTCCCCGGGGAGACATAACAGTTACACCAGAAGTTTTCGAGTTTTCGCTTGAGCTGACAGCCCCATTTTGCGCATAATATTTCGATGGCAGGTCGAGACGTATTCTGTACATGGTCCGAGCACAGCTCTTAGGTGTGCTCAGCGGCTGGTCTCAACGCAGTGAAGTATTACAGCATCTTTGCGGGATATTTTTCTGCATGTTGCGATTCCGTTTAAGTTCACAACCTTCCAGTTTCTCGATACAGTTTGAGTAGTTTATGGTGTGTGCTTTACATATGATTTTCCGTTGTTATGATCCATTCATCTCTTCTATTCATTAGGTGCTGATTATCTAATCAGTAGGCCCGCCCATTTTATATACGTACGACTGAATTAGTGTGCGAGTGTCCGGATATTACGGGTTTGGGACTGGCATGCCTTCATGTAAAAATATCCAATAGTGCATCAAACGTTTTTGACTTGTTGTAGCTATGCTATTGCGAGTCCCTTGGCTTGTGGTGCATCAATTACAATGAACGGTAGTGGATATGGTGTATCAGTTGGACACGAAAGTCCGCTGCATCCACCTGCACTTCGGCTGCGTATCCCAGGACTGATAGGAGGAATTTCTTGAAAAAATTTTCAGGTTACATTGATCTACGGTTCAGTAGTGAGGTGAGGCACTTGAGGTGACTGGTGTCCTCCTCCGCAGTTTCAGTGTGTACCAGTAACACGAACTGAGCGTTCAACGTTCTGCTCCGTCACACTGGATTTCAATGAACATGGACGGATTGTAGACCGGCCGGGATGTTCCGACGCTAGAAGGCTTGGCTTTTGTCAGGTGTTAACAGTCTTATAATTGGATGCCATCAGATTCTCTGTCTAGCCTACGGACATTATCAGGCCGTTGTCAACATTTAAAGAGCTCCCATTTATTACACCAAGTAGAAATTTTGTCCCTCTTTCTGCATTCTCTTACGATTGTACAATGACGATATTTTCGTTTAGACAACATCAGTGACACCGATCAATAAAGAATAGGCAATATTGGTTGCAGAATTGTTTTTTTAATTTAATTTGTGACGCATTTCACTCGCACAGGAGCATCATTAGACATCTGGGGGAATAAACAAGTTTCCTCAGTACAAATTTACTAACCAGGGAGTAGCTAAATAAAGCTGCTGGGAAACCACGACTCGAGTTGCGAAAAGAGCTAACCAAAAACATATTCCCTGGGTAAAAACACTCCAATACCACTGGAAAGTGTACAGAAAGTCAACCAATCGCCAAAAATGATACGTCGTCCAATTAAATTTACAGGACACATCCACCGAGTAAAAACACTCGAGGACTATTGGAAAGAATACTCTTTCCAGTGGTTCTCGAGTGTTTTTACCCGCTGAGTTTGCCTTTAGTTACACTCGTTTCACACCTAGTGTAGTGGTTTCCCAGTTGCTTTATTTACCAGGCAATCTAGCCTCATAGCTGATTTCTGGCTCTTAAATTTGTACTCAGGAAACTTGTTTTTTCCTTCAGTTGTCTCATGATGCGCCTGAGCGAGTCAAACGAGTCACAAGTTAAATAAATAAATAAAAAACTACACTACTGGCCATTAAAATTGTTACATCAACAAGAAATGCAGATGATAAACATGTATTCATTGGACAAATATATTATACTAGCACTGACATGTGATCACATTTTCACGCAATTTGAGTGCATTGATCCTGAGAAATCAGTACCCAGAACAACCACTTTTGGCCATAATAACTGCCTTGATACTCCTGGGCATTGAGTCAAACAGAGTTTGGATGGCGTGTACAGGTACAGCTGCCCATGCAGCTTCAACACGATACCACAGTTCATCAAGAGTAGTGACTGGCGTATTGGGACGAGCCAGTTGCTCGGCCACCATTGACAAGACGTTTTCAATTGGAGAGAGATTTGGAGAATGTGCTGGCCAGGGCAGTAGTCGAACATTTTCTGTATTCAGAAAGTCCCGAACAGGACCTGCAACATGGGGTCGTGCATTATCCTGCTGAAATGTAGGGTTTCACAGGGATCGAATGATGGGTGGAGCCACGGGTCGTAACACATCTGAAATGTAACGTCCACTGTTCGAAGTGCCGTCAATGCGAACAAGAGGTGACCGAGACGTGTAACCAATGGCACCCCATACCATCACGCCGGGTGATACTCCAGTATGGCAATGACGAATACACGCTTCCAATGTGCGTTCACTGCGATGTCGCGAACCACGGATGCGACCATGATGATGCGGTAAACAGAACCTGGATTCATCCGAAAAAATGACGTTTTGCTATTCGAACACCTAGGTTTGTCGTTGAGCACACCATCGGAGGCGCTCCTGTCTGTGATGCAGCGTCAAGGGTAACCGCAGCCACGGTCTCCGAGCTGATAGTCCATGCTGCTGCAAACGTCGTCGAACTGTTCGTGCAGATGGTTGTTGTCTCGCAAACGTCCCCCTCTGTTAACTCAGGGATCGAGACGTGGCTGCACGATCCGTTACAGCCATTCGGATAAGATGCCTGTCATCTCGACTGCTAGTGATACGAGGCCGTTGTGATCCAGCACGGCGTTCCGTATTACCCTCCTGAACCACCGATTCCATATTCTGCTAACAGTCATTAGATTTCGACCAACGCGAGCAGCAATGTCGCGATACGATAAACCTCAATCGCGATAGGCTACAAACCGACATTTATCGAAGTGGGAAACGTGATGGTACGCATTACTCCTCCTTACACGAAGCATCACTCAACGTTCCACCAGGCAACGCCGGTCAACTGACGTTTGTGTATGAGAAATCGGTTGGAAACTTTCCTCATGTCAGCACGTTGTAGGTGTCGCCACCGGTGCCAACCTTGTGTGAATGCTCTGTAAAGCTGATCATTTGCATATCACAGCATCTTCTTCCTGTCGGTTAAATTTCGGGTCTGTAGCACGTCATCTTCGTGGTGTAGCAATTTTAATAGCCAGTAGTGTATTTTGCAACTGAGAGTGCCTATTCATTTTTGAACAGCTGTACCATTAGCCGAAAGATGGAGTGGTGTGATTTTCACCGTGATCAATAGGATAGAGTTACTGGGGTGGGGAAAAGGCTCTTGTTTTACCTCGTAGAATACCCAATAGAGATACACCACCACTATTACTTCATAATTTAACTGGAATCTAGTCACTGAACACATCGCTTGCAGTAAGAAAGAAATGGAAACGTCAGCTCAACTGGAAATCTGGAAATGTGTAATCAGTCACATTGACGAGGCCTCATAAATTGCAGTAGTATCCTATAGAAGCGTGCGCCGTGTGCGTAGTGGGGAAGTAAGTCAAAGTGGTTCAGCACTGAGGCCGAGAGGAGGGAAGGGTGTGCCTGCGAGTCCAGATGCAGGAAACGGCGGAGACTGGGCAGAAACGAGCGTGAGAGAGAAGTGATGGATGGTATCCTGGGGACAAACGCTGTTGTAGATTGCGGCGTGAGCTCCGAATGTAAACGAAGCCATCGCGATTCTGCGCACGTCGAGCCAGCGCCATCCGTCTGGCCGCCGCCGGTTTCCGGCCACAGCAGCGGCCACACGTTTCCCCCGGAACGCCATACGCAAAATCCACAATTTTCACCATTCACTGTTGTGCTGATGCTATTAGAAGCTACTCCTTAAATACAGCTGCAGTTATCCTGTCCCATTTCGGGACATCATTATTTCTTACGTCGAAGACACATTCAACAGTGCGGCGTCATGTTGGAGGTCTTGGAGCATCTCAGTCAGCGTTCCCCTACATTTAGAATGTCCCTCTCAAAAACTCGTCCTTCTGCGAACCTACATCAGTCAGATGGGAAGGGCAATACACAATCAATCGAGAACATCCCTTTTGGCAGGGTGAACCAGCATCCCATTGCCACCTACCCTGTGGAAAAACCTCTGGCAGTAGTGTTCGGAAATCAT
The DNA here is from genome assembly GCF_021461385.2 of Schistocerca piceifrons. Lineage (NCBI taxonomy): Eukaryota > Metazoa > Arthropoda > Insecta > Orthoptera > Acrididae > Schistocerca > Schistocerca piceifrons. The sequence goes on from NC_060140.1 coordinate 307,332,724, forward strand.
AGAAGGAAACATCAGTTAAAATGGGCGTTTGCGTCAGGCCTGTGTGATTGCTCCTTCAGCCAATTAATCAAGCGGACTGATGACAGTAAGTGGAATTCCAGATTCTAGTCCCAATCTGGCACAAATTTTCAGTTGTCACTGCGCATTTGTTGCTTGAGATTTTAGAGGGTTGATGGATAGGTACCACTGTTCACATCAGGAGACAGAGCTCGAGGGATCGTTGGGCTGAATAGAGGAAGTATAGGTGGTATGGATGGATCCTCGTTTACTTCAATTTATGGTTTAATATAGTAGCGATGGGAGACGTGTATGTGATGCATAACACAAAGAACACGTCTCATTGCAAAAAGAATTTGACTGTGGTGCCCAATACAAGAGCGTGTCTCTTTACTTTGTAAATATCATAGTTCCTCAAATTTAAGTGATCCTTGTAAGGGGTACTATTATCGACAATAGTATGACGTAGTAAATACTATCACTTACGCATCGTTGGTTCCTGAAACTTTCGAAACTGAGCGCATCTTTCGGCAGGAGCATTGCCTTGCTGTTTTGTTCAACAACGGCCAAGCGCTGCCGGTCTCCCGCCACACTGCGAGTTGGGGAATCGTTGTTTCGGTTCCTTGAGAAACGGCCCATTTAGACAAGGCATCAAAATTATTGGAATAATTTGCTAAAGTAATGAATTATGAGTTTCGAAGTATTATGTCGATATGCATCGAATTTTCTCATTTTGGAAAGACCGAAGGAGCGATCTCTTTTACCTTCTAAAAACATTCAACAGGTAAGATCACATAACAACCGATTTCGACCGACTTTGCTGTCATCTTTGTAAATGCTTTGGTCTGAAACGTGTTCATTTTACGTTGGACCTCCCGCCAAGCTGTCCTGATTTTTATCCACATGACAGCTTGGCGTGTGGTCCATGGTTGGGCCTAGGTATTCTTAGAAACTGAAAAAGTCCGTAAACGAAATAAAGATGGTCACTTAAATTTGAGGAACAATGATATTTACAAAGTAGAGAGACATGTTCTTGTATTGGGCAACACAGTCAAATTCTTTTAGCAATGAGACGTATTCTCTGTGTTATGTATCACATACACGTCTCCCATAGCTACTATACTAAACCATAAATTGAAGTAAACGAGCATCCATCCATACCACCTATACCTCCTCTATTCAGCCCAACGATCCCTCCAGCTCTGTCTCCTATTGTGAACAGTGGTACCTATCCATCAACCCTCTAAAAACTCAAGCAACAAATACACAGTGACAACTGAAAATTTGTGCCAGATTGGGACTCGAATCTGGAATTCCACTTACTGTCATCAGTACCTTTCACTAACTGGCTGAAGGAACAATCACATAGGCCTCACGCAAACGTTTATTTTCACTGATGTTTCCATCTATGATTTCCGAACACTACTGCCAGAGGTTTTTCCACAGGGAGTGAGCACAGGCGGTAATCAATTCGCGGCCGTGAACAGCGCCGGCAGGCAATGGGATGCTGGTTCACCCTGCAACAAGGGATGTTCTCGATTGATTGTGTATTGCCCTTCACAACATTTGAATGACATGCAGTGGCATCGCGATCTACGAAGACCAGGCTGAATGGAACATACGCCCCAGTTCATTTAATTTATGCTGCTCGTTGTTGCGTTGTTAATACGAGGGGCGTTCAGAAAGTAAGCTCCGATCGGTCGCGAAATGGAAACGACTATGAAAATCCGATAAAGCTTTGCACAGATGTGTTGGGTAGTGTCTATAGTATAACCCCAGTTAGCACCACGTCGCTCTTCTCATTTCTGAGCTCGCAGTGAGTGCGTAAAGATGTCTAGAAAATAGTGTCTGCCGCCAAGTACGAGGGCCTGGTGAGAAATTTCGCCTGAAGCTATGCAGCTAACATTACATAACTGTCGTGCTGTTTCTTCTTCAAGACAATTCTCAGCCGCATTCTGCAGGGGCAATGAAGATGCTCCTGCATCGTTTTCAAATGGAAATGTGAGATTACCCACAATACAGTACGCAATTGTCTCCCCCTGAGTTTCATCTCTGGTCACATGAACCGCTGTCTTTGAAGACAACATTTTGACACAGACAACGAGGTGTAGGCCAGCGTGGAGAATTGGCGGCAAACACTGGCGGCTGCCTTCTATGATGAGGCTATTGAAAAGTTGGTACAACGCTATGACAAAAGTCTAAGTCAGAACGGCGACTACGTAGAGAAGTAGCTGAAAGGTGTAGCTAATTGTTACAAGTAAAACATTTCTGATGTTCACTGTGGTTTCAATTTGGCAATCAATCGGAGCTTACTTTCTGAACAGGCCTCGTATGTAAATTCTTTCTAGGTCCAAAATTAGTTTTATTAGCGGAGAACTGGCTAACCACACACTTCGAACTTACTGATAATGCTTTAAGACCAGAAACAATCTAGGACTACTCTGGAATCAAAAACCCACATTGTTTCATTTGCAAAAACCTAATTTCATTCTACATGTCGGCGGATACTAAGCTTACAACAACACACTGCTCAGTAATTTATAATGGCATAGTGACTATTCGTCAAAGAGAACAGAGATCGTAAATAGACAGGAAAAAAAATGTATACTGTCTTTGAATCTGAATTTCCCCTTTTGTTGAAACAGATAGGACCTTTTTTTTCGGGTAATAATTCAGAGTGCACTGAAAAACATAGAAACGCTTTCATTTGTTGCAGGCTTGTAAATAAACGTGGCGTTATCATTGGACGAATGGAAGTGGGTGCTATAGTGTTATTGCATAAGAGAATGTGAGTCAGGTATGACAGTGTTGGAGAATAGAATTTGGAACACCACTTCCTTTCACGGTTAATAATTAGAAGAATCCGAGACAAGGCTGAAGTCGAAGAGACGGTGCATGCAGGGAAGAAGGGACGTAGTGAAAGAAAGAGACGTTCGCAGATAACGGAAGTGTTGCTGCGGTAATTCAGGCGAAGACACAATCCCCGAAAAAGTCAATGAGGCAATGCTCTCGTCAGACAGGAATGAACAAAATTAGAGTTCACAGAAGTATGAGAACTCAGAGTTGGAAGCCTTACATTTCGAAACTTCTCCATTCTCTGAATGAGGATGATTCCGATGGCCGGCCGCTGTGACCGAGCGGTTCTAGGCGTTTTTGTCCGGAACCGCGCTGCTGCTACGGTCGCAGGTTCGAATCCTGACTCGGCATGGATGTGTGTGATGTCCTTAGGTTAGTTAGGTTTAAGTAGTTCTAAGTCTAGGGGACTGAAGACCTTAGATTTTAAGTCCCATAGTGCTTAGAGCCATTTGAACCATTTGATTCCGATGGACGAGTTAAATTTTGCGAGTGGTTCATCAAACTGTGTGAAGAAGGTTAACGTTTCCAAGATTTAATTCTTTTCTCAGATGAGGCGACATTTAAATTCAATAATTGTGTTTACTGTTCTAAGGAAAATCCATACCAACTCAAATTGAAAGGATTGTGACAGATGACTCTTACTTAGAAATGAGCATTATCAGTTCCAACAAGATGAGGCGCCACCTGACTTTCAACGATATGAGGAAATTTCTCAGTCACACATTCCCATCTATATGGATTGGATGAATGTCGATCGCCTGATTTACGCTTTTATACTTTTTGGAAACATTATGGACTCGTGACAGCGGCTGATCAAACAGTATGTAGAACAAAATCCAAATAACAGCCGTATTTCGGACAGTTCTTACCATTTTTCTTTACCTTAATAGTTTCGCCACTCCATTGGTATCATGCTCAGGCCCCTAGGCACATAGCGAATGGATGTACTACAAAGCTCGGTGCAATACAACAGGAGTCATCAAATCTGTTGTCTAGCCGTAGAGGTACTCACTTTAGAAAAAATAGTCACGGACTTCAGATTTATTTGATGACTCCTGTTGTATTACACCGAGCTTTGTGATACATCCGTTCGCAGTCTTCATACGGTCTGAGGATGGCACCAGGAGAGTGCCGAAACTGGGAGCTTAAAGAAAAGTAAGAATTATTGAAATTGGGCTGTTGTTTGAATTGTTTTCTACTTATCTTTAGACTTCGGTCTCTGTTTTACTACCAGGAACACAGTGTAAGCCGCAAAACTGCAAACACTGGCTGAAGTAAGAGAGCAAATTGAGCAAGCTCGCGATAGTAACATATTAATACATTTGGACAGCCGCTCTGCTTTTAAGTCGTTGATGGTGCATTTGAGTGGATCTTAATGTGCATACCACTTCAAAACCTTTTTCATTTTTATTTTCTTTAATTAAAGAGGTATTCACTTCCAAAAAGAATACACATTACTTTGAGACCCCTTGTATTTAGATTATCAAAAGGTAATCAAAGTGAAAAAGATGCGTCATTCCATTTTCGTGATTCGGGGAAGCGGCGCTACTGAGGGAACTCAGGGGCCAGCTGCTTAAAACTGCCTCGCTCTCAGTTCAGTCGGAGGATCTGACTGAAATGTCACGATATGTCAGCCTCGGGAAAAACCACTGCACGAGCAGCATTATTGCTACCAGGTGTAGTAAGACTGCCAGCCGGAGTGGCCGTGCGGTTCTAGGCGCTACAGTCTGGAGCCGAGCGACCGCTGCGGTCGCAGGTTCGAATCCTGCCTTGGGCATGGATGTGTGTGATGTCCTTAGGTTAGTTAGGTTTAATTAGTTCTAAGTTCTAGGCGACTGATGACCTCAGAAGTTAAGGCGCATAGTGCTCAGAGCTATTTGAACCATTTGTAGTAAGACTGTTACTGACGTGGAAAACACACTCCTCCTGGAGTCGCCCTAATATGGGAAACAAACGAACTTCGACCACCGAATTTGGTTCACATTCTCCACTATTGAGACCCGTAGTCTTCCTCCCCCCCCCCCCCCGAACCCCCCCCCCCCCCCCCCCCCCCACAGAAGCTGTTGATCAACAAGTGCCTATGGTTAAATCTAAGTGTAAGATTCCGCGGCGTTGTCACTGGCAATAAAATTCTTCTGGCCGTTAACTGCCTTTTTTTTTTTGTCATCAGTCTACTGACTGGTTTGATGCGGCCCGCCACAAATTCCTTTCCTGTGCTAACCTCTTCATCTAAGAGTAGCACTTGCAACCTACGTCCTCAATTATTTGCTTGACGTATTACAATCTCTGTCTTCCTCTACAGCTTTTGCCCTCTGCAGCTCCCTCTAGTACCATGGAAGTCATTCCCTCATGTCTTAGCAGATGTCCTATCATCCTGTCCCTTCTCCTTATCAGTGTTTTCCACATATTCCTTTCCTCTGCGTAGAACCTCCTCATTCCTTACCTTATCAGTCCACCTAATTTTCAACATTCGTCTATAGCACCACATCTCAAATGCTTCGATTCTCTTCTGTTCCGGTTTTCCCACAGTCCATGTTTCACCACCATACAATGCTGTAATCCAGACGTACATCCTCAGAAATTTCTTCCTCAAATTAAGGCCGGTATTTGATATTAGTAGACTTCTCTTGGCCAGAAATGCCTTTTTTGCCATAGCGAGTCTGCTTTTGATGTCCTCCTTGCTCCGTCCGTCGTTGGTTATTTTACTGCCTAGGTAGCAGAATTGCTTAACTTCATTGACTTCGTGACCATCAATCCTGATGTTAAGTTTCTCGCTGTTGTCATTTCTACTACTTCTCATTACCTTCGTCTTTCTCCGATTTACTCTCAAACCATACTGTGTACTCATTAGACCATTCCGTTCAGCAGATCATTTAATTCTTCTTCACTTTCACTCAGGATAGCAATGTCATCAGCGAATCGTGTCATTGATATCCTTTCACTTTGTATTTTAATTGCATTCCTGAACCTTTCTTTTATTTCCATCATTGCTTCCTCGATGTACAGATTGAAGAGTAGGGGCGAAAGGCTACAGCCTTGTCTTACACCCTTCCTAATACGAGCACTTCGTTCTTGATCGTCCACTCTTATTATTCCCTCTTGGTTGTTGTACATATTGTATATGATCCGTCTCTCCCTATAACTTACCCCTACTTTTTTCAGAATCTCGAACAGCTTGCACCATTTTATATTGTCGAACGCTTTTTCCAGATCGACAAATCCTATGAAAGTGTCTTGATTTTTCTTTAGCCTTGCTTCCATTATTAGCCGTAACGTCAGAATTGCCTCTCTCGTCCCTTTACTTTTCCTAAAGCCAAACTGATCGTCACCTAGCGCATTCTCAATTTTCTTTTCCATTGTTCTGTATATTATTCTTGCAAGCAGCTTCGATGCATGAGCTGTTAAGCTGATTGTGCGATAATTCTAGCACTTGTCAGCTCTTGCCGTCTTCGGAATTGTGTGGATGATGTTTTTCCGAAAGACAGATGGTATATCGCCAGACTCATATATTCTACACACCAACGTGAATAGTCGTTTTGTTGCCTTACCCCAATGATTTTAGAAATTCTGATGGAATGTTATCAATCCCTTCTGCCTTATTTGACCGTAAGTCCTCCAAAGCTCTTTTAAATTCCGATTCTAATACTGGATCCCCTATCTCTTCTAAATCGACCCCTGTTTCTTCTTCTATCACATCAGACAAATCTTCACCCTCATAGAGGCTTTCAATGTATTCTTTCCACCTATCTGCTCTCTCCTCTGCATTTAACAGTGGAATTCCCGTTGCACTCTTAATGTTACCACCGTTGCTTTTAATGTCACCAAAGTTTGTTTTGACTTTCCTGTATGCTGAGTCTGTCCTTCCGACAATCATATCTTTTTCGATGTCTTCAAATTTTTCCTGCAGCCATTTCGTCTTAGCTTCCCTGCACTTCCTATTTATTTCATTCCTCAGCGACTTGTATTTCTGTATTCCTGATTTTCCCGGAACATGTTTGTACTTCCTCCTTTCATCAATCAACTGAAGTATTTCTTCTGTTACCCATGGTTTCTTCGCAGCTACCTTCTTTGTACCTATGTTTTCCTTCCCAACTTCCGTGATGGCCCTTTTTGTAGATGTTGATTCCTCTTCAACTGTACTGCCTACTGCGCTATTCCTTATTGCTGTATCTATAGCGTTAGAGAACTTCAAACGTATCTCGTCATTCCTTAGTACTTCCGTATCCCACTTCTTCCTGACTAATGTCTTGAACTTCAGCCTACTCTTCATCACTGATCTGAGTCTATATCTGCTCCTGGGTACGCCTTACAATCCAGTATTTGATTTCGGAATCTCTGTCTGACCATGATGTAATCTACTTGAAATCTTCCCGTATCTCCCGGCCTTTTCCAAGTATACCTCCTCCTCTTGTTATTCTTGAACAGGGTATTCGCTATTACTAGCTGAAACTTGTTACAGAACTCAATTAGTCTTTCTCCTCTTTCATTTCTTGTCCCAAGCCCATATTCTCCTGTAACCTTTTCTTCTACTCCTTCCCCTACAACTGCATTCCAGTCGCCCATGACTATTAGATTTTCGTCCCCCTTTACATACTGCATTGTCAATACATAAAATTGTCCGACGTTTCGGCCTCTAACGCAAGTGGCCTTCCTCAGGGCTGTTCTCAGTTCACTGCTGGATGAGAGAGACTTTAGAGGGGGAGGAAGCTGTTTACGTAATTTGATAGACTACTTGCGGATAGTAGGAGGAGTGTTAGGCCTATGGTATCCTGCCGGGGGATTTCTTCCCTTAGCTAGTTTTGGTCCACCCCAGATGATCGATTGTGGCAGAATTATTCTTCTCAGGAAGGCATTGCCTTGTCAATCGGGAGGTGCGCGAAGGCTGGCGTGGGAAGTGGACTAACAACTTCACACAGCCTCTTTTTATTCTTACTATTTATTATTCCTTGTAGGCCGGCCGGAGTGGCCGTGCGGTTCTAGGCGCTACAGTCTGGAACCGAGCGACCGCTGCAGTCGCAGGTTCGAATCCTGCCTCGGGCATGGATGTGTGTGATGTCCTTAGGTTAGTTAGGTTTAATTAGTTCTAAGTTCTAGGCGTCTGATGACCTCAAAAGTTAAGTCGCATAGTGCTCAGAGCCATTTGAACCATTTATTCCTTGTAGAATTTCTGATGAGACAAGCTAAAAGGTACCAGTACCCCAATAATCCTGTAAAAATGATTGCTTTTTCACCACGTGCTGGCCATTTATTTATTTATTACCATATTGATTAAACCAGTTGCCTTGGCTTCTAAAATGGATTGCAATCTACACAATGTCTTTGCAAAACGTACGTCGTACAAGTAGTTCCACAGATATCATTACTTACAAAAAAAGAGACAAAAAAACGGATAATGCGGATAAGACTCTCGTGGGGGGCGGGGGCCGGGGGGGGTGGGGGGGGGGGGTCCGAGCAAACTTCATTATATAGATATTTCATCTACACGTTTTCATGAGTGAGTTTGCGGTATCAAAATATGTGGCATAAATAGCCGTATCTTTTGATTTCTTTGAGCTATAATCTCATTTCTTTTTACCCAGCGAAAGGCCGGTATGTCTTAGTACTTGACATAAATTTCAACCTGATACCTCCACTCGTTCTTGAGGGAAAGAGATGTTAAGGAGAGACGTTCTTGAAAAACTCATACTGTTTAAAATATGTACCAAATCCATAATTTTGAAGGTACAACAGTAAAATTTGGTACCTTGCTTTCCATGAAATTAACACATTTACATTTTAATTTTTTTATGAAATTTAAAAATGTTGTTTTCAAAAAGCAATATAATTTGTGCTGGACAAGGATTCCAACCCGGTTCTCCTGCTTACTAGGCAGACGCGCTGACCATTGCGCCATACAGACACGGTGGTCATCGCAACTCCACGGACTACCGTAGCATGCCTCCCATCAGACCTTACTTCTCAGCCACACACTACTGATGTAGTGCCCCTTGCCCATTGTCCTCATTAGTCGCGGCGTTTCCGATTTCACGAGAAGTGGTGAAATGCCGAAAGTAATGACGATAATGGGCAAGGAGCACTACATCAATAGTGTGTAGATAACTTGAGACTTTAGATCTGACACGAGGCGTACTAGTCAGTGCAGGTACGCTGATCACTGCGTCCGGATGGCGCAGTGGTCAGCGCTTCTGCCTAGTAACGCCGGCACGGTAGCTCAGCGTGTACGGTCAGAGGGTAGCTACCCTCTGTAATAAAAAGACTGAGTGAACGGATCAACGAACGACTTCAACGGGTGTCATGAGACGTCCGCCCCGAGCATATACAACGAACAAAATAGAACAAAATGAGATCAACAAAGAATTAGAAAAAAAAGGTAAGCAGGAGATCTGAGTTCGAATCCCGGTCCAGCAAAAATTTTCAAGTTTCCCCACAGGTTTAAAAGAATGCCCACTGGCAGCTAACGTCATTAATTTTTTTGTGTCCTGATTCATAGTGGCTGCAGGAACAAAATGGTGTTTGTTCTTTCGGATCTGTGCGACAGAACAGACACCACATTTTCATACCTCGTTACCTGGTCAGGCAAAATAAGAAAGGCGCATGGGTGGGCAATATAGCAGACTGACACAAGGTCACGGTATACGGGCCTGTATCCTGGTAATTACGGAGCGGCAGGATTTAGCACTGGCTAATATCGCGAGTTGCCTAAAGCGGCCACGCGTCACGGGAAACCCTGTCGGCCAGGAATAGCCCTAAGTTTACATGCGGCCGTGCCGCCACAGCCGCCGCCGTCGCCGCCACCGCCGGAATCCGGACTACTAGTTCTTCCGACGGCGAGCATGCGACTCGCTAAATTTAGCGGTGATTTCGCGAGGCTCGCGAATACCGGGACGGGGGCAATCTACGTGAAAGCGGTTTTAAACGCGTCCGCGTTAATGGCGCCTGCTCGTATATCACGGGCACGCCCGACTGCAGAAACAAATGGAGGCCACCGCCGAAGACGCATTAGCCGTGATAACCTCATCGATCTGCCTGCCGGCGCTGTTCACGGCCGCGAGTTGATTACCGCCTCTGCTCACTCCACTCTGCGTTGGGTCAGTACTGCTGCATCAACAAAGTAGCAAGTAAAGCATGCGGTGAATGCGTTAGAACCACTTTCCTCAGTCCTTCCCCCCCCCCTTTCACACACACACACACACACACACACACACACACACACACACACACACACACTTACCAGTGCCTCATGTTTTCTTTCGACCGCGAGCAATAATGTTTGTCTGCTATATAGAACAAGTAAGTAAGTAACCTCCTATAAAAATGGTAGTCAAACTTTTTTCCTGAAGAATCAATACTGACATTGTGGCGTGGCACCTAAGGCCTCATATGTGCCGATCTGATTATTAGTTGGTAACCTACATAAATTGCACTCGTCTTCAGAAAAAAAAAAAAACAGAACAATTTGAACGAAGAGAGATAGGACGTTCATATTCGCAGGATGTTGGGTTGCTTGGTTTTTTGAGGGGAAGAAACCAAACAGCGAGGTCATCGGTCTCATCGGATTAGGGAAGGATGGGGAGGGAAGTCGGCCGTGCCCTTTCGAAGCAACCATCCCGGCATTTGTCTGGAGCGATTTAGGAAAATCACGGAAAACCTAAATCAAGATGGCCGGACGCGGGATTGAACCGTCGTCCTCCCGAATGCGAGTCCAGTGCACTAACCACTGCGCCACCTCGCTCGGTCGCAGGATGTGTACATTAGTATGTTGTACAGGAATGATTAGCATTTGAGTTACATCGGTTCAGCATGTGTCCTGTGGCCTAGTAGGCACAGGTTCTGCCATGGGCCCTGATAACTTGTTCCAGGCGTGACGGAATCTATGCGTATATGGAGCGAATCGTGTGTTGTGGTATGGTCTTCCACGCTAGATTCACCTGGTTCCAAATTCTTCTGTGGTGGTTGGCATTGCGTCACAGCACTGCACCCCTCGTTTCACCATATCCCACACATTTTCGACTGGTGACAAGTCTTGTGAACTGGCGGGCCAGGGCAGTAGGCTGACATCCTGTGACACCAAGAAGGCACGTGTTCGTGCAGCAACTGATGGTCGTGCATTGTTTTACTGAAAAATGGCGTCTGGGGCGTTGTGCAGAAACGGTATGCCTACGGGTCGCAGGATGTCATTGACGCAGATCACAACGGTCAGTGACCTGGACATGCACCAACTGTGATTTGTGGTTGTAACCAATAGCACCTCATACCATAAGACCTTGAGTTGGCACTGTATCTCTAATGCGAATGAAGACACCGTGATGCCGCTCCCCCTGTCTGCAAAGAACCAAAATGCGGCCATCATTTTCAAACAAACATAACCTGGATTCGTCCAAAAATACTATCCGATATCATCCCCAGTGACGTCATTCCATACACCATATACTATTGGCGTGTAGCATGTTTCTATGTTTCTGTAAATTCGCCAAATGTAGGCGGAGAAGTGTACGACGCACACGTAACCCATGCCTTAATAAATGGCGCCGGACTGTCCCCCTTATAATGTACAACTGATGTACTATTCCACTGCTGCGATAGAGCCGAGGAGGACGCAGATCTGCCCTTCACTGCGTGTTGGTCTTCCTGAGGGGGGTGAGGTCACCTGGGCGGTGCGACCTGACCCTTCCACTCGATTTCTACGGCCATCTCTGAACCATTCTGCATACACCCGCTGCAATGGCGAAACACTTCGTCCCACACGAGCAGAAATTTCCATGATGGATGTATCACATTCTCTCATGCCAGTAATGCTCCCTCTTTCAAACTCAGTGATTTAACGGTACGGTTCGCGCTTACGTCTACCAGGCGTCCTGAACGTCTGCTCAAGTCACACTGATCCATTACCTTCGGTTTATAGCGAGAGTCGGAGGCACAGTTTACCGTAGGTGTGATGTTGACCTTGTACACACGGGCTGACATGGTTCAAATGCTAATCATTTCTGCAGAACATACTAATGTACATGTCCTGTGAATATGAACGTCCTATCTCTAGTTGTTCAAGGTGTTCTGTTTTTCTGAACGTGAGTGTATTATGGTATGAGCCACGAACAGTGTCTTTAACTCTTCCAAGGGCGAGGTAATTTGGCAGCTAGCCCCCAAGTACTGATCGTTAGAAGTCGGCACCGTTCGGAATAATCAATCAAAAGTCAAGCTTATTATCCACAACATGGAATGGTCGAGTACAAGTTGTTACTGAAGCAGAAAAAAATCATAAAAACAGTCGAGGACTTTTATCGGAAGCTCTACAGTCAGTGACAAGTTAAAGCCTGCGTGATGAATCATAAAGATCTGTTGTGGGCGAGCGAGCGAGATGCTGAAAACTGAAGGAGAGACTCTTGAATTAGTCCTCCTAATACTATTTCATAAGTGTCTCGAAGAATGGAACTCATTCTCCTCTTCAGAAAGGTGACATCACGAACATCGAGAATTACAGGTCTATTAGTTTTTTATCTATCTATTACAAACCTCCTCTCGCTTGGTTTGATGCTCTTTGACTACGTATCTTAATTTTTTCATCTCTACTTACCTACTAAACCAATCATCATCTGTAATCTGATTTTGGATTAGCCGAGCGGTCTAGGGCGCTGCAGTCCTGGACGGTGCCGCTGATCCCGGCGGAGGTTCGAGTCCTCCCTCGGGCATGGGTGTGTGTGTTTGTCCTTAGGATAATTTAGGTTAAGTAGTGTGTAAGCTTAGGGACTGATGACCTTAGCAGTTAAGTCCCATAAGATATCACACACATTTGAACATTTTTTTTTTTTTTTTGTAATCTTATTTGCATATGGTCTTCGTCTACTTCTGTTAATTTTCCCTCTACTGCTCCATGCTGAAGTAAGTGAATTACTCCTGGACAAGAGATTGTTTCAACTTGTTCCAATACTGCGTTGTTGCCAATTTTGACTGTTAAGCAAGTAGCTATTCTCCTTTCTACTACCGATCACTTCCGTTACTGTTGTGTTTATCGTTCACTCGTATCATGCGCTGTGCATGCTGTCCTGTCTTTTCAACAATTCTAAGTCATCCTTGCCTCGATTAGATTTCGTGAATAGTAAAGTAAGCCGGCCGGATTGGCCGAGCGGTTCTAGGCGCTACAGTCTGAAACTGCGCGACTGCTACGGTCGCAGGTTCGAATCCTGCCTCGGGCATGGATGTGTGTGACGTCCTTAGGTTAGTTAGGTTTAAGTAGTTCTAAGTTCTAGGAAACTGATGACCTGAGAAGTTGATTTTAGTATTTGACAATGTGTATGTGACATTGTGATTGAAAGCCATACTGTTTTTGCTATTTTCCGCTCAACACAGATTAAATCGAAATAGTCGTTACTGACTTTACACACCCTCTGCTCAATCTTCCGAAATCCTTGGCGTATCTTTCCCATGGTCATAATTTGCACTTCCCCTGACTGACTGAGTTTTGTACATTGCACGCAGGTACATAAATGTTCTTTTTCAGCGTATGATGTAAGTTTGTGGCAATGTATGTTTACGAAATGCGAAACAGGTGCTTAGAGAGTTTCTGCTGCAAAAATTAGTTAACTATTTTGAATCATTTCAGTGAAAGCTGCTCCTATCGGAGCACAAAAAATGCGAGTATGTTCTGTTTATTTAAAAGACTAAATAAAAAGTAGGGTACCAGCTGCCTAATTCTGCCTTCATCAGCACCTCTAAAAATGTTCCCAAAAATTTTGGGATGCGGATATACTCATACTCTCCTTAACGCTCAGCTCACCTCTCACTCCCACAATCTCCTCTTTCCACTGTAACTTGCTGACACCCATTAGTCTACCGCAGTAGGTCGCACATACCCATCAACTCCCACTTCCGCTTTCTCACTTACTCCTTCTGGCCAACTCATTGTCATTATCTCTTTATGTCTCTCTGTCATTGTCTCCTGCCTCACAGCCCCAGTCCCCTTCCTTCTGTCCTACTAGTACTGTCTCCCCTCATTGTCACTGTCTCCCACTTGCTCTCCCTTACACTTTTTATCTCATTCTTTTCTTCCTACAGCTGCTGTCTCTTCTCTCTGTCACCATCTCTCTATCCCTCATTGTCATTGACTCTGTCTCTCTTTGCTTTGTGCTTCCCTTTATTCCTCTCCCAGTGGCACTGTCTCCTTCACTTTTTTCCTTGCTCTTACTCTCAGATTGGAAAGGAATAATAGAGAATTGTGAAGGTGGTTCGATGAACCCTCTGCCAGGCACTTAAATGTGATTTGCAGAGTATCCATCTAGATGTAGATGTAGATTACCATTGTCTCCTTCGCTCTTTCTATATCACAACCACTGTCTACTATCTTCGAATATCCATCACTTTTCTGTCTCTCCCTCTGTCTCCATAACTCCCAGCATGCCGAAATTTTCGGTAAAAATTTTAAGGGTGCTGATAAAGATAGAGAGACAACTGGCTCTTTTCAGTCAGAGTATTTAAATAAACTAACATATTCGCACACCATGTCCTCCGCTAGGAGCATTGTTCCACTGGTTCCATTTCTTTCCCTGTTACAGCAGGGTACGTAACTCATATGAAAACAAATGAATTTGGCAGTAAAATTTAGATAGTTTACTTACGTGAAATTGAAATCGTGCAAAACTAATTTTACACCTGAGACCGGATTTTAAGTGCACATAAATTTTGCATGTGCTTCAGAACTGCAACATAAGGCTCCCAGATGAGAAAGTGTTCGGCATATTTCTCCGTGCTACATCAGTTCGTAAACTACGTTTTCGCCTCACACCGGATAATACGTGCGAATTTTTAGGTGTACAATTAGTAACTTTGAACTTCTGTATCTCGGAAACAGATAAAGTTATGGAGGAAATTTTCAAGTGTGTTCGAGATCGGGATCGTAGGTACACACTGAAAAACTTACAGCCATTTACAGCCATCGTTTATATATTATCCTCGTCTGGGTTTTCGTCTGCTGGTAACGGCCAAAATATAGTAAAAAAAGCCCTTGTTGTGGGATTTTGCGAGGAACCGACCATGAACTAACGGTGCCTCCGTAAGACCGATCATCCTAGGCCACATCAAATGCAAAAAGAACAAATTGATTTGCTCCATTTGCCTAAGCAGGAGGAAGTGTGTAATATTGATACTTTGGCCCTGTATTGCAGGATAGTGAGACAAAGACGATGTTTCTATTGGGTATGCAAATGGTCCCTAGCCTAAGGTCTGTGCAGAACGTTTGACCCACCCCTATATCACCAACAGAACCCGAGTTATGAGGAACAAAAAATCCCGTTTATGTATGCGGCGTTTTGGAACATACAGGGTGATAATTACGGAACTATATGAAATAAAATCATCATAACTTCTGAACGCTTTGGGTTAGGAAGTTCAAACTAGCGGTTGGCCATGGAGCATGACAGGAATTAGTATGCGCTGTATGGTTTGGTTTAGCGATGAAGTCCACTTTCATTTAGATGAGTTTGTCAATACGCAAAATTGGCGCATTTGGGGGACTGTGAATCCACATTTCGCGATCGAAAGTCTCTTCACCCTCAACGGGTGACTGTGTGATGTGCAATGTCCAGTCACGGAATAACCTGTGCGGTATTCCTTGATGGCACAGTGACTACAAAACGGTACGTGAAGGTTTCGAAAGATGATTTGATCCCCATTACCCAAAGTGAAGCTTATCTCGACAAAAAGTGGTTCATGCAAGACGGAGCTCGACCCCATCGAAGTAGGAGAGTGTTTGATGTCCTGAAAGAGCACTTTGGGGACCGCATTCTGGCTCTGCGGTATCCAAAGGCCACTGGCGTGAGCCTCGATTGGCCGCCATATTCTCCAGATCTAACCACGTGCGACTCCTTTTTGTGGGGCAATATTAAGGACAAAATGTACAGCAATAAACACTTGCTGAACTGAATGCGGGCATTAAGGAGGTCATGAACAGCATCGATGTTCCACACTTCAGCGGGTCATACACAATTTCGCTATTCGTCTGCGCCACGTCATTGCCAATGACGGCTGGCATATGGAACATGTCATAACCTAAATTCGCATATCTGTAGTTACGTTTACATGAATAAAATGTGTGCACGACGTAGTTTGTGATTATTTTACTTTTTTTCATATATTTCAATAATTGTCACCCTGTCAGTAAAATTCTCTGGGTTTGAGGCCTCATTATCATCTGTAAAATTCCGACGTTTCGGCGACTGTTGCAAGGCGCCTTCCTCAGCGTGTACTGTTAACTGCTACTGAGTTAGCAGTACACCCTGAGGAAGGCCTCTTGCAACAGTCGCCGAAACGTCGGAATTTTACAGATCTATATCTACATCTACATACATACTCCGCAATCCACCATACGACGCGTGGCGGAGGGTACCTTGTACCACAACTAGCATCTACTCTCCCTGTTCCACTCCCAAATTCTACTCCCAAACAGAACGAGGGAAAAATGACTGCCTATATGTCTCTGTACGAGCCCTAATCTCTTTTATCTTATCTTTGTGGTCTTTCCGCGAAATGTAAGTTGGCGGCAGTAAAATTGTACAGCAGTCAGCCTCAAATGCTGGTTCTCTAAATTTCCTCCGTAGCGATTGATGAAAAGAACGCCTCCTTTCCTCTAAAGACTCCCACCCGAGTTCCTGAAGCATTTCCGTAACACTCACGTGATGATCAAACCTACCAGTAACAAATCTAGCAACCCGCCTCTGAATTGCTTGTATGTCCTCCCTCAATCCGACCTGATAGGGATCTCAAACGCTCGAGCAGTACTCAAGAATAGGTCGTATTAGTGTTTTATAAGCGGTCTCCTTTACAGATGAACCACATCTTCCCAAAATTCTACCAATGAACCGAAGACGACTATCTGCCCTCCCCACAACTGCCATTACATGCTTGTCCCACTTCATATCGCTCTGCAATGTTACGCCCAAATATTTAATCGACGTGACTGTGTCAACCGCTACACTGCTAATGCAGTATTCAAACATTACGGGATTCTTTTTCCTATTCATATGCATTAATTTACATTTATCTATATTTAGAGCTAGCTGCCATTCTTTACACCAGTCACAAACCCTGTCCAAGTCATCTTGTATCCTCCTATAGTTACTCAACTACTACACCTTCCCGTACACCACAGCTTCATCAGCAAACAGCGGCACATTGCTATCCACCCTATCCAAAAGATCATTCATGTAGATAGGAAACAACAGCGGACCTACCACACTTCCCTGGGCCACTCCAGATGATGCCCTCACCTCCGATGAACACTCACAATGACAATGCGACCTCAAACCCAGAAGAATTTTATTGACTGTGACAACGGCCGCGGAAGCCTGTGTTTACAATTGTCAGCCTGATGCGGTACGCATGCTGTCGCATGCATGCAGATAACACTAATTGGTAATGCTCTTAAGTAGCGTGCCTCGTTTCCTAATACAGTTAACGTCTGTATCAATAAGATGGGTTGCTAATCGTCGGTAAGAAACTTCACACGAGCACCACTGTTGACGACCGTTCAGTGTATCTGGCAGCAGCGCTCGCTCGCCGCAGAGTATACTCCGCACAGCCATCCCGGCAGTTTCGCTGCGGTGCAGCTCGTGCGCGGGCGTGGTCGCGGCTGCATGGTGCTCGCCGCTGTTTACGAGCGCAATAACGGTGGACGCCGTCGGCCCGACCGTCCCTTTACTGTACTTTACTGCGGGGCACGCTACTGGCCGCCAAGTGTCGCGCCGGCTGTCTGCTTCCTTTTTGTTAGCTCTCAGCAGCCGCAGAATGCACCGGCAGCGTGGGGATGGGTACTAGGGCCTCGCACGCATCCAGCGTCGGCCTACGCAGTGTTCGTAGCGCCTCGTGCGTTGTTCCCACTTCGGCGCTCAGACACTGCACAGCACCGATTATAATACTGCTGGGGTACCCCGGGTAATACGAGGGCTATTTTTTTCTCAAACTACGACCAGTCGCGAAATTAAAACCACAGTGAAAATCCGATTAAGCTTTGCGTAGACGTGTTGCTCCATATTTCTAGTATGCCCGTATATAGCATCACGTCGCTCTTTTCAGTTGTGCGAGCAGAATCAGATTGATGCTGAGCTGTTGGGCCTCACTTTCAAGTTGTCCACTTAACGCAACTGTCATGCGTGACACCGGAGTGCGTCAGTGGTGCAGGAACTATGAAGTAGGTAGAGTTGCGCGCTACCAGAACTACGGTTCGGTAGTTTTGATGCGGTACATAAATCAAGTAGCAAACCGCAGGATTACCGGCAGTGTTGGTAGCACTGGCAGGGAATAAAATGTTCAAATGTGAGTGAAATCTTATGGGACTTAACTGCTAAGGCCATCAGCCCCTATGCTTACACACTACTTAACCTAAACTATCCTAAGGACAAACACACACACCCATGCCCGAGGGAGGACTCGAACCTCGGTCGGGACCAGCCGCACAGTCCATGACTGGCAGGGAAAGAAAGTCCGCCGCCAGTAACTGAGTGCCTGTACGGAATGAGGGGGAGACTCAAACAGCACTGGATTGGCTACAGACGTATGGGATGGCAGCTGGAAGTGTGGTCAACTAGCGAAAATCACAATTAATTGGCACGTGGTGTGGCGCACGGTCCACCACCCCCACCTGCCTACAATAGTCAGATGAACATGGTACATTGTCGTGAACCGAAAATACCCTACGACTGATAAAAAGTACGCAATACATTTGGCGGATTCGCCTTTGTGTCAGCCGGCTGGAGTGGCCGTGCGGTTCTGGGCACTACAGTCTGGAGCCGAGCGACCGCTACGGTCGCAGGTTCGAATCCTGCCTCGGGCATGGACGTGTGTGATGTCCTTAGGTTAGTTAGGTTTAATTAGTTCTAAGTTCTAGGCGACTGATGACCTCAGAAGTTAAGTCGCATAGTGCTCAGAGCCATTTGAGCCCTTGTGTCAGCAATGCGGCGTGCTCGATACGGACGACCATCGGCTGGTCTGCGGCGAGGCATTGGCTGTCTGGACTCTCGCAAGAAAGATAATAGCGTTCATGCGGCGCACTATCTATACAGCAGTCTCTTCTGACATAGTATTTTTTCCAGAGGAAACGTATTTTCCGCGTCATAAGACAAACGCAGTGGCGTGGATCACAGGTATGACGGTCCATTACCTCTATAGAGACACACGTACGAACGTACTGAACGTCCTGGATTACTGGCAATACTTGCTAGATGGACACACAAAACTATTACTGCTATAGAAGTACAAGGATTGGTATGCCAATTTCCTAGTAACGCTTTTTGCGGACCCCCCATATACTTGGGGTGTGCCGGGTGTGCAAAGATGAGCGGCGGTGCTGTCGTTGTGAAACCTGTGGTGTCACCGCCAGACACCACACTTGCTAGGTGGTAGCCTTTAAATCGGCCGCGGTCCGGTAGTATACGTCGGACCCGCGTGTCGCCACTATCAGTGATTGCAGACCGAGCGCCGCCACACCGCAGGTCTAGAGAGACTTCCTAGCACTCGCCCCAGTTGTACAGCCGACTTTGCTAGCGATGGTTCACTGACAAAATACGCTCTCATTTGCGGAAACGATAGTTTAGCATAGCCTTCAGCTACGTCGTTTGCTACGACCTAGCAAAGCGCCATATTCAGTTACCATTGATATTGTGAATCATGTACCGTCAAGAGCGACGTTCATCATTAATGGATTAAAGTTAAGTATTCCACCAGCTACGTCCGTTTTTCTAAATTCTAATTTCCTTGTCCTGTTCCAGACCTCACGCCAGCCTGCGTGAGCTAAAACGCGTGCATTTCGGCCTCCTCTAGTAACTCGGTGTTGGCTCTCCTGCCACCCACAACAAAACCGACCAAGTGCCGGAGGTGGCCCCACTTTGATTTTGTTGTCATTTCATGCTGCATGGTAGGACGGCAGCGAGGTTTCTTCCAGGACAGTTATCATGCGTCAGGACGTACTATGTTTATTTTGTGAATAATAAAGGTTTCTGTTTCTCCTACCTTCCTTAATAAAAAAAATTATAATAAAACACTCCCGACAAAAAAGTGGTTCCCTTGAAAAAAAAATATTGTAGAGCACTTTCCCGCGAAAGGCAAAGGTCCCAAGTCCGAGAAAATAAAAAAAATAAAAAAAGTGATCAGCGCGACAGGATGTCAATCCTAAGGGCCCGGGTTCGATTCCCGGCTGGGTCGGAGATTTTCTCCGCTCAGGGACTGAGTGTTGTGTTGTCCTAATTATCATCATTTCGTCCCCATCGACGTGCAAGTCGCCGAAATGGGGTCATATCGAAAGACTTGCACCCGGCGAACGGTCTACCCAACGCGAGGCCCCAGTCACACGACAATTTTTTTAGGGAAAGAAACATAAATGAAAATGGGAGCCGACAACTTCTCTTAGTTTTTTGTTTGTTTATTTGCTTGTTTTGCGCATAATTAGAACCTCACATCGTTCAGTATTAGTCCATTCTCTATTTTATATCCTTACAAAACGCATATTACGTTTTATAAGTAATAAAAACTAATTGATCGTGCAATTTCTGTGTTTTTATGTTAACCAAAGAACTTATTTTTGATTAAGTACAATTTACATGCACAAACATTAAAAATTCTATGTAATTCTTGCAGTTATATTGTACTCAATAAAATGTTTATCATGATCAAACGCAGTAGTATCCTGTTATTCCCGATAAGTGCGAAAGTTGTTAATGAACAACAGAAACATGTTTGATGTTAGCTTGACGAGGTATTTTGATGACGTTTGATATATTTTTCTCTTGAGATTTCTTAATTTTGCCCTTTTTTTTTTTTTACAAAACTGCATTTTCTAGTGCAATATGACAAACCTGTATTTTTTATTTTTACTACAACATCTCTTTATTTCACGTCGCAAATCAACAACTTTCGAATAAGATCTGAATCAAACATTTGACAGTTTCAGTTTTTCTATAAATGCTGTTTGTTTTTAAGTAACAGAATGAATGATAACTATGTAGAACAAAAATGTTGCGTAGGTCACACAGCCCTTTATATATCTTCACTCAGTTTCTAGATTGTTCACCGCTTTCGGTTTCAAAGGGAATTTCGTAAGACACTGATCACATACGCAACAAAGCTATCGAAGTGAGGTAACGTCCAAAAGGTATGCAACACGCCTAATGTAAAGGTAATGCGGATACTAATTTAACTGACCAAGGCTACTACGAAAACTACCGTAGTCTTCAGTTACTTATGCAGTCTACGGTAGCATATAGTAGTTTTACAACTCTAGAATCAGGGTGTGCAGACGTTAGTGATGTTTGTGGTGAGGGAAGGAAGCGAGTGACAGCTGATGATCTTGTTCAGCAAGTGGATCAGGCGAGTCTAGAAAATCGCCTATGAAAAGCAATTCAGAGCAAGCGAAGACGAATGCTTTCATCAGGCATTGTCCTTTTTCATGGCAATAGTCAGACGCACATTGCAACTCCAACAAAGACGCCCCGCCGCGTGGATTAGCCGAGCGGTCTAAGGCGCTCCAGTCATGGACTGTGCAGCTGGTCCCGGCGGACGTTCGAGTCCTTCATCTGGCATGTGTGTGTGTGTGTGTGTGTGTGTGTGTGTGTGTGTGTGTGTGTGTGTGTTCGTCCTTATCATAATTTAGGTTCAGTAGTGTGTAAGCTTAGGGACTGATGATCTTAGCAGTTAAGTCCCATAAGATTTCACACACATTTAAAAAAGACGCCCCAGAAGCGTTTTCTATGGAAGTGTTTGATCAGCCACAATATAGTCCGGTCTTAGTTCCATCTTACTTTGCTCAGATGAGTAGCTGGCAGTGTGGGCAGCATTTTGGCAGAGACAACTAGCCGCAGAACAGTGTAGAAAGTTAGCAGAAAGCAGAGAACATTGAAAAGTTGTTACCAAGCTACAACAAACGTCTAAGTGGAAGAGGGGACTATATAGAGAAGTAGCTGGAAGGTATAGCTAAATGTCACAAATAAAACATTTTTGATTTTCACTGTGGTTTCCAATCTGCGACCGATCGGAGCTTAAAAAAATAGGTCTCTTAGTTAGGCATTTTCTAGATGTCCCTGAAGCACTCCATCTTCAGGCCGCAAGTGGCCCGTCAGGACCATCCGATCGCCGTGTCATCGTCAGTTGAGGATACGGCTAGGAGGGGCATGTGGTCAGCACACCACTCTCCCGGTCGTTATGATGGTTTTCTTTGACCGGAGCCGCTACTATTCGGTCGAGTAGCTCCTCATTTGGCATCACGAGGCTGAGTGCTCCCCGAAAAATGGCCACAGGGCATAGTGGCTGGATGGTCACCCATCCAAGTGCCGGCCACGTCCGACAGCGCTTAACTTGGGTGATCTCACGGGAACCGGTGTATCCACTGCGGCAAGCCGTTGCCAGACGTCCCTGAAGGATGGGAGTTAAATGGAACGAAGTACGAAGGTCGAGCAGCTACTCACGAGAAACAAAATGCTGTAGTCAGTGCTATGCAAGACTTGAAATGGTGTAAAGAGCATGAACAAATGACAGTGCACGACTGGAGACGAGCTATTTTAAGTGATGAACTACCCTATAGCATGTGGCAATCCGATGTGGTTTGTGTTTCACGAACGTCTGGAGAACGATCAAATGGTTCCAATGGTTCTAAGCACTATGTGATTTAACATCTGAGGTCATCAGTCCCCTAGACTTAGGTTAGTTAGGTTTAAGTAGTTCTAAGGACATTACACACATCCATGTCCGAGGCAGGATTCGAACCTGCGACCGTAGCAGGATCGCGGTTCCGGGCTGAAGCGCCTAGAACGGCTCGGCCACAGCGGCCGGCTTGGAGAACGTTACCCGTTGTTATGTATGGTGCCAACAGTAACCTAAGGAGAACGTGGGGACGGGAGTAGTGGTGCTTTCCGTGATTAGAGCATGGTTCACTTATCGCGCTTAAAAAGAGAATGAAGGCGTTTTACAGCGTTGTGCACTACACCCTGTCACAAAGCAGCGTCTATGAGCCAATGATTTGTGGACAATAACATTCCTGCAATGGACTGACCTGCCCAGAGGCCGGGCCTGAGCCGAATGAAACACCTTTGGGATGATTTAGAACGTCAATTTCACTCCTCACTAATTCTCTTGTTGCGGCTCTTGAGGAAGAATGAGCTGTCATCCCCCCCAAAACATTCAGGCACCTCACTGGAAATGTCCCCAGCAGAGTTTAAGCCGCGAGGAAGGTGAAGAATGGATATCAACTAACGTCCAGATATCAGACGTGTGAACGATAATTGAAAGAAAACATTCTAGGAAGGACCAAGGAACCGGTTGATAGTTAATGTGGCACTGACCCACTTTAGCCAGCTAACAAGTACAGTATTTAAAACATACCAAATAAAGGCGTTATTCGTGTACATCAGAGATCAACACATAGTCACGATTAGGTCACTCACCATAGAAACAGAAAAATTCTCAGGCGGAGAAAATGAGAACCGCGCAGAGGGCAGTGGCGTAGTGAGGAATCGCGGGGCGTGGCGAACGAAACAAGAGGCCGGAGACAACACAGCTATTACGGCGTCCCGGACGTCGTCCGCGTCATCAGGCCACAAAGAATGGGGTGGGCGGGGCAGGCATCGCGTGTAAGCAATCAAACCGAGGCGCTGGGAATAAATAACGGAAGCTTCACAGGGCAACGCCAGTCTCACGTAGCGGTCTGTCCGTCTCTCACTCGCCCTGCCTGAGGCGTGATATTGCCGAGGTTGTATCAGATCTGTTCTGCAGCACACATCCTTCCACTTGTCAGCCGATTCACTGCTTTTTGGAGGGAGTTTACTTCAAATCCTTATTTTTAGTTTCAGATGCGCGATACGGTTCCATTTTCATTTTAATGGATTCCTCGTTCACTTCTTGGTCGAATAATTCCATATTCAAGGATGAAAGGAAACGAACTTCGTTTTTTTTCGCCTAATATTTGTTCATTACTAAACCGTTATCGTATTATGAGGTTGCCACCAGATGACTGATTTGCATCCATACGAGAATAGAAACCAAACGTTGGGAAATGAAGAAATTATAATCGCGCAGATATAGGAAATTTAAAGTACTCCCACAAGCCGTTAACTATTACAGCATGATTGATACATAACACGAATAGTGAGTGCTAGATTTGACATTTCATACCTAATGTATGATCAACGATTCAGTGTCATTATAAAACCAGAGGAAAAATACTCCTATCGGAAGACTATGAAAAGTGAGGACTAGCTGTCTCATTCTACCTTCGCCGGCCGCAGTGGCCGAACGGTTCTAGGTGCTGCAGTGTGGAATCGCGCGATCGCAACGGTCGCAGGTTCGAATCCTGCCTCGGGCATGGATGTGTGTGATGTCCTTAGGTTAGTTAGGTTTAAGTAGTTCTAAGTTCTATGGGACTGATGACGTCAGAAGTTAAGCCCCATAGTGCTCAGAGCCATTTGAACCATTCTACCTTCCTCAGAACATTTAAAAATGTTCCCAAAAATTTTCGCATGTGAACAAATTCGCGCTCTCTGTAACATGCAACTCACACTCTCACAAGGTCTTCTAACTGTAGCTCGCTCACAGCCACTAGTCGATCGCTGCAAGTAGTTCATATCCATTCACTTTCACTTCTCTCACTCACTCATTTTGTCCAAGTCATTGTCATTATCCCTTGTGTCTCTCTGTCACTGTCTCACACCCACAGTCCCCTTCGTTCTGTCCTACTGCGGTCTTTTCTCACTGTCACTGTCTCCCTCTCGCTCTCTCTTACTCTTGCTATCCCATTCATTCCTTACCACTGTTGCTGTCTCTTATTATGGCATTATCTCTCTCTTCCTCGCACTCATTGTCATGGGCTGTATCTCTCATTATCACTGGCTCTCACTTACTTCCACTTTCTCCTTCTTTTTATTCCTCCCCCACTGGCACTATCCCCTTCACTCTTTGCATAGCACTGTTCTGTCACTGTCAGCTATCTTCCATTGCCACTCTGTCCCTGTCTTTCTCTCACACTGCTACTGTCTCTTTCGTTCATTCTGTACCTCAACCACTGTCTGCTATCTTCCATTACTGATTACTCTTCCGTTTCATTCGCAATGCCAGCGGCTCCTTCCCTCGCATATAAATGAGGGAATACGTTCGCATGCCAAAATCATCGGAAAAGTTTTTTAAAGCGCTCAGGAAGGTAGAATGAATCACTTGGTAGCCCACTTTTAAATAAACAGGAACAAATTTGTATTTTTTGTGCTCCCACGAGAGCATTTTTCCGCTTTCTTTTCGCTGTTACAGTGTTACGGCAGAGCATGTCACTTATATGAAAAGAACTGGGGGCCTGTGGACGGAGCTTGCCGTAACGTATATTCTGTTAAAACGAAGAGAAGTCGTAGTCTCAGAAAACGCATGGGGCTGCAAGTAAAATTTTCTGCTACACCCAATCTCTCAAATGTTTTTACTAACGGATATTTAGGTCATTAGCTCATCATCAGGCAACAGCCGACTAACGTCCACAGGAGACACTGATATGCAAGAAACGAGGCCTTCGGAACTAAATATCGGCATCTGTCCTACAGTACAAGGTCGAAGTTTGAACATTACACACTTCTTCCTGCTTATGCAAATGCAGCAACTGCTTGGTTCTTTTTTCATTATATGTGGTCTATGGTGCATCTTAAGGGGCTTATCGAGTCACCATTTAGTTCACGGACGGTTCCCGAAAAAATAAACGAAAAATAGGTTTCTGGGTACCAAAACAGAGCCGCGGATTCCAAGACGACTATGCACAGCAAATAGCTGAAATGTTTACCATATATATTCGTAAGATCCCTGTCACGAACAAGTCTGAAAATTTTATTGATATATTTATGCGTTTCCGAGATACAGAGGTTCAAATTTACCCTACGTGTACATGTATAATTCGGTGTTAGCCGCTTGCAAACAGCGCTCGATAGACTGGACGGTCGCCCATCCAAGTGTTAACCGACCCCGACAGCGCTTAACTTCGGTGATATGACGGGAACCGGTGCTACCACTGCGGTAAAGTAGCTGGCACGAAATTTTAAATAAAGCGAAACTAATTTTGCACCTTAGACCGGATTTTACGTGCACAAAAATTTTGCATGCCCTTGATACCACAAAAGAGGGTTCCCAGAAGCCTTCTGATGGTAACGGTGTCACTTGACAGCATATTTATCCATGCCACGTCACTTTATAAATTTCGTTCTCGGCTATAACCGGATTTCACGTGTACATGAAGGGTAACGTTGAATCTCTGTATATTGTTAGTAAAAACATTTGGGAAAATGGATGTAGCAGGAAGTTTTACTTGCAGCCTCACGCGTGTTCTGAGACTATAACTTTTCTTCGTTTTAACAGAATATACATTACGACAAGCTCCGTCCACAGGCCCAGGATGCCCCATCGGTAACGACCGGCCGTCGTGTCATCCTCTGCCAATGGCGTCATTGGAGAGGCGTAGGGGTGGCTCACCACTCTCCCGGCCGTTGACAGTTTTCGTGATATGGAGCCGCTCCTCAACTGACGTCACGAGGCTGAGTGCACCCCGTTCCACTCCTCCCATCGAGCAAATCTCACTGGCATTGGCGGGAATCGAACCCGGGTCCTCAGCAGGCGATTCAGCTGCGCTGACCAATCAGCTACGGAGGCGGACATAACATACGTCATTATGAACATTTGTATGTAAATAGATGAGAAGGAAACAAAATGATTAGTGATAGAAATTTCTTCCATTGAAACTGATCCAAACCGAGATATTATTACTTACACAGCACAGTAACAGAAAGCATATTTCTAAAGTCTCACACTTTCCTGTATAAGTCTATAGTGCAGAATTCGTAAATGTATGGTACTGAAGATTACCTTAGGAACTCCAAATCGCTGATGGTGTGCATAACAAAATGGTTTTCATAAAACACTGACTTAGGGCGCCTCAGTTCATCTCTAGCGTGATGATAAGAATCCAGACTTTGTCGAACTCTTAGCGAGCTCTTGCCGATCAATGTTCTTAATACCCGTAGGTAAAAAGTGCAAGAAAGATTTTTTTCCAAAACATTTAATGGGAGGACCATATGAAAATAATTATATTGTTCGACGACGAAAATGAACGGATGTTATCTGTCATACACTGAGCATTCTAACTGATACAATAGAAGAGTACACATTGGCAATTGTGGTGGTAAATGCAGGAACATTTGATAACTTATGATGGATCGCTTTCTTTTCACGGCTGCATGTAAAGTCCATCAAATTTATATGAAAGCTTAAAGGTCTATTTCAAGAGCTGGAAAATCATACTTACCTGTCTAGATTAAGGAAATCTAAAACCAATAAACAAATGGATATCTGCAGGATTCTATTTCGGGATCCATATTCTGGAATCTAGACATAGAACCCGTAAGAGAAAAACTTACAGCGGTATCAGAAATAAAATGTTGTATGTCTTATGTGAGACAGTTACAGATTAACAATGTTCAAAGTTTTTCCTTTACTTTTGCTTTAAAAGCTTCTCCCTTGCCAAATTTCATGACTATAGGTCAACGAGAAGCACCCTATAGGTTTTGATGAGTGAGTTTGTGAGCATCAATATATGTGACATAAATGGGCGTATCTTTTCATTCCACTGACTTAGAAGCTTCAATTTTTTACACCACCAAGGGACAATACACCTTAGTATGTGTCGTAAATTTTAACTTCACACTTCTACCCGTTCCTGAGGAACAGGGTTTTTGACACTCGGGCAGACAAATAGATAAACAGACAGACGGTCAACAAAGTGTCCTATAAGGGTTCCTGTCTTTCCAACTAGGGTGCGGAAACCTAAATAGCTTTTCTTTTATAAAATAAAAATACCAATTCTGCCCTTTTCTTTGGTAGTTTACGTTGTCTGCCATAGCTAGTAGACCGTAAACCTTAC
Organism: Schistocerca piceifrons; assembly: GCF_021461385.2. NCBI lineage: Eukaryota > Metazoa > Arthropoda > Insecta > Orthoptera > Acrididae > Schistocerca > Schistocerca piceifrons. The sequence goes on from NC_060140.1 coordinate 307,360,484, forward strand.
AAAGGACGGCAAATAAATAAAAATTTCCATCGAAAATATGCCTCCGCGATGACAGGTTTGCCGGGCGTTGTGGCCGAGGGGTTCTAGGTGCTTCAGTCAAGAACCGCGCTGCTGCTACGGTAGCAGGTTAGAATCCTGCCTCGGCATGGCTGTATGTGATGTCCTTAGGTTAGTTAGGTTTAAGTAGTTCTAAGTGTAGGGGACTGATGACCTCAGATGTTAAGTCCCATAGTGCTTAGAGCCATTTTTTTCATGACATGTTTTTGTTAACAGCGGTACACGCGAATGAAGCCACTCTCTACTATGTATTATCAGTCAGTAATCTGAAGGAACAGCTGCAGTAAAGGAATAAAGGAACAGAGGAAGAAGCATAAAATGAAGAAGTGAAGCTATCTTCGCGGTGGATGCGTGATGAATGCAACAGAAGTATCGGCCACATTCGCCCTCTGGTCTGACATGAACTACCGCGCTCATCTTGCGGTGAGCACTTCAAAATGTTGAAACGGACAAGGATTTTGGATGGAGTCCACTCATCTTTCTGACATTAGCAGGAAAACTGCTCCAAGAGGCAGCGATATCGACACACATGTCGGTAGAGAGTCGCCTGGTCGAATCACGTGCACCACGTGATGAGCAATGCGACGCTACAGTCGAAAGAGCGTATTTTGAAGCAAAAGGAACAAAGACCATTGCGTGGCGGCATCGAAACAGACCTCAAGGTCGTCTCGGCGCCGGTGTCCGTGTATTCTTAGAGCGAGCGCGCGCTGCAGCTGTTGCACCGTTGTGCTGCTCGTGCAGTTCCGCGCTGACCTACAACCGTACGTACATAACGCCCCGAGCCAACTAAAGCGCACAAGGGGGTCTGTGTCTGGCGAGCACGGAGGCGCTTCCTCTGACGTAAGCCAATCTTCGTGAGACCAGTACCCTCTGTGATACCGCAAGCACCTCTGTGGTTGGGCGACACTGGATACGAACACTAGCCACAAGTCGATGCTGCATCCGTACAACTCGTCTGCCCTTAAAGAACCGGTGAGCCTTACGGCCGAACAGACACTGTGTCATCCCGAAGTTGTTTTTAATGCCACAGTCCTATCATTCTCCTGTCGTGCGTCTGGGGTCCAGGCCAATAACGCAGAATGCGTTTAGTATGTTTTATCTATGTTTTATGACAAAACGATTCCGCAATCATTGTTACTACCAGAGAAAAAAAATAGTTCCTAGCAGAACACAAAAAATGCAAATGTGTTCCTGTTTACTTAAAAGAGTGACTGAAAAGAGCAGCACCAGCTGCCTCATTCTACCATCCTCAGCACCTTTAAAAATTCTCCCAAAATTTAGCACGCGAAGATGTTTGCAGTGTTTTTATGCTGAGAGAGAAGAAGACAGTGGCAAAGAGACGGAAAAGTAATAAATTCTCTGTTGCAAACGCACGAACACATTCTCATAGCCGGCTGCTGTGGCCGAGCAGTTCTAGGCGCTTCAGTTCGGAGCCGCGCTGCTGCTACGGTCGCAGGCTCGAATCCTGCCTCGGGTATGGATGTGTGTGATGTCCTTAGGTTAGTTAGGTTTACGTAGTTCTAAGTCTAGGGGATTGATAACCTTAGATGTTAAGTCCCACAGTGCTTAGAGCCATCTGAACCATTTGAACATTCTCATAAACTCCTTCCTATGTTTTGTACCAGCAGATTTCTCTTATTATTTATAGGTTAATTTTTACTAAAGTAGAGTACACCTTACTCCAGATAAATTTTAGACGTTACGTTAGAGCTTAAGTGTGAGAAGCATTAACCCCACGTAACGGGTATAGTTGTTTTATTTAAGGCAGGATACCCCAGTAGACTGTACAGCACTGGACTGTGTTATGGTTTTACGTGTTAACTTGGCGAGATACGATGTATCGCCGTTCTTTTAATTTAGCACATTTAGTTTTGTTTTATACAGGATGGTCAGAAACAATCTGAGAAGCTTTGAAGGGTTTTGTTGGGTAGATTGTGCTGAGAAATTACTGTTAGAAGTACTCGACACTTTGCGCCGTTTCTAAGTTATTTACCATCGAAGTTAGCCAATCAGGTCGTAGCGAGCGAATATTCAAGGCAGTTGCACGGGCTAAAATGCAGTAATGCACAGGTATCTGTGGGTCCGTGAGCTACTACTTGTTCAACGGCTATTTATCAGTTAAAATGTACCTTTCCGGAAGAGGTAAATTTAAACTAGATGAGCAAAAGCCAGGTTTGTTTGGTTAGAGGAAACCAAACGGAGAACACGTTTGGCAGCACTGTTCTTGGTTGGCTGCTTGAATTTGTGTCGCGACGACCTGATTGGCTAACTTCAATGCTAATTATCTCCGAAACGGCTCAGCCTATCGAATTTTTATCTTAACAGTTATTTCTCATCACAAACTCCCCTGCAACACCCTCACAAGCTTTTCGGACTGTTTCTGACCACCCATAAATCGATCGAAAATTGTCTCTATAAAATAACTTATTTGTTTCTTTGTTATTTTACAGATTCTGATGATGGCTTAAGCCGAAATGCGTTACGGTGTATAATTAGAAAGTACACAAAAAAGCGAACAAGAAGGAATATTGCGGTTGTCTTTCATGTGTATTAGCATACGTTAGCTTTACGTACTCTATCGTATTTCTTCCCATCGAGACACTCCAATAGATTTTAAGCACGTTAATCTTGGAGATAAATACCAAATTGCTTTTATTTGCCGTATCCATATTCTGTTGAATTGCTCGAGGAGATGTTTGTGGTAGCTTTCACCACGGTACTGTGGAAATTAGTCTGGCAGATAAAATGCGTGTAGAGGTACTTCCGAGGATTCTGTTATAGATACGATATTTCATTCCTCTCGCACTAAGGCTTTTCCAGCGAGAAAGTTCGATTGATTTTTCGTTAAAATATCCAGAGCAGATTATGTATTGAGTCGTCTGGCCGCAGAACCGCCATGTAAAGCGAAAAATTGCGTAACTGAAACCACTATTATGGCTCCTGTGCAACAAACTTTTGTTCTAAATCTCCTCACGTAAGGAAATGAATTTTCCATTCATTCCATCAATTACAGTATAAGAAACGGAGTTGTGAGTTCAAGTGTTGTGCCAAATTTATTTTCCTCTCTTCTGGGTTACTCACTCCTATGTCCACATTACACCGTGATTATTTCTATCTTCAGGGACCTACTTAGATGCTTAGAGTAATAGACGTGAAAACATTGGAGCCGGCCGCGGTGGCCGAGCGGTTCTAGGCGCTTCAGTCCGGAACCTGCCTAGGGCATGGATGTGTGTGATGTCCTTAGGTTAGTTAGGTTTAAGTAGCTCAAAGTTCTAGGGGACTGATGACCTCAGATGGCTCTGAGCACTATGCGACTTCACTTCTGAGGTCATCAGTCGCGTAGAACTAATTAAACCTAACTAACCTAAGGACATCACACACATCCATACCCGAGGCAGGATTCGAACCTGCAACCGTAGCGGTCGCTTGGCTCCAGACTGTAGCACCTAGAACCGCACGGCCACTCCGGCCGGCTGACCTCAGATGTTAAGTCCCATAGTGCTCAGAGCCATTTGGACCATTTTTGAAAACATTGGAGCAGTCACAGTCATTGCAACAAAAACAAGCGTCAGATGATGCTTTCACGTTCTCTGGTCTCTCGAGAAAGATTTAATATCTGCGTTTCTGTGAGAACTTTTTACCTCAGAGTAGCTCTTAGTCTTAACGTCCGCAGTAAGTGTTGTTGCATACAGGGTGGCTCACCTGCCCTACCTATGATTTTTACGCCACCCTCACCACCTTCAAAAACCATGTGCGAGATTTTCTCATTCTCTCGTTCGCTACGTGCAAACCATTAGTCTCGCAGAAATGATGAACAGGACCTTCTATAGGAAATGTAATGTAGTGAAATTTTGTAGTGGAATAAGTTTCCGATATTGGCTACAGTTTTCGAGTTACTCAAGAAAACTGCATTTGAAGGTCAATTTTGTTCGTTTTTCTCGAATAATTCAAAAACTATGGTCTCTAGCGAAAACGTATCCCGATATAAAATTTAACTACATTAAATTCTCTACAAAAACGTCCTGTTCTTTTTTTTTCCGGTAGGACTGATAGTTTGCGTGTAGCTAGCGAGAGATTATGAAAATCTCGTGTGTGGACTTTGAATGCATTGCAGTTTGCATAAAACCCTTAGCTAGGGGCAGCTGAATCACCTTGTCTGTTTCAATAGCAGAAGTCTCTCACAATTTCTGCACTTCATGACCTCTCTACGGCCAAGGAAGGTATTCCTTGAACACTTCACGTGTGCATTATCTTCCTGTCCTTCCTATTTATCATATTCACGTACTCCTTACCTCGCCATTTCTATGGAGAACCATCTAATTTCTTGTCTGTTCACTTAATCTTGTTGCTGTTGTTGTCGAAGACTGTTTCGCTGCAGCTCTCCATCCTAGTTTATCTTGTGCGAATTTTTTCATAACTCGCCATTCACCTCCATCCATTTGAACCTGCTTACTGTATCCAAGTCCGCCCCCGTTAGCTGCGTTGTCCGTTGTCAGCGTGGCGGAATGCCACGGCAAGCGACCCGGGTTCGATTTCCGGCTGGGAAAGGAGATTTTCTCCGCTCAGGGACTGGGTGTTGTGTTGTCCTCATCATAATTTCATTCCCATCTCCGAAGCGCAAGTCGCCCAATGTGGCGTCGAATGCAATAAGTACTTGCCCTTGGCGGCCGAACTTCCTCGAATGGGGGACTCCCGGCCCACAATGCCGTACTCTCATTTCCACTGCATTCGTCTTGGTCTTCGTAATGATGCCCCCCCACACTCCTCTCCATTGCCAAACTTTTTACTTGACGTTTAAACCTACCTCTTCCTTTTAGCGAAGTACTGTAATAAACTTCGTTTTTCTCCTTATTCGAAAAAAATGAAAATTGCCGGTGATCGTTGTCGAATACTTCACCTCTACATGGTGCTAGACTGATTGACCGCTCAGTTACAGATGGGAAAATGGCACAGCAGACCCTGTTATCTATTCTGTGATAGACCTCATTAATAGTAACATAATAAAACCTAATGTAGAATATCAGAAAATAGGTTATAATTTAGAGCAAATGAATAAATGAGTGCTGCCAAGGAGACGCTGCCCTTCACACGGTAACACCTGGCCGTGGCACACGAGACACGCAAACGCCCCCGCAGCCGCTGCGGCAATCTCGGCCAGACTTCCAATCCGTTTAATGGCCCACACTGTCTGGCCGGCGAATAAATTGAGCCGTTTAGATGCGGTCGCAGCTCTCCGCTTTAATGAAATTTGCCGGGACTGACCGGTACTTAGCGGTTGCTTTCGGACGCATATCAAAGTGGCTGTCAGGTCCCGTGCATGCGGACATGGAATGCACAATTCAAGGAGCAGTTAAAGGACCACTTGTGGTGAAGCACACTGGCATAACACCTGATAGGAATTGTAACGATCTTTTGGTACGAATTATGTTTACTTTTCGTAAAATTATTTTGTAAAATTGAGCCCGTCACAGTCTTCAACAAAAATTGTCTTGTTTTGTTTTCATCGTAATCTGTACGTGAAATTTTGAAAGTTATGTCGCAACATGACGAGGTAAAACAAAAAGAAATTTACTGAATCGAAAAAGCGTGGTCGCGCAGTGGTCAGCACACTAGATGCGTATTCGGAACGAAACTGGTTCAAGTCACTGTCTGGCCGCCCAATTTTAGATTTCCCGAAATTTGAAATTTGCCTGAGTTGCTTAAGGTAAATGCTGAAACAGTTCCTTTGAAAGCGACAGCCTATTTCTTTTGCCGTTCTTACCCGATCCGAGGTTGTGAACTGTCTACAGCCGCGCGGGATTAGCCGAGCGGTCTGTGGCGCTGCAGTCATGGACTGTGCGGCTGGTCCCGGCGGAGGTTCGAGTCCTCCCTCGGGCATGGGTGTGTATGTTTGTCCTTAGGATAATTTAGGTTAAGTAGTGTGTAAGCTTAGGGACTGATGACCTCACCAGTGAAGTCCCATAAGAAAAAAGCTGTCTATAATGATCTCGTGGTCGACGAGACGTTAAATAGTAATCCTCCTCTCTTCCTTTTGTATTGATAGTCGGCAATCATGGTCTTAGTTTCGGAACGATTTGCTTTGACACGTGGACACTCGAATAATGTTGAGAACTGTTTCGTTTGTAGGTAACGATATCGAATTTTGGCATATTCCTGTAGCTAAAATGCCGGCCGCGGTGGTCTAGCGGTTCTAGGCGCTCAGTCCGGAGCCGCGCGACTGCTACGGCCGCAGGTTCGAATCCTGCCTCGGGCATGGATGTGTGTGATGTCCTTAGGTTAGTTAGGTTTAAGTAGTTCTAAGTTCTAGGGGACTGATGACCACAGATGTTAAGTCCCATAGTGCTCACAGCCATTTGAACCATTTTTGTAGCTAAAATAGCATTTAGCAGCTGAGATCGAGTCTCACATACGGCAGGTTAATGACTTTGCTGGCCGTTTTACCAGGCACAGAGACTTTAAACTCTAATCACTTACGTACCCGCCGATGGGACGTGCGGTGTACGAACTTACATTGACATGCTACCATGTTTTCTGGATGGTTAATTTTTTTTTTTTTTTTTGTCATGCAGCTTATGTAAGGTATATATACCTAAACACATTACTGTATTCCGATAGTCGGTAGTAGATTAGTGACGGTTATAGGACGCTGCAGTTAGAGGATAGAGTGGGAAGGTGTTGTAAGAATCATTGGCATGTCTTTAAAAACCAATATATCTAGGTAGAATATTTCCTGAAACAGTAGAAATTCCCGGCTATAATAACATCAGTATTATGGAAAGGATTCATTGTTACTCACCATACAGAAGAGACGTTGAAAAGACTGCTATCCATTTAAACTTTCGGACAAAAGTCCTTCTTCCGAAATATACACTAATGAGCCAAAACATTATGATCAGCTACTTAATAGCTTCTTTGTCGCTCTTTGAAACGAAATACATCTCTGATTCTGCATATTGGGGATCCAACAGGTTGTTGGTAGGTTTGTGACGGTGCGTCGCATTAGGCTTCTACGCACAAGTCATGAGATTCGCATTAATAACGGACCGCTGACTTGCGTAGGCGGTGTGGTCCCCGATAGCGACCCAGATGGGTTCCATAAGAATTACATCAGGCGAATTTTGTCGCCGAGACTCCAACGTGAGTTCACTATAATGCTCCTCAAACCACTATAGCACGTTTCTGGCTCCGAGACACGTACAATTATACTGCTGAAAGATGACATCGCCGGCGGGGAAAACATCAGCCACGAAGGGATCCAAGTGGTTTGCAGCTGTCAGTGTGTCTTCGATTACTATCACAGGTCCCATGCAAGGGCGGGAGAACGACTCCCATAGCATAATACTGCTCCCAGCAGCCCGCGTCCGTGGCACGCTATACTTTTCGAGCTACCGTTCATCTTGATGACGGCGTTTGCGGAGACGACGAGGAACCTAGTGTAGCAAAAATGTGATTCACTCGAAGAGCCGACACGTTTCCATTGATCAACGGTCGAATCCCTATGGTCTCGTGCCCACTGCAATCGTAAATGACTATGTCGTTGGGTCAGCATGTGAACACGTGGGCGTGGTCTGCTGCGGAAGCTCATGTTCAACAATGTACGATGAGCGGAATGCTCCGAAACGCTTGTATGTGCACCAGCATTGTGCTCTTTTGGCAGAGATACCACAGACCACTATCTGTCCTACTTTACAGAGCAGACAAGCCTGAGAACCCCACGTTCTGTGAAGAGCCGTGGACGTCATACCATTTATCGCATAGTGTAATTTCAATGTCCTCCTACCTCTTTCCGTATATGCTCACGACAGCAGTACGTCAAAATTCGACTTTTGCGTATAATAATCTGCCCTTTGTCTACGGATTTCTCCATTTGCAGCCAATATCTTTGCTAGGGTGATCCGCCATCCTTGTCCGCAGGCCGGGGTGGCCGAGCGGTTCTAGGCGCTCCAGTCTTGGACCGTGCGGCCCTACGGTCGCAGGTTCGAATCCTGCCTCGGGCATGGATGTGTGTGATGTCCTTAGGTTAGTTAGGTTTAAGTAGTTGTAAGTTCTAGGGGACTGATGACCTCAGATGTTAAGTCCCATAGTGCTCAGAGCCATTTGAACCATCCTTGTCCGCTCTGCAATACATACTTTTGTTACCGCGTCACGTGCCCGCAAGCCACCAAGTGGCATCCAACGCCGCGGTAGGTAGTGGTCATAATGTTTTGGCTTATCAGTGTATAACGTACACACATTCACACAGGCAAACGCGCACGCACATGACAACTATCTCCGGCCACAGCGGCTTTAATGTACAGCAGTATTTCCGGCGTGCCTGTCTGTCTCCTTAACACATTTCTCTGTCAGTTCACGGATCGTCAGAAAAGCTCTTATAGTTTTGGTCTGGAGTACAGCTTAGTACGATGTAATTAGTGCCTTTTAAAATGTTCTCCTATAGAAGAATGCTGAAGATTAGATGGATAAGTGAGATAATTGTCAAAGACGTACTGAATCGGTTCGGGGATAAGAGAAATTTACATCAAAATTTGGCTAAAAGAAGGAGTCGATCAGCAATATAACTCCTGAGACATCGAGGATTGTTTGTAATGGGGGGTGTGTTATGTATGGGGGAAGGCGGGCGGTAAAATTCTTGTACAATGCTTGACTATAGCAAGCAGGTTTAAATGGATGGACGCTGCAGCAGCTATGCAGAGATGGAAACACTGACAAGGAGTACACTAGCGTGGAGAGAAATGACACAATTTCAGAGACTTTATTGGTCTTATATATACCGAAGCGGCGAGTGAAAATTTGTACCTAGACCGGGAATCTAACCCGGGTCTCTTTCTTGGTAGGCAGGAACGTTAGCCACTAACGCACCAGCGAATTAAGCAGGAAACCAGGGGTCGATTCCAGACATCGGTGCAAATTTTCACTCGTCTCTTCAGTCTATATACATAAAACAGCATTGAGAGATACATCAAATCCAGGAGCACTAAGTGTGTGAAATTTTTTTTCGGTTTCTCCCTACGTTCTAAAAAGACTGCCAATTTCAGTTGAAATTTCTCTAAGCATACCAGAGCTATACTTGAATATGTTACGCTGTTTGGGATAAAGGAATGGGACCATTAGAAGCGTAACACTACATTGCACTGATGAAGGATGGAGGCTGAACTTGATTTCGCCCTTCTTTAAGGAAACTCCCCTCATTTGCTTCTATTTTCGTAGGCTTTATGTTTGTAATTTACCGGCTGATATTTTGCTGTCGGACCGAGACTCTCATTCAGAATGGCTAGGCTGGAATCTGAGCCGTGATTTTCGCGTATGCGAACCTAATTTGGTTTGAGGCGTTGAGTCCGTCCGCGGAGGGCTCAGTGGTGATAACGAAGGTAATTGTGTGAATCAAATTTTGACCCGTCAGTTTCATTGCAACTTACTCTACGTACATAACGAAAGCTTCATTCTTGATCCACCAGATCGCTGGCCCGTGGCAGCTGGCTTTCTCCGCTTTTCCGCGAACTGACGGGATCCTGACAGGAATGCTTTATTTATAGCCTTGAATAGGATTTCTTGACGCTCGCCCAGCGAACATTACTGCTTCAAAGAGTGCGGTTATCATTCCTTTCAGACAGCTGTCAGCGCCCAGATTTCCGTTGTCAGTGAGAAGCTTGTCCAGAAGTTAGAGCACGCTAGCGCGCTGGCAGCTCCTATAATTGTCCCTGACTGACTCGACAAAATGCATCGTAGCGTCCATTTTTAGCCACTGGAACCACACTTTAAAGAGACTTCCGAACCGGAGAACGCTTGTACTATATGAAGAAAACGCAGCGAAATCAACACTGTGCTTTTTTCCATTATGTCAACAACGTACAATTCTTAAAATGAGTCTTCCTGATTTAATAACCACTATCTCGAACACAAACCGCAGGATGTTCGGAGCTAGATGAGAAACTCTCAGCTTGACATAAAAATGACACTGACATCAGAGAAATTTTAGCTTTGTTCTGTTGGTGCATGTTGAAGAAGAAGCTAAGGCACAAGCCAACTTTAATTACCGAATCGTTTCGTTTTTAATCAAATGTTGCGAGTTATTACCTCCATATTGATGAACTGCAATACTGTGTTGTCAGAATACAGTGCCGTCATGAAATTCTTTGATTCTGGGCAGTTTCATCAGCAGTTAGAGAAAATTTATGTTTACTACTTCAATTGAAACGTTTACGAAATGGGAGCCCGAATCAAAATGGGGCTCTCTCTCGAGAAATGTCCACGTGAAGAAAACCTCAAAGTGTCCAAACACAGATGAAAGCGAAAAGACAAGAGAGTGGGCAATACCGCATTGGTCGGTCAGCTATTAGCGGTTACGAAACAGTTGATACGATAACCACATCAGAAGGAACGGTTGATATATTTTTGACGATTAACTATGAGGAAGCTTCGCTATTGAACTGCACGACTACCACTGTTTACGAGTTGGTACTTCGATGTGAGCACGCTCCACTACGTGGATGGTGTCTATACTGTGGAGCCTATTTTCAAGTACATTACAATTATGAGTAAGATCCTAGGTGCAACCTATTTTGGACGTAATATTGTAGAAGTATGTAAATGATCATTTCCGGATGTAGCACGAAATTTAATGCCGATATAGCACAACATTGGAATCACAGAACTATAGATCCTAATAAAAGGTTGATCACTGAAAATCTTCTGTTGTTAGACCATATTATTTATATTTATGGAGTTTAAGTCATTGGTGAGATGCAAACACACTAAGCACTGTTTACGTCTGCTGTGGAAGTCATAATCTTTGGCTGTATAGCGAAAGCACATCTGTACGCGATCTTTGGAAGCCATACCCTACTGACCAATCCGGTAAGAGAAGGTTGAGGTCTATGTTAGCGGGCATATGTTGTTGAAGAAACAAAGCATACTTGTGTTTCCGCCGACGGCTGGCGTAACCACGTCGCATGGACGCTGCCTGCTTTTTTCGTGGACCTATGTAGTCAAATTCGTTGACTTTAGATAAAGTTTTACTTCAGTGGCCATTCCTATTCTGAAACGTAATGGAATTTGTGGTGAGAAAGTTGCCTTGTAAAGCGCGGTAGTGTAATGTTCTATTCATGTAGTGTTCTATTCGCATTATTTTTATCTTTAGAGATGCCTTTTCCTTTTGACCAAGTATAAATCTGTTGTTAAGAGTGAGAAACTTTGTTCGATATTGAAGGATCAATATCGGTCTTTCATTAACTCATTCGTGAATATAGGTATGGTTCGCATTACTGGCTCAAATGGCTCTGAGCACTATGGGACTTAACATCTGAAGTCATCTCCCCTAGAACTTAGAACTACTTAAACCTAAGGACATCACACACATCCATGCCCGAGGCAGGATTCGAACTTGCGACCGGAGCGATCGCGCGGTTCCAAACTGAAGCGCCTAGAACCGCTCAGCCACAACAGACGGCGGTTCGCATTACTATCCTGCTTATTTAATATTACTTCTGGGATTACAGATTGTATGGAGCCCCTGTTTATTCTGTTTGTGATGGTTTGTGATCTTGTATTCTACATGGTCCCATGGAGGACACATGTACTTTTATCACTTAATTTTAGTGCTTCTTGTTATAATAATAATACAACGTTATTTCAAATTCTCTTCAATTATTTTCACTCTGAAGCCACTTATAATTTAACAAGTTTCCGTTGTCAGATCCCATGTGCTCACAAATCATTTGCCTTAAGTTACCGACTTAATTGTAAATGTTCTGTCTTATTTAGATAAGCTGACGTCGGCAGATATATTTCTTTCTTTGCATGCTTGTTATGGCAGGTGTAAGGTAGGTCTAAGCTGCTGAGACTTGGAAACGTACTGCGTGTGTTGAGAGAGACTATTGGAGTTAACGCTTATTTATAAGTAGATGTTAGGATTTACAACGTAGAGTCCACATCTCTATTGCACGCACTCTGTAAGTGAGGATGCAGTATATTTTCGGGTTGTTTTAACAGGTTTGAGTGTATTGGTCCCATACATTCATTACATAAACACATATTCAAGATCGCCCATATTTATCTTTGTGCTATGAAAGTCATTTCTACTTCCGAATATCATACAAACAGAACTGAGATCGTGTTTGAAAGTCATTTCTACTTCCGAATGTCATACAAACAGAACTGAGATCGTGTTAATATTCATTGTTGGGTCAACATTTTGTGTATCAGGGAGAACGTTTTCAGTACATTATCACTGAGGTCATACCAGTTATGTACTCAGGATAGGTTCAAAAAGAAGTTGGAGAGTTTCAATGCGAGACGAAAATATTTCAAAGACGACTCACAGTTTAGTGAAAATGAACAGCTTTTTCAGTTTAAAGGTAAGAAAGCGTTTAGCGCCAAGCAGTTACTAGTTAGCACCACTGGGCTTCATTAAGCATAACCCTGTTGGCGTAACCTTGCCTTTCTGCGACCTCAGAACTGGCTCGCACAACCAGATGCAAGAGTCTTCGAGCTTATCTTAGAATACGAACTACATGACAAGCGCGACTTCAGTTTTTACTCTGGCAATGCTTTGTGGATATGAGAGTGCCAACTACCAGAAAAAAATAACCTAGGACCAATTAGTGATCGAAGACCAAACCACTGAGTTTATCGCTTGACACTTATTCACGTAGCTAGCATACTCAGGTCGAAGATGTAAACATTGTAAATTTTAACTCTACCGTAATTAACTTAGGAAACAAAAGACACTAAGCCAAAAGAAAGAAAGGAAACGACGCACACCAAGGAATTCTCCGAATGGAACGGAAATGGATAGATGTGATGTACATCTACAGACAGACACATGAATACAATTTCAAAAAAATAGCATGATTCATTCAAGAGAAGGAACTTCACAAATTGAGCAAGTCAGTAACACGTTGGTCCACCTCTAGCGCTTATGCAAGCAGTAATTCGGCTTTGCACTGATTTAGAAGTTACTGGATGTCCAATTGGACATTCTGTCCAATTGGCACGATAGATCGTCAAAATCCCGACATGGTGGGAGGGCCCTGCCCATAATTCTCCAAATGCTCTCAACTGGGGAGAGATCTAGCGACCTTGTTGGCCAAGGGAGGGTGTGGCAAACAGGAAGACAAGCAGTAGAAACTGTCGCCTTGTGCAGGAGCGCATCATCTTGCTGAAATGTACGCCCAAAACGGCTTGCCATGGAGGGCAACAAAACGGGACGTAGACGATCGTCGAAGAACAGCTGTGCTGCAAGGGTGCAAAGGATGACAATCAGAGGCGCCCTGCTATGAAATGAAATGGCACCACAGGCTATCAGTCTAGGTTGTCGGGCCATATGGCGGGCAACAGTGAAGTTTGTATTCCACCGCTGTCCGATGGGTCTCCAGACACGCCCTCGCTGATCATCAGAACTCATTCATCACTTAAGACACTTCTACTCCAATCAATGAGGTTACTGTCGAAGACGTGTTTGGAGTCGCCCGGACAATGGTGGGGTACCAACCTCATCGTCGCCCGCCATACGTCGACAACAGTCTACGCCCCGTTTAGCTGTCCTACATGGCAAGCCGTGATGGGCTTACATTTCAGCAAGATAATGCCCCCCTGCACACGGTGGGAGTTTTTACTGCCTGCTTGTGCTTTCCAGACCCTGCCTTGGCTAGCAAGCTCGCCGGATTTCTCCCCAATTGAACGATTCGAGCATTATAGCCAGGGCCTCCTAACTATGTAATTATTTTGACGATCTAACGCGCCAATTGCATGGAATTTCGTAAGATATCCCTCAAGAGGACATGCAATCAATCCCAAGGCGATTAGCTGTTTGCATATGGGCTAGAGGTGGACCAACGCGTTATTGACTTGCTCTGTTTGTAAAGCTTTTTCTCTTGAATAAATCATTCAATTTTTCTGAACCTGTAATTATTTGCTCCTCTATACATCACCTATACCGATTTCCGTTCCTTTCGGATAATTCCTTCGTGATGTGTTGTGTTTCTCTCTCTCTCTCTCTCTCTCTCTCTATCTATCTATCTATCTATCTCTCTCTCTCTCTCTCTCTCTCTCTCTGAGTCTGAATTTTCAAAATTTTCAGCTTTTATTCGGAGAGTGAATTACCATGAAAACTAAGATTTAAGAATGCCCGCCCGGTTGACCGTGCTGTCTAACGCACGGCTTTCCGGGCGGGAAGGAGCGCCTGGTCACCGGCACGAATCCGTGTGGCGGATTTGTGTCGAGGTCCGGTGAACCGGCCAGTCTGCGGATGGTTTTTAGGCGGTTTTCCATCTGCTGCGGCGAATTCGGGCTGGTTCCCCTTATTCCGCCTCAGTTACATTATGTCGGCGATTGCTGCGCAAACAAGTTCTCCACGTACGCGTACACCACCATTACTCTACCACGCAAACATAGGAGCTACACTCGTCTGGTGTGGGACGTTCCCTGGAGGTCCACCGGAGGCCGAACCGCACAATAATCCTGTGTTCGGTGTGGGGTGGCGGAGGGGTGAAGTGGACTGCGGTAGTCGTCGTGGGGTTGTGGACTACTGCGGCTGCGGCGGGGACGGAGCCTCTCCGTCGTTTCCTAGGTTCCCCGTTAACATACAATACAATACAAGATCTAAGAATCTCGAAAGTCACAAGAAATTCTAGTCGTTACAAGCTATAACTAAGACGCTTATGAGTTGCCAGCCCAAGTGAACGGGTTCACGGCCTGACCACCTGGCGATAACGTTCCAGCCAGCTGAAGGCGCACGTTCACGTTTTCACCGTACCTGTTTTGAACTACAAATCCCACACGGTTCCTGAGTCCACAGGTAAATCCGGCAAACCACATGAAGCTGTGTAAGGCACTCCATTAAGAGGAAATTATCACGAAGACTGACTTCCCGGACGTATGTGGAAATTACAAAAATAAACATTCTTCCCCTCTCGCACTGTCATAAGCTGCAGTTTAGAAATATCTATCGGCGAATACATACTTCGATTTTATAATTGTTCTCATTATTCTTCTTAAATGAACTGCACTCTGTTGTGGACTGCTGATGCTAAAAATGACTGGTAAATGTGTCCTGGTAGCACGGACAGCACACAAACAATGAAAGGAAAACAGAATAGTGTATAGCAAAACATATTACTCAATTTTGGTAACGCTGATTACAGCAATTGTAGAATGCAGGTTTAGCCTATCTGCTCTGCGTTGACTACGGTTCCATGAACACTAACTAAATGATTTTCTCTAAACTAAAATTAGAAGAAAACTAATCTTATGTCTTAATGTACTATTCGAAGGACAGTTCCAAACTAATCGTACTCAGTGAAATCCCTAGGCAGGTGGTCTCTGTCATTACTCGATCATTCTATTCATTGTTCTGTTTCTACTGAAGACGAAACCGTGTCTATACATTGGACACTGTTTCTATCTCACTCGACGATCCGAAGACTCAAAGACACGACGAATGTTCTGTAGGAATTCCCTAGCAAAACTTGAGCCGACTTGCAGTTTGCAATTGCAACTTCTGCTGGTGCACGGTTACTTAAGCGTACGTCTCTCTTCCTGGTGGCACTGCCGCCCCAGGGGGCGTGATTCTCGCTGTGCGAGTACGTCCACGATACTTGTGGTGCCTACTGTGGCAAAGTCTTCTTGTGTGGTATCTCGGTACACCACACATTCCACATGTACTTCTCAAATTGTCGGATGAGCGCTTTTCAGAAGTTGTACTTTCCTGAATTGCAGTTTCTTGGAAGTTATGCTTAAGTCATGCACTAAAGACTGACGGGTATAAATCATCATCATCATCATCATGATTATCATTATTATTATTATTATTAAAACATTTTATATATTTACAATAATAAACACTTATTTTGACTGTATTAAAATGTCTTATATACGGGGTGATTTTTTTTCCACTGTGAACACATTGATTGATGAGAGGTTACGGAACAAAAAAGGGGCGATAAACTTATGTCCGGAAAGGCATGGTTCCCATGCTAGAGACCATTTATTCAGTTATACATTGTTACAGAGACTGCGGTCTAATACGCGCTGTACCAGGCAGCTACAGTTACAGTATGTGTTGAACATGGTTTCCAAGTGCCGCAACGCATGTGTGTGCATGCCGTAGCATGTTCTGTCTCACACGTTCACTATGGCCAGGCTGCAACTAAATAGTGTGAAAGGCAGCATGAATACGCTTCTCTATTGTCTCCACATCTGGAGTGGGCTCTGCAAACACGATACTTTTGAGATGACCCCATAAACAGAAATCGCACTGGTTGATATTCGGTGAACGAATGGTCCATGCAACTCGACCCCCTCGGCAGATCCATCGACCAGGGAAGACACGATTGAGGTGCGTCCGGACGTTAACGGCGAAGTAGGCTGGAGCACCATCATTTAACAGCCACATAATCCTTCGAATTATCAATGGCACTTCTTCCAGCAGGGGAAGGAAAAGTCACCCGCAAGAAACGCCGGAAGTTCCGGCCTTTTAGGCGACGTGGAAGGAAGACTGGTTCCAAAGCACAGTCGCCAATTATCCTGGCCAACGCATTCCTGCTGCACCGACGTTGATGATTCGTTGTCACCATGGGGATTCTGTATACTATCCCACCGATGACTGTTATAGAAGTTGAAGATACCACTCTGGTATAGGTGGCGTCATCTGTGGATAGGCTGTATTACACAAATCACGGATTCGTGGTTACCTGGTGCAAAATCCATTGACAAAACTGCTCCCGATGTGGAAAGTCTGTGGCTAGTAAGGCCTGCGCACGCTGTAAGTAATAAAGGTAGCAACAATTGTCATGGAGAATGTTCGACACGGTTGTGTGCCTTACCCTGTACTGGTACTGAAACGGCGGTCGCCTTCCACAGTGTTAATTCTCCTCCATGTGTGGTATCCGAACATTTCGGGTACGTCCTTCATGATTTCCTGCTTCCCGAAACGACCCTGTCTCAGACAAGCGGCGAAACAATGTGGCAAACTTTGAACGCTATGGTTGTCAGTGGACTCAAATGGCTCTGAGCACTATGGGACTTAACTTCTGAGGTCATCAGTCCCCTAGAACTTAGAACTACTTAAACCTAACTAAGGAGATCACACACATCCATGCCCATGGCAGGATTCGAACCTGCGACCGAAGCGGTCACGCGGTTCCAGACTGTAGCGCCTAGAACCTCTCGGCCACCCCGGCCGGCTTGTGGGTAGAGATAGGTGTCCTGGTACAACCTTGCTTCCCGTACGTAAACCCCGCATCGGCATGCTCTCGATTCGAATACGGTAACATTGTATACAACGCTGTATTACATCCGCTACAAGGGGAGTCAGTAAGAGAAGTGAATCGGGCACAACATTACCAATTACTATGGTAGTATAGGGCGCTAGAGCATGACGTATGAGGAACAGTACCACCCTCTAGGAGGAAACTATGCATACTGCAACTGTGGCTGCATGGTGCAGCGCGTTTTACACCGCAGTCTCTGTAACAGAGTATGATTGAATAAATGGTCTCTAGCATGGAAACCATCATTTACGGACATAAGTTCATTACACCTTTCTTGTTTCGTATCCTCTAATCGAGCAATCACTAGAGTTTGTAAGCGACGGAAAAAAATCACCTCGTATTTTTCACTAAAATCGTAAGTATTTGATGGGACGGGCAAGAAGGAGGGCGGGTGATACAGCAATAGACTATTCCGTACTGAATGCTTCGCACCTGCTTGACTAAGCATAGAATCTGGAAACGAAGAAGATCTAAAAATCCTGGAGAAATAGCCACTGTTCATCGAATAAAGAGAATCTAAATCAATATCGATGTTTGCAGCAGCTAGGAAAAACGGCGAGAATCCCCTGCCGATATTACTGAGGGATGCCTTCGTGGCTATCGATTGCCCACGCCAGACTCCTTGGGCGCGCCCCGAGTTGACCTGCCGCACCATCTTTACGAGCGAGATAGCTGGCGGCCGAAGCGCGCCTCCAATTAGACCACCCCCGCCTCCCCCTTCTACCTCTAACCCGTTCAGCACTCTGCTCGGAGAGTTCTTCTTTCTCCACGCTCTCCAAGTCTGGGATATCAGTCTGCCAGCTCGAGGTTCATTCAGTAATGTAGTTGTGGACACTATGTACAGAAAGTACACTGATGGAAATGGGAAGCGTTACGTCAATGCAGCACCAGTCCTATAGTTATCCAACTTCGTTAAGACAGTCATCACATAACGGATATTACATGATTAGATTTCCATTCCATTTGTAACTGACATCTATCATCATCATCAGTATGAGACGCAGCCACCACGTGCACGAATACAGTCTTGTATTTGTTGTGGCATGGAAGGAAAAGGCCTCTGTAAATAATCTTAATTTTATGCCATGCCTGAAACGCACGCTGTGTCAGTCCATGTATATTTCTTGCTGGAGTCTCGTAAGAAAGTATTTTTTTCGCACTGCATTCCAGACATGCTCCATGGGTGGCAAATCAGTGAACTGCGTAGGCCAGTCAACAATCGGCACGTTTCTCAGGGCAAAGGCATTTTTCGAAAAGTGTAGAGGGGCGGGAATGTTTGCATTAATCTGTTGGAATGTGCCGTTTGGTACAACGGCCGTGAAGGGTATGGTATCAAGATTTACCACTCAAGTGTCATAATGCCGAGCACTCAGCTTTCATTCTACAGTTGCACAAGAAATGCTGTTTTAACGTTCATTAGCTCCACACACCATGGTTCTATGAGATGGGGAGGTACTGGTGTCGAGAATGGGTCCTTCCTGAGAGCTTTCAGTAGCCTACGGCGTCGACCTGACCACCACAAACAGAAACGAAACTCATCACCGAATCCCGCAGAACGCCACTCAGTATCCCACTTAACGCTGTTGTATGGAGCTAGCCTTTAGAAGAGCAATTTATGTTGGCTATGTGATTTCAATTTCAAGAACTCAGTTTAAAGTACTTTGCCCACTATCTGGTACCCGTTGCGATGCGTAAGTTTGGAATTTTGGATTAAAGGTCCTGCGTAATTGTGCAAAACCATGGCGCCCTATGACACCACCCTCAGGTTCTGCGACGCTCCAAACAGCAAGGTGACACATACGAAGAAAAGAGTAACAATTTCATGAGAGGTGGAAGGAGGTTAACGTCACATCGGTACCACATTTCACCACAATTCTGCTCAATGCTACCGTGGATGTGCCATACGATGTGTAGGTCGTCACACTCACTCTTACCCACTTTCATCCCTTCTCTCGACCCCTCTGCGATGAGTTGAAGAGCAACGTCTAGCGTTGAAATCACGCGGTTTTCTAATTTGTGGCCGAGGAAAATAATTTAGACAGACGGCCGCCCAGAATCGACACGAAGAAGCTTCAGTGGGTCATAAAGGACGTCAATGAAACCACTGCTTTTCTTGGGGAGTTGATTCTGTGGTGTCACCGCCAGACACCACACTTGCTAGGTGGTAGCCTTTCAATCGGCCGCGGTCCGTTAGTATACGTCGGACCCGCGTGTCGCCACTATCAGTGATTGCAGACCGAGCGCCCCACACGGCAGGTCTAGAGAGACTTCCTAGCACTCGCCCGAGTGGTACAACCGACTTTGCTAGCGATGGTACACTGACAAATTACGCTCTCATTTGCCGAGACGATAGTTAGCATAGCCTTCAGCTACGTCATTTGCTACGACCTAGCAAGGCGCCATTTCCAGTTACTATTGAGATTATGAATAATGATCCATCAAGAGCGATGTTCACCATTTATGGATTAAAGTTAAGTATTCCAGCACTACGTACGTTTTTTGCTAAAGTCTAATTTCCTTGTCCTGTTCCAGATCTCACGCCAGCCTGCGTGAGCTAAAACGCGTGCCTTTCGGCTTCCTCTCATACCGGTGTTAGCTCTCCTGCCAACCCACAACAGATTCCCAGACATATCGCGGTCGAAAACGACAGCTCGCAGCGCAGTGAGTTACAGGAGGACGTTCATGACAACCTTTGACAATGATGACACCCACCTGGCTCTTCCGTAAGGACATCGTGGGCTAGCAACCCCATGAAAAGTGATAGCAACCCTTTGGAGTACGGTGCCACTGCACCTTTTGCTCTGGTGTACACAGTAGAACCACTGAAGACCATCCAAACCATTCGACGATCCGAAGCAGAAAAAGATGCTTATGCTGTTTCAACACTCTTGTTTCGAGCCCTCTGGAGAAAGTGGAGGGGGGTAGATGGAGGAGTGTCATTGATACATGCGTGAATAAAATGGCAAAGGATCCCTCTGAGAATACGCAGTTCGGTAACACACTAGGTGGCACTTAGCACTTTGCACTTAGCAATTAGCACTTTGCCTTTGCACTTAGCACTTTGTCGAGCACTTGAAAAATCTACCTGTGCAGATATAAGCCACGACGGAGTACTGGAGACCCCGCATGAGGCTAACTAGCCCCTGCTAGCGGGCTGGTGGAATCGAAGGCTGTCAGAAGGTTGCCTTCCTACAGGCGCCAGGGGCTTGTCTAATCCCTGCACAGGTAGATTTTTAATATGCTCAACAAAGGAGTGGAGGTGGCATCTAGGGCGATGCCACTGAGATGGTCTTAGAGGGTCACTTCGCGTTTTATTCACACTAATGTCAATGTACCATTGTCCTGTGATGATGATGATGATGATGATGATGATGATGTGATGATCATGATCCTGATCCAGATGATGTTTCGTTTGTGGAGCATTCAACTGCGTGGTCATCAGCGCCTGTACAAAGTCCCAATTTTTTCACAGTCCAATTTTTACACGATCCAATCTAGCCACTGTCACTAATGAAGATGATGAAATGATAAGGACAACACAAACACCCAGTCCGCAGTAGAGAAAGTACCCAACCCGGTCGGGAATCTAACCCGGGGCCCTCTGATCCAGTGGCAGCAATGCTAGCTACTAGACCATGACCTGCGCACACACTGTCCTGTGATCTCACCACATGGAGTACAAAACTGGAGGGGTGAAACAGCATCAGCACTCTTTGCTGCTTTGTATCGCATTCAAATTTCGTCGAATGGTTTTCAAAGATCTCCAGTGGTTCTACCCTGTACAGCAGAATAAAAATTGCAGTTGCATTGTATCGCACTGCGAGCTGTAGTTTTCCACCGCAGTATGTGTGAGTTCAAATGGTTCAAATGGCTCTGAGCACTATGGAACTTAATATCTGAGGTCATCATTCCCCTAGAACTTAGAACTACTTAAACCTAACTAACCTAAGGACATCACACACACTCATGCCCGAGGCAGGATTCGAACCTGCGACCGTAGCGGTAGCGTGGCTCCGGACTGAAGCGCCTAGAACCGCTCGGCCACCACGGCCGGCGATATGTGTGGGAATCAACGCCCCAAGGAAAGGGATGACTTTATTGGCGCCATGTATAACAACCCCCGAAGCTTTTTCCAGTCGATTCAGAGCGACAGCGCGTTTGAATTGTTTTCGTCGGCCACCCATAAGAAAACCACGTGATTTCAACGCTGAGCGTCGCGGTTCTGACCATTGAAGAGGCGTAAAACGAAGGGTGAAATGTAGGTAAGAGGGGGTGTGACGACCTTACTGTCGTGTGACACCCACGCGGTGGCGTCGAGCAGAATTACAGTGAAATTTGGCGCCAATGGAATGCGATATTAACCCACCTTACACTTCACATGAAATTATGTTCTCTTGGTTCTTTTTCACATGTATCGACACCTTTCTGTCACCGAGCCCGAGGGTGACGTCACAGGGCGCTAACTTTTGCACTATTGCAGAGGATCTTTGAGCCGAATTTCAAACTTATGCGTCGCACTTGGAGACATGTACAGGGATTCGAAAAAGTGATCCTTTTAATTGAGTTGCGCAGTGTAAATGTTTCCTGTTTTATTCCTTGCATGGAGTATTTGCGACTGAGATTTCATGTAGAAAAAGCTTTTTAGGTATAAAAGTCGAGTTTTACCTGATTCTTGAGGTTCTGAAGTACAGATGTTTTTTACGAAGAATACTGTTTCATCTGACTACAACCTATCCTCAAGCTGAAATTATTTTCTCTTTCCAAGGAGTAAAATGGCGTGCATTCTGACAGTCGACGTAAATCCTCGAGGATTACGCTAAGAATGCTCACGATCTGTAGCAATGTCACTGCTTGTCACGCCATTGGTTTCGTCCTCTGGACTGATGAGAACGTTAGAAGGCGGTTCCAATATCTCTGTTGGCAGGGGGTTTTGTCCAGCATGGAGGGGTCGATGTCTTTCAAAGTGGGCTGTGGCCGGAGCCTGTTGTGCTAGTCACTTTCCCCAGATAGTGCAACTAAAATTTCGAAACCTTTCGCCAGGAACCACGCCATTCCCGAGGAACAACTTTCTGAGGAAGGCAACCACAGCTCAGAAACACAGTGACCGAGCGAAGTGGGCAGTGGTTAGCAGACTGGACTCGTGAGGACGTCGTCTCGAACCCGCGTGCGGATTTTCTGATTTAGGTTTTCCGTTATTTCCCTAAATCGCTTCGGGCAAATGCCGGGATAGTTGCTTTGAAGGGGACCGATGACGTCGCTGTTTGGTCGCTTTCCTCAAATCAAACAACAAGCCAAAGACATTGAGTAAAAATAACAAAAACCCGAACACTCAATAATAATTCACATTATCACAAAAATTATAATAAATAAAGAAGTCTAGAACGACGAAGTGTTTGCAAAAGCCATACATCTGTATGAAGATGCTTTATTCACAGGTACCGGTTTCACGTCAGGATAGGCGCATATTCAGGTTTATAACGGTTATACTTTCGTAATGTAGATGTAAAGTCCCAGCAATAGGGAAGTTAGCCCGTTTACTCGGTTTCATTATGACAACCCGCCGGTGTGGCTTCACTCTTAACGTGGATAACTTCGAGAATGCTGAGACCATTATAAACCTGAAGATGCGTCTATACCGACGTGAAACCGGTAGCTGCGAGTAAAGCAACTTCACACAGCTATGCGGCTTTTGGAAACATCTCATCACTCTTTATTGATTCGTATAATTTTTTATGATAATTTAAATGTTTATTGAGTGTTGATTGCTTTTTAATGCTTACCCGAGGAATTGAACAAACAGAAGCAGAACTGAGAGATAAAGTATGTACATTTCTCCTCCTAAGATTAACTGGCGGAAAGAGTTAAAAGTTAAATTTCGTGGAACGGTGTGGAGTTCGCAATATAGGGGATGTGGACGTCCAGCTACAGAATTCTCATTAATCATTTTCTGGTTATCTAGGTGAATTCTGCGGTTTGGTGACACTTAACGGCCTCGGCAAACAAGGGCCTCATGTCAGATCGTAGAGCCAGAAGCTAGCTTGAGGTGATGTTTTGTAAAAGTGGAAGATTCGAGGAAACTTAATTGAAGCCAATATATCCCTGTAGTTTTCGTAGAAACTTGAAACGAAGTATTTTCGTAAGTCTTTTGACTAAATGACTTGCCGTTTCGTTTCTGTGGACATTATCGGCGTCAAGGATCCGGCTGATCAGGTCCATCCCATGATACAATGTTTTTCACCAATGGCGTTGTTGTCTTCCAAATCGAGAGGGTCCCTGTTCGCTCACCTCGCATCGGTGCAGAGCGAGGATGAAAAGTTGCGTCTCTGCTGGCCACAGAAGTCACAGATATCAATGTTACTGAACCTTTGTGATTTAGTCTCGAGCTAATGGTGCGTGATTGCTGTCCATCTCATCACTGCTAAGTGAACTTGCCACTATTATGGAGGAAGAATGATATAGGATTCGAAACTTCCTGGCAGATTAAAAGTGTGTGCCGGACCGAGACTCGAGCTCGGGACCTTTGCCTTTCGCGGGCAAGTGCTCTACCAACTGAGCTACCCGAGCACGACTCACGCCCCGTCCTCACAGCTTTACTTCTGCCAGTACCTCGCCTCCAACCTTCGAAATTTTACAGAAGCTCTCCTGCGAACCTAGCAGAACTAGCACTCCTGAAAGAAAGGATATTGCTGAGACATGGCTTAGCCACAGCCTAAGGGATGTTTCCAGAATGAGATTTGCACTCTGCAGCGGAGTGTGCGCTGATATGAAACTTCCTGGCAGATTAATATCAACAAAAGTAAAACGATTTTCGAAATGTGTCAGGAGACGCTGAGGGAATTAGATTAAGAACTGAAACACTAAAAGAAGTGGATGAGTTCCGCTATTTGAGCAGGAAAATATCTGACGATTACTACAGTACAGAGAAACTAAAGATGACGTGACGCGGTTCTGGCCGTAACCCTCTTGTCGCTTGCATCTGAATTCTTTCGTTGACTTATGCTCTCCACCCTTTCCATTCCATCCAATGATTATTAAACTCCCGGTTGCTATGCTCAATGATATTATAATAATGACAGCAGGAGACGAGGTACTGACAGAATTGAAGCTGTGAGGACGGGTCGTGAGTCTAGCTCAGTTGGTAGAGCACTTGCCCGCGAAAGGCAAAGGTCTCCAGTTCGAGTAAGGTCCGGCACACAGTTTTAAACTGCCAGCAAGTTTCATATCAGCGCACACCCCGCTGCAGAGTGAAAATCTCATTCTGGATATAGGGGTTACACTCGTTTGGTGTGAGATGTTCCCTGGGGGGGGGGGGGGGGGGGGGGGGGCAACCG
Organism: Schistocerca piceifrons; assembly: GCF_021461385.2. Classification (NCBI taxonomy): domain Eukaryota; kingdom Metazoa; phylum Arthropoda; class Insecta; order Orthoptera; family Acrididae; genus Schistocerca; species Schistocerca piceifrons. The sequence goes on from NC_060140.1 coordinate 307,385,139, forward strand.
CACAATAACCCTGGGTTCGGTGTGGGGCGGCGGAGGGGTGAAGTGGACTGCGGTAGTCGTCGTGGGGTTGTGGACCACGGCGGCTGCGGCGGGGACGCAGCCTCTCTGTCGTTTCTAAGTCCCCGGCTAACATACAATACAATACAATACAATGGCACGTCTTTCGCATGCCTCTCTTCGCTAAGAAGTGGACTCTCCGCGGACGAGGCGGAAGGAACCTTCCAGACTGCGTAACAGTGAAAAAAAAAAAAAAGGTTCAAATGGCTCTAAGCACTATGGGACTTAACATCTGAGGTCATCAGTCCCCGAGACTTAGAACTACTTCAACCTAACTAACCTAAGGACATCACACACATCCATGCCCGACGCAGGATTCGAACCTGCGACCGTAGCGGCAGTGCGGTTCCAGACTGAAGCGCCTAGAACCGCTCGGCCATAATGTCCGGCCGTAACAGTGAATTAATCCTTAAACCAACAGTAACTGGCAAAAATCCACATTGTCGCAACGCGTTTATAGCCGCAATACATTTCCGGGAACCCCGGTTCGGGAGTCGATACGATCTCGAACGCTTCAAGCCCGCAACATTCCTTCAAAGTACCGGTTAGCTTGATCCGCATCGCGTACTCGCGAGTTCGGCGAAGCGGCGGAAGGCATCTGGAGACGGGCGGCGCACTGTTCCCAGCGGGCAGGGAAGTACCCGGTTTTGGCAGAGGCAGGCTCACGGCTTGCCAGCGCAGGGGACCAGATACCATTTGTATTCGAGGCGGCAGCGCCGGCGGACGGCTGCGGCTGCGGCTGCGACCACCGGACGGGAAAAACAGGCCCGCTGCGGCAGGAGCAGCAGAGCCAGCTGCTCACCGCTTACTGGTAACTCACAGGGCCGCGGGCTGCAGCCTCCACGGTAACGTACTAGCGGAATGCGTCTCGTCTGGTCATTGGAAGTTTCATCCACCTGCTGAACCACAAGACGGCACACCATATAGCGTGGGTGAATGAGCAAACAAGAGAAGAAAAATGCTGCTGTCAGAGCACAAAGAAGGCGAATATATTGCCGTTTAAAAGATTCTGACTGAGAAATGGGGTGCCAGCTGCCTCATTCTAATTTCCTCAGCACCTTTAAGTACTTTTCTTTAACGCGGAAGTCACATCTCGCTCCCACTACCTTCCGTAACTGTAACTCGCTCACAGCCACTAGTCCATCGGTATAAAGTAGCCCATACCCATCCACTCCCACTTCTATCTACATCTTCATTTGCACTCCTCAAGCCACCCAACGGTGTGTGGCGGAGGGCACTTTACGTGCCACTGTCATTACCTCCCTTTCCTGTTCCAGTCGCGTATGGTTCGCGGGAAGAACGACTGCCGGAAAGCCTCTGTGCGCGCTCGAATCTCTCTTACATTAGTGATCTCCTCGGGAGTTATAAGTAGGGGGAAGCAATATATCCGATACCTCATCCAGAAACGCACCCTCTCGAAACCTGGACAGCAAGTTACGCCGCGATGCAGAGTCTGCCACTTTGCGAAACATTTCCGTAACGCTATGACGCTTACCAAACAACCCTGTGACGAAACGCGCAGCTCTTCTTTGTATCCTCTCTATATACTCTGTCAACCCGACCTGGCACGGATCCCACACTGATGAGCAATACTCAAGTATAGGTCGATAGAGTGTTTTGTAAGCCACGTCCTTTGTTGATGGACTACATTTTCTAAGCACTCTCCCAATGAATCTCAACCTGGCACCCGCCTTACCAACAATTAATTTTCTATGATCATTCCACTTCAAATCGTTCCGTACGCATACTCCCAGATATTTTACAGAGGTAACTGCTACCAGTATTTGTTCCACTATCATATAATCATACAATAAAGGATCCTTCTTTCTATGTATTCGCAGTACATTACATTTCTCTATGTTAAGGGTCAGTTGCCACTCCCTGCACCAAGTGCCTATCCGCTGCAGATCTTCCTGCATTTCGCTGCAATTTTCTAACGCTGCAACTTCTCGGTATACTACAGCATCATCCGCGAGAAGCCGCATGGAACTTCCGACACTATCTACTAGGTCATTTATATATATTGTGAAAAGCAATGGTCCCATAACACTCCCCTGTGGAACGCCAGAGGTTACTTTAACGTCTTTAGACGTCTCTCCATTGAGAACAACATGCTATGACCACCGGACGGGAAATCTCATTAATTCAGCCCAATTCATTATTATCTCTGTGTGTTTCTGTCATTCTCTCCTGCGTCACAGCCACAGCCTCTTTCTGTCCTACTACTACCGTTTCCTCTCACTGTCGCTATCTCCCTCTAGCTCTCTCTTACTGCTACCTACTTTTCATTTCTTCCCGCTGTGCCGCGCGGTGTAGCCGCGCAGCCTCAGGCGCCTTGCCACAGTTCGCGTCCCCCCCCCCCCCCCCCCCCCAGTCGGAGGTCCGAGTCCTCCTTCGGCCATGGGTATCTGTCTTGTCGTTAGCGTAAGTTAGGTTAACTAGTGGCCTAGGGACCAATGACCTCAGCAGTTTGGTCCCATAAGAACTTACCACAAACTTACCTTCCCACTGCTGCTGTCTCTTCTCACTATCGCTATGCTTTTTCTAGCTGTCATTGTTCAAATCAAATGGTTCAAATGGCTCTGAGCACTATGGGACTCAACATATGAGGTCATCAGTCCCCTAGAACTTAGAACTACTTAAACCTAACTAACCTAAGGACATCAGATACATCCATGCCCGAGGCAGGATTCGAACCTGCGACCGTAGCGGTCGCGCGGTTCCAGGCTGAATGGCCTAGAACCGCTCGGCCACACCGGCCGGATAGCTGTCATTGTCACAGACTCTGCCTCTTATTATCTCTGGTTCTCACCCCTTTCCACTTTATTATTATCATCATCATCATCATCATCATGTTGTTGTTGTGGTCTTTAGTCCTGAGACTGGTTTGATGCAGCTCTCCATGCTACTCTATCCTGTGCAAGGTTCTTCATCTCCCAGTACCTACTGCAGCCTACATCCTTCTGAATCTGCTTAGTATATTCATCTCTTGGTCTCCCTCTGCGATTCTTACCCTCCACGCTGCCCTCCAGTACTAAACTGGTGATACCTTGATGCCTCAGAACATGTCCTACCAACCGACTCCTTCTTCTAGTCAAGTTGTGCCACAAACTCCTCTTCTCCCCAATTCTATTCAATACCTCCTCATTAGTTATGTGATCTACCCATCTAATCTTCAGCATTCTTCTGTAGCACCTCATTTCGAAAGCTTCTATTCTCTTCTTGTCCTAACTAGTTATCGTCCATGTTTCACTTCCATACATGGCTACACTCGATACAAATATTTTCAGAAACGACTTCCTGACACTTAAATCTATATTCGACGTTAACAAATTTCTCTTCTTCAGAAACGCTTTCCATGCCATTGCCAGTCTACATTTTATATCCTCTCTACTTCGACCATCATCAGTTATTTTGCTCCCCAAATATCAAAACTCATTTACTACTTTAAGTGTCTCATTTCCTAATCTAATTCCCTCAGCATCACCCGACATCATATCCTTCCAAAAATTGGGTATTTTAGTCTTTGTCATCTATCTATCTATCTCTTAGGAGGTCTATCTAGTTCTCTCTTTCCAGACGCCGATAACTCATTACCTTGGTTGGCAGTCTGTTTTCTGTCATTCTACGAGCATAACATTCCTTATTTTTGTCCACTTTATTACTGCCTATTTCATATCTCATGAATTTCATCTCTGCCACCTGTATAAGAGAGTTTTCTTTTGTTGTTACTCTCCATGATTCAGAACCATATACAAGTGTAGGTATAGCAATAACTTGTAGAATTTCATTTGTGTTTCTTTTATTGTTTTTCTTCTCAAAGCTCTTCAAACTGTTTCGCATATAGCTTGCTAACTCTTAACCTTGTTCACAATGTCTTTGTCATAGTTAAATCTAATATCACGTATTAGATAACTGAAGTGGGATACTTGTTCTAAAATTTTCTCATTTATTATTATTTTCGATCTGACCGGATTATTTCCTTTGAAATCCATTATCTTTTTCTTATTTGCAAATATAGTTGTAATACATAGCGGTTTTGCTCAATCTATATATTGCTCTTCAAAAATTAATTTCTGTTTCCTGTTAATTACCTGATCATCAGCATATAAGAGAGTATTTAATGGTACACTAGATCCTGTTTTAATTCCTAACTGAATTCCGTCTTTCCACTTCATAACATGGTAGTAACTTTTTCCTTCAGACCTACCTAATAACTTTCTTCTTTTCTTTATTCCTCTTCCACTAGCACTATCTCCTTGACTCTTTTCCTAACATTGTTCTCTCACTGTCAACTATCTTCCACTAGCACTGAGTACCTATCTTTCTCCCACATTGCCATTGTCTCTTTCGCTCATTCTCTACCACAACCACTATCATCAAAATTTTCATGTGTTTCAGTACAACAACAACAACAACATGCAGTTCCCAGAACCATTCAGATGATAACAGAGACATATTACTACGTATTTCTCCGTGCTACGTCATTTTATAAACTACGTTTTCGCCTTACACTGGGTTTTAAGTGCGTATTTTACTTGTACAAGTACGAACAAAAATATCAAGAAAATTTTCAAAGATATTCCAGAACGGGTATCTTAGCAATATATTGTAAACATTAGTCATCGCTGTGAATTAGCCGCCTTAGTAACCAAAAACCTTTTTTTCGGTTTTTCTTAGGAACCACCCTTGGGCTAAATGGTGCTTCCATAAGCCCCTTAAGGCACACCGTAGACCACATCTAATGCAAGGAGAACCAACCGATTTGCTCCATTTGCTGGGGAGTGTGGAATATTCAATTTTTGACCCTGTACTGTAGGATCGTTACAGTAACACGATCCTTCTGCTGGGTATTCAAATAGTTCGCAGCCCAAGGGCTATCTAAAACAATTGACCCCACCTTTCTATACTAATAGAACCCGCAGTATGAGCCCGGAAAAATTCCGTTGGGATATATTAGATAACGTATGCTTCGCATGCATACCGATTAACAAGAGCTGTCACTATGGCGACACCGTGTGTTTAGAAGGGAGGGCAGGAAGAGTAGGGCTTTCGTCCCGTCGACAACAGCGTCATTAAACACGGAGCACAAGCAGATTGTTTGAAGGGTGAGCAAGGAAATCGGCCGTGCCCTTTCAAAGAAACCATCCGGGCATTTGCCTGCAGTGACACAAGGAAATCAAGGAAAACCGAAATCTGGATGGCCGGACGCGGATGTAAGCCATCGTCCTCCCAAGCGCGAGTCAATGCGTTAACCACCGCGCTACCTCGCTTGGATTACAATTGCGGTCTGGGAGAAAGGCAGGAAGGACGAACATGGATGACATACCTCTCCTGATTAATTCTTGAAGCATTATGTTTTCTTATTTTTTCGCTTTATCGTCCCCTCTTTGCTTGCACCCTTGGCGGTGACCTGTCTCACCACAACCTCAGCGCGGCTCTGGCTGTCTACTACCTTACAAACTTCAAAGTTCTACTGCATACCTTGTGATATTACTAATCTACTCCCTACTCCGTCCGAACAGGCCTCGAAAGGCCCAACGGCGCCAACCGACCGCCGTGCCATTCTCAGCCGACAGGGGGCACTGGATACGAATATGAATTGGCTTGTGGTTAGCAAAGCGCTCTCCCGGTCGTTGTCAGCTTTCATCTTAATCAGGTAGCTCCTCATTTGGTCCCACAAGGGATGAGTGCACCCTGCTTGCCAACAGCGCTCGGCAGACCCAGACGGCGACCCATCTTGGTGCTAGCCAACCCCAACAGCCCTTAAAGACGGGAACAGATGTTACCACTGCAGCAAGGCTGTTGGCTCGATACTGTTACAAGCGTTCCATATTGATCTACACTTTATTTTTTTCCAACATTCATGGTTCGTCATATGGCTCATCATAACAGTTGCTAGTATATAGTACTTTGGCTCAACTTGAGTGAGTAGACAACATGGAGTGTCATCATCAAGGACGGCGATGGACGGCGTGGTTTCTGTGGAAGGCTCTTATTGCTCACAAGGAAAATGAAGTTTATGATTGTGAAGTGACTTTCTCACCTACCCATCTTTGGCCTCTTTGAGCCGTGAGGAAAAAAAAAAAATGCTGTTTTGAAGGGCGCGCCGCAGCGCGTTGTGTGAAGCAGTCGCCCTCGGTTTCTGGCGGTGGCGCTGCTGTGGCAATCGCAGCTTTGGTGTCTCCCTCTGGTGGGAAAGCGGAAAGGTGCCTGTTCACGTGCATTTAAGGGGCGCGATGAGCTCGAAGTTGGTCAGTCGAAATGAGGCTAGGTCAGTCTCACGTCACCAGTTGCTGGTCCGTCTCTCGTTCGCGTTTGTGCGGCAGTTATTGTCTGTCTGTCGTCGGAGTGCGAGTAAGTCTGTCGTTTGGATTAAACTTTAAGCCAGAAAATGAGAGTCTTGCCACTCCGCCAGTAACAGAGCTAGTGGTCGCCCGGTCGGGGCTGAGTTCCTGCATCTGAGTCTGCGCTTTAGGCCGCCAGTCTGCTCGAGTTGCTCGGGCAACGGTCATTGGCGGTTGGATCGGTCGGTTGGTCGGTCGCGCACTGAGATACGAGATGACTTGTCCGCCTTGAGCGTCAGCGCATGTGAGGTCCCCACGTGAGTCCAGTGGGCCGCGCCGCGTAGAAAGGGGTAGTGGCTTGGCGGTTGACGCGAGAGCAACAGGAGTGAAACTACGACATCGGGCTGGCCGGGGCGAGCTGCGACGCCGTGAGACGGGAGATCGGCGCGCCTTCCTGCGTCCGTTGAAGCATCTGGCAGCGGACGGTTCGGGAGAACGTTGGGGATGCTGCGCCAGGTCTTCGCCATAAATCGCAGTTTATTAGAAGTTAAGTGATTGGAGATATGTTGTTTCATTTACTAGTTAAATTCTACTTGTTTTCTTCGTGAGGTCACCAGCTGCTTTGTTTTGGGGTCGTCCCACCATTTTCCTCCGTTTGCCCACCCACGGGAAGGTGGTTGTTTGTGAATTGGGTGGTCCGTTTCCCCCTTGTGGAGTTGGGGAGGGTTATAGCAATCTCCGGTTCGGGTTGTTCAGTAATCCCCCTGTCAATCTGCCATACGTTAATAGCTGCCTCTGTCATGTTTGTCGGATTCGGTGTTAACGAATTTATAAAATTAAGGTGTAAAGGCCGAATTCCTGAACTATGTTTTTATCTTGCCCATCATCTAGCGAGGCGGTATATGTGTAATGTATGTAAGTCTAAATTTTCTGTAAGTCTAGATTTCATGGGTTTTATTTAAATAGCCATTTTTATAAAGTTGTCATCCGTCCACCCTGAGTCCTTTTAAAAACAAATTGCACTTTCGGTGGCAAGTAATTTCTTAGTGTGAGTGTTTGTACCATTTCCAACCCTCTTACGGGGTGCAGAGTTAATGTGTTTGTGTGAGTTGTTAAAATTTTTAGTTTAAAGTAATCTGGTGTGCTGCAGATTTGCACCAGTGTAGTCTTTCAGAGGTTGTTGTGTGCGGTCGTGACTACGGCCGTGTTGAAAGGGAGCGGCAAGTTTCTCACCCGAAGGCTCATACTGTCAATATCGTTCTTTCTGCCTCTAAATAAAATTGTAACTTGATATTTCGAGGGTGCTCTTCTGTTTATAAATTTTAAATCTGTTTTTGAAAAGGCTTTTATGAATAAAACTCCCATTTGTTAAAGGTAATTTCATTTTCATCAGTTACTCCCTGGCAACTACTTCCACGCTTGATGAATCGCTAGTAAATAAAGTAAATTATTTGAGAAAAGATTCTGAAAGTAAATTCACGTACCACTCTTAGCTTGATATTTTCTGTGTAAAGACTGCAGAGGACTTTGTAAAGAGCCAATTGGAAGTTATACGGAGATACACTGTCGGAAAAAATGCAACACTCTTAAGGAATGCGTTCAGTGGCCCCTAGTCCAGCACATTAATATTACCACCTGTCTAAGACATGAACAAGCATCTTCCTCAGCGCGGAGATAAAGAAAAAGTCACTGAAGTTCTGGAAGGTGCCGACAGGGATGTAGAGCCATGCCGACTCCAGCGCCGTGACCAACTGTGTTAGGTTCCCCGGTTGAGGATCCACTGCGCGAACAGTCCGATCGACATATCCTCACAAGTTCTCGATTGTGTTTAAATACGGTGGTTTGGTAGCCAGTGGAGTACGGTACGCTCATCCTAGTGCTCTTCGAGCCACGCAAGTACACAGCGAGCTGCGCGACACGTTGGATTGTCCTGCTGGTATATACCATCGTGCAGAGGGAAAAAAATTGCATGCGGGCGTGGAAAAGATCCAGAAGCACAGATCCACTGTGCATTCCAGAATGTCGAGATCACCTGAGGAATGCCACGAAAATATTTCCCAGACCATAACGCTTTCTCCTTCAGTGTGGACCCTTACGACGATCGTTGCAGGGCGTTTGCTTTGAGACGTTTCACGCCGTACACCTCAGCAGCCACCTGTCATCTGAAAAGATCGCCTGTCGCTGCTGAGTGGAATGTCAGTTGCGGTACCGGTGTGCAAATTCCAGCCTTCTTCGCCGATGAACGGCAGTCAGTGCGGGTGCTTGGACCAGGCGCCTGCTGCGGAGGCCCAGGAGCAGCATCGTTCATGGAACGGTCGTTGAGGAGTCGTCGTTGGCAGCCCCTTGGTACATCTGGGCGCTCAGTTGCTCAGCAGCTGCACGTCTATTGACTCGTACACAGCTCCACAGCCATTGTTCACCGCTGTCATCTAGCCCATGGTACACCGCAGCTGCCTCGCCGCCAGTTTTGGATAACACCATTTTGCCATGCATGGTGTACTTTAACAAGGTCGGCAAGCGAACACTTTACAAACTTAGCCATTTCGGAAATCCTTTCCTCCCCTCGCACAAAAGCCAACGATCATGTCCTTTTGGACGTCAGATAAATTGGTCCGTTTCCACATTACGACAACGACTGCACTGTTTCACGCTGAAAGTGCGCATTACTTAACTTTGCTTGTTTGCCAGACGTATCACCAAATGGGCACGTATGTACAGCGATCACTGCATAATTTTTCCTACAATTTGGCATCGATGAAATGTGTGTTTAAGGCAATATCGAAGAAGGCTAACTAGCGGCATCCCGAAGTGAGTCAAGGCTCTCTGATACAGTTTCGAAACGAAGAGATGGTCTTCGTTTCAGCTTTGACTGACTATACCGTATACGTTGATGTATAAGTTACCAGTCACACCTCCTATGGGTAACCAAATGATTACATCGTAAAACAAAAATAGTACGAAATACAAGGAACAGAAAGGACAGATTAGACCACAGTCCACAAGAAATGAGACATTTAACATTTACATCGATGGCAAAACTGTAAATCAGAGAATTATCCAGGAATTAGGTAAATACAGTTAAGTGCGCTGCTTTTTAAGAATAATAAAGTAATAAACGATGGTTGACATAATGTCGTAAGAGATGCCACAACTGTATAATTTATTAAAAATTTTTATATAACGGTCTCAATTGCAACTAGCCACATATGATATAAGATAACATAAAATATTAATAAATCACTATTTAAGTAAATGGCAGACTGATTAATGGGGCACAATTTTAAGAACTTGAAAAGGCTTCAGTTTATTTTGAAGTATGTCACAAGTGAACTGCGGGATGTCAGTGTCCAACGGGCTCCTGACAGTGGCAACAGGATCGTTTGCCCAAATATTGTGCCCACTGGACACTGATATCCGGCGGTTCACCCGTGACCCATTTCAACATGAAGTATACAAGGTGAAGATGCAGAATCACATCTTCAGCCTATATTATTCACTTACATGGTTATTTATTCGTGTTTTCTTTTCTTTTATTTTTAGACCAGAAGGTAGAAGACCCAAGGGTCGATCAAAGAATTTATAACAATACATAGTTGTGATGACCGAAAAAGCAGACAACTAAGCCCTGCATACAAGACAAATGGTTCAAATGGCTCTGAGCACTATGGGACTTAACATCTGTGATCATCAGTCCCTTAGAACTTGGAACTACTTAAACCTAACTAACCTAAGGACATCACACACATCCATGCCCGAGGCAGGATTCGAACCTGCGACCGTAGCGGTCGCGCGGTTCCAGACTGAAGCGCCTAGAACCGCACGGCCACATCGGCCGGCCCATACACGACAACGACGATTGTTTGTGTGATGGAATTTTATCGGCACTTGTCTGAGGTATAAATTATTCTCTGTTACTAACAATGTGGAGGCATTTTCATAAACTCCTGATGATTACTTGGTAGTGCCCAAGTGTTTTAGTTTGCCTGTCCGTATTTGCACGGCTGCAGAGATTTCCAGGGTTTATTGTGCTGAAGCAGCACATCTCTGAACTTTCATCACAGGCAGACCGGTCGTTAACTAATGGACTAGCACTGTCGACAGGAACACAGTAGAAAGACGAAGCAATCAGGGCGTCACGCGAAGCCACGTCCGCAGAACAAAGGGCGGCAGAGGGAATTATATCAACACGCTAACGGACTTCTCGGCAAATCGTCTGCCTCAAAGACAAGGATTGTGTTATGGAGACTCATTTTCATGAAGCTCCAAGCAAGATTTCCCAGATATACCACCGCTGAGCTTCATTCTTTTTGTGTTTGACATTTAGAAGCAGTTACGTTGCTTCTGTGTTGTCCGAATTGGAAGCTACACTGGCGTGCAAAGCTTAAAGACCAAAGTAACTTTCGTGTGACGAGTCATTTCCATGTAAAATAGCTGGATGAAATTACCACCATACATAGAAACAACTGCTACAAGATACTACAGAATGTAACTAAAAGAAATACACAACGAGACGACAGAAATGACACTTTTACTTAAAGACAATAATGACACTGAACCCACCGCGATTTATTATGGTCCATTGGACATTACAAAAGATGGGATATGGTTCTTAATAGGGTGTGCGATCACCACGTACGGCAAAGCAAATTGTGTAACATGTTCCCACGCTGGTCACAAGGCTGCTAAGGGGTTCTTGTGGTAGAGCGTTCCATTCCTCCACCAACCCAGTTGACAATTGCTGGACAGTGCGAAGAGAGCGTACAGAGTAGGAGACAAGTGGGTGACTGTCGAGTTGGACCAAGTACATTGGTAGACAACCGTCGTTATTATAATAATATTGAGCACAGCAACCGCGAATGTAATAATCATGGGATGGACGGAGAGGATAAGTCAACGAGAGAAGTCAGATGCGAGCGACAAGAGGGGTCCGGGCCAGAAGCGCGTCACGTCATCGTTGGTATTCTCTGTACTTTAGCGATCGTCAGATATTTTGCTGTCCATATAGCAGTACTCATCTACTTCTTTTAGTGTTTCAGTTCTTAACCTAATTCCCTCAGCGTCATCTGATTTAATTCCACTATTGTTTTACTTTTGTTAATAAAATAGCCTCTTTTCACAATACTATCCGTTCCGTTTAAATGCCTTTCCAAGTCCTTCACCATCTCTGATGGAATTACAGCGACATCCTCAAATCTTGAATGTTTTGATTTTGATTGAACTTTAATTCCCTTCCCAAATTTCTCCTTGGCTTCCTTTATTGCTTCCTCGGTGTATATATTGCGTAGCACAGAGAAAAGGCTACAGCCTTTTATTCCCTATTGAACTTCTGTTCCATTATTCTTGCAAAGTGCCCCTTATTTTCTCCCTTATTACCTTCAGAATTTCAAAAAGTTGTCAGTGTCACTTCGATTATATGTTACTTTGCATATTTGTAGCCTTGCTTGTAAGTCTCAACTTTTATTACAAGTGCCCTGTGCGAGCACTAAACGCTGGCACATTTCTGGCGTTATCGAAAGAACATTCTAAGACAAAAACGATGCACCACAAAGGAATCACGGACTCGTCCGAATGAGACGGGAGTCGTTGGATGTCATGTACGTGAACAGACAAGGAAATTATTACAATTTCAGGAAAAAATTAATGATTTATTCAAGAGAAAGAGTTTCGCGAATTGAGGAAGACAATAACTCGTTTGTCCAACTCAGACCCTTGTACAAACAGTTATTCGACTTGGCATTGACAGAGTTGTTGGGTCTCCTCCTGAGGCATATCGTGTCAAGTTCTGGCCAACTGGCACTTTAGATCATCAAAATCCCCAGCTGGCTGGAGGACCCTGCCAATAATGCTCCAAACGTTCACAGTCGGGGAGATATCTGGTGACCTTGCTAGTCAAAGCACGGTTTGGCAAGAATAAAAATAAACAGTAGAAACTCTCGTCGTGGCTGGCGGGAACTATCTTGCTGAAATTTAAGCCCAGAATGGCTTGCCATGAAGGGTAATAAACGGGGCGTAGAATATCGTCGACGAATCGCTGTACTCTAAAGTAGCCGCGGATGACAACCAAAGGGGCCCTGATATGAAATGAAATGCCAGCCCAGACCGTTACTCCTGGTTGCCAAGCCGTATGGTGGACAATCAGTGCCGAATAACTGCTTGCATAAGGGTCAAATGTGGCTCAAAGCGTTATTGACTTGCCCACTTTGTGAAGCTCTTTTTCTTAAATATTAAATAAATTATCCAAATTTTCTGAAATTGTAATCATTTGTTTTTCTTAGAACGTGCATAAGCATAGTCTGTTCCAACCGCCTCACCACGATATTTTAGTTTTCTGTGGACATCCAATCCCTTCGCGCAGTGTCCTCCTCCCATCCCCCCCCCCCCCCCTCCCCTCACCGTCCTTTATCTCTGACAGCAACAAACAAAAAACGTCCGAATAGTAGAGCTGGTAGCGGCATGCATGCACTGCCATGAATTTTGCCAAGATGGATGCGTCCACTCTGCTACACTCTTCCATCAAACGAGACGGGCAAAAAACGTCGAGGCGTGCCGTGCGTGTTTCAGTTCTGCATCGTGATTCACTGGGCATATCCACTCTCACAGACTATCGCCCGCCGCTTTAGAAGATCCTACGTATGTTGAAATACGAGAGCCATTACTAAGAATTTTCCTTCTTTTGCGCACAATGGAATTCGGGGCTAGATATCTCGTGAAAGGAATCCGCGCAAATCTTAGCGTAAATGTTTTCTCTTGCATCCATAACATATATGTGCGTCTTGTTCCTTCTCTCGTGTTACTCATCACTTAATCGAATGCCCGTAAACAATGTTCTAGATGTTCTATATAGGTTAGCAATATGTTTCAGGGGAAATAAAGAGTAGAGTACGAATTGCAGCTCCTGAAGCATCGGAACTTCTACTTTGTCATGTTGTACCTGCTTCTACAAAATTGAACTACATTAAAGAACGTTTATTTCAGATAACGCGGGGAATGAAAATTGTATTGATCCTAATCAATCCAAATTCCCATTCACGACTCACCTCACCTACCTAGGGTAGTCCGTGCAGCTGTGCAAAGCCACTGTGTCAGGGTGGAGTAGCGTTTAGTGCATCTGTCTAGTAAGAGTAGAAGACGCTGATTCGAATCCCTGCCTTGGTACAAACGTTTATTTGTCACTCCAGTCTGCATATAGGCCTATACATCATAGATGTTTGAGACTTGAAAAGAACAATTTAGTTTCATTAGATTATTTCGGACAAATTCGGAAGAAAGTCCAAAAAACGGACAACTTATCAGTAATCGCGCACTCCATAATTCAGATTAAGATAAATGTTGCGAAAACAAGACAAGACGTACTGAAAATAAATGTATAAAGAATTTGTGCCACAGTGCTCTCGATCTGTATATTATAACATTCCCTTCAGCTCTTGATTACTGTTTTACTAGCCGCCTATGTAGACGAGGTCACTTAACTACGCTTGTGGAGTGGTATTGACTCTGTTGTAGCCTGTTCGGATCCCGCTGGTGGAATAATCCACCTTCAAGAATTTTATGATAAGGGAATTCCTGATCAACCGTTCTATCGTTAATATCCTTCTTTTCTTAACTTTGTTAACTTTTGTTAACTGAATCAATTCTCAACTGAGCTCTGATATCTTAATTTCTCATCTCATTCTTCAGACATCAATCTATTGCGCAGCTCGTAATTTCATTTCAGTGGCCTGTATAAAGGTTTCCTCTTGCTGTCGTACGTCCAAACAGGGGTATCTATTACTTCGTAATATATTTTTGTTGCTCTTCGTCCTTCGCTGACTTACGTTCATTGCACTGTATAACCCGATATTTGTTTAATTTTTTATGTTTATCATTTTCTAGCTCGTATCTTACGTCGCGAAAGAAGCTTGTGTTTGTGAAACAGCCTTAGTCACTCTCAAAGACAGTGTTGTGCAAGCCCTGATATTATAGTGATATGCGTGGCTATGAAAGGATTATCTGACTTAAAAGTTCTTATACAATACACAGCTACATATAACTGAGTGCAACGAGTAATAAATGGCCTGCATATCTCATTACAGGATAGAATACCTAACGAAACAGATTCATGAAAATAATAGGCTCTACTAATGTGTTAGCTCCACGCTTGTGGCAATCCACGATGTAGTATGGCCGTTTCCCGAGAGGTCACAAACGTTCTCGTAGTTTTTAAAACAGAAGTTTGTCCCAAATTCTAAACGTCCCACAGAGAGTGTATGTAATGCTGTTGATTGTGGCCCGTCCGTCGGATAGTTATGTCAGTCACAAGACCAACGTAACACTAAATTCTACTCGTCTCGGCGAGCCGTTGTGACCGAGCGGTTCTAGGCGCTTCAGACTGGAACCGCGCGACCGCTACGGTCGCAGGTTCGAATCCTGCCTCGGGCATGGATTTGTGTGCTGTCCTTAGGTTAGTTAGGTCTAAGTAGTTCTAAGTCTAGGGGACTGATGACCTCAGATGTTAAGTCCCATAGTGCTCAGAGCCATTTGAACCATTTTTCTACCCGTCTCATCACAGACAGATCCATTTAAGATACAACACACCCTATGCAAAGCAGAGTTGACATTGCGCGCTGGGAAGGAAAGCCTTCTCAGTTACACGGTTGAATAAACCCTCGAGGTTCTCCCAACCAACAGTGCAATACTGCTGTACCTTTTATTGCGTTACAGATACAGTTTATTCACTCAGATGCAGTTATGCGTCCGTTAATGTACGTTATATCTAGGGTGAGTTGCGTAACACCCTTATTACTAACTAAACAGTTCGCGATATCAAAATGAGGCTTCCAGCAAATGATATCACGCTAACGGACACGTAATTTTGTTATTCAGAAAGTACTATTAACTCTTGCAACAACCAATATACTGAAACAAGTCAGAAGACTGATGAAAGTTAAAACTATGTATCGAAGTTGGTCTCCTGACCTGAGAGACGACAATGTGGTTAGCATTTAGGAAGAACGGAGTTCAGATATGTATTTATGTTTTCATTAGTTTCTCTGTCTTAAGATGAAGACTGAGATGTTAACTTTCTAAAAAAACGAGATGAGTTTACTTCCCTTATGTCCCACCTTTATAACTTTTCTTTGTTGTCATTTTCTTTTTTGCTTTCAAAAAGTCTTGAAAAGAGCAATATAGATACGTTGATGTTATCACTTTTCTCAGAAGCGTCTGATAAGTTTGCTTAAATTGAGAGGCGAAGTGGGAGATCCGCTATTACGGTGTAAACACGCCAAGCGAGGCTCTCGTGCTATGCTGTGTAGTCTCTCAATACCCATCGATAAAGTTTCAACAGAAGTTCAAAATGTTCAAATGTGTGTGAAATTTTATGGGACTTAACTGCGAAGGTCATCAGTCCCTAAGCTTACCCACTACTTTATCTAAATTATCCTAAGGACAAACACACATACCCATGCTCGAGGGACGACTCGAACCTCCGCCGGGACCAGCCGCACAGTCCATGACTGCAACGCCTCAGACCGCTCGGCTAATCCCGCGCGGCTCAACAGAAATATACAAGCATTATATTCACTATAATTCTCTTATTAACAGCTTTGTAATGGTATTTGAAAATTATACTGATCGGTTTAAAAAACGTGTACTTGTGAGATAGAAGAATTAATAGCATCGAATAAAACTGTATGCTGCTCATCTTACAACTATTTACCAAAAGTCCCGCCGGCCGCTGTGGCTGAGCGGTTCTAGACGCTTCATTCCGGAACTGCGCTGCTGCTACGGTCGCAGGTTTGACTCCTGCCTTGGGCATGAATGTGTGTGATGTCCTTAGGTTAGTTAGGTTTAAGTAGTTCTAAGTCTAGGGGACTGATGAACTCAGATGTTAAGTCCCATAGTGCTTGGAGCCATTTTGAACCAAAAATATTGAACAAAAGAGAGAGAGAGAGAGAGAGAGAGACACTGCGTGCGCACATATGGATGTATCTATCACATCTCGGTATGGTCCTTTTTCTGGTTGGTATCTTCTTTAGTAAGAGGGGCGTTCAATAAGTAGTGGAATTCATTTTTTTATGAACTCTGGTTGCTTTTATTCAGGATACAAATACGCTACCTTGTTCCCCACTCTTTTGACTATAAAACCCAATTTTTCAACACAACTTTCGTTCAGTGCGACGGCCTTACGCTACCTTATTTTGAGTCTCTAGATCCCCGCATGGTATCTCTCTACTGGACGACGTAGGAGCCAACGTCTCACTGCATTGATAATCACTTCATCACCCACGTGCTGCTTACCTCGGAGTGTATCCTTAACTAGGGCAAACAGATATAAGTCGGAAGATGCAAGGTCCAGGCTGTAGAAAGAACAATGAAGTTTTGTGACTTCCTCTCGGCTGCGCAGAATTGTGTGAGCCCTTGCGTTGTCATGGAGAAGGAGAAGTTCATTTGCTTTTTTGTAACGACGAACACTCTGAAGTTGTTTCTTCATTTTCTTGTGGGTAGCATAACGCACTTCGGGGATCATAATTGCACCATGGGGGAGGAGGCCATGACTTAGGCGGCTGAGGGAGAGGCTTTGAACTACTTCTTCGGAAGAGATGTGCTGTGGCGCCCCTCCATGGATCGTCTTTTTGTTTCCGGTTCGACGTGATGAACACATGTTTCACCGCCTGTCATGGTGACGACAAAAAATTAGGACAGTCAGCCCCGTAACGCACGATCAATTCCGCACAGATGGTCCTTCGTTGTTATTATGGCGTATCCCAACCGGTAGATGAGTGTGTCAGTACTACCAAGAGAAACGTCCAGTTAAACAGCGAGGCGTTCGGTTGTGATCCGTGATCACTGCGAATGAGACTGTCCGCACGTCTTAGCACCCAGCTGTGTGCGGCCAGCCGTCACGCGGGAGATCAGGACACGTTTGTGCGACCTTGCTGCGATGATGGCAGAGGCCTCAGCCAACGACGCACCGTGCTTTTATTTACTACCTTGTCTCCGTAGATCTCTGATCGCGCCTACGAATATTTTGGGTGCTTTGGTTTTCCGCCAAAAGAAACTCAGTAATAGGCTCTCTGCTTGGAATGCACCATCGTCAAGGACGCCAGCTTTGAAGGTTAAGTATAGCGTCGCCACCAATCGGAACTTCGTGAAACTATAGGGGCTGAAGCACGAATATTTCACAATGTCCCACAGCAAATTCTGCATGAGTTGCATCACTTATTGAACGCCCTTGGTCTAAGAACGTGACGTGGTGAATTTCAGAAGAGCTTTCTAGGTGCAGCTTACACTCAACACTGATGATAAAACGGAGCTGAATGGTAATATACGCGAATGTAAATAAATAAGAAGCGAGGGAATATGGAGCAAGTAAAGTAGGACGCAGCATCGGCTCATGAATCAAGTCCTTGGAAAGTGTCCAACACAGAATAATGGCGGCGCTCTCTCGTAAACTGGACGTCGCTGGATCGAAGACGGCTACGTTCAACACATAATCGTTCCGGACACGATTTACTGCTCGTTATGTCACATTTTCCCCACTTTCAATTACCCAAAATAAAATTTTGTACACGTATTTTCTCGGCCCCAGTAAAGCAAGAGTCAGCCTCCCGCCCGATGCCCACCACTGCAGTCCCCGCTGGCCGCAGTAATTTATGGAGACGTCCGAAACGACCATCTGCCGTATACTCACTAAATCTTCCACCAGCAAAGCTCCTCTTAAGAGGCAAAACGTATAGCCTCAGACAAAGAACAAAATATTTAACGCTGCCCCAGCGTGCAGCTAACGGGAACTGTAATGCCCGCTGCTTGGGAGTCACAGACGGACACAGGGAGTCTTTTCCCGGCTCGAAACGGCTGTTACCGGTGGGGAAAGTGGACGATTTAAGGCGTGCCCGTGGCGACGCGGCGTCGAGTCCGGACTGGACCGAGCGCCCACGAATAACGGCCGCACACAAAAGCTTCCCCCCCGGCAGACGTCGGCGACGGGCCTGGAAACTGGACTGTGCCCCGGCGCGGCCTGGGCTTCCCGTGGACATCAATAGCCGTTGCTGTCGCCGGCGCAGCAAGCAGGCGGTGCGGACAGCGAGTTACGAGGCGCTTCAAAATTAAAGCGAGGGGCGCTCTGCCGAGACGGCGCCGCAGTTAAGGCCGACAATTGTTTCGCGCAGGGGCTCAGCGATGCGTTCACTCGTCGCGAAAGACGTCCCCACAACGATGATGCCTGCGTTTCAGTGCTTCTCCGCACAAAGGCGCAATCTCCGACTCTTGGAACACTTAACATCTAGTACTCGAGAGGGAGGGAGGGGGGGGGGGGGGGGGGGGGGAAAGACCCTCGATTGCGTGCGAGTGTTCTCCATTCCATCACCGAGGAGCAACAGGAAATACAGCCGAGTCTCGAAACACTTCACGTTTCTTTCTCTCTCTCTCTCTCTCTCTCTCTCTCTCTCTCTCTCTCTCTCTCTCTCTCTCACACACACACACACACACACACACACACAACAAGAGAGTTGTATTTTACCGTCCTCTGCCGTCATATGTAACCATCCCGTGGTGTCAAAAAAACAATATTTGCGTCTTCACTTTCACTCTCTACCAACAGTAAGGACTGGTTCCTTTGGCACAGTATTTAAATAATGTTGCAGATGGTAAAATTACATGTAGCATTGGTAGGGAAAGAAACATAAATGAATGTGTGAGAGAAACTGGGAACCGACGACTTCTCTTTGTTTCAATTGCCCATAATTAGAGCCGCACATCGTACAGTGTTGTTCCGTTATTATTTTTTTTTAGCCTTACAAAATATAAATTTCATTTTGTAAGTAATAAAAATTAGCTAATCACGCAACTACAGCGCTTTCATGCAACCAAACGAAGTACTTTGATGCAAGTACAGTTCATATGCACAGACATAAAAAATAGTTAGTGTTGTTATTTTGTATTCAATAGAACATTCTTCATCATGATCAAAGGCAAGAATATACGGTTATTATTCGTTAAGTGCGAAAATCGTTTATGAATAACAGAAACGTGTTTTATATAAGCTTGATGAAGTATTGAAGCAATGTTTCATGTGTTTTTGTTACGTAGCTTTTCATTTTCATTTTTTCCGCTCTTTGCAGCTTCAAACGTGACTGTATTCAATACACTGGAAGTATAAATTAAAAACTTCAGTCATAACTTTTCGTGTTTTATTAAATTCACGATGCATTTCGGACCCTGTGGGTCAATCATCAGGCGTAATTTGTCTTAACATATGCTTTATTTTTTCTCTTGAATGAAGTGAAATGCGTATTCCTATCATGAGAACGTTTGATGTTAGGTTATAAATTTCGTAAGTCAATCGCGGACAATATGTGCGAAATAGTGGAAAAAAAGAACAGTGAAAACTTACCACATAATCCAAATAAAGTGTTTTTAACTTTTTAGTATTATCATACAGTATTTTCTCCATCCTGTTCGTACATATCACTTCACTCGAGAGGCACATTTGCATACACATCTTTGCATACATTTCACAGATGTGTTTGTACTTGGTGTGATCAAAGATGAGATGAATTTATTCATACTGCCAGAGATCTATTATTAAACAATTGACATATGCAGGAAATAACTGTGGCTTGCAAAATCTGTTTGTCCATTTTGCGTATATTCTGGTTATTTTGATTTTGTGAAGAGTTTTTTTTTTTGGGGGGGGGGGGGGATTGGGGTAGAAATTGCGTTTGTTGGCGCTGCATGATAAAACTGTTTTTTTTTTTTTATTTTTACTACAACATCCCTATGTTTCACGCTTTAACTGAACAATTTTTAAATAAAACCTGAATTAAAGTTTGTCAACTTCAATTTCGTAATAAATATTGTTTATTTTGAAGTAACAGACAGAAGGATAACAATGAACAACAAAAGTCTTCCATAGGTTACGCGGTCCTTTATATACAGGGTGGTCCGTTGATCGTGACCGAGCCAAATATCTCACGAAATAAGCGTCAAACGAAAAAACTACAAAGAATGAAACTCGTCTAGCTTGAAGGGGGAAACCAGATGGCGCTATGGTTGGCCCGCTAGATGGCGCTGCCATAGGTCAAACGGATATCAACTACGTTTTTTTTTTAAATAGGAACACCCATTTTTTATTACATATTCGTGTAGTACGTAAAGAAATATGAACGTTTTACTTGGACCACTTTTTGCGCTTTGTGATAGATAGCGCTGTAACAAAAAAATGGCTCTGAGCACTATGGGACTCAACTGCTGTGGTCATAAGTCCCCTAGAACTTAGAACTACTTAAACCTAACTAAAGTAAGGACAGCACACAACACCCAGCCATCACGAGGCAGAGAAAATCCCTGAACCCGCCGGGAATCGAACCCGGGAACCCGTGCGTGGGAAGCGAGAACGCTACCGCACGACCACGAGATGCGGGCAGCGCTGTAACAGTCACAAAGAATATGGCTCACAATTTTAGAGGAAAAGTTGGTTACAGGTAGGTTTTTTAAATTAAAATACAGAACGTAGGTACGTTTGAACATTTTATTTCGCTTGTTCCAGTGTGATACGTGTACATTTGGGCACTATCATTTCTGAGAACGAATGCTGTTACAGCGTAATTACCTGTAAATACCACATTAATGCAATAAATGCTCAAAATGATGTCCGTCAACCTCAATGCATTTGGGAATACGTGCAACGACATTCCTCTCAACAGCGAGTAGTTCGCCTTCCGTAATGTTCGCACATGCATTGACAATGCGCTGACGCATGTTGTCGGGCGTTGTCGGTGGATCACGATAGCACATATCCTTAAACTTTCTCCACAGAAAGAAATCCGGGGACGTCACATCCGGTGAACGTGCGGGCCATGGTATGTTGCTTCGACGACCAATCCACCTGTCATGAAATATGCTATTCAATACCGCTTCAACTGCACGCGAGCTATGTGACGGGCATCCAACATGTTGGAAGTACATCGCCATTCTGTCATGCAGTGAAACATCTCGTAGTAACATCGGTAGAGCATTACGTGGGAAATCAGTATACATTGCACCATTTAGATTGCCATCGATAAAATGGGGGACAATTATCCTTCCTCCTATAATGCCGCACCATACATTAATCCGCCAAGGTCGCTGATGTTCCACTTGTCGCAGCCATCGTGGATTTTCCGTTGCCCAATAGTGCATATTATGCCGGTTTACGTTACCGCTGTTGGTGAATGACGCTTCGTCGCTAAATAGAACGCGTGCAAAAAATCTGTCATCGTCCCGTAATTTCTCTTGTGCCCAGTGGCAGAACTGTACACGACGTTCAAAGTCGTCGCCATGCAATTCCTGGTGCATAGAATATGGTACGGATGCAATCGATGTTGACGTAGCATTCTCAACACCGACGTTTTTGAGATTCCCGATTCTCGCACAATTTGTCTGCTACTGATGTGCGGATTAGCCGCGACAGCAGCTAAAACACCTACTTGGGCATCATCATTTGTTGCAGGTTGTGGTTGACGTTTCACATGTGGCTGAACACTTCCTGTTTCCTTAAATAACGTAACTATCCTGCGAACGGTCCGGACACTTGGATGATGTCGTCCAGGATACCGAGCAGCATACATAGCACACGCCCGTTGGGCATTTTGATCACAATAGCCATACATCAACACGATATCGAGTTTCTCCGCATTTGGTAAACGGTCCATTTTAACACGGGTAATGTATCACGAAGCAAATATCGTCCACACTGGCGGAATGTTACGTGATACCACGTACTTATTACAGCGCCATGTATCACAAAGCGAAAAAAGTGGTCCAACTAAAACATTCATATTTCTTTACGTACTACACGAATATGTAATAAAAAATAGAGGTTCCTATTTTAAAAAAAACGCAGATGATATCCGTTTGACCTATGGCAGCGCCATCTAGCGAGCCAACCATAGCGCCATCTGGTTTCCCCCTTCAAGCTAGACGAGTTTCGTTCTTTGTAGTTTTTTCGTTTGATGCTTATTTCGTGAGATATTTAGCCTGGTCACTATCAATGGACCAACCTGTATATCCTTGCTCGTTCCTGTATGCTTTACCACTCCCAGTTTCTAGGGCAATCTAATAAGACGCTGGTCGTATACACAAACCAAGTGATCGAAATGAGGTAGTGCCTGATTGATATGCAACACACCTAACACACAGGTGATGCAGGTGTGATCTTAACTGACCAATGCTAATAGCAAAATTACTGTAGCCTATGCTAACTTGTGAAAATCTACAGTAGCCTACGGTAGTTTTACAACTCTACTCTGGACACTTATGTGGACACGAAAATAAGGTGTGTCCAGTCTTCTCCTTTATGACGGTTTGAACTCTGTTGGAGATATTTTTAATGAGGTATCTGAATGTCCGTGGAGGAAAAGCAGCCCATTCTTCCTCAAGAGCCGAACCCAGACAGGGTTGTGATTTTACACACCGATGTCTGAAACGTAGTCGGCGTTTTAAGTCATCCCCCCCGCTGGGTTCAGGTCGTGACACTGGGCAGGCCAGTCCATTTCAGAAACGTTATTGTTCGCAGTCCACTGCTTCATAGATGTTGCTTTATGACATGGTGCATTGACATACTTATACAAACAGTCATTGTCTCCGAATTGTTCCTCTACGGTACGCCGAACAAAATTCTGTAAAATGTCTTCCTGCCCTTCTACCTTCAGCGTTTTCTTAAGTGCAGTAAGGGAACCACATACTAACTACAAAAAGCTCTCTCACAAAATAACACCACCTTCCCAAACCACACAGTTGGCCCTACACTTGATGGCAGGTAACTTTTTCGAAGCATTCGCCAAACCCAAACTATTCCATCGGACTGCCACAAGATCTAACATGATTGATCACTCCAAATCACTTCTTTCCAGTCATCCACTATCCAATGTCCTCGCCCTTCGCACCACCCCTATCTTCGTTTAGCACTGACAACCGATTTGTGTGACTTGTGAGAGACTGCTTGACCATTGTACCCTATTCTATTTGACTCTTTACGCGCAATCATAGTGCTAGCATAGTGCTAGCGGAACTCCCGGTAGCTCTTCGGAACTAGCGAGTGATTCCTTCCGCTGATTTCATGCGTTGTTTACAACCACCCTCCGCAATGTTAGACGGTTGCTGTCCATCAGTACATGAGGTCTGCCTGGTTTTGGTTTGTTCTTTCGTGTTTCCACTTTACAGATGTCCTACTGCATAAGGACGGAAATGTCCCTAGTGGATTTTTTACTCAGGTGACATCCAAATAACTTGACCACGTTCGAAGTCGCTGACCTATCCATTCTGCTGTTACTGCTTCTGTACTGACAACGCAATAACCCCCCCCCCCCCCCCAATTCCCCTTCTTTTACACTGGGCGGGGGTTCGCTTCTGGTGACATCGAAATAGGCCTCTCCGAATACTTTTTTTTTTTTTTTGGGGGGGGGGGGGGTAGCTTGTTTCGCTTCCCTCTGAACCATCTGTAATCTGCTTCTTCGCCAGCACAGCAATACGTGCGTTTATATTCGTACGTCCGTCCGTATTGATATCGTGAAATAAGGCAAGCGTGCCACAGCGTTTATGACTTTGGATTCATAATATTCGTACTCTGTAGGAAAAGGTCTCTAATATAAGTGTGTGATCTTGTTCAAGCTATTTTCCTTTTTAGGCTGTTCCTGTATTTTGAAATATACACTTTACTTTAATATTTAGCGTTTAACTATTATTAGGCTACAACACAATCAAAACTATTATGCATGGTTTGTCGATGACATTGTCATTTTGTCAGAGACGGCAAAGGACTAGGATGTGCAGTTTAACGGAGTGAAAAGATTTTTCCCCCCACATTTCTCAGATATCTTCCGGAGAACAGACTCTAAAGAGCCATGTAATTCCGGAAAATTAGAAGTTGTGTTTAACACGGATAGTTATCAGTTGCTTGCTTGAGAGACATCCATTCGTCAACACTTGTGGTCCCCAATGCTGCGGTTTACGCGTGTGTTTGGTCTATCTTTTCATTATTCGCACTTGTAAGTAAACCATACACTAATTCCGATATGTTGTTACATCTTCCGTGAATTTGTGGTGCAACCTATTGAAGTACTCCAGCATTTATACTATTTTTCCTTTATTCTCCAAAAAAAAAAAAAAAAAATTATTCGTCTGAAAGGAGCCTTGATTTGTTATTAGAGGTTGTGCATAACTCCTATACATTTTGCCTAAGAGGAATGATACTGAAAAAATTAACTTCGCAGGCCATGTGTCTAACAATTACACACACTTGAATAAAGCCCCTCCCTGGTATACAACCTTGACTGATTCAGGTGCGGCAGTCCAGCTCTCAAAGGGGTTGCTACAAATTGTTCAAATGGCTCTGAGCACTATGGGACTTAACATCTGACGTCATCGATCCCCTACAAGTCAGAACTACTTAGACCTAACTAACCTAAGGACATCACACACATCCATGCCCGAGGCAGGATTCGAACCTGCGACCGTAGCGGTCACGCGGTTCCAGACTGAAGCGCCTAGAACCGCTCGGTCACAACGGCCGGCAGGCGTCGCTACAAAAAAATGGCTCTGAGCACTATGGGACTCAACTGCTGAGGTCATTAGTCCCCTAGAACTTAGAACTAGTTAAACCTAACTAACCTAAGGACATCACAAACATCCATGCCCGAGGCAGGATTCGAACCTGCGACCGTAGCGGTGTTGCGGTTCCAGACTGCAGCGCCTTTAACCGCACGGCCACTTCGGCCGGCGGCGTCGCTACAGTACAGCTCATTACGATACGTAGATATCCCCGCACGGATCGACCGTGTAGCCACAAATTCAATTTATGAGTAGTCCTTTGCCGAACAACTTCTCTGGCGGTTGTGTATCTGTGGCAGCACGGTCCACAGATTCAAAAGGGCGGAGCTAGTGCTGGAGCTTCAATGTGTCAGCTCACCCAGAAGATGGCATTAAGGTATACGGTCATTATACCAGGAGAAGGACCCAAGGCTCTGCAGTTGACCGTCCGACATCCAGGGCGTTCGAAAATTCCCGTTACAAGCTTATAAGACTTGTAGAGGAGAGTGAGAACATGATAGTCTGAATAGGAATCCATAACCAGTAACGAATCGTGCGCGCTCGAATCTCACTAATTTTACATTCGTGATCTCCTCGGGAGGTATAAGTAGGGGGAAGCAATATATTTCGATAGCTCATCCAGAAACGCACCCTCTCGAAACCTGGACAGCAAGCTACACCGCGATGCAGAGCGCCTCTCTTACAGAGTCTGTCACTTGAGTTTGCTAAACATCTGCGTAACGCTATCACGCTTACCAAATAACCCTGTGACAAAACGCACCGCTCTTCTTTGGATCTTCTCTATCTCCTCTGTCAACCCGGCCTGGTACGGATCCCACACTGATGAGAAATACTCAAGTATAGGTCGAACGAGTGTTTTGTAAGCCACCTCCTTTGTTGATGGACTACATTTTCTAAGGACTCTCCCAATGAGTCTAACCAAGCACCCGCCTCACCAACAATTAATTTTATGTGATCATTCCACTTCAAATCGTCCCGCACGCATACTCCCCGATATTTTACAGAAGTAACTGCTACCAGTGTTTGTTCCGCTATCATATAATCATACAATAAAGGATCCCTCTTTCTATGTATTCGCAATACATTACATTTGTCTATGTTAAGGGTTAGTTGCCAGTCCTTACACCAAGTGCCTATCCGCTGCAGATCTTCCTGCATTTCGCTGCAATTTTCTAATGCTGCAACTTCTCTGTATAGTACAGCATCATCCGCGGAAAGCCGCATGGAACTTCCGACACTATCTACTGCTGTTCGAATGCTGTTCATCAATACTGTTCTGTATATACAGTATATGTCGTTTTTTTTGTTTGGGAATAATGTAATGTAATGAAATTTTTAAGTGTTTATGATTAAGTGATAAATGAATGTTTCGTTAAGTTTTCTTTCGAAATGTTATTAGATAACTGGACTGCGTCACGCGTAATTCAGTTCCTCAAGCAGAAGTGGATGAGTTAAGTATCTGAACTGAAGCCTACGCGTCCTAACTCTTCTGACGAACAAGTGAACGTGAACTCCGGTACACAGGACGTCCCACGACAGCTGAGCGGACCACGCAGCGCAGGCGTCCGCCAGTTCCGCGTTGCCGGCGGCGGCATTCCGGCGAAGTTCGCCGGGCAGCAGTCCGCGGAAGGCCGAGGCCGGCTGCGGCTGTGTGCGCATGCGCGGCACGTCCCGCCGCCGCTATGTTTGGTAGCGGCCGCGCAGCGCAGTGCTCGAGAAGCGAAGCGAGACTCCGCCGGCCAGGTCTCCACAGTCTGGTCACCGGCGGGCAGCAGTGCAACCCACTCCCGTTCACTGCCCTCGCCTGTGGACTCTTCTCACGGGCCGTAGCCACAGTTGAACTGGTCGGTTGTCTTCTATGCTCTTGTGGCGTATTCACTGCCCTTGCGCACGAATGGCTTCTCGTGTTCGGCAATATACAAGATAATTACATCTACATCCATACTCCGCAAGCCACCTGACGATGTGTGGCGGAGGGTACTTTGAGTACCTCTATCGGTTCTCCCGTCCATTCCAGTCTCGTATTGTTCGTGGAAAGAAGGATTGTCGGTATGCCTCTGTGAGGGCTCTAATCTCTCTGATTTTATCCTCATGGTCTCTTCGCGAGATATACGTAGGACGGAGCAATATACTGCTTGACTCCTCGGTGAAGGTATGTTCTCGAAACTTCAACAAAAGCTCGTACCGAGCTACTGAGCGTCTCTCCTGCAGAGTCTTCCACTGGAGTTTATCAATCATCTCCGTAATGCTTTCGCGATTACTAAATGATCCTGTAACGAAGCGCGCTGCTCTTCATTGGATCTTCTCTATCTCTTCTATCAACCCTATCTGGTACGGATCCCACACTGCTGAGCAGTATTCAAGCAGTGGATTGCATTTCCTTAGGATTCTTCCAATGAATCTCAGTCTGGCATCTACTTAACCGACGATCAACTTTATATGATCATTCCATTTTAAATCACTCCTAATGCCTACTCCCAGATAATTTATGGAATTAACTGCTTCCAGTTGCTGATCTTCTATATTGTAGCTAAATGATATGGGATCTTTCTTCCTATGTATTCGCAGCACATTACACTTGCCTACATTCAGATTCAATTGCCATTCCCTGCACCATGCGTAAATTCGCTGCAGATCCTCCTGCACTTCAGTACAATTTTCCATTGTTACAACCTCTCGATATACCACAGCATCATCCGCAAAAAGCCTCAGTGAACTTCCGATCTCATCCACAAGGTCATTTATGTATACTGTGAATAGCAACGGTCCTACGACACTCCCCTGCGGCATACCTGAAATCACTCTTACTTCGGAAGACTTCTCGCCATTGAGAATGACATGCTGCGTTCTGTTATCTAGGAACTCTTCAATCCAATCACACAATTGGTCTGATAGTCCATATGCTCTTACTTTGTTCATTAAACGACTGTCGGAAACTGTATCGAACGCCTTGCGGAAGTCAAGAAACACGGCATCTACCTGGGAAATGAAACTATATGGTTCCAGAACCTTTTCAAGTCTCAGACATCTGCCACGTATGTAAGGAGACTGAAACGACGAACGCAAATTTGTATCAAGGCTGGGTTTTGAACGCAGGTCTTCTGGTCACCAGGCAGATGCGCTAACCACTACGCTACCCTGGGCACAGTGACTTTGCACAAATGCACTGACTACCTCAGCACGGTGTCTTGAAAGGAGGATATAAGATGAACATCAACAAAAGCAAAATGAAGATAATGGAATGTAGTCGAATTAAGTCGGGTGATGCTGAGGGAATTAGATTAGGAAATGAGACACAAAGTAGTAAAGGAGTTTTGCTATTTGGGGAGCAAAATAACTGATGATGGTCGAAGTAGAGAGGATATAAAATGTAGACTGGGAATGGCAAGGAAAGCGTTTCTGAAGAAGAGAAATTTGTTAATATCGAGAACAGATTTAAGTGTCAGGAAGTCGTTTCTGAAAGTATTTGTATGGAGTGTAGCCATGTATGGAAGTGAAACATGGACAAGAAGAGAATAGAAGCTTTCGAAATGTGGTGCTACGGAAGAATGCTGAAAATTAGATGGGTAGATCACATAACTAATGAGGAGGTATTGAATAGCACTGGGGAGAAGAGAAGTCTGTGGCACAACTTGACTAGAAGAAGGGATCGGTTGGTAGGACATGTTCTGAGGCATCAAGGGATCACCAATTTGGTATTGCAGGGCAGCGTGGAGGGTAAAAATCGTAGAGGGAGGCCAAGAGATGAATACACTAAGCAGATTCAGAAGGATGTAGGCTACAGTAGGTACTGGGAGATGAAGAAACTTGCACAGGATAGAGTAGCATGGAGAGCTGCATCAAACCAGTCTCAGTACTGAAGACCACCACAACGACAACCCTAGCACGCCTCCCTCCCCAATCCAAATTACAGGGGGAGTATCAAATGGGCTCTGGCATGAATGGTAATTTGGATTGGGAAGGGAGGCGTGCTGGGGTAGTCAGTGCATTTGTGCAAAGTCACTGTGCCAGGGGCGTAGTGGTTAGCGCATCTGCATGGTGAGCAGGAGACCTGGGTTCAAATCCCGACCTTGGTACACATTTTCATTCGTCGCTTCAGACTGTATACATACAACAATAATCTTTTTTTTGTTTTAGCTATAAGTCTTTCGAGTTATTTTATGCTGCTACTCATCTTTTCCCATCTTGTGCTAATCTTTTGATTTCCAAGTACTTACTACACAGTAAATACTCTAAAACTGTTCTGGGTGTCCTAGTTTTTGTCAGCCTTCCATCATTTCCTCTCCTACTGCAGTTCTTTCCAGAGGTACGTTAATGTCCCTGGTTGCCGTGGCAGCTGTCCCACTAACCTGCCCTCATGGCGTTGAGCAAGTCTTACACTTACTATTCACCTCAGCATTTCTTTTTCACACTTCCTCATTCTGTAACTTTCACATGGTATGTCACTGTCAGGAAATATAGCTCGAAGATTTTGGATCATAAATAGAAACAATTGCTACAGTATAGTACAGAAGGTAACAAAAAATGGCTCTGAGCACTATGGGACTTAACATCTATGGTCATCAGTCCCCTAGAACTTAGAACTACTTAAACCTAACTAACCTAAGGACATCACACACATCCATGCCCGAGGCAGGATTCGAACCTGCGACCGTAGCAGTCGCGCGGCTCCGGACTGAGCGACTAGAACCACAGAAGGTAACAAAGAAATACGGAAAGAGGCGAACAGAAATGACACTTTTATTCAAAGACAAGACGGAACCCACTGCAGATTGTTCACGAATATCCGACCATACGTTTTAGTTTCCCAGAGATGTGAGTGACTCGAAGACTTTTTAAGTTGTAGCATCCAGTATATGATCCTCGGTGGCGAGTGTTCATCAGAGACGAGGGTTTCGGCAGAAGCGCCCCAAGGAAGTGTAGTAGGACCGCTTTTATTACCTGTATACGTAAATTGATCTGGCGTAACTGCAAACACCGGAACGAAGGGGAAGAATGCAAGATCAGAGAAGATGGTGAGGCGACGTCAGCCAATAGCCCGCTGACGACCACGCACGCTAGGAGCGACCACTGCAAGTAGTGAATATAAGCGCCGCTCCTGCCAGCCTCGGCCGGACGTTAGTGCAAAGTATTCGCGGAGTACCAGCACGGCCTAGCAGAGAGTGCTACGAGAACAGTCAGTAATGATCCACGAACTGTGTGACACACTTGCCTGAACATTGCATACATCGCAGATCTCTGCTTTCGACACTTGTTCCAGATTCAAAATTAAGTATTGTCAATCTGCTTTATTGAAATAAAACTGCTGAGAACGCAGCATCCCTTAGGAATCCTATTCGAGACGAGTGGGTAAGGCCCCACATAATTGACCTGACGGAGAGGGTGAGCAGCAACCTATGGCTGTATGCTGATGACTCTGCGGAGTACGGAAAGCTGTCGTCGTTGAGGGACGGTAGGAATATAATATGACTTAGACAAAATTTCAAGTTGGTGCTATGAATGGCAGCTTGCTCTGAATGCAGAAAAAACGCAAGTTAATGCGGATGTGTAGGAAAGACAGTCCCACAACGTTCGAATACGGCGTCAGTAGGGTGCAGCTTGACGCACTCACATCGATTACATATATAGGCAAATGTTGCCAAGCGATATGAAATGGAATGAGAAATTCAGGTTGGTAGCAGGGAGAATCTTCGGAAAGTGAAGATCATCCATAAAGGAGAGGTGTACAGAACGCTTGTGCGACCCATTCTTGCTTACTGCTCCAGGGTTAGGGAAACCTACCTGGTCGGATCAAAGGAAGACACTGAAGCAATTGAGAGGCGGGCTGCTAGATTTGTTACCGATAGGTTCGGTCAGTACGCTTCGTGAATTCAAATGGAATCCCTGGAGGGAAGACGACTGGTGCTCTTTCCGCAAGGCGCTACTGCAGAGGGATTCTAGTGCCGCCAGCGTACATTTCGTGTAAGGACCACGAAGATACGATGAGAAATTAGGGCTCGTTTTTCCTCGCTCTATTTGTGAGTGGAACAGGAAATAACTAGCACTGGTACAAGGTCCCCTCCACCATGTACCGTACGGAGGTCAGCGCAGTATGTATATGGATGTCGATGTAGGCAACAACTACACTGAAGTCACCGCTGTTTATGATGGACTCCTGGACACCGCAAAAGACGGACACCAGTGCACACTCTGCAACGTGCTCCTCTGCTCGCCAGAAGGTTGTCAAAGAATTCCTGTGGTACAGCGTTCCATTCGTCCACCAGCGCAGTTGACAGCTGCTGGACGGTCTGTGGTGCATGTGGACGTGCTGCAATACGTGTCCCCAAGGCGTCCCACAGGTGCTCGATGGGATTTAAGTCGGGGAACGGGCAGGCCAGTTCCAAAAGATCCTCCAGCCTCCTTTACTTTCCGACAATTTTCTGCGCTGGACGGCAGCTCGGCAGCTCGTTATCTGCGCCAAAATGTTGGCCAAGCCGAAGTCAAAGGCAGAGGGAGCCAAGGCGTTTGTGGCTGTACGGTTGGTGATAGAATACTCTCCGTCGAAAATGCTGCAGGAAAACCCTCAATGCTACAGCAGTGTGCGGCCGAGAACTGTCATGAAGAGGGAAATGCATGACAGTTACTTTATGAGGGGTTACATGAAATAAGGCGATATCTGTCGGGAGGCACTGCTTTCTACGCATCTTTACGCACTCACTGCGCGCTCAGAACTGAGAATTTGACGAACAGTTTTCTCAGGATGTATGTTTCGAGCACAGCATTGTACGGAACTGAGACGAGAACTGCCGACATCTGTGACCGAGCGGTTCTAGACGCTTCAGTCCGGAATTGCGCCGCAGCTACGGTCGCAGGTTCGAATCCTCCCTCGGGCATGGGTCAAATGGCTCTGAGCACTATGGGACTTAACTTCTGAGGTCATCAGGCCCCTAGAACTTAGAACTACATAAACCTAACTAACCTAAGGACATCACACATATCCATGCCCGAGGCAGGATTCGAACCTGCCACCGTAGCGGTCGCGCGGTTCCGGACTGAAGCGCCTAGAACCGCTCGGCCACTCCGGCCGGCATCGGGCATGGATGTCTGTGTTGTCCTTAGGTTAGTGAGGTTTAAGTAGTTCTAAGTCTAGGGGACTGATAACCTCAGATGTTAAGTCCCTTAGTGCTTAGAGTCATTTGAACCATTTAAAACGTGGACTGTGGGAAAACCGCACAAGAAGAAACTCGAGGATCCTGTGAGATTATAAGCGTGCCCCAGAAGGAATGGTCAGTGTTCAGGGACATGTCAGTAACGATAATTTGAAGCAGAAATGTGAACAAATGCTGTTAGGTCTTAAGGTTTACCAAAATGGGCTCTAAAATGCGTACCGTAAGAGCTATGAGCACTTCTTCATCTTCGATACTGTGAACCAAATCTCTTCTAGTGCATGCTCTTTCCTTTCCATATTTTCAGTGATGATATTATGGACCAAAACGAGGAAATAAGGTCCAGCAAACGTTGGCTCTAAAATGTACACCTTAAGAGCTACGAGTACTTGTTCATCTTCGCTACTGTCGAACACATCTCTTTTGCTGAACAACTGCTCATCTCCTAAGGCATGCAAGTTAAAGAGCCCATGTGAATCAGACTTTGTTGCTTCAAGTGATCGTTTCTTTTATATCCCTGAATAATGACCATTCCTCGTGGTGCACCCTGTAGAAGTATGTTGAAAATTAGGACATATAAAAGGATTGAGGTTTTCTGCAGAATCGGCGAGAAGAGGAACATTCGGAAAACACCGACGAGAAAAAGGCATAAGATGCCAACCCATCTGTTGAGTCATCACGAGTGCAGTGGTTAGCACACTAGACTCGCATTCGGGAGGGCGACGGTTCAAACCCTCGTCCAGCCGTTATGATTCAGGTTTTCTGTGTTCTCCCTAAACTGCAAATGCACGGATGGTTCCTCCGAAATGGCACAGCTGCTTTCCTTCCCCACCCTGCCCTGCTTGTGCTCCTTCTCTAACGACCTCGTTGTCAACGGGACTTTAAACACAAATCTCCTCCCTCTTGCAAGATATCAGAAAATAACTACCATGGTAGTTGTGAGACGTTAGAGGGTAAAAACTGTGGGAAAGATAGAGATTGGAATATATCCAGGAAATAAATGAGGACGTTGGGCGCAAATGAAAGAGATGTGGAGGACGGCACAGGCGGGCAGTTTGTGGCGGACCGCATCAAACTACGAGAGTCACTCCAAAAGAAATGCTCACTATTTTTGTAAAAATACAGTTTTCATTCTGCATGTGTGAAAGTTTTACAGTGTGTAGATACATCCTTCCCGCTTGTTTCCAAACTCAGTTCCACCAGTTACCGTGAGTGGCGCCGTCACAGCATGTCGTCAAGATGGCTGCTGCACTTGACGTTCGTCAGAAGCAACGTGCTGTCATAGAATTCCTGTACTGTGAAAACGAGACAGTGGGAAACATCCACCAAGAGGTTTAAAAAGGTATACGGAGATGCTGCTGTCGATCGCAGTACAGTTAGTCGGTGGGCAAGCAGGTTACGTGATGAAAGCGGGCACGGCAATATTGAGGATTGTCCTCGCAGCGGCAGGCCTCGTACTGCACACACTCCAGACAATGTGCAGAGAGTTAACGAATTGGTGACTGCTGACAGACGCATCACTGTGAACGAATTGTTACACTACGTTGGGATAGGGGAAGGAAGTGTTTGCAGAATACTGAAAGTGTTGGCGTTAAAAAAGGTTTGTGCCAGGTGGGCTCCCAGTATGTTGATAGTGGCTCACAAAAAAAACAACAAGATAAACGGTATGCAGCGAACTTTTGGAACAGTACGAGAATGGTGGAGATGAATTGCTTGAAAGAATTGTGACAGGTGATGAAATATGGCTCCATTATTTTTCACCAGAGACGAAAAGGCAATGAATGGAGTGGCATCATGCAAATTCACCCAAGAAAAAAGATTCAAAACCACACCTTCTGCCGGAAAAGTTATGGCTACGGTGTTGTGCGATTCCGAAGGACTCTAGTTTGTGGACATCATGCCAAGTGGAACCACCATAAATTCTGATGCATATGTGACGACACTGAAGTAACTTCAAACTCGAATGAGTCGTATTCGACCACATCGGCAAAAGCAGGATGTTTTGCTGTTGTACGACAATGCACGGCCACATATCAGTCAAAAAACCATGGAAGCGATCACAAAACTCGGATGGACAACACTGAAACACCCGCCTTACAGTCCTGACCTGGCTCCAGGTGATTATCATCTCTTTGGGAAACTGAAAGACACTCTTCGCGGAACAAAGTTTTAAGATGATGACTCCCTTGTGCACGCTGCCAAACAGTGGTTCCAACAGGTTGGTCCAAAATTTTACCGTGCGGGGATACAGCCGCTGGTTCCAAGACGGCGTAAGGCAGTGGAGAGGGATGGAAATTATGTGGAGAAATGAAAATATTGTTCCTAAAGGATGTATCAACACACTGTAACACTTTCAAACATGTAGAATAAAAGACGGATTTTAAAAAAAATAGTGTGCATTTCTTTTAGAGTGACCCTCGTAGTTAGCAGACGCTTAACACAAAAAATGTGGGATTTTGTTTGCTTATTTTAGTAAGAAATAGATTTCGTGTCGCTCGAGACAGTCTTACGTTGGCAAGGTACTAGGTCGGCTGCTGGAGTCGTGGAAACCGGCGTTGCGAAACACCAGAGGCGCTGGTTAGCGCAGAGACTGGGTCAGGCTCGCCTTTTACAGACTTTGTGGAGAAACATTCGTTCTGGACACCAGCCGCCGTGAAAGGAGGCTTGTTTGGAATCCTTCCTAAAATAGCAGCACGCCTTTAGCCGTAAATAGCAAACTGTCCGCCGAGCCTGAGAAGAGGAAGAATAAGCCGTGCTCGTGCCGGTAGAAACGACTTCACAGTACGAGAAATGTCACCGGTTATTTTTAGTTATTAATGGCCTTCCCGTGTGAACCACAGCAAGCATTCTGGGAAACCTGCTCGGCACCTATATGAATGTATGGTGTCTGTTCTTTTGCAGTTGTCCGAGAGAACACACACCGACTTCCTGCGACAATCTCTGGGTAGCGAGCATGGAGAAAATGGACAGACACTGCAGGTAGGTAGCGTTCGGTGGGTATTTGGGTCGGACGTGGGACGTGCCGAGATAGTCCGCACAGTTGCGCTGAACACTGAGGCCTGGGTGGTGCAGTGGTTAACACACCAGCCTAGTACGTGGAAGATCCTGGGCTCGAGTCCCAGTGCGGCACATATTTTCGCTCGACACCGCTGATTCCGCGTAATGTCCCAATGCAGCTGACGTCAGTAATACCTTGCCCTTCCTTTCAGTTGTTTTCTCCCCCCCCTCCCCCCCCCCTACATCTTAAAAAAAAAAGAGCACTATGGGACTTAACAGCTGTGGTCATCAGACCCTTAGAACTTAGAACTACTTAAACCTAACTAACCTAAGGACATCACACACATCCATGCCCGAGGCAGTATTCGAACCTGCGACCGTAGCAGTCGCGCGGTTCCGGACTGCGCGCCTAGAACCGCGAGACCACCGCGGCCGGCCCCTACATCTTCAATTTACATATCATTGCTCGATATTGCTGTACCATTCGTGGCAAATAAGTTGCCGCCACGTTGGAGTATCGCTTGTGTGCGAATGGCAAACAAATGACAGAGTGTCCAATAGTAGTAAACTGCAACAATTCTGGCATATTTTTCCTGCCACTGATTTATACTGTATTTAATAGTTAGAAATCAAAACGTGGAACAAAATTTCCTGAGGATTAAAACTGTCTGGCTTGAAGTCGATTCCGGGCTTCACCATTCGTTGCCAGTGCTCTTACTGATTCAGCTATCT
Organism: Schistocerca piceifrons; assembly: GCF_021461385.2. NCBI lineage: Eukaryota > Metazoa > Arthropoda > Insecta > Orthoptera > Acrididae > Schistocerca > Schistocerca piceifrons. The sequence goes on from NC_060140.1 coordinate 307,420,924, forward strand.
TGCCAAATCTCATGACCAGAGTAATCGTTTTCATGTGGCAACTTGTGAGTTGCCTTCCACCGCCGTTCACTAAAATATTTCAAAAAACACTTCAGGAGAATGAAGTGTCTCAGATAGGTGTTGGGGATGGCGCTACAGAGGATGTGGAGCTATAGACTTTTAGAAAATGCAAATTGCACATCGCGATTTGAAAACAACTCTACGCTATATGATTGATTAAAACATTCTCTAACTCCTCCTGGAACTGACTGCAGGCTCTGGTCGCACAATAAGCAAAGATGGACATTGTAAATTAGTAATAATATCACGCCAATGGCGGATCGGTGCCACATTTCTCCGCGAGGAAAGTTGAAAAATAGAACTAGAAACACAATATACATTGACATAAATATTTGATCTGGTGGATAAATGTAAATGACGTGTGACAAGGGCCTCTCGTCGGGTAGACCGTTCGCCAGGTGCAAGTCTTTCGATTTGACGCCACTTCGGCGATTGGTCCTCTATGAGGATGAAATGATGATGATTAGGACAACACAACACCCAGTCCCTGAGCGGAGAAAATTTCCGACGCAGCCGGGAATCGAACCCGCGCCATTAGTTTTGACATTCTGTCGCGCTGACCATTCAGCTACCGGGGGCGGACATCTGGTGAATGAACAAGGCTAAAACACGTTTGTAACCCAAAAAATCAACAACTACAGCCCACGATGCCTACATTCTGACAGTTGGAACAGGAAAGACAAATGCGAACCGCCAGGCTTCTACTAGCTACTCTCTACAATATTTGATGGCCGCGCCCTCTTTCATTACACAAGCATTTCCGTATCAAACTTCTGACTCTTAATCGACACATCAAATTTTTATGTAGATATAAAAACTACTTCATAGGACGGAGGCGTTATAAACTCCTCCAAAACACCTCAGTGGTTGACCTACGAGGATGACTCAAATGAAAACCTTAAATTTGTAATAACAAATCGAAATTTCGCGCCGTTATCCTGTAAGTTGCTAAGCATGCTACAAACAGCGTGCAGAATGGCCTGTAGGTGGCAGCATAGTGCAGATGCACACATACCGTCGCAGTATCAGTATAAAGGTGGCCGCCCCACTTGCAACTTGCAGCAGGGAAGAACAGCGTTCTGTTATTCGGTTTTTGCGTAGTGAAGGTGTGAAACCTATTGAAATTCATCGACGAATGAAGGTTCAGTACGGTAATACATGTTTGTCACAGCAGCAAGTCTACGAATGGAGTAGGAAGTTCGCAAATGTTGTGACTTCAGTGGAAGATGCTCCTCGTCCAGATAAGGCACAACGAGTTGTGACTCCACAGAACATTGCAGCAGTTGAAGCAATAGTCAAGGAAAGCCGCCGAGTGACACTGAATGACATTGCAGCATGTTTACAGAATAGTCATGGCTCAGCACAGCACATTGTGCATGATGTGCTCCAGTTTTACAAAGTGTCTGCAAGATGGGTGCCACTGAAGCTGACTTCCGAAATGAGAGAACGACTTGTTGATGCTTGCGAAGAACTTCTTCGGCATTTTGAATGAAAAGGTGATGGCTCCCTTGCAACTGGGCTACTGACTACTGGGGACGAAACCTGGGTTCACTTCCACCAACCGGAAACGAAGAGAACGAGCAAGGAAAGGCGCCATTCCTCATCACCAAAACCAAAGAAGTTTCGAACAGAACCATCGGCAGGAAAGGTTATGCTGACTCTCTTTTGGGACGAAAAAGGCATCATTTTAAAGCATTACATGCCTAGAGGGACCACTGTCACCAGTGCATCATACACAGATCTCCTAAAAAATCATCTGCGGCCTGCAATCAAATCAAAGCGACATGGATTGCTGTCAGCTGGTGTCCTTTTGCAACATGACAATGCAAGGCCCCGCACTGCCCGTACAACAGTTGCAACAATCACAGACCTGCATTTTGAGTGTCTTCCTCATCCGCCATACTCACCAGACCTTGTCCCAAGTGATTTGCATTTTATTGATTGGCGACTCCATGGAGTGTTCTGTGCACCACGACCAGATAATGGATATAATTGGAAGGAGAAACAGCCTTGGGCGTATTTTTTGTTTTATTATCCGCAAAATCGATTTTCGGTCACTTAGTGACCATCCTCAGTGCTGTAAGATACAGTTAAAATTGTTAGGCACTGGTATTAACAAGCTTAGAGCGATCACATAAATTCTAAGCTTGTTAATACCAGTGCCTAACAATTTTAATTGTATCTTACAGCACTGAGGATGGTCACTAAGTGACCGAAAATCGATTTTGCGGATAATAAAACAAAAGTACGACCAAGGCTGTTTCTCCTTCCAATTATGATTTCCATATGTTTGAACCACTCAAAGACGCAGTGGGAGGAAAGAATGGTTCAAATGGCTCTGAGCACTATGCGACTTAACTTCTGAGGTCATCAGTCGCCTAGAACTTAGAACTAATTAAACCTAACTAACCTAAGGACATCACACACATCCATGCACGAGGCAGGATTCGAACCTGCGACCGTAGCGGTCGTTCGGTTCCAGACTGTAGCGCCTAGAACCGCACAGCCACTCCGGCCGGCGGTGGAAAGAAGTTCCGTTCTGATGAAGAGGTACGCCACGCGGTGCGTGAGTGGTTGCGCGGACTACCAAAAGAATTTTTTTTTCTAAAGGAATTTATGCACTTTGTAAGCGCTGGAGGACTTGCATTGAGCGTGGGGGTGATTATGTTGAAAAGTGATACAGCTTTGTACCACTTCTGCACAATAAATATTTAAAAAAATATTTAAGCTGTTCATTTGACTCACCCTCGTACATACCTCGTTGAACTAACACTTGGGGGGGGGGGGGGGGGTGTAGGAAGGATTTGTGGAAATTAGACGCTACCACACGTCCAACATTGTGATGGCGAACCCATAGTCTCTACAGGATGCCGGTAATCCATCAGTATTACAAAAAGAAATCCTAGAATCTTAACCAGTTCGAAGGTATGTGCAACTCCTGCTTCCTCGTGGCCGCAGTGTGACTCCGCCACCAGAACCCGCACACCTTGCGTGGCGTGCTTCCCACCTGAGTACTGCGCAGCCCGCGGGCAGCGCGTGCTGCGTACTTGTCGGCGGATACCGACACGCACGGCGGGCGGAGACCCCACCGCCCACCCGGGCACAAGTCTCGGATCGCTAATTAAATCGCCCCTCTGGGTTAACGTATTCCTCCGCCAACAATAGAGGCTAATGGCGGCACGTAGCGACTGCTGCCAGAGCGGGCCAAAATGAGAAGCTCCGGTAATGAGCCGGCAGCCGCGCCGCCCACTGCAAAACCGTACGCCCTGCGGCGGGGCTCAACATGTGTCTAACATTATGAACGACTATCGGGAGATTATCAACGCGTGAACTTTAATCAAAAATACTGTGTAATCTCAGTACTGCTACAAATTCGATCTGTATTATCTCATCCTTAGTATCTGGACACCTATACGAATAGGATATTAATATTGGTTGTGTCCACCCTTCGCTTTTATGACAGCTTGAACTCTGCTGGGGATATTTTCAGTGACTTATCTGGATGTCTGTAGAGCTCATTCTTCTTCAAACGCAGAAACCAGATTAAATAGGGATGTTGGATTCGAGTCCTGGTCCAGCACAAAGTTGTAACTTGCCAGGAAGTTCCATAACATGAATTTTGGATAATGTCCGCCTGCATAGCTGGGTGGTAAGGTGATCGCCTCCCATGCAAGAGGGCCCGGGTTCGATTCCCGGCCGGGTTGGAGATTTTTCTCCGCTCATGGACTGGGTGTTGTGTTGCCCTCATCATCATCTCATCCTCATCACCTGCGCGCAAGTTGCCCAATCTGGCGTCGAATGAAATAAGACTAGCACTTGGCGGCCGAACTTCCCCGAATAAGGACCTCCCGGCCAAAGATGCCATACCCTCATTTCTATTTTTTTGGATAATGGTTCAATGTTCTTACTAATTTATTGAAGTCTTAGGGTACTGCGATTATTATTTGGATAAGACTGTAGAGGAAGACAGATTGGAATACATCCAGCAAGTATTTGAGGACGTAGGTGCAAAGTGCTACTCTCTGACATGAAAAGGTTGGCACAGGAGAGGAATTAGTGGCGGGCCACATCAAATTAGTCAGAAAACTGATGACTGAAAAGGAAAAAAATTAATAAAATGGTAAGTGGTACAGTCTGATAGTTTAATTTATGATGTGTCACAACTGTATGTCCAACATTAGAATTAAACTTAAAGGGTTCTTTTTAATTTCAGCTATTTTACACTATGTAATGTAAGTGTATCCACAGGATACTGACATAACTGCAATTGTCGTATTTTAAATCTATGAGAATGTAGTTACCCAGTGTGATAAAATACTTCGGTGCATGTATTATTTTGTAGTAGCGCGGAAGTCCATCTACAGTCTCTTTGTTTTAAACTGTTCTTAAAAAAAGAAAGTTTTGATAAAGTGAGTTGATAAATACATTAATGTTTTTGGCAACAGTGGCCTGAATTACTTTGATGCATTTGTTAACCTGTAATGATATGGCGTTTCATTCAGTAAAATATACGTTCAGTCACTTTAACTCTGTAGAACTGGAGTTATACAGTATGATTAAATACTTTGATACATTTCTTATCTTGTGACTGTCTAGGGGTGCATAGATAATCTCCATTTTAAACTGTTTAAAAAAAAAGAGATGACAAGTGGTTTGACGTTATTTCGCTTCAGACATAGGCTTACAGTGTTATTAAATATTTTGACTTATTTGTTAGCTAGTAATTGTGTGATATTGGCTTCAGTACATTACAGTTGCACTCACTTTATTATAATTCCCTAGTAATGTAGATACTTACACGTTGTGTTTTTATATTTTAATTCTTTTGTTTCTCTGTAACTGCAAGACATTGACTTCGGTACACCATTACAATGTTCGACATGTGAAAGTATCATCAGTGCCTGATTTGTGACCGTACGGGACGGTACGTCGTACCGGTACCTCTGACGAAGAAAAGTCTTAAAGTAACATTAAGATGCCTACATTACAAAAAACGTCCCCCAGAAGGTCATACCATAGTAGTGGAACCTTTAAAAAATCAAGCAATGACTACAATGACAAATAACATGAGCTATAACAGCTTTCTCTGTTGCAGATTATTGTTCAATTTAATTGAAAACATCGTTATTTGACAATAAGCTCAAAGTGCGTTTGGTAGGAAGCCGTGTATCTTTACACACTGTTTTTTAATCGTTTTCACTAAATTTGTACTATTTTTAGTAACGGTATGCATTAACACTTGTACAGTTTAGACGTTTTATTGATGGTACTAAAATGATCTAGTTGCATAATTAATGCTAAATAATCAACAAATAAATAATGAAAGCCTGACTGATGCAGTGAACTAATCGACTTACTGAGCATTATGACATCTTTGACATGTTGGTGGGCTGAATACATCGACAAATACCTTTGGAATGTGTTATGCTGTTGAGCCTCTATCGTAAGTTCTTTTGGCAACTTAGTTCAAAGCGAGAGAATAGTGTAGGCACAATCGTGTTAGATATTTACAAGATATGACTGTTACATATAGGCAGAATTAAACATTTTAAGAGTTTCATTGGGTATTGCAACTGTGTAATTTTGTAAGAATTGTCTTCCAATAATATGTGACGCTTTCTATGTAACGTTTGTACACATGAAGAATAATGCTTCATCGAGCGTTTTCTGAAATAATTGTATACATCTGTTATTTACTTACACTCCTTTGGTGCGGGGGACCCGAAGATGGTCAAATTCATGATCGATATCGGTCGACTTTAGTAAAAAAAATTGTTTATTACACAATGCAGTTTTTGTACAGCTTCCCCTACCGAGAAAAAAATCCTGGAAGAATCTGTCTGAAGTGTAGCCTTGAATGTAAATGAAACTTGGATCATAAACAGTACAGACAAGGAGAGAATGAGTTGCTACAGAATAATGATCACCATTAGACAGATTGGTCCGATAACTAACTAAGAAGTACTAAATCGAATAGGGACCAAAAGAAATTCATAACATAATTTGACTAGAAGAAGGAACTGGTCGATAGGACACATCCTGAGTCATTAAGTAATGATGTTTATGGATATGGAGGGAAGTGTATGGAGTAAGTAATGTCGACGGAGATTATGGATTGACTAACTAAGCAGCTTCGAGTGGATATAGGCTTCAGTAGTTATGTATAGGTCAATAGATCTGCACACAATTGGCTGTTGTCGACAGCTGCACCAAATAAGACAGACTCAAGACATGCAGCACTAGCTGTAAAATGTCTAGAGCACTACATTCTCTTCGTTTTTCTTGCTCCAGGCTGAGCGAAGCAAACGCGTCATGGCGTATGACAGGAAGGCCTGTATTGGCGGGGCCCGGTAAGGCAGCCTGGTTCGTCGTCCTGGATGTGTTCCGCGGCTGACGTTACGTTGGCGTGACCGCAGGATCGAGCCTCCACCTATAACGTGGCACACACAGTTCACACGCGACGTGGCAGCAGCAGAGGTCAGGGCCGTACTTGACTCAAGCTGCGTACACAACAACCGCTGCTGCTTCACAAACAAAGGAACAAACTTGGTAACAACCCTTTTCATTCCCCAATCTTCCGTTAAAATTCGCTAAACCGAGCTCCAAGATAACCCACTAACCTCTGACAGTTGATTAATTGTCTGTCAACGGTCAGTGATCATAAGCTCTCGAATTTTTTTAATATTTTCATCGATTCGGGCAGTTTATGGACTTACAGAATGAGGTTTGGCATTAATCGACAGGTCGCCAATTTTGTATCTAGCCATCCATTCGTACACTTGATTTTTTTCCCCACAGCATCATATTGGTAAGCTTTTTTCAACAGTGAAACAATTTCAGCATCATTTTTACCGAGTAGAAAACAAAATTTCATAGCTGCACGTTGTTCACTTATGCTTGCCATCACAAAAAACGAAACAAGAACATTACAGCGCTAGCAAAAACGATCACTGCAGATGAACGGAACAAGCCAGGTCGACACCACAGGCGGCTCTGAACTGGCAATGAGTTGCGCTGTACATGCCTGGCGGAAGAAATGTGAACTACACAAGCTCCGCCAACGGCAATGTTATTCTGGATTATTTCTTTTTTTGAGGCGGCGGGGGCGGGGGGAGGGTACCCCTCGTATATCACAAGTGAGACATGCTGCTAAACAATTAGAGAAAGAAGAGAGAAAGATACTGAGAAAAATACTGGGCCCTAACGACATACAAGAACAGCACAAGAGCATAGGGACAATATCAGGAGAAATCTGAAACGGGCGGTGTTTATGGGACGTGTAATAAAGATGTATACGGTCTGACTGGCCAGAGTAAAGGGCTAATAGGACAAGAGGAAAGACGGGACCCAAGTGAGTTTTTGAACGCAGGAAAAAATTGTCGGAATTAAGGAATAAGATGGAAGGGAATGAAAACTGGAGGAGCAAGTACACACTGACCTGTACACCTGAGATAAACGACAAGAAATGATACAGGAAAAGGATAGTCACCAGTGGTAACACGTAAGGGGATACTGAAGATATCAGAAGAAGAGCGGCAGAGAAGAAGAGATTGGATGAAGAATTGTGAGGAGAAGAAGTAAATGCAACCCATGAGAGGGCGACTGTAACAAAAGAAGTTGCGACTAACCGTTTCCTTAGATTCTTTCATATCTTATGGTACTGTTTGCAGACAAACAATTACGGAAAACAGCGTGTGTCTTCAAAGGCCTACCTTTGTTAGCATTGTTCCCCTTCCTGTGGGTAGCTTTGTGCGGTTTCGGAGATGCCGTGACAAAGACCGCTGCTGCGCACTTACCCCTGTGCGTGCACAGTTCCTGAGAAACGGCGAGAGGCCGCACCTCTCCCGGCAGTGGTATATCTGGGACGGACGCAGGAGTGTGCGGGAAAAAGTGTGTCACTGGCTAAACATTTGCCGAGCTGCGGCTGCGGCTGCGGCGCTTCTGGGAAGCCTGCCTGCAGCATGCGGACAGCGCCGTTCTCCAGAGCGGACACTGCGTGCCAAGGCCGACCCCCGAGCTGCGTGTCTTAACATGCCGTTTAATTAGACAGCCCTCTTATTCTTGATTACATGCTGTAGAGCTGCCAGACTGCGGATATGTTAATATAATTGCGTAGGCTTCCGCGGCCAGAGTCAGTCGACATAAAAGTTTTCTGGGTTTGGTACCGCGTCATAATGTAAAAACTATTGCTGCTATAGAAAAACCAACGTTTCGGCCACGTTGCAGCGGCCTTTTTCTGGGTCTAATGACGCTGGTTTTTCTATAGCAACAGTAGTTTTTACATTATGACGCGGTACCAAACCCAGAAAACTTTTATGTCGACTGTGGATATGTTATTCATTTCGTTTCAACTATTCCAAATGCCCCTGACATTTTCCACAGGACTAACATCGGATGACTTACAGGATCAACCCACAACCGATAGTGTGCCTGAATGTTCGTCAAACAACGAGCGCTGTGGTTATCTTGGAAGACAAAGACGGGAAACTCCACAGCATTACACGTAGAAGAAAGATTACCAAGAACGTTCATTCTACTGTCTACCTAAAAGCAAAAACCTCAACAGCTTCTACGACACCATCGTTAATTTGATGCTATTTTCAATCTGTTAGTCCTGTATTATCTAACAACAAATTATTTTCAGGCCAATCATCAAAGCTGTATTAAATTCTTTTATTCGGTGAAGTTTATCTGCATTAGAGGAAGACATTATGGTCATCAGTAAAACGAGAAGGTGCAGATATGTTCCATTAACGTAAGTATAGCCTTGTCCTTTTCCTAGCCTATGGATTTGAATATTTCCTCAAGATTTGCTAAGAAAAATGTTGACAATTTAGAATCTCTTTACCCGACTCCTTCTTCAACTCGGAATTTCCCGCTCTCTTAGTGCAGTCGAATGAAAAGTATGGTAATTATATAAACTGTACAGCATACTAAATTCGATTTTTTCTGAAGGGATGCCAGCACAGTTTTTGTCTATAGCCCTTTCAGAATCTATGAATCCCAGACTAATTGGTAATTTATTCTTAAACATCGGTTCAGTATTTTCATTCAAGACATGCAAATGAACATTTGTGCTGTATTCACTTCCAAAACCAGAGCGTTCATTTTATTCATTAAATTCCAATGTATTTTGTGTACGGCTGGTTACAGTTTGAAAGAATTTGGTCTTCTTTATGGAGATGAGGTTTGTAGGTCCACAATTATTTTATGGGCTATCTGCCTCAAATAATTTCAGCCTTTTATCAGTTTTGGAGAATTTTATTTTCCGCAGACATTCTGTAGGTCCGTTTTGTACCTCTTAATGTAACTATGTATATTATCCCTAAGCACCTTCCCCATTTTCATACTTCGAACGACTTTATTCATATCGCCTGCCATTACTCCAAGAAAGTTTTTGTTTGTTCTATTAATCATCTGTGTTTATACGTAAAATTGGACAAGCATTTAAAAAAGCTTTCGCATCCTATTCTTAGTGAGCGTGCCATGTGTCATCTTAACTGATAAAAATGTGGTGTCTAATCAACGTAAATTTCTCTGTTGCCTTCTTCATACTCCTACTTGTTCTCATCTGTTTCTCTTACGACCTTTTCGCACCACCTCACACCCTCTCGCAAACATTTCCGAGTATTTCAGTTTAAATTAATGTATTATCATTTTCTTGAAACGGACACCTTCTGTTCCATCGTTGCCTTATTGGGGTTGGGTTGGGTTGGGTTGTTCGGGGAAGGAGACCAGACAGCGAGGTCATCGGTCTCATCGGATTAGGGAAGGACGAGGAAGGAAGTCGGCCGTTCCCTTTCAAAGGAACCATCCCGACATTTGCCTGGAGCGATTTAGGGAAATCACGCAAAACCTAAACCAGGATGGCCGGACGCGGGTTTGAACCGTCGTCCTCCCGAAAACGAGTCCAGTGCGCTAGCCTCTGCGCCACCTTGCTCGGTGTTACCTTATTCCATTTGGGTTCTCTATAATTTTTGTCTTCTGCACTATGTTTAGTTTGCATAAATATCTTTGTTAAATAATATTTATGTCTGTATGATATTTATTTCCTAAGACGCTAACCTTGTTGCTAAATTTTATCGGATTAATCTTGCTGTTTTAAATGAAAGTAATTCCGTACGAAGAGGCCTCGGAAGGTCCAACAGTCCGGCCGACCCTCATTTTATCTCTGGGCGAAGGTCAGCACACCGCTCACCCACCGGTTGTCAGTTTTCGTGACAGGAGTCGCTACTTTTCAGTCAAGTAGCTCCTCCTATAGCCTCACAACGGCTGAGTGCATCCCGCTTGCCAACAGCGTTAGGCAGACACACAAATCCAAGTACTAGCCAAGTCCGACAGCGGTTCACTAACACACAGGAACCGGTGCTACCACTGCGAATTCATTAGTTGTTTCTCATTTTGTACCTACGTTTCACTCTGGATTTTACTAGTCTTTGAGCACCCGAAGGAGTGATGTAGGACAGTAATATTCTCCAAAATTTGTTTTTTTAGTGAAATGGAGGGAATTCATTTTTTATTTTTGTTTGGTACTCGTCCAGTATCAGTGGGTCAATGCTGCACAACATATTGACGTCATTATAAAAGTTTTAAGTTTTCATGTTCTTGTGGTACTCTCACACTGGGAAGGAATTCTCCAACTTACGCTAGTTTCATAAATGTAACTGAAATTTTACTGCAGCTTTTTTTACAAGTAAAGCTATAGCTACAGCATTTTAATGACAAAGAGACAGAAAAACTCCTGCGTATATCGCGTCCTGTACGAACTGTAAAAGCTGTGACGCTAAGACTGTTCTCCTTCTGTCACCGGAGACGAGCAGCGGCGTTCCGTCAGTGTGAGCACAGGGTCCCTCCCTCCCGCCTGTCTGTCTGGCTGGCAGTTCTGGCGCACGGCCAGCCAGCTGGCGTGGAACGCCCACCTTGTGTTGTGGCAACCGCCGGCAGCCTCAAAGAGTATACACACCTCCCAGGGCGACGGATGGCCCTCCTGACACTTTGACAGCGTCTTACAAGTAGGCTGCAGAAAAATACAAAAATCTACGGTGAATTGTCGTCGATGACGTACCGCGCAATATTCATGTGTACAACACTATAGTACCTACCCGTGGGGTACGATACGTCATAAAATAGCTTACTGGATGTTACCTTGGCTCTGTTGTAGTCGGGAGCTCGCTGAAGAGGAGTTCTTTTGCTTATCATACACTACTGGCCATTAAAATTGCTACACCAAGAAGAAATGCAGATGATAAACGGGTATTCATTGGACAAATATATTATACTAGAACTCACATGTGATTACATTTTCACGCAATTTGGGTGCATAGATCCTGAGAAATCAGTACCCAGAACAACCACCTCTGGCCGTAATAACGGTCTCGATACGCCTGGGCATTGAGCCAAACAGAGCTTGGACGGCGTGTACACGTACAGCTGCTCATGCAGCTTTAACACGATACCACAGTTCATCAACAGTAGTGACTGGCGTATTGTGACGAGCCAGTTGTTCGGCCACCATTGACCAGACGTTTTCAATTGGTGAGAGATCTGGGGAATGTGCTGGCCAGGGCAGCAGTCTAACATTTTCTGTATCCAGAAAGGCCCATACATGACCTGCAACATGCGGTCGTGCCTTATTCTGCTGAAATGTAGGGTTTTGGTGGGATCGAATGAAGGGTAGCGCCACGGGTCGTAACACAACTGAAATGTAACGTCCACTGTTCAAAGTGCCGTCACTGCGAACAAGAGGTGACCGAGACGTGTAACCAATGGCACCCCATACCATCATGCCGGGTGAGGACGAATACACGCTTCCAATGTGCGTTCACGGCGATGTCGACAAACACGGATGCGACCATCGTGATGCTGTGAACAGAGCCTGGATTCATCCGAAAAAATGACGTTTTGCCATTCGTGCACCCAGGTTCGTCGTTGAGTACACCACTGCAGCCGCTCCTGTCTGTGCTGCAGCGTCAAGGGTAACCGCAGCCATGGTCTCCGAGCTGATAGTCCATGATTCTGCAAACGTCGTCGAACTATTCGTGCGGATGGTTGTTGTCTTGTAAACGTCCCCATCTGTTGACTCAGGGATCGAGACGTGGCTGCACGAACCGTTACAGCTATGCGGATAAGATGCCTGCCATCTCGACTGCTAGTGATACGAGGCCGTTGGGATCCTGCACGGTGTTCCGTATTACCCTCCTGAACCCATCGATTCCATATTCTGGTAACAGTCACTGGATCTCGACCAACGAGAGCAGCAATGTCGCGATACGATAAACCGCAATCGCGATAGGCTATAATCCGACCTTTATCAAAGTCGGAAACGTGATGGTCGCATTTCTCCTCCTTACACGAGGCATCACAACAACATTTCACCAGGCAACGCCGGTAAACTGATGTTTGTGTATGAGAAATCGGTGGGAAACTTTCCTCATGTCAGCACGTTGTAGGTGTCACCACCGGCGCCAACCTTGTATGAATGCTCTGAAAAGCTAATCGATTGCATATCACAGCATCTTCTTCCTGTAGGTTAAATTCCTCGTCTGTAGCACGTCAACTTCGTGGTGTAGCAATTTTAAGGGCCAGTAGTGTAATTAACGAACAGGAGACTGATAAAGAAATATCTGCTTTTGCCGGGTGTTTGCCATTTATACGATGCCGTGCTGAATAGTTATGTCTCCGAATGTTTTATTCTGTTCTCAGTACTGGTTGAGGTATTAAATGTCACGCATATCACTTGGTCGACTTTCCAGCTTCGCTGAAGCAAGTTGCAGCCCTCTGTAGCTAGAGGGCTCAGTATTGTAGCGTGTAACGTGGCGGTGAGTAACATAACTATGTCGGTGCGTGAGAAGCAGCTTGCTGTAATACTGTTTCTAATCGCATAAGAGTTTGTCCACACATGGAGTACCCTCTCGTTCAGCATGGCAATAGGAGACCTCACACGAGCGCTCCGATACCTGCAACAATGTGACTCCTCGGCTGTCATCGATTATTCTCCATAGAGTTCCAACTTGGCCACCTCCCATTTATACCTGTATCCAGAAGTTAAAGAACCTTCGAGGACTTCACTTTGATAGCGATGCAAGCAGAAGTGAGACTGTAGCTTCGTCAACAGTGTCGAACATTATACAGTGACGGTATCAACTAAGTAGTTTCTCATTGGAATAAATGTGTTCGTCGCCATGGTGGCTATGTTGAGAATAAATATGTAGGCATGAAGAATAAAGATATAGAATGCTAATAAAGTTTGTTTCATTTAAAAAGTTGTGAGACTTTTACAGACAAAAAATTCGGCGGCATTAGTTTTCAGACATGTTCCGAATGCACTAACAACCATCCACAATAATTTTGTAGACAGTATCAACAGGGCTGGAATACATCAAAGCTCTTAAATAGCCCCAGGAAGAAGAAGCAGTGGAGGAAGCTCCCTATTGGCTAGAGCGAACCGATACATTTGTTACCACAGACTGGTGCTATGTGCTACGGAATAGCCACATGAGAGTGCGCCACAGTTCCATTATGCATGTGCCACATACACATCCTTTCACTACACAGAACATTATCTAAAATGTAGCCTTTGAAATTAATAGTGCTATAAACTGGTATGGCTGCATTTGTGCGTACTTCGCATCGGAGGAACCATTTGTTTCCGGACCTGTGTTTAATATGATTATTCTGTTGTTCCGTTGTCTTTTACTGGCCCTTCTCGTTTATACCCATAATAGTCAAACAGCTCGTACGCTAAACATCAAACATGATCCAACTATAGTTTCTCGTTATTTCTCCCAAGAGGAAATGTAAAAATTCCACACAAAGCAGTGCAAATGCTTGCGGGCTTCCGGATAAATGGTATCCGCAATTTTCACGAAGAATAACAAGAACAAACGACAGTAAGAATGGGAGTTTATTTTTCCCAGTTTATTTCAATCCTGCAACAATTTTACGTCCCACACAGCAGACCAAACCCGGTCTGAAGTTTGTTAAGGCCAAAATTTCCAACAATGCGACACCACGATGTATTTGATACTATTTTTCCAAATTCTAGTGGTTGCTAGGTCCTTGTTCTTCATTTGTGAAAGTCAGCTGTATTCAAAAAACTTTCGGCTGTTGGTGCCTTAAGTATGGCCACTGCCAGCTTGCAGAGATAACAACAATAATAATAACAATAATGTGACTATTCACTATTTCCCGGCGAGTTTGTTGCAAATACATTTCTTGGATTTGCCGCCTGATAACTTTTCGTAGCCGCGTATCGTAGCAGTAACTACCATGAACACCGCATGATGCTGAACGTTGGTTTGAAGAAATAATGCCGGATTTACACTTAATGCTATACATACTTGAGAAATGTTTTTTGCAATAAGGGTAATGTCTGATATTTTAGTAGGTGTGGTAGTAGACTCCGTGTCACGGCATGCTGTTGGTGTTTTTTGTTCCGAATGTATGATGAAACAATTCCACACCCATAGCAGGAATTACATATGAGTCGTCACGTAAGCTTTAATAGAATCTATATCTACATATGTTAATAAATAGTCCGCAAGCAGCTCTACAGCACATGGCGTAGGGTTCATCGTACCAGTATTATCGATTTTCTTTCCTATTCCAGTTGCGCATTTAGTGAGGGAAATCTTAGACGCAACTTGACTAAAAGAAGCGGCTGGATGATAGGATACGTCCTGAGGCATCAAGGTTTACTCAGTTTGGTAGCTGTGGGAAGTGTGTGGTGGTGCAGTCGGGAGGTATAAAATAGTAGAGAGAGGCCAAGGCTTGTTGGAAGAGGGCGGGGACATGAATGTAAATTGCAGTAGCTGTGTGGAGAGAGATGAAGGGGCTTGGAGGGGTAGAGGAGGACGGAGAGATACATGAAACCACTCTTTAGGCTCAAGTTCAGGTCGACAAGAAAAGGGAATTTTGTATCGCAAGAGTACCATTCAGTTTGGCAGAGCAAACAAGAAGTGAACTGGCCGGAAAGCTGCGAGTAGAATTGTCCTACACTACTGGCCATTAAAATTGCTACACCAAGAAGAAAGGCAGATGATAAACGGGTATTCATTGGACAAATATATTATACTAGAACTGACATGTTATTACATTTTCACGCAATTTGGGGTGCATAGATCCTGAGAAATCAGTACCCAGAACAACCACCTCTGGCCGTAATAACGGCCTTGATACGCCTGGGCATTGAGTCAAACAGAGATTGAATGGCGTGTACAGGTACAGCTGCCCATGCAGCTTCAACACGATACCACAGTTCATCAAGAGTAGTGACTGGCGCATTGTGACGAGCCAGTTGCTCGACCACCATTGACCAGACGTTTTCAGTTGGTGAGAGATCAGGAGAATGTGCTGGCCAGGGCAGCAGTCGAACATTTTCTGTATCCAGAAAGTCCCGTACAGGACCTGCAACATGCGGTCGTGTATTATTTTGCTGAATGTATGATTTCGCAGGGATCGAATGAAGGATGGAGCCACGAGTCGTAACACATCTGAAATCTAACGTCCACTGATCAAAGTGCCGTCACTGCGAACAAGAGGTGACCGAGACGTGTAACAAATGGAACCCCATACCATCACGCCGGGTGATACGCCAGTATGGCGATGACGAATGCACGCTTCCAATGTACGTTCACGGCGATGTCGCCAAACACGGATGCGACCATCATTATGCTGTAAACAGAACCTGGATTCATCCGAAAGAAATGACGTTTTGCTATTCTTGCAACCAGGTTCGTCACTGAGTACATCATTGCAGCCGCTCCTCTCTGTGATACAGCGTCAAGGGTAACTGCAGCCATGGTCTCCGAGCTGATAGTCCATGCTGCTGCAAACGTCGTCGAACTGTTCGAGCCGGCCGAAGTGGCCGTGCGGTTAAAGGCGCTACAGTCTGGAATCGCAAGACCGCTACGGTCGCAGGTTCGAATCCTGCCTCGGTCATGGATGTTTGTGATGTCCTTAGGTTAGTTAGGTTTAACTAGTTCTAAGTTCTAGGAGACTAATGACCTCAGCAGTTGAGTCCCATAGTACTCAGAGCCATTTGCACCATTTTTGAACTGTTCGAGCAGATGGTTCTTGTCTCGCAAACGTCCCCATCTGTTGACTCAGGGATCGAGACGTGGCTGCAAAATCCGTTACAGCCATGCGAATAAGATGCCTGTCATCTCGACTGCTACTGATACGAGGCCGTTGGGATCCAGCACGGCGTTCCGTATTACCCTCTTGATCCCACCGATTCCATATTCTGCTAACAGTCATTGGATCTCGACCAGCGCGAGCAGCAATGTCGCGATACGATAAACCGCAATAGCGATAGGATACAATCTGACGTTTATCAAAGTCGGAATCGTGATGGTACGCAGTTCTCCTCCTTACACGAGGCATCACAAAAAAGTGTCACCAGGCAACGCCGGTCAACTGCTGTTCGTGTATGAGAAATCGGTTGAAACTTTCCTCATGTCAGCACGTTGTAGGTGTCGCCACCGGCGTCGACATTGTGCGAATGCTCTCAAAAGCTAATCATTTGCATATCACAGCATCTTCTTGCTATCGGTTAAATTTCGCGTCTGTAGCACGTCATCTATGTGGTGTAGCAACCTTGTGTGAATGCCCTAAAAAGCTAATCATTTGCATATCACAGCATCTTCTTGCTGTCGGTTAAATTTCGCGTCTTTAGCACGTCATCTTCGTGGTGTAGCAATTTCAATGGCCAGTAGTGTATATTTACTAATGCTCCTCTGACAATGGAGCTTCCAAAGGGGAGAAGTGGCGAGAAACATCTCGTTGAGCATGGTACTGGTGAACGGAAATCAGAAATGAAGGGCTTTGTCCGTAGCGTAGCACGAGTCCCCGATGCAACCGTCCGCGAGCAGGCTGCAGCGCGGCGGCTGGAGTGCTGGGCGTAGCGCGGCGTCGTCCGCGGCGGTAGTCTGGTTCACCCACACGGCCGCTCAACCCACGGACCGCGAGACGCCGGCTCAGTCGCCGACCTTATAAGCTCTCAGGACCGTCAGTGTATTGCCAGACGACAGCCATTGTCTTTATACTGCATGTCTTACATTACAATTGGGACACCATGAAGATGGCAAATAGAGCAATAAGTAATAATATTAAAAAAAATTCTGTAACAAAAGTAAGCGTGTTGACATTATACGTACACCACACTGCGTCAAACCAATCGCGAAAACAAATGAAGAGAGGGGTTGAGACTGAGCAAGAGTGTCATGTGACCACCAATGGACCCTGACGACAATGCTAGGTGTGCTTGCCTCTCTGTTCATTAGAAAGTGGTTGTGAATACTGGTATTTAAGCTGCGAGGGATAGTAAGCGACAATGACGTTCCGCTACATACAGATTCCATCGGCCATGTGGCAGCATTCAAATGGTTCAAATGGCTCTGAGCAATGTGGGACTTAACATCTAAGGTCAACAGTCCACTAGAACTTAGAACTACTTAAACCTAACTAACCTCAGGACATCACACACATCCATGTCCGAGGCAGGATTCGAACCTGCGACCGTAGCGGTCGAGCGGTTCCAGTCTGAAGCGCCTAGAACCGCTCGGCCACAACAGCCGGCGCCAGCCTTCGATCTCATTAGCTAACAAAAAAACGTTCAAATGTGTGTGAAATCTTATGGGACTTTTAACTGCTAACGTCATCTGTCCCTAAGCTTACACAGTACTTAACCTAAATCATCCTAAGGACAAACACACACCCATACCCGAAGGAGGACTCGAACCTCCGCCGCGACCAGCAGCACAGTCCATGACTGCAGTGCCTTAGACCGCTCGGCTAATCCCGCGTGGCATTACCTAACACATCACAACTGGCGTACATCGTCACATTGATTTTGAAGTCTTTGGGTTTGTTTTATGCTGTCCATCGGTTGCTATCTTCTCCTAATCTTTTCATCTCTAGGTTACTATTACGCCCCATATGTTGTAAAATCTTTAAACTTTCCATCGTTGACGAAACCGCAGAAACGCAGTTGTACGATAAGTTGAGAATAAGAATGAATTTGCTTCCGCCTGCAATTAAATTTTATTTGCAGCATGGTCGTTTTCGAGCCTAGTGGCCTCGTCACCAGATATACCTGTTCTCAATAACAGATTACAAATAAGCCAATGCATAATGCTTACTGATCATGTGTTAAA
Source organism: Schistocerca piceifrons (assembly GCF_021461385.2). NCBI lineage: Eukaryota > Metazoa > Arthropoda > Insecta > Orthoptera > Acrididae > Schistocerca > Schistocerca piceifrons. The sequence goes on from NC_060140.1 coordinate 307,439,139, forward strand.
ACTTCTTTGACTTCTTCCGGTCGTGAAGCTAAGTAATGACCTTCAAGTCAAAATTTACAAAAAGTTATTTTCACACAGTCATAGAAAAGCAATAAGGATGACTGGAAATGTCAAACTTTATAAGCGCCAAATCTCACAACTGTCAGGAGAAACAAATAACTGTGTATCTCTTTTTTTTACATCACGTATTTATATCCAAAAACTTGAGAAGATATTCTGATAACACACAATTATGTTGCAGAAAATGAGACAAATCAGATTACAAATAATTTATTAAATGCGTTCTTTGTGCCATACCAAGTGACTGGTTCTGAGCGCCAGTAAGAAAGATTTCGTTTCAAGTGGCATTAATGGAGAAGCACTATGTTTTTTTCTGGTGATACAGGTACAGAAATACAGTATAAATATTTTAAATAGTAAAACTGAAGTGACAGAAACCACTTCTCTCTTTTTTTTTACGAGAGGATACTATATTCTTGAAATCTCTCAGTCCGCTTCCGGATCGAATCCGCCCTGCGGGTTAACAACGAGGGCTCGGTGTACTGGCCAACCCGGATGTGGTTTTTAGGCGGTATCCCACATCCCAGTAGGTGAATACCCGGCTGCTTCCCATCTTCCCGCGCGGGGTAGCCGCGCCGTCTAGGGCGCCTTGCCACGGTCCGCGCGGCTCTTCCCGTCGGAGGTTCCAGTCCTCCCTCGGGCATGGGTGTGTGTGTGTGTGTGTGTGTGTGTGTGTGTGTGTGTGTGTGTGTGTGTTTGTGTGTGTGTGTGTGTGTTGTGTTGTCTTTAGCGTAAGTTAGTTTAAGTTACATTAAGTAGTGTGTAAGCTTAGGCATCAATGACCTCAGCAGTTTGGTCCCATAAGATCTTACCACAAATTTCCAAATTTTTCCCATCTTCCGCTTAAGAAACACGCTACGCAAACATTTACAACACTTTCTCACACTTACCACAGAATTGCTCTATAGGCAGACACATTGGGTACACTGCTTCTGTCCGGTGGGTGAATAGGTGACTGTTGACCTTAGCTTTTCGATCTCCTTAAGCACTCAGCCAAGCGAGAAATGGCAACATAGTCAACAGATCTTGCTGTTTTGGAACTGATAAATTTGGTTAGTATTCCAGACGAATAGGGAGTGGTATATATATGTCATGGTCTTTCCTCTTGTGGATACAAAGACATTTTCAGTTCCTCCGTTTCGGAGTAAGAACAGGTATTTAAGATGGATGAGTACAAGTCGCTTTGATCATTTTGGATATCTTACACGTCTGCACTGACAAGAATGTTTAAGCAGCATCTTTAAAATCCGATGTCAGTCGTATGTACTGGAATGGCACCTGGAACTCTTAAGGGAAACACTGCTTGGTACAAACATCTATAATAATAAGTAATATTTGAAACACTTTTCCGTGATTTGACTAGTGGCATGCAACATAGTACCAAGTACACAACTGAACTGAAATAAATAATATATGAATAAAATAAAAATGGCACTTACAATGTTTTCTATTACAACTCTTCATTTGTATCACACTGAAAACATCTGCTCAGTGGTGCAAATGTCGACGGTACGAGCTGTACATTTGTTTCGAAACAAACGACACTTGCATTGGCAACAGTACTGCCCACTCTACTATTTTTCCTCAAGATTGCATTCAGTATGTTCGTTTCTGTTGCGACTGTTTTTCCAGTAATATTGATTGTATGATAACAGTGAAACGCAGCGTTATGGATAGGTTACCGATGAGGAGTTGGTCGATATGCACCTGTGGATCATTGAATGCAATGGAAGAACCTCACAATTACACTATGCTGAACTGTTCCCTCAGAGCGGCAAACCCACATCAAATGCTGCGTGTTTCGTCTGGTTATCGTTGCATTACTTTATATTTTGTGGTGCACATTGTGGTGGTGCCATATTACAGGGCTTTTCATCATTTGAAGCTATCTTCAGAAAAACACATTTGGTTGGGGAAGTGATGCGTACGGAGCTACTTAATTTGAAACGGCCACATAAAACTAATCGCAGGTAACGCAAATGACAAACTGAGATTCATTGGAAGAAATTTCATGGCCGGCCGGAGTGGCCGAGCGGTTCTAGTTGCTTCAGTCTGAACCGCGTGACCGCTACGGTCGCAGGTTCGAATCCTGCCTCGGGCATGGATGTGTGTGATGTACTTAGGCTAACTAGATTTAAGTAGTTCTAAGTTCTAGGGGACTGATGGCCTCAGATGTTAAGTCCCATAGTGCTCAGAGCCATTTGGACCATTTGAACCTTCAGTAAGTGTAGACCATCCACAAAGGAGGTAGCTTGCTAAAACTTCGACCGACCAATGCCTCAATATTGCTTGTCAGTCTGGGATGCTTACCAGATAGGATTGACAGAGGAAACAGAGAAGATTCAAAGAAGAGCAAGGGCTTTGATACAGGTTTATTCAGTAAGCGTAACAGAGATGATCAGCCAACTCCAGTGGAAGACGCTGCAAGAGAGGCGTTCAGCCTCACAATGTGGTTTGCTGTTAAATTTCGAAGAGCGTAAGTTCCTAAAAGAACGAACTAATATATTGGCTACTCCCATGTATATATCACGAAAAGGTCATAAAGGGAACATCAGAGAGATTCGTACTCGCACGGAAGCTTAGCAACAACTCTCCTTCTCGCGAGCCATTCGCGACTGGTTCAAATGGCTCTAAGCACCATGGAACATCTGAGGTCATCAGTCCCCTAGACTTAGAACTACTTAAACCTAACTAACCTAAGGACACCACACACATCCATGCCCGAGGCATGTCCAGATCATCCGCTCTCAAAACTCCGCCATTTCTCTCCCCACATCCACCACTGCTGGCGGCTCACCTCCAACTGCGCAACGCTACGTGCTGTTCACATCCAGCTGCCCAACACTACAATAGCAGCGCGGTTCCGGACTGAAGCGCCTAGAACCTCTCTGTCACAACGGCCGGCTTCGCGACTGGAACAGGCAAGAGGGGCACGTGACAGTGGTACATAAGTACCCTCCATCACCCACTGTGAAGTAGCTTGCGGAGTATAGACGTAGATGCAGGTATCAATCATCTTTATATATGATAATCGGAAATTCCAGTTACAAAGTTCTAGGACTTGTAGAGGTAAGTGAGTGCATAATATTTTGAATAGGGACTCATGCACGAAAGCAAACCGTTTACGCTCTACGACGGACTCGTGGAGATGTTTGGTTTGTGGGGCGCTCAAATGCGCAATCATCAGCGCCCGTACAAAGTCCCAATTTTTACACTGGCCAATTTGTTTACCCAATCCAATCTAGCTGCTGTCAGGAATGATGATGATGATGATGAAATGAGGAGGACAGCACAAACACCCAGTCCCCAGGCAGAGGAAAATCCCTCAACCCGGCAGGGAATCGAACCCAGGGCCCCGTGATCCAGAGGCAGCAACGCTCGTCACTAGACCACGAGCTGCGGACACGACGGTTTCAATTCAGGTGTGTCATTGATCCACTTCTGTTTGAGGAACTGAATTAAGCATGTCGCAATACAGACATTGGGTAACAATTCGAAAGAAAGAATGATGAAATACCCATTCATCACTTAAGCACAGTTGTTTGTATTAACACTTAATGTTTAAGTGTTTACATTACTCCAAACAATAAAGGATCCAGCATGCTGTACGTACAGAACAGTAGCTATGCTTTACAACAGCGGCTCGATGAGGTGACCACCGAAGTTATTACATACATTGCGCTGTGTCGTCCGACCACGACACAGCCAGGGCAAAAGCACGACAGGCCCAAAGATGCGAGCTGGTGCCAGTGTCATAGATGCTCGCCAGTTGTGCGAGTTCCACCAGCGCCACAGGCGGCGCTGAGGATGAAGGTATCGACTCCGCCTCGGCCAACTGCCGCCCGAATACAATCCGCCAACGACCGGACGACAACAGACAGAAGCCTAATCGGAAGATAGAAAAGCAACTCTCGCCCACTTGGTTAAAGATCATCGTCCAGGGCTGACTTAGACAGGGAACGTCGTTTAGTGAACTCTGAGAAGTGAACAGACAGTTGCTGTAAATTGGATTTGCTATGTACTGTGAAGTTTACTTACGATTAGTTGCACTTAGCCATTGAGGGCCTTTTTTGTGTTATGTCACACGCAGGGTTGCAGACTTAATCATTCGACTAGTCATAAAGATAAGTCAACCTTTTAACTCATTTGTGTGACTTTGTTACTAATTCGTTGGAGTGTCGTTGTACCTTCATTCTCGTATCTTGTTACTTGACCCTGTGGCATAGCTGTGTAATAGTGGCAGGAAGAAATTGTCTTAACGGTGTACTGCACCAGAAGCTGTTTCACAAACTCAACCTACCGTAACAACAGGGGCAACTCGGCCTCCACAGCAGTAACGACGAAACCTCTGCACAACTGGCGACGAGGGTTTACTGAACATTGTGCCTACGAAGCATGTTCTGGTACGCACTCTTCATCTCACCTGGTGTCTCTTCAATTTCTAGTGCAGCAGACGTGGAAGCGTTACACATCTGAAATGAAATCTCGTAGAGCGACGAATGTACGTTTCCGGACATAGGTTCCCATTCAATTAACTAATCTCTTTCGGCATGTGTTGACATCCACTTACTTTTTATTTAATGACCAGTATTACGAGCAGACAGATGGAGTTGCGATGGGTAGTCCGTTGTCTCCCGTGATCGCAAATTTGTTTATGGAAGACTTCGAGGAACGTGCATTGGAGTCGGCGCCTTTGAAACCCGCCTGTTTTTTTTTTTTTTTTTAGATACGTTGACGATACCTTCGTTGTTTGGCCTCGTGGTAGGGAGAATTTGAATGTCTTTCTAGAACACCTGAAATCGATCCACCCGCACATTCGTTTTACGATGGAGGTGGAAGAGGATGGTTGCCTTCCCTTTCTTGACTTGTTGGTTAGGAGGAAGGATGATGGATCATTGGTACATGCAGTCTACAGGAAACGTACTCACACCGACTTGTACTTACAGGCTAATAGTTGTCACTATCCGGCTCAGCGTGAAGGGGTACTTCGTACCTTGATACACATGGCACATGTCGTTTCTGACGCTGCGACTTTGCCAGCTGAGCTGTCCCATCTCGAAGTTACATTTCGTCAAAATGGTTATAGCGATAGACAGACTGAACGTGCGTTGCGCAATCGACCAACTGTACATCGTGTGATTAATGATAATTCTGAGTCAACACCTAAGTCTACTGCCTTTTTGCCTTACGTAGGAAACACGCCCAACAAGATCGGTCGTATTTTACGGAAATACAATGTGAAATGTGTTTTCAGACCTCCATGTAAAATTAGAGCACTTTTGAGTTCCGTTAAGGATGATCTTGGACTGCGTAAGGCGGGTGTATATCGTATTTCTTGTAGCTGCGGCATGGCATATGTTGCTCACACTATCAGGACCGTGGAGGACCGATGTACTGAGCATAAACGGCACACACGATTACAGCAGCCAAATAGATCTGCTATTGCCGAACATTGCTTGGATACTGGTCACTCCATGTTATAACACCGAGATATTGGCATGCACGTCCAGCTATTGGGACAGTGTTATTAGGGCGGCAGTTTAAATTAGCGAGCAACCTCGTTAACAGGGACGGAGGTTTCTGTTTAAACTCTGTTTGGAATCCGGCTCTCTCCCTTGTCAAAAGACAGAGGGACAGAATCAATGCTACCTCACCTGCGAATTCATAGTCTCACTATCGATAGCTCTGACTTTGGTGGCACTAGTGTTCAGTGTGCGTGTGTTATCTTTCCTGCATCAGACCGAGACCGAGGTTTCAAATTTGCATGTACGCCACCTGTCCGTTGCAGTTTGCCTTGAAAATGGCTGGGTATTCTCCCACCGAATTATCGGCGGTCGCTGAAAGTGTTACCTGGCTGAATTCCCGGAAGTTATTTGAAAGTTGTATGCGCCAGGAGAAACTCAGGTCTCACTTCAAACTTTTGTCGGTGGGTTTCGTTTTCAATGGTATTATAACAACACTCGTCTACCGCCGCGCCCACTATAAAGACTTTCTATTAAAAAATCAGAAAAATTCTATGTTTAGCAATATTTCGTTGGTCGTGCTTCGTTTAAAAGCAGTTTTCGTGTCCCCGCTGTTGATCGAAAGTCTTGACGCACGCTGGTTCGGCACCGTACAAGCGTCGCCACGTGTGCGGCTGGACCAGCGCCCGGCGCCGTATTTGGCGCGCCTGCCGGCAAGTGTGTGTGACGTCAGAAGCGCGGTGGGCGTCTCTGCGCCCGCGACCCACTTGGCGCCACTTTCCCCGCTGGCCGTGAATGGCTGTGCGGAGGCCGCCCCTGCCTCTGCTTCTGCTCTGGAACCTGCAGCTGTTACGTGGCCGCCCGCCGCCTTTCGGCAGCCAGGTCCGCGGGCTCCACAAGGCACTGACATTGCCCCAGGATCGTTCCGTATGAAGGCTGTGGCCGCCACTGCCAGAGCATACCGTTAAGAAATGCGTCATGCGAGACGCAGTGGCTGAGCTGCACGTAGTTACAATGACACTGTCGCGGCCTGTCCTCGCATCTTGTTTTGAGTGAGAAGGAAGTAAGCTAGAGTATAACGTATTATTGATGACTACGCCATTATAAACTGAACTCTACTTCAGTTGGTCAAGAACGTCTCGGGCCCTATCACCTGATGTGGAAAATAGCAGAAAAGCAAAATCGTGAAGGCCGGAAGGCCATTTTAAATGCGAGGACACTGTCTTAACGGCCGACCTGAGTGGCCGAGCGGTTTTAGGCGCTACAGTCTGGAACCGCGCGACCGCTACGGTCGCAGGTTCGAATCCTGCCTCGGGCATGAATGTGTGTGATGTCCTTAGGTTAGTTAGGATTAAGTAGTTCTACGTTTAGGGGACTGATGACCTCAGAAGTTAAGTCCCATAGTGCTCAGAGCCATTTGAACCATTGTCTTAACCTTCGTGTCATCTCGCACGGTTATAGGTACTGACAATCAGTCACTCTGGACTTGAGATTGTCCTCGCTGTCTCGTAATGCTTCGAGCGGTGACGTTTATTCTAACTGTATAGTCGCTTTCTGCAGACAACGAACTAGGGTTCGGTTCTGTGGACAGTCACAGTATGTTACTGTCTGTACCCCACACCCATCCACCACCACTGGCCCTAGAAATATATTGCGTCCGTGCGTTAATTCATGCCTTTTTTTTACAGTTTATTAGAGTACATTACATTACGTTACTATACAACACACAATAACAATACCTACAATATTTAGTAACGTAATCTTTTTTGCCAATAACAGCCTGCCAATTGCCTTTCCTGTAGAACTACTGTGGCTTCGAGTTGAAGAAATCTTTCAGCCAGTTCCTAGGGAAAGTCTCATCAGGAATCACCGGTTCCTGAATCTTTTTAGGAAGAAACCGGAGAAGATGATAATCGGAAGGTGTTAAGACTAGTCAATACGGAGCGTGAAAAAGTAGTTCACAACGAAATTCAGCAATCGGTCTTTTGTCATTCTGGCCTTATGTTCACGTTAATCATCGTGGAGTAAGAGCACCGGTTTATCCTGTGTCTTGTTTTCAATAAAAGCAGCGAGTCGTCTCCACGGCGGATGGGTCTTAGCGGTTAAAGATGGTTCAAATGGCTCTGAGCACTATGGGACTCAACTGCTGAGGTCATTAGTCCCCTAGAACTTAGAACTAGTTAAACCTAACTAACCTAAGGACATCACACACATCCATGCCCGAGGCAGGATTTGAACCTGCAACCGTAGCGGTCTCGCGGTTCCAGACTGCAGCGCCTAGAACCGCACGGCCACTTCGGCCGGCAGCGGTTAAAGCATCATATTTTTACATGTATCACATCCGAGGAATGAGGTAACACGAAAATCTACAAAACCTGGTGGTGTGTGGTTGAGAAATCGTACCGGAATGATGGAACTGCGGAGATTTCATCATACATCCCCAATTCCCAATGTTTAACTGTAATTCCCCAACAGAATCGCTATATTACAAATGACCCTAATATAGAATCCTAACGTGGGGAATTGCTATAAAATCCTTCTGAATGACTATTTTTACTCTCTCAACAAATAATAATAATGAATTAAAGGAAACTACAAGGGAATACAAATAAAGTTAAATTGATGTTTTGTTGTACAAATAAGTGACCCGGCCAAGTAGATACGATAGGACGTGAGTGTATGCATATAACCACACCGCGACAGGATGGAGCAGTTGTCCATACAGCCGTCCCAAATTTGGGACACAGTGACACAATCTTCATGCCTGTCAGAGTTGCTACCAGACGTCAGTCTGGTCGCAGCCCTCGCTGTCCATCCACACCACCTGCCAGTGTGCGATTACTTTGTGTAGGGAGCCCGCAAGTCTAAGGTGTATCGCAACAATCTTCATAGACTCCAGGAACTGCAGCAGAACACTTCTTATGAGACTGCAGCAATTCCAGAACACAAGCTTCGATCTGCCTTCAGCAACTTGCTGACCAGGGCCCACAAGTGCCAAGAGATAAATGGTGGTCACTTTCAACATCTCCTATAGTCAGGTTAGTACCGTATTTACTTTCTTCTGCTGTGTTTCTTTGGGCACTGGAATTCTGTCCTCTAGACCACTTTCATTTGCCCCACTCTATATTAAATGCAATGACACAGCATAAGACTCTCTAAGATGGCTATTAGAAAAGTGATTGTAATAAAGGTATGAAGCAATTGGAAGAAGCATACCGTATCCTGTCTGCATATTCAATCACTAACACCAACGCAACCCACCAAATGTTTTACTTACTCCAGTAGTTGACTGAATAATAAGTGAAAACGATACTGTCACTAGAGCCGGGATTAACGGTACTGTGGCAACGGTACGTTCCCTTTGCAAACATCACCGCCCACCTATCGCTGGTGCTAATGCAAAGCCGGCCGAAGTGGCTGTGCGGTTAAAGGCGCTGCAGTCTGGAACCGCAAGACCACTACGGTCGCAGGTTCGAATCCTGCCTCGGGCATGGATGTTTGTGATGTCATTAGGTTAGTTAGGTTTAACTAGTTCTAAGTTCTAGGGGACTTATGACCTCAGCAGTTGAGTCCCATAGTGCTCAGAGCCATTTGAACCATTTTTTTGCTAATGCAAATTCTCACCAATCTGTTGTGGCGGTAAGTCGGTCGTGCTTGGTCGCATATGAAGAACCACGGTCTCACTCGTCAGGATTCGGGCACTGTGGGCTCTCATCCACTGTCTGTACTCAGAGTGTGTGTGTGTGTGGGTTGAGGTTTTCGGGCGCTAAACAGCGTGGTCATCAGCGCCCAAACGCATAGAAACAGGAACACATGCGGAGAAGAGACGAAGACGGACAGCGAACAAGGAGAACGGCTAAAAGACACAGACCTGACGCAGTTACAAATCCTCACATACAGAGGCAAGACAAGAGGAGAAGAAACGCACTAAAAAAGGAAAGGAAACACAAGGAAAAGAGAACAGAAATCGAAGTGAAACAAGTAGGTAATCGTGACTGGCGGACCTCTTACCTAAAGCCTGGGTGAACCAGTCACCCAGCAGCACATTAAAATCCTCTCCCTAAAATCCGAGGCAACAAATTGGACAGGACACAAAACCGTAAGACCTTAACCACAGTCGTTGCGTCGTCTTGCAAAATAGAGGGCAAATCCGGTGGCAAGGAAACCACCGCCCTCTGGTCAGAGAATAAAGGACAGTCAAGTAAAATGTGGCGGACAGTTATCTGGACGCCACAAGCACTACAGATTGGGGGGTCCTCCCGCCGGAGTAAAAAACCGTGCGTTAAGGGAGTGTGCCCGATGCGGAGGCGGGTGAGGAGAACCTCATCCCGCCTGCATGACTGGTAGGATGTACGCCATGGCCGCGTGGTGGCCTTGACCAGACGCAGCTTATTTTCACCGACTGCCAGCCACTCCTCTTCCCACTGACGCATAACACGAAAACGCAAAAGGGAGGTAACAGCATGGAGGGGGACGGCACATTCAACAACGTGAGGGAGGGAACATGCATCTTTGGCAGCCACATCCGCCAGTTCGTTTCCCCTAATACCCACGTGCCCCGGCACCCAGCAGAAAGAAACCTCCTTACCCTGCCGTTGCAGGTGGAGTAGGGCATCATGGATGTTCTGGACGACCGTATCCGCTGGGTACAAGTGTTGCATGGTCTGAAGGGCACTCAGGGAGTCAGAACAGATGAGAAACTTAAGACTGGGAACACATCTCATCTGCTCTAATGCCCGCAAGATCGCAAACAATTCGGCATCAAAGATGGTAAACGCTGCAGGAAGCCGTAATTTGATGATTCGATCAGGGAAAACCACAGCACAACCTACAGAGTCCCCCTGTTTAGAGCCATCCGTAAATACTGGTACATGGTCAGGATGCTGGTTTAAAATATCGTAAAATAAGGAGGTAAAAACAAACGCCGGAGTGCAGCTCCTCTGGTACTCTGACAAGTCTAAAAGGACGCTGGGCCTCTGGAGCAACCAGGGAGGCAGGCGGGTAAAACCCTGGAGTTGGGGTGCCACACGCTCCACACCAAGGGACTCAAGCAAATGCTTGGCACGAATCCCAAATGGTCTCGTTGCCCTTGGACGACTGGAAAAGAGACGTTCCATAGGGGGTCGGGCAACAGTAGGGTATGCAGGGGAGGGAGGACAGGCAAGGAATTGACACACTCGTCGCACCATGAGGAGTTTCCGCCGGATGGCGAGCGGCGGTTCCCCTGCCTCAGCACACAGGCTGGGGATGGGACTGGTACGGAAGGCACCAGTAGCCAACCTGATACCCTCATGGTGTACTGCGTCAAGAATCTTCAGATACGAAGGCCTCGCTGACCCATACACAGTGCATCCATAGTCAAGACGCGACCGGACGAAAGCCCTATAAAACTGCAGCAGACGCGCCCGATCTGCTCCCCAGGACCGATGGCTCAAACACTTCAAAATATTCAGCGCCTTCAGGGCCCGCACCTTGAGGTCTTTAAGGTGCGGCAACCACGACAACTTGGAATCAAAAGTGAGGCCCAGGAACCTCACACTGTCTCTAAAAGGAAGAATGGTGCCCCTCAGACGCAATTCAGGGGAGGTAAAAGCACGTCGAGAACGATTAAAATGGACACACACACATTTGGCTGCAGAAAAGGTAAAACCCGTCTTTGCAGTCCATGCCTCTAATCGCTTTATCGTAAGCTGCAGCTGCCGACTAGCAGTGACAAGACTGGAGGAAGAACAGAAAACAGCAAAATCGTCCACAAACAAGGAGCACTGGGCAGGACTCCGGATTGTGGACGTGATACTGTTAATGGCGACGGCAAAGAGGGTGACACTTAAAACGCTTCCCTGAGGAACACCATTCTCCTGCACGTACAAATCAGATAGCACATTACCAACCCGATATCGAAAGACGCGGCGGGAAAGAAAGGACCGAATGAAGATGGGGAGATGGCCACGAAAGCCCCACTGATGGAGTTGATTGAGGATAAGGCGGCGCCAAGTAGTGTCATACGCCTTATTAATGTCAAAGAATACACCTAGACAATGCTGGTTACGTAGGAAGGCCTGCTGGATGACCGCCTCAAGCAGGGTCAAGTTGTCTATAGTTGAACGACATCTCCGAAAGCCACACTGAGAGTGGCTAAGGAGCTGCCTGGTCTCGAGCAGCCAAACCAGGCGACGGTTGACCATGCGTTCCAATGTCTTCCCGACACAGCTCGTCAAAGCAATACTCCGATAACTACTGGGATGCATTCGGTCCTTTCCCGGTTTGAGGAGGGGAACCAAAATCGCCTCCCTCCACGAGTCAGGGAACGTGCCGGATGACCATATCATATTAAAACAATTCAGGAGTACTTCCTTGGATGGCAGCAACAAGTGCTGCAGCATGCTGTACAGGATTTGATCAGCACCTGGCGCAGTATCATGAGCCACAGACAGCGCCGAATCCAGTTCCCACATTGTGAAGGGGCAGTTGTAGGGTTCAGAATTTGGAGACCGGAAGTCCAAGTGATCCCTCTCGATAGCAGTGCGGTAGCGGCAGAAATCTGGATCACAGTTCATAGTGGCAGTAGATTCGGCAAAATACGTGGCCAGTGTCTGGGCAATGTCTCTCGGCGCCGTGAGTAGACTACCCTGATGCAGCAATGCCGTGACAGGTAGTTGGCTGCGTTTCCCGGAGATCCTCCTGATGGCTTCCCACACTTTTGTAGAACTAGTGGAGCGGGAGATGGAGTTCAAGAACGATTGCCATGACCGTCGTTTGCTCTCTTTAATCACTCGCCGGGCCTTGGCCCTTGCCACCCGAAAGGCCGCAAGATTGTCAGCTGAGGGACGGCACTTGAAGCGGCGCAGAGCTGCACGGCGGGCTCGGATGGCTGAGCGGCACTCAGTGGTCCACCAAGGGACAAGGCGCCTCTTGGGATGACTTGAGGACCGTGGGATCGACAATTCAGCAGCATGGGAGATCACGGCTGTAACATGGTCGACCCATTCGTGGACGCTGGCACGGTGTTCCAAAACAGCTAAATCGCTGAAAAGTGTCCAGTCAGCTCTGCAGAGGTTCCACCTGGGTGGCACTGGTAATGCTACAGTCTCATCCAGGAGGCGAATCCAAAGGGGGAAGTGGTCACTAGAATGGAGGTCAGCGGCAACCTCCCACAGAGCAGAATCCGCGAGTGCTGGAGAGCAAAAGGAAAGGTCAATAGCTGACGACGACCCAGAAGCAGTACAGAAATGAGTGGGAGCACCAGAGTTGAGGATGCACAGTTCTTCGGATGCCATGAGGCTTTCCAGAATGCGACCCCTGGGGCAAGTAGTCGTAGAGCCCCATAAGACATTATGAGCATTGAAGTCCCCCAGAAGGAGAAATGGGCGGGGGAGTTGGGTAATAAGGTCTGTGAGAGCCTCAGAGTCTATGGCGTCCTGAGGCGGTAAGTAAACGGAACAGATTGTGAGCCTCTGCCCCACAAGAAGGTCAACTGCAACTGCTTGCAAGTCCGTAACGAGAGGGAGCTCAGATGAGTGGTGCATGTCATGGACAAAAACCGCAACACCACCCTTTGCCCTTTCCCCCATCAGATCATCTTTTCGATACACGGTATAGCCCCGTAAAGAAGGAGCATCAGTGGCCCGGAAATGTGTCTCTTGGAGACATAAGCACAAGGGGTGCTCTCGTACAAGGAGTTGTAATTCGGCCACATGCGTCCTGAACCCATTCAGGTTCCACTGTAATATGGGAGCCAGTGATCAGGGTGGCTGAATTTTCACCCTGCCCCTGTGCTTTGGAGGAGAGCCCGTACTGGCCGGAGATTTATTCCTGGGGCGAGAAGATCGCCCCCGGTCGACATCAATGTCCATCAGCTCCGATGGCGACCCAAGGGAGATGTCAGATAGTACGATGGCATCATCATCGGACTGACCGTGACTAGTCTCCTCAGGTGGCAAGACCTTCACCTTTGGCGTCTTCGTCTTGGGGGGCTTAGAATGCAGAACCTTGTCAACAGTTGGAGCTTTACTCGCCTGGGCAGAAGGTGCCATATGGGGAGGTGCAGGAAGTACCCCAATGTCAGCAACCACGGCCTTGTCCGATGTTGTGGGGAGAGCTGCAGGTTGCAAAACAACCGCAGCAGCACAAGTGCACTTGCAAATGCAGGTATTAGTGCTGACACTAGCAACCTCCGTTTGTGTAGCAACAGTGGCCAACTGTACCGGTTTCTGCAGAGTGGAAGCGAAAGATGTTGTAAACACAGGAGGCTGCATGGCCTTAAAGAGCTTCTTGGCCTCACCATAGGGGATGCGCTTAGATGTTTTGATCTCCTGTATCTTCCGTTCCTCGAGATAGATGGGGCAGACCCGGCTCCAGACAGGGTGACTCCCAGAGCAATTCACGCACTTCACAGGCGATGAACAATCGGCTCCTTCATGGGCAGGCTGACCACATTTACCACAAGTGGCTATCCCATTGCACCCCAACGTAGTATGCCCAAAGCGCTGACATTTAAAACAGCGCATTGGGTTGGGGAAATATGGCCGTACTGGCAAACGTAAGAAACCCGCTTTAACATGCTCTGGGAGTCTCGGGCGATTGAACGTGAGAATAAACGAGTCGGATTTGACTAGGTCCCCATCGACTCGTTTCATAATATGCTGCACGTCGACAATACCTTCGTCAGCCCACTCAGATTTCAACTCGTCCTTGGGGATATCCACCAAGTCCCTACATGTCACAACACCCTTACTATAGTTCAAAGTGGAGTGGAGCTCGATCTCGATAGCGTACTCTCCGAGACAGGTTGCTTTCCTAAGAGAAGTGACTTGACGGGAACTAGAAGTTTCAACTAACAGAGTCCCATTGCGCAGACGCTTCACAGATTTCAGTGTTCCTGCAATTCCCTCAAGACCCTTGTGGATGTAAAAGGGAGAAACTCTCTCAAAGCTACCTTCCTTCCGTTTGACAATCAAAAACACGTTCTGGATATCAGCATGTGCTCTGTTACGACAGTCTGATAAATCTCTAGTAACACCAGGCGCTGGAGGACTCGCAGCACGAAGTCGCTTTTTCGATTGGGTGTGTTTTCCTACCAGTGGCCCACCCAATCCACTGGTAGGGGGAAACGTAGAGGTCGAAGGGTCCATTGTGGTCCCACGAGCAGCTAGGGAACTAAAGGTCCGCTCAGACAGAGCCCCGCGTGCCTGAGTAAGCCTTATACAACTGGGGTTCGGCAGGTGCCCCAGAGGTTGCCCGCTTGCGACTGTTCCACCCCAACAGCCATGCATCTTATAGGCGCGCAGCACACCATAAGATTGAGGGGTTTTTATAGAGGTTTACCTTCCTCGCAATCCAGGCGGTCAAGCCAAGATTACCATTCCCCGCAGCATACAACATTCCACCGCTGCGCCATGCGGTGGTCGCTGAAGCATGTCCGGGGTTTACGGTGACAGGAGACTGGCGGCGCTGACCAGTCCCCAGCTCAGGACCCCGGGGTCGCCAAGCCCGTACTCAGCAAATGAATGCTGAGCCCCTGGGGGGCTGTACTCAGAGTCCTCGATGTCTAAAACCAGTGACCTTCCGCCTTCCGCATCCAAACCGAGAGTGTTTGTTTTCACGTATTCCAGCTCCCGACTCTGCTGTTTGCGCTTTTCCGGCCACAACCGCCAACCAGGAAGAACGTTAGTGTTTCCACCAATAGCGTGAAAACTGCCACGTTTAATAAATTCCCTCGACAGAGTGTCTCCAGACATGGGCCAATCAAAGCACACTTTTCTCGGCAGCTTGATCTAAAAATTCCTGTCTGACATCAGTAGGTGTTGGGCGAATCAGAGAGTTGTTTATGAACTTCTGAAGTTCCAGAAACCTAACCAACGTAACGGGAGCTCCGCGAGCCGCCTTCTCCCACCGCGTATGCTCAGACATTTCAAGACTTGTGACTTCTCATCGCAAATTATTAGGTGGCAGCCGTCACTTCAGACAGCCGCCCTCAACCTCCTACAGAGCCAACCGTGCCGAATACTGCGAACCCCGTCTTAGCTTGATTGACAGCGGAGTTCCGTGAGCCCCGTCAGATGGCTGCTTGACACGCGCAAGCCGGAACAAAGCCTCTGAACCCCGTGTGGTCTCCCTGTCACTCTCACGCTTTCTTAGAATGCGGCTACATGCCTTGACCAACAATCACTGCAGTTTTATAAAATACGTTCCCAAGCATTAAATAACGTCATTAGACGTTTAGCATGATGAAATTAAAGTGTCCTGCCTATCGCCAGTCGTGACAAGAGGCAGATGAATCTAGCATATAAATGAAAGGAGGCAAGTCAGACGGCTTTTAACCTTTCTATGACTCTCAAAACAGCTATGGAATTCCAAAAAATTACAAGATGTGCTTTACTTACTGCAATTTTCAGTTGCTTCCTTGCTGGCCGTCCCTACGACAAACACTTGTCACCCAATGCAACGGTTTGTCTCTGCGATATCGAAGATCCAGTCTACACACTGTTGTCCTCGAAAACCCAAACCTTGTGTGATCTGCGATATGCGTGGAGAGACTGCTTGTCTACTTGGCTTAAAACTGCTGCAGCGAACGTAGCAAGTGTTTGAAACAAGTCTTTTTTTTTCCTTTTTATTGGCTTTCGTAACGTGTCCATTCAGTTATCTCAATATTAGAATGTCAATTATGGCGATGCGATCGTAAGGACAAGACAACACCCAGCCCTAGACCGGAGAAAATCTCCGAACAGGGCGCAAATCGAACACGGGCCCTTGGATTAACAATACGCCGCGCTGACCGCGCAACTACCGAGGTACGTAGAAGATATCTCCCTGTACAACATGAGTTGTATGTAAAATAATTAACTGCCGGACGTGTAAACGGGCATAGAGCCCACCGTCAGTGGTATCTGCTGCGGAGGAAAAACAAATGTATACGTATTGATACCTATTACATAATATTTTGAATACAAAGTAGCAGAAACATACGATCATCAAACGACATGTGTGCCAATAAACAACGATGTACAGATTTTCGGCTGAAGCCTGCTGCAAGAAAAAATGCCGTGTGTGCTGTGAAAATGTGCGGTTTCATTTTCTTCCTCGCCGGCTGTTCTGACTGCGATGATAGGGCATTTAAACTACCAGAAAAACTGTTTCTCATACATTCTTTCTCCTTATATATCTCTATAATTTTAAATAAAATTGTATACACAACAATAAGCTGTTAAGTTTTCTCCTCCTTTGGTATCGGTTTTCAAAGGAAACTGGAATGTTGCACTTATGGCATATTGTCTTTTGATAAGAATGCTATCACACAATTTGAATCGTTCGAAACTCTAATCCTATCCGTACGCAGGTTGGCACTATTTGAAATACTGTCATTGAAGCTACTCCTAACAGAGTCAGAAACCAAAGGTCTCCCTCACACCCCGTATACCCACGAGCAAAAATTGTTCAAATGGCTCTATGGGACTTAACATCTGTGGTCATCAGTCCCATAGACTTAGAACTTCTTAAATCTAACTAACCTAAGGACATCACACACAGCCATGCCCGAGGCAGGATTCGAACCTGCGACAGTAGCAGCAGCACGGTTCCGGACTGAAGTGCCTAGAATCGCTCGGTCACAGCGGCCGGCTATCCACGATCCCAACCGGTTTACCAATTCAGCGATTTCTGTCCCAATTAGAATTTCGTTTGAAATAACAATAAGCAAGACTCAAAGTCAGAGAAAGAGAGGGAGTGAAGGGGAGGGGGAGAGGAGATAGAGAGAGAGAGGGGGGGCAGGAAATGTACAGGAAGGAGGAGATGGACAGAGAGTAGATAAGGAGGAGGAGGAGGAGGAGGAGGAAGAGGAAGAGGAAAAGGAAAAGAGAGAGTGAGAGAGGAGGGGGGAGGGAAGGAGTAGTAGATGGCCAAAGAAGGGCGGAGGGACTAGATGGGTAGAGAGGTAAGGGGGTAGGAGGAGGAGGAGGAGGAGGAGGGCCGCGCGGGATTAGCCAAGCGCTCTGAGTCGCTGCAGTCATGGACTGTGCGGCTGGTCCCGGCGGAGGTTCGAGTCCTCCCTCGGGCATGGGTGTGTGTGTTTGTCCTTAGGATAATTTAGGTTAAGTAGTGTGTAATCTTAGGAACTGACGACCTTAGCAGTTAAGTCCCATAAGATTTCACACACATTTGAACATTTTTTTGAGGAGGAGGAGGAAGAGAGAGAAGGGTAGAGGAGTAGCAGATGGACAAAGAGAGCGGGGGGAGGACGAGGTGGACAGAGAGAGGGACGCAGAGAAGGAGATTAGGACATATATCCAAAACATATATATATATATATATATATATATAGCAACGGTGCAGCACTGTAGGATTCGCTAGTATATGATTTATTTGTTCAAAGCAGACCAGATCATAATTATTTGTGATCTGAGAAATTTCGAGTAAAATCGATCATCGGAGTGATAATTTTTTTTTTTTTTTTTTTTTTTTTTAGCTTCGCCATGAGAAATTGTGTCATATAAAAGAGGATGTTCTGGACTCATTTCGTGGATCATCGAAAGATACGCGGCCTTTGTATCAGCGAATAATGTGAAATTTGCGCCGATGCATGCTGGTAACTTAACGGATAGTCTCCAGTGCTGGCACACAGCAAGACTCCGAAAGTGTGGAGCTGCTGTCCGTTGTCCACGTGGGCTCTGCCGCCATAAGAAGAGAAACGCGCAGGAATCGTGACGCACCGTGCACGTAGTCCTTATTGGCCTGTCAGTCATCCGGAGGCGCAGCAAGCTAGCTCTCCATTCTCTCCGCTGCAGAGAGTCGAGGAGCAACTCTTTGTCCACTCGGCGTAAACTGCTGCAGCGAACGTAACAGGAATTTGAACTGCAGGCCGTAATCCTTGTTTTTATAACTCTGTAGGTAGTGGGCAGCGGGCGTGGCAATTACGACGATTAAAGAAATCCCTCGAACTCCCGTCACTTATTATGAGCAATTTTATTCTCGCAACGTGTACACAATGCGCGTAGCATAGAGCGCGTAGTACAGAGAACTGATCTGGCAAAGATAATTGGATGGACGTTCCTATTTCACTGCAGATGGTTATAATCCGCCTTGTTCTAACACTTTTATACTTGGGAAATGTATGGCACGACTGCTAATGCTTGGTTGAATCAATTTTCTTTTACTATGCCCATTATAAATCGGTAAACTGTTTACTGCTTAGGTAGTTTTCGATAAACTCTTTCACTCGCATCCTTGGGTTAAACTTTTGTATATGAGAGGACAATGTTTCCAGCTCAGGGCGTATACGGACTTATAATCACTGGTAATTTTCAAACGTAGGAGTAACCTTACAAGATAGCATGCTACATTTTTAGAGAACTGTGGTTAAAATTTCTAGTCACAGATACAATAAAATGTAATGTAAAGGTAGGATGCAATAGACACAAAAACAATGGAAACAGCAGCAGTAATCTAAACTAAATATTTCACAGTCACAGAATTTTCTACCGTTGTATTTGGAGAGGAGATAAGCAAACGTCAACTAAGGATGCTACGGCTGTTGTGAAACTTTTCTGGGTGGAAAGAACCATAGAACTTAGTTTGGGTAGAAGGTGGACACTGATAATCATTTGTCGTAGAAATTTGAAACTTGTGATCAAATATATTAAATGCGACGGAACGGCCCTTCATTGGATAAACCTCACAATCCCAAAGAAACTCTGGTGTGAAATGCTATTTATTCCTTTCGTTTACAAGTCGGAGAGGACTTACACAGAGAACACATCTTCGTGGTAACGAGTGAGTGTCCTGAGTGTATGATCCATTGACGAACAGTTCGCTCACTTCTGGTATCGAAAGTCGTGGTCTGCAACCCATCATGTAGGAAAGCTCTCGACCACCGCCCATCCCAGGAATGGGAGACACAGCTGCCTTCTGTTGATGCTCTACTAACCATGCAAATACAGTGTACATTATTCGAAGTATGCAGACAATATGACAGGACCATGAATATATCGACAAATATCATACTGGTAAGGGAATTGAACCGTCTAAATAACATCTCTAAACAATGTGATGTTGAGATTTCTAAAATAAAGATTAAAGTGATGGACTTCTGGAACAAAGATCCAGATCGACCCTAAATTACTGCGGCTAATGTGATTTTAGAACAAGTTTCATCTTTCACATATTTGGGATTCCAGACTGTGGCAACATTTTAAGTGTATGTAGACATGAGAATGGACAAGAAACGAGACAAAAATTTTACAAAACTATGGCTCTAACAGCACTTCTTCATAGACAGTAAACGACTAGCCGGCCGTTGTAGCCGAGCGGTTCTACGCTCTTCAGTCTGGAACCGCGTGACCGCTACAGTCGCAGGTTCGAATCCTGCCTCGGGCATGGATGTGTGTGATGTCCTTAGGTTAGTTAGGTTTAAGTAGTTCTAAGTTCTAGGGGACTGATGACCAGAGATCTTAAGTCCCATAGTGCTCAGAGCCATTTGAACCTTTTTTTATTTATTTATTTATTTATTTATTTTTTGAAGTGGAGTGAAGAGCCACACCACTGGTCAGTGGATGGCAGGAAACGAGTGATTTGGAGTGACGAATCACGCCATACCGTTTGCAGTCCAATGGAAGGGTGTGGGTTTCGCAAATGTCTGGAGAACATTAACTTCCAGAATGTATAGTGCCAACAATGATGTACAGAGGAGGTGGTGTTATAGTATGGCATTGTTTTCATTGGTTTGGGCGTTGTTCCCTCATTGTGCTTAAGAAGATGAGAATGCTGAAGGATACGTGCACATTTTACAAGGCTCTCAACCGCATACAGTAGAGGAACAGTTACTAGAAGACGATAGATTAAATGTTCAAATGTGTGTGAAATCTTATGGGACAACTGCTAAGGTCATCAGTCCCTAAGCTTACACACTACTTAACCTAAATTATCCTAAGGACAAATACACACACCCATGCCCAAGGGAGGACTCGTACCTCCGCCGGGGCCAGCCGCACAGTCCGTGACTGCAGCGCCTCAGACCGCTCGGCTAATCCCGCGCGGCAGACGATCGATTATTTGTATGAGAACGACCAGCAGCATCTGTGAGGCAAAGGTTCATGGTCAATAAAATGGCCTGCCTAGAATCCCGACCTGAACCCAACCGAGTACCTCCGAGATGAGTTAGAACGTCGGCTTCGCTTCATACCCTGGGAAGAATTTACTGCCACTCCACCACAGATATTAAAATACACCAAGTGCATTGAGGCGTGAATGGAAATTCGGGTTCAGGAGAAAGGCGTGCTAGGGCAGTCCATAAAGTTGTGCAAAACCAGTGTGCCAGGATGGCACCGTGGTTAGCGCATTTGCCTAGTGAGCAGGAGATCCCGGCTCGAACCCGGGCCTGGGCGCAAATTTTTATTCGTCGCTTCGCTTCAGTCTGCATACATTCATCACACAATGTACATATTTTCATTCGTTGCTTCAGTCTCCAAATATTCATCTCCACAAATGCGCCCCTGCAGAGTTCAAGGCGTCGTAAAGGCCTTCGCCACAGGATGTCACTAATGCGCCTGGATGCTTTTGATCAAGTACTTCATGTGTTACAATCGTTGGAAAGATGTGCAGTGAGGGAGGCGTTATGATCCGAGAATAAAACAAAAGAAAATATGAGTGCATTAAAAATATCGAAAAGAAAGTCTCCGACAAGACCTTCTGTCCAGCTTCCGTAATTGATGCTTGTAATATGGGGAAAATTACCGAACCATTAGTTTAATAAGTCACAGCTGCAAAATACTAACGCGAATTCTTTACAGACGAATGGAAAAACTGGTAGAAGCCGACCTCGGGGAAGATCAGTTTGGATTCCGTAGAAATGTTGGAACACGTGAGGCAATACTGACCTTACGACTTATCTTAGAAGAAAGATTAAGAAAAGGCAAACCTACGTTTCTAGTATTTGTAGACTTAGAGAAAGCTTTTGACAATGTTAACTGGAATACTCTCTTTCAAATTCTGAAGGAGGCAGGGGTAAAATACAGGGAGCGAAAGGCTATTTACAATTTGTACAGAAACCAGATGGCAGTTATAAGAGTCGAGGGGCATGAAAGGGAAGCAATGGTTGGGAAAGAAGTGAGACAGGGTTGTAGCCTCTCCCCGATGTTATTCAATCTGTATATTGAGCAAGCAGTGAAGGAAACAAAAGATAAATTCGGAGTACGTATTAAAATTCATGGACAAGATGTAAAAACTTTGAGGTTCGCCGATGACATTGTAATTCTGTCAGAGACAGCAAAGGACTTGGAAGAGCAGTTGAACGGAATGGACAGTATCTTGAAAGGAGGATATAAGATGAACATCAACAAAAGCATAACGAGGATAATGGAATGTAGTCGAATTAAGTCGGGTGATGCTGAGGGAATTAGATTGGGAAGTGAGACACTTAAAGTAGTAAAGGAGTTTTGCTATTTAGGGAGTAAAATAACTGATGATGGTCGAAGTAGAGAGGATATAAAATGTAGACTGGCAATGGCAAGGAAAGCGTTTATCAAGAAGAGAAATTTGTTAACATCGAGTATAGATTTAAGTGTCAGGAAGTCGTTTCTGAAAGTATTTGTATGGAGTGTAGCCATGTATGGAAGTGAAACATGGACGATAACTAGTTTGGACAAGAAGAGAATAGAAGCTTTCGAAATCTGGTGCTACAGAAGAATGCTGAAGATAAGGTGGGTAGATCACGTAACTAATGAGGAGGTATTGAATAGGATTGGGGAGAAGAGAAGTTTGTGGCACAACTTGACTAGAAGAAGGGATCGGTTGGTAGGACATGTTTTGAGGCATCAAGGGATCACAAATTTAGCATTGGAGGGCACCGTGGAGGGTAAAAATCGTAGAGGGAGACCAAGAGATGAATACACTAAGCAGATTCAGAAGGATGTAGGTTGCAGTAGGTACTGGGAGATGAAGAAGCTTGCACAGGATAGAGTAGCATGGAGAGCTGCATCAAACCAGTCTCAGGACTGAAGACCACAACAACAACAACAATGTGGGGAAGGCTTTCCGCCAGCCTGTATGCCCGAGAGTTGTACGTCGCTTCCACACGAACAGATGCAGCGTGGTGCGCTGAGACAGGAGTTAACAGGGAGGGGAAATGCAGGCACACTGGCTGCTACGCCGTGGAGCGCGACCGTCGCCAGGCGGCGTGCAGGTGATGCGCCCCGCTCTGCTGGCGCCCACTTCCGGCCTCTGGAGGCAATCCCAGCCTGTCAGCACCACCCACCCGCCCGCCCGCTGCTTACACGCTCGCCTGAACAACACTCTGTGCGCTGTTATCGAGTCTTCTGAACGGACGCTCTCAGCACGTTCATACAAAGGGCGTTCAATAACTGATGCAACACATGTACTTTGTCGGCCAATTTCTGTTGAAAAATTGCGGAATTTTTTGTGGGACATCGTGGAATATTCCCGCTTCAGCCCCCATAGTTTCGTGAAGTTCCGGTAGGTGGCGACGCTATACGTCGCCTTCAAAGTGGTTTCTGTAACGTGGTGTCAGTTCGTCGCAAAGAGCTGTCATTAAAGAAACCAGAGCATTTCAGATATTCACAGGCACTTGCAGAATGTCTGCGGAGACGTGGCAGTGAACAAAAGCACGGTGAGTCGTTGGGCGAGGCGTCTGTCATCATCGCAACAGCGTCGCGCAAACCTGTCCGATCTCCCGCATGTCGGACGGCCGCACACAGCTGTGACTCCTGCAATGTTGGGACGTGCGGACACTCTCATTCGAAGTGATCGATGGATCACAATTCAACACCTCGGTGCACAACTGGACGTCTCTGATGGTAGTGCTGACACACTCGTCCACCAGTTGGGATACTCAAAGGTGTGTGCCCGTTGATTTCCTCGCCGCCGAACAGAAAACGATAGAGAGTAAGTCCATCTGTACGGAATTGCTTGCGCGTTCGAGACTGATCGCGAAAAATTTTGTCAAACATCGTCACATACGATCAAACACGGGTTCATGACACGGAACCGGAAACGAAACGGCACCCATGGGGTGGCGCCATACCACCTCTCCTTCGAAGAAGTAGTTCATAGCCGCACCCCCAACTGGTGAAGCCATGGCGACTGTCTTCTGGGACTCTGAAGGGGTCATTCTGTTTGATGTCCTCCCTCGTGCTGCAACGATAAACTCTGAAGTGTACTGAGCTATCGTCAGGTAACTGAAGAAATGACTTCACCATGTACGTCGCCTCAAAAATGCAAACGAACTTCACCTTCTCCTTGATAACGCAAGGCCTGACGCAAGAATAGCTCACAATAGTCCACTGGATCGTAACCAGCATTAGCTGTCGCAATACTGATCTAGCAAATGCAAAAGGAACGGCACTCCATCCCACGAACGGACATCCGGGACCTGTACAACACAATGAAAACACGTTTGCATTCTTGCATTCACCATTCTGGTGGTTACACCGGTTATTAATGTCCCAGCATTTCATATTTGGAATGGCTTATCTCGCGCTTCCATTCAGCTGTGATCTTGCAATGTTACTCACTCACATATATTATCTAGACGAATGTATTCCCGAAATATCATTACTCTACAGTAATTATTATTTGGTTCAAAATGGTTCAAATGGCTCTGGGCACTATGGGACTTAACTTCTGAGGTCATCAGTCCCCTAGAACTTAGAACTACTTAAACCTAACTAACCTAAGAACATCACACACATCCATGCCCGAGGCAGGATTCGAACCTGTGACCGTGGCGGTCGCACAGTTCCACACTGTAGCACCTAGAACCGCTCGGCCACTCCGGCCGGCTTGTTTGTTTCAAGAAGAAAAAAAACGTGCAATTTTGTAAAACGAATTTTTATGTACGCGCTGCGGAAAATGGCCGTACTAAAAGACTTGCCAGCTTTTTCTGTTACTCTTACTCTGGTAAGAAACTTTAAGACACTGCATAAACCACAAGACCTGACTGACACTTAGTGTCGGAAGATTACTGTCGTAAGTCCTACGGCTGCAGGCAGCTGTTTCTAAAATTCCATTAAGGTAAAAGGGGTTTAGTGGCCTAGCCGAAGTGACAGGAGGCCGCCAAATTGCGAAGTGTAAATTTCCGCGGATAGCGCGCCGCAGCCGGCCACAAAGGGCGCTGCCACCATCAGCGCCGGCGCTCAGGCAATTATAATTAACGGCGGGGGCGGAGCGAGGCGGGAACGGCGCCTCCTCCAGCAAAGGCCCGCCTCGCATTCCTGCCTGTCCAGGGCCGCGGGGTCGCGCGGCTTCCGGCACAACAGCGGACTGCCGGCCACCGTCCGCGAGGGTCCGCAGCTGCAGGCAGCGGGCAGCACGCTGGCTGGCCTGGCACTGCGCAGTGGGGCGGAATTGCCAAAACCACGGCCACGGCCACGGCCAGAGTGTACTTCAATCGCTATAACGAAGTGCCTGACCTTGCTAACAAAAACCCAAAATGCGAGACTCCAAAGGCGGACAAAAGCCGAAAGAAATATCGTAGATTAGTCGCTTTACACCGTAAATAAAAATGTGCCCACAGCCACAGTGAACTATCGCTGTTTGGTGCATCTCCTCCATTGTTTTAAAGCAGTTCTCAAGACAATGCTTCAGTTAATGTTAAAAAATATATCGGCTCAACCACTTGTTTATAGTGTAAAACACTAAGATTGACGCGTTTCGTAAGTCAAGCTTCCATCATCAGAATAATAAAAAGTAAAAGAACCTGTTAAAACTCGCTAAAATGGAACATGCACCAGGCACAATAAAACTGATAATAGAATTAAAACATCGTGGCTACTTCCCTTGTTGCAGTCGTGTCTTCCAAGGTGCATCTCCACATAGTCGTCAAAATACAAAAAAACCTCTAAAATGGTGTCGCCTACGGTGTTCAACATCTAACCACATGGCTCTCTCCTCTATCGTCGTAAACCGCCCGTGCGTCTTCGTTGATACCACACACCACGTAGCCAAACACGACACTGAAACGCGAGTGAGCTCACGCGCAAGTAAACAAGGAAGTCAGAGTGATGTCTATACAAACAGATAACGTATACATGTTCCAAGGACCTCATGAAATGATGGTATTCTGCCAATTGCTAAAAATGTAGTTACTAAAAGAAACCAGTGAAATGTTTGAAAAAGTTATTTGTATCACCAGTTAGCTGTTCATTCAGTGTGTTCTGATTATCCACGCTATGTATCGTCATTTCCAGCTGTTCTAGTAGATCCAGCTTTTTGCCTTTGTCCTGTCTATGTAAAATAACGAGATCCTGATCTATTCCCAACATGGGGTGTCCCGTTTCCAAAATATGCTACAGCTGACTTTTCGAAATTTTTAAGCCGGAAAGCATCGCTATGTTCTTTGTAACGTACTTTAAACGACCTACCAGTTTGGCCTACATAGCTTGCCTTGCACGTGTTACACTGTATTTTATAGACCCCAGTTCTCTCATATTTATCGCTTTCCTGCTGTAAATTATTTCTTAGTTTAAGCCGCAGCGTATTATTGGTCTGAAAAGTGGTATCAACTTTAAAAGGTTTGAAAATGTTAGCCGCTTTTTGCGAACTATCACCGAAGTATGGTATTGTGACTCTCGTAATATTATTTGCGGAATTCTTCCTTGCATTCGCGCGCTGTTTCTGTCGTATTAATTTACTGACAACGTTTTGGTGATATCCGTTAGCTCTGGCTAGTTGTTTCACGATGTTCAGCTGAGTCATTCTGTCTTCTTCATTCATAGGGACTCTAAAGGCTCTGTCTATCTAAGATCTAAAAGCAGTTTCTCGCTATTAGGATGGCAGGAATTATTTTGTATCAACACATGAGTTGTGGTAAGTTTCCTAAATATTTTAAAAACATGCTGAACATCGTGAAACAGCTAGACAGAGCTAATGGATATCACCAAAATGTTGTCAATAAATTAATACGACAGAAACAGCGCGCGATGTTACACATCTTAAGTTCTGTACACCTTCTTCTTGTTTTCATGCTTGTTTTGTGTTCAGTTTTTGACGGGCTATGCACTGGACCTCCTTACCACTAATTCTGAAGGGGGTGTGATGGAGAGTTTGCCTTGTGAGAAGGACTGCTGGAGGGTGGGTGATGGAGTGGGACAGAAAGGAATTTGCACTGATGGGTGTTTCTGCCGCGTTTTTCAGACAAGAGCGCTAGGGTCGAGGAGAGATGTGAAGGACAGTGTTGACTGGTAAGACGGCAGAGAAGAGAAAGGGTGTGGAAACCTCTGCGCTTGACTGCACGCAGCCAGAATAGCTGTGCATAAGATGACGAAATGTTATCAAAGAGTCGAACATCACAGATATAACAAACACTGGCTTTACGTGCTGGACACTGCATTTTCAAGTTTCATTCAGTTGTACGTAGATGGGCATATCCTAAAAATTATCATTATTCCCTGCAGTTGAGGGTGACAAAACAGTAAAAGTTAAATATGTTAGGAAAGACAATATTTGAGAATAACGAGGCAGATGTCAGCGCTTGCATCACAACACAGTAGCCGAGTCTCTGCGGTGAGTGTGACGCAATGCGAGTGACCGCGCCGCGCTTCTGTGGAGACTCAGAAGTGTGTTGCGGCAATACGGGGAGCGGTTTACTGCAGCGCCTTGTAAGGGCAGCGACTGAAAGTGCAACGCGTGTCGTAGGCGCAGCTGCACTGCACAAAGCCTGACTTCGCTGCACCAGCTGTGACCCCACCAGAATACTAGTTCACGTCGTTGTGAGTTCCCCTTTCAGCGTACTCATTCTGTACATGCAGGTAAGCCCGGTTCGCCTTTTGCTGCCCTGTGCCAGATTTTATTGTGAGCACTATTTAACGCTGTAATTTTTTAGCGTTCCTACTCTGGTCAGTAAAATATACATACCGTCGAACTCGTTCTGCATTTCTCTACTATCGTCCAGCTACCAGCAGTAACTAAAACAGCGTACTGAGAAAAAGATGTCAGGTGTTGCTTGTTTGTCAGACGAAATACATCAGAGCTATAACAGAGGACTAGTAGTAGTACTTTTTCTGAACTTCTGACGGTAGCAGGGATAAAAGACGGAGAAATGAAGGTTCTTTAACAACGTACAGAAACCTGGCGCAGTTACAAGAATCGAAGGACGTGACAGGGAAGCAATAGTTGAAGAGTGGGTGACACAGGCTATATTATACAATCTGTACGTGGAGCAAGCAGTAAAGTGAAGCAAGGACAAATATGGAAAAAGAATTAAGGTTCACGCAGAATAAATTAAAACTTTGCAGTTTACTGATGACTTTGTAAGTCTCTCGGTGACAGCAAAGGACTAGGAAGATCAGTTGAATGGAACGAATGATCTTCGAAAAAGAGATTATAAGTAGACATTGACAAAAGTGATCAAGGTTAATGGACTGCAGTCGATAATTAGGTAGGTTAATGGACTGCAGTCGATAATTAGGTGACGCCGAGGGGATTAGGTTAACAAGTAAGATACAAAAAGTAGTAGACGAGTTTTGCTATTTGGGCAGCATGCTGACGATAGCGACGTTGGATATACACTGGCAATAACAAGAAATGTGTGTCCGAAAACAGAACTTTCTTAGCATAGAATATATAACTTCAGTTGTTAAGTCTTTTCTGAAGATATCTGGAAGTGAAACATTGGCGATTGACCGCTTAGACAAGAAGAGGATTGGAGATACGAAATGTGGTGTTGCAGTAGAGTACTTAAGATTAGATGGGTAGATCGTCAACTAGTGTTGAAGCAAACTCTGCGACGCAAGCCCGTGGCCGACCGAAGTGGCCGTGCGGTTAAAGGCGCTGCAGTCTGGAACCGCAAGACCGCTACGGTCGCAGGTTCGAATCCTGCCTCGGGCATGGATGGTTGTGATGTCCTTAGGTTAGTTAGGTTTAACTAGTTCTAAGTTCAGGGGACTAATGACCTCAGCAGTTGAGTCCCATAGTGCTCAGAGCCATTTGAACCATTTGAGCAAGCCCGTGACCGGACTAGTGGCTGACTCAATGTGGAGTGTAGCATTTCTTTTCTGCGACTCTAGAAGGAGGAGGGTGGCGAATCGTCGCCCTGGCCGCCTTTCACCCGGAGGAAATATCACTGATACGCTTTTCATCGTCCTGGAGGGACTGAAACGAGGGAAAATCCCCGCCCCTATAGAGGACTGAAACCGGGACTTGTAGGGTCGGAGTCTGGTTGTCTACTTGTTTTTCTTTTAGTCTCATTTTGTTCGTAATTGTTAGTTGCATTTGTTCGGGGTGGACGACCCATGACAACTTTTCGAGTTCATCGCTGATCCATTCACTCAGTGTCTTTATTACAGAGGGCAGCTAACCCTCTGACCGAAGACGCTGAGCTACCGTGCCGCCGCCCGTTAGGCTACCATGGCTACGAATGCCGTACTGAATAAAATTGGGGAGAGAAGAGATTTATGGGACAACCTGACTAAAAGAAAGGATCGTCTGACAGGACACTCCTGAGGCGTCAAAGATTAGTCAATTTGATAATGGAGAGAAATGTATGGTGGCGGGGAGTACAAAATTATAGAGGCCAAGACTTGACTTGACAAGGCAGGTTCGAAAGGATGTAAACGCAGCGAGACATGAGACGGCTTGCACAGCATAGTGTGGAGAGCTGCAGCGAACCACTCTTCGGACTACGAACCACAACAGCAGCAGCAACAACGGTCGCCAATGGATATTTCAAGCGGAAAGTTATCTTAAATAAGCAATGTGTGTAAGGCATGTCTATGTTGGGTAACAAACAACTTTCTGGAGCTTCGATGTCTGTAGGGCGATGACGCTGGTGATTACGACAATTTAAACCTCATGACCGGTTGTCGAACATGGACCACACAGGATTTGCCGACATGTACTCAATGTATTCCACGATTGAGCGTCCCAAAGTCAAACGAATGCACATTAAAATATTCGAGACAGGCAACGTCCTAATTGAAGACATTTATCGTCGTGGGTAGTAACTGTGCAGTTCAAGCCACAATAAGCAAGACATGGTCCTCGACAAAGACCTGATTGCAAAGCAGAATTTGAGGAGAATTTTTTTCGATCGAGTGGGAGAAGATTCGGTATGTAACGGCACTCCTAAAAGTATTTATTTATTCATTTGTTTATTTATAAATTCCTATTAGTTGCTATGAAATTCCAGTCCAAAATTGTCGCTGAAATGCACATTTCGAACAAAGCAGTGCGGAGAGCCAAGAACACTTCCACCACAAAAGATGCTGTACATGTGGATTTTGGCCAAATGATTTTCAACATAGAGCTCAATTCTGAACACTACTGTAGCGTCGCACAAACTTTATATTGTTCACGTGCGAGGGCTACTTCAACCGTAATACTAATTAAAATCATACTAGAATATCACATTAACTCGTAGGAACTATTCCGTCCCATTCTGAAAGATGTACGTGAAAGGTTTTGCCTTAGCTTTTACCCATGACAGTGCGCCGTACTGCTTTGTATTAATCTCTGTGAGTGCATGAACAGCGCATACTTACTTTAACTGGTTTGTTTGTTTGGCTGTTTTCCGCAGCTAGCACACAGGGTGGAACAGCTCCCGCTACCAGTGTCGTTTTATGGATACAGAACAATGTTGTTGGCCATAAAATGTCGCAGAATAACTGATTCAAATGGTTCAAATGGCTCTGAGCACTATGGAACTTAACATCTGAGGTCATCGGTCCCGTAGAACTTAGAACTACTTAAACCTAACTAACCTAAGGACAGCACACACATCCATGCCCGAGGCAGGATTCGAACCTGCGACCGTAGCGGTCTCGCGGTTCCAGACTGAAGCGCCTATAACCTCTGAGCCACACCGGCCCGCCCATAACTAGTAAAGTGTACGAAGACATCTTAGACCTACTGTACAAATTTTGTGTACGAAACTACTTTAACATATTAACGCTGCGAGCCATATATTAATCGTCATTTTCTCTGTTTTCCGTCTTTCCCTTAGTTGCTTTAAACTTGTGGAGGTATGTACCGTGTATGCAACTAATTCAAGGCAGTTTGTTTATTGCCATACGCCTTTCACCTTTTTTAATTGGGAAGCATTATCAGTGGCTATTTACAGAGTTGTTAACTCATATTGTTAACTCCTGCATACCTTTCCATACACCAGCTTGTCGATTTCTGGCGTTCTTTCACCCAAATTTGCCACATCGCATATCTCAATTGCACTTTCCATTTTGTGATCGCATATATCACTTGCACTTTCCATTTTTTGGTCACAAGATGGAAAGTGCAAGAGATATATGCGATGTGACAAATGAGGGTGAAACAACGCCAGAAATCGGCCAGCTGGAGTATGGAAACTAACGGATACTTCTCCAGGAAGAGTTAGCAGCGCTGGAAATCGCCACTGATTATGCTTCCCAAATAAAAGAGGCGATACGCGTATGACAATAAACAAACTGCCTTCAATTAGTTGCATAGACGGTACATTACCTCCTCGAGGTTATATTAATCGTTTCATTGGGTTATATACCAGAAAGTTGTTACTTCCTCACTCCCCATTTTGACATCTCTAATTCCGGTGGTGAAACTCGTTGTATATGGTAACATTTCTGAACTGTTTACGAAAGATGAAGTACCACAAATGGAATAAACTTAGAAATATCCAAAACCTATATGACTATATCGCTAATTACACAACTTTGGAGGCAACTGGAGAATTATGGCAGAAGTAAGATATGTCTTGGTCCAAAAATGCCGTGCAACTCATGGTCGATGCTCACTTTAATTTTTTACGGTGTGATTCCGTTCGCTAACAGTTGCCCAAAGCTCTGACTGTCGTCTGTATGATTACCGTTCCTGACACAGACGTAGGGTGGATTGCACTAAACTACATAGATAGTGGCCGCTAAATCACCGTGTGCAAATATTCGTTTTATCACTTGAAACACCGTTTCTTGCTGCTTCTATATTTATTTATGTTCCAGAAATGTTAACCCTTTAAATTAATGCATCTTCAGTGAATTTCCTATCTATATTTCAATGGATTTACTAACAATCTGGCAAGAACAGCAAAGACTGCGTACGAGAATTGACTAGTTTCTGTCGGCAACACTTATGTATCGTACACAACGGAACAAAGAGACATGAGGTGAACGAAGTGTTACGATTGAAGTCCTTCATAGCTGGCAGGTGAAACTTCATAACTAACACTGTGCAGGGTGGTCAAAATAAAACTGACCCGAAAAATATTTCATGCACCTTAAAACAGGCGACCCAAATTACGTCACCTGCAACTGGGCAGATTTGTGTAAGCTGGGCTGTCTAGCTTAGGCTGCACGAAATATTTTTCGGGACAGTTTTATTTTGTTCACCCTGAATATCCTTGTCTTCTGTACAGATAGGTAGCTAGGAAAAAAATTATGCATAAATACTAAATAATGTGCGTTAACTGGGACACGTCCACGCACGAGTAATACCACAGCGGCTGAGAGGGCTACTTTACTTTCACTCGGAGCTGCTCCAGATATTGTTACTTTATCTGCTGACAAGGGCAATGCTACTGTTGTTTTGGACTGGCAGGATTACGTTCAAAAGGTGGCTTTTTTACTGTCTGATTCAACGTGTCACAGGATCAGTGCTGAGCCCACAAAAAGTGTTGAAAGACTAACAGCCTCCTGAAGAAAAGTTCCTTATCGCAGCAGACCATAGAGTCTCAAGGTCCTCAAGGGAGGGGTTCCTTACATTGCTTTTCCGATATATGGTATAGCAAAACATCTTGCTATCTTGTTGAGCCCTATAGTACATCAGTACGAGCACCACATTAAGAACTCGGCGGTTTTCTTACATCGATTAGAAGGAATGCGATTGAATTACTGTGATATTCTACTAAGTTTTGATGTGGTCTCTCTCTTCACTTGTGTTCGTTTGACTGATTCGTTACGTTTGACTAAGGATATGTTTGGTACTGATTTAATGAGCGTATTCCGACATGTGTTGACTTCCACTTATTTTTTATTCAATGACCAGTTCTACAAGCAGACAGATGGAGTTGTGACGGGAAGCTTACTGTCACCTATTATTGCCAGTTTATTTATGGAAGACTTCTAGGCACGTGCCTTTGAAACCCGCGTGTTTTTTCAGATATGTAGATTGTACTTTTGCTGTTTGGCCTCATGGCAGTGAGAATTTGAACGACTATTTAGAACAGCTGAATTCAATCCACTCGAATATTCGTTTCACGACGGAGGCGGAAAAGGATGACTGTCTTCCCTTCCTTGATGTGTTGGCCGGGAGAAAGATGGATGGTACGTTGGGGCATTCTGTCTACAAGAAATCTTACATTGATTTGTATCTGCAGGCTGATAGTTGTCACCATCCGGCTCAGCGTACCTTGGTTCAGAGGGCCTATGTCATCTCGGACCCTGAGAGTTTGTCAGCCCATTTCGAGGTCACCTTTCGAGAGAATGGTTATGGTGAAAGACAGATTAGACGTGCGTTGCGCTGTCGACCAACTGTGCACCGGGTGAGTGATGATAATACCCAGATGGCACCAAAGTCTACGGCCTTGTTGCCTTACGCAGTGAGCATTTCGAACATGAGTGGTCGTATTTTGCTGAAATTTGATACGAAGAGTGTTTCTCGACCACCATGTAAGATCAGGGTCCTTTCCGATTGTGTAACGTATGGTCTCGGTTTGCGTAGGGCGGGAGTCTACCGAATTCCTTACAGTTGTGGCATGTCATATAATAATGGTCAGATATCAGGACTGTGGAGAACTGGTGTACTGAGCATAAGCGGCACACACGCTTATAACACTCGAGCAAAATCTGCCATTGCAGAACATTGTCTTGACAGCGGTCATGCTATGGAATACAACAAGACAGAGATTCTGGCATGCACTTCCAGCTACTGGGATAGTGTTATTAAGGAAGCTGTTGAAATTAAATTAGCAAGTAACCTTATAAGCAGAGATGGTGGGTTTTGTCCGAATTCTGCATGGAATCCTGCTCTCTCACTTGTATAAAACGGACAGAATTTATGTTACCTCATCCGTTGATTATTATGCAGTGAACACACAGTGTGTTGTGGGGCGATCACTCTGTTGTAGAAATAATTCAAAAGCCAAGATCGCTTAAACACTGTTTACTAGATGACTTCGGTTTTATATATCTGATGCAATAGAACGGCCATGAGAGCAGTTGTTTTTTAATTTTTATTTATGTGACAGTGATTTTATATCATCTGGCCTGCCTCATGTATCGTTGTATCCAAATGATTTATACATGTTAAGCTACACTCAGATCCGATGATAGCACCTTTAGTGTGTTGAAACCGGTCATGTAGTAAACAGTGTTTAAGCGATCTTGGCTTTTGAATTATTTATACGTTGATTATTAATACCACTATCGATAGTTTCTGACGTCGGTCATCTTTCGTTTGTGATGGCGCTAATCTTTACGAAGTTTCTGTGAAAATAGGGGTTTTAAATTCGCTTCCGCAAAGCTTACTTACTGCACTTTTGCCTTGAAAATGGAAGGATGTGTTCCTTTCGAAATATTGGTGGTAATCGATGACGTCACCCGGCTGCATTACCGTAAGCTATGTGAACATTGAATACGCCGGGAAAAACTCAGGTCTCACAATGTTTTATTTGTTTGCGCTTACATGTCTGCAGTACTGGACATAGTCCCCACGCCTCAGTATCTTAGCACGCCGTTGGAGGAGCCAAAACAAAAAAGCCGCAGCCCAGTGATGAGGTGGAGGTGATAATCGCGCTATAATGCGCCCTTGTAAGTCATGTGGACGTCACGGTTGCTATCATCTTGAGCAGGTGCTCTAAGGTGCAAGTTCGTAAAAAAATCTTTTCCAACTATGAGTCTCGAAGCACTCAATTTATTATCCTCTACCGTCCTAAATACTTGGAACATCTTGTACTGTACTGTACAGTACGAGACTCTCAGAGAAATTTCTGCTCCATTCGGCCACGTGGCCAGCCGTCAAACATGGAGCAAGGCGGCGAGCTCGCCTTGCAACCCGAGAAGCCGCTCGCTGCTGAAACGGGAGAAGTGCACAGTCTGAGAGACGCGAATCCAGGCTGCCCAAAACAGGGGACAGCCCCGCTCGACGTCCACACTCGCTGCGTTCCTGCCGTGCTTCCCCGTAGACAACACGAACGCACAGTGACCTGTCACTCTAGGGGGCTCGCTTCTTTGCCACTCAACACTAGTGACCAACACAACAAAACATTCTCTTACTGTGCTGTAAAATAGAGTCGTGACTGTAGCGTCCCATCGACGATGGGGCGGTAGAGTTTGGGCACAGGGTCGCTATGGTCCGAAGCGACTCACAGTGGAACGACCATATTAAACTATGCAAGGCAAATGCAGCCAGATTCAGTGGACTACTACTAATAAAATGTCATTCAATTACGAAAGAGTTTGCTTCCAAAACCCTTGTACGACCGGTTGTATTGCTCGACTGTCGGCGCCTTTCCCCCTTCCAAATAAAATCAAATGGTTCAAATGGCTCTGAGAACTATGGTACTTAACTTTTAAGGTCATCATGAAACGCTATAAGAGAAGTGTTGTGCATTGATGAGCTGCTTACGACGAGGTGTGTTCAGTAAGAACGCAAATATTGTGTGTCAGTTTAAGCACAGTCTTGTACAATTTTTCTAAGGGGACGTTTCATATGCCGACCCTTAGCCGAGGATACCTCACTGGAATCTTCTGATTTTTTTCTTGTAGTTTGTGTAATTAGTGTAGCTATTGTTTATTGCTAGCGCGCAATTGTAGAGAGAATCTCCTTTGTAGTTGCAGTCTTTCATTGTTGTTGTGGCATGCATGTAGATTTGCACCAAGTATTTCGCAGCTGCGCTTGCAATTAACTAGATATTATTTTCAGTGCTATGTTAATGTGTTTTCTTATTTTGCTCTTCAAGTGTGCTTTTCTGTGTTGTCGTGTGAAATATTGTGACAATAATGGCGTGTGAAAAGCGTAATACTAGGCTCCAAAGTAAACTGAGAAATGACAGTGAAGATGAAAGCAGTGTGTTAGCGCCGTCGTGTAATGAATTAACTAATGTTCAAACTAGTGATTTGGTAATTGTGCATAGGGGAATGAAGCGGGCGGCAAATAATGGCGTAGACAGTGAAACAATTAGTGAACAGGGAAGTATTATCGATCGATCGGTCGGCAGCAGCTCGCCTCAGGAATCCGAAATGACAGGACACAATCTCGCAAATACTGTAGATTCAGGTTTTGGGTCCTCACCGCTTTCTCAAATAAGTCAAGACACATTTTCTGCTTGTCAAAATGTGAATGTTGCCGGTGCAAATTCACTGCCGAAAAACACTGAGGAACATGTTTCAGACACCAGTGCAGTGTTATTACAATTAACACAACAAATGGGACAAACACAGCAAAAGCTTCAAAAGTTAGACACAATGGAACAAAATCTTCGAAAGTTAGACACAGTGGAACAAAATCAGAGACAAACACAGCAAAAGCTTCAAAAGTTAGACAACAATGCAAACTAGCCACAGACTGCACACAGCACAGTCAGTGATTTTCATACAGAGCGCTACGTAACGTTGCCAATAAGAAAACATAAACAGCCTACTTACAATCAGTCCCCTAGCACCTAACTAACCTAAGGGCATCACACACATCCATGCCCGAGGCAGGATTCAAACCTGCGACCGTAGCGGTCGCGCGGCTCCAGAATGTAGTGCCTAGAACCGCTCGGCCACCCCGGCTGGCTCGATATAAAAGCCAAAACGAAGAAGAGCTCCTCCTCACGGCTTCTGTTCGTTTAGTCAACGGACCACAAGCAGCCGCTATAAGAGAGGTGGTGTGCATTGATGAGATGCTTACGACGAGGTGTGTTCAGTAAGAACGCAATCCTTTTTTCTTAAAGCAGGTTGGATTTATTCAGGATTCACATACACCATACTATTCCCCACTCTTTTGGCTACAATGCCGAATTTACGCCACCTTACTGGGAGGGGCTGTATGCCCGCATGGTACCGCTCTACTGATCGACGTCGGAGCCAACGTCTTGCTGCCTGAATAACCTCTCCATCATCCACGTACTGCTTCTCGAGAGATGCATCCTTCATCAGGCCAGACAGATGGAAGGTGCTAGATCCCGCTGTAGGATGGCTGAGGAAGAACCGTCCAATGGAGTTGTGTGAAGTTTGTGAACATGTGATGGCAGGCAGCAGCACCTTACAACAGTACTATGAGCCTTAACAGGAACTGATCAAACGAGTTCCTACATTCTGCCCTGGAGTCTGTTAGGCCCAAAAGCCTGCATGGTAATTTCGTGGAGCAGTGAGGTGGTGACCCATCCGAGAAGTCACCCGGCAGATCTCGGGGAGTGCGGAACGCTAGTTTTAAGCCCTCAGGGGCGGAGGCGGTGCGACGGTGTGCATTTCGCAAGTCGGTAGTCAGCCATCAGTTAAGTTGTTCGCTACGTATGGAAAAATTACTAAGTGTTCGGAAGTGCAATCCCGTATCCGGGCGTGCGAACTGGTTTCATCAATTGCCCGTTTTCAAAGTGTGTGATGCTTTTTAGCGAGCGTACACGGACTGTTTAGGATGAGGCCGCATAACAGAGCATGGTGGAAATAACTGGCTGGAGGCGTTGTCTAGCGAACGAAGTGGCCTTGGCGAAGGTTATTAGAATCTAATAAATTATGTTTGGTTCCAATGGAAGTTTTAAGTGCGGAGTTGCTGTGTGTTGTTTAGTTTTTAGACTGTGATCCTGTGTTGCTTACAGGGGAGGTGCCAGAAACTGGTTGGTGACGAGTGAAGTGACTGACTCGGGATTTTGACGATCTAACGCGCGAGTTGGGTAAAATTTGGCACGGCATCTCTCAAGACATCCCTCAATTCTGTCGATCAATGCCAAGCTGAATGACTGCGTGCATAAGGGCCAGGGATGGACCAACGTGTTATTGACTTGCACAATTTTGTTCTTCTCTTGAATAAATCATTCAATTTTTCTGAAATTGTAGTCATCTGTTTGTCTGTACATGTACGTCACATCTACCGATTTCCGTCCTATTCGCATAATGCCTTCGTGGTACGTCACTTTTTTTTCTTAAACAACAATTTAGGATCCTGTTTGTGTCTATAATTTTAATGCTACAGATATGAAACACACCGTTTGCCGGACAAATAATCATGACAGTAAAATCGGAGAAAACTGAGCTTAGAGTTACTGACAATTGTTCTTCCGCAGAATGTCACAAGGGGGGAGTGGGAGAAGGAAGGGGTACGAGCTCGCGATTTACCACACGACGTTCGCTGCAGGGCGTAGACGTTATGTAGACAGGATAATAAATCGTCAGTGGGATTTTTAAAGGCATCAACCAGATCTGGAGAGCCGAACGGGGATTTGAACCCCGCATCTTCAGAATGCTAGTCCGGTGCATTAACCACTGTGTCAACCGGCTCATGTTTACATCACACTGTGAAATTCGTAGTTACTACAACGTTTTCAGATTCCAGGCAATATAGATCATTCGTTGAGTGTGCACTCTCGCAAACCGTGCAAGTTAGATAAATCTTTGTGTCGGCCTGGGATACTTAATCCCGGACTAACTCATTTCAAAAGCAGCAAGCGCTCTTATCAACGGAGCTCTTTAGCTATGTCTCACGGTGCCCCCAAGCCATTATCCACTTTTGCAGTTTAAATAGTGTTTCGCAACATCAGATAAGGAAGTTTTCTTATCGGAAGCTCTCGGAATTTAGCTAGTAACTTAACGATAGACTGTTTATTGTTGTGAAATATGTCTTCATTCCTCTACATGTGCGGGTTTATTATGGACACGGAATGTGTGGGCGTCCCTTGTGGAGTATTACCTACGGAGCACGCGCGGAATGTCCAAGCGATAGCCTTGCAGGCTTTTGAAATCCTCGCGCTGCATCTAACGACGGGCAGCGGTGAAATCCTTCCAAATAAGGCTCCACGAAGGCGTTTCCGCATTAATTTCCAGGGAGCAAAGCGCATGTCAGTGCCACGCGTCCTCCATGCCAAAGGCACCGCAGCGCGGTGTTGCGGCACTCCAGCCTATCCAGCATAGAAATGAGTGTGTGTGTGTGTGTGTGTGTGTGTGTGTGTGTAGGAAAGAGAGAGAGGAGAAGAGACAACACTCGATCTCACCTCTGCATGCACATGGGGCCATTTGCAGCATGCACGTCCAGCCAGAGCGCAGACAATTGCTACACTCAGCAAGCCGGAGAAACGTCAGCAATAAAGAGTAGACAGTTGGATTTAAGCAAACCTCTCTCGGCTGCGGGAAAACCTGAATACTTTGTTGCTCATACAGAGAATAAATTCTTTAGCGTCGAAGTAAAAGACGTCCCCGGCCTGGTCTCGGATGTAAGCCCGACATAGTGCGCTGTTGTGCCATGAAATTCGCAACGACATCGGAAAACAAAACAAACTCGAGCGCCGCAGTCTAGAGAGCCTGTATAGGGAGAGAGTGGCCAACCGGACGATACGGCGGCCATTTTTCTGCCAAACTGCGGGCGGGACTTTTGAATGGCCAGTAGTGCAGTACACAATCACCGAATCAAAAGCACGAGACAATATGGCGAAATCATTCGTTAAATGCCTTTCTTTACAGCTATAATATACTCATAGTAGCCTTCTACGTGCAGCACAGGAAAATTTGATACAGTGACTGTAAAAATTATTCGTTACTTGCATTTATCTCCTTTAAAGTTCGTTTACTAGACATATTGCTATGAAAGTAACGTAAGTAAAAAAAAAATATAGTGTATAGCATTTGTTTTGTATCGGAAGTGCATAACGCTAATGATTTAACGTACCTGTATTACGTCAGATGAATAAAAGTCGTAAGCAGTTGTTTACTTGTGACATGCAAAAAGTGTGAGACGTATTAGTACTTCTTGTCACGTCTTCAAACTTTTTGCACGTCACAAGTAAACAACTGCTTACGACTTTCTTTGATATATATATATATATATATATATATATATATATATATATACTGAATACCTCTCGTAGATAACAAACGTAAAAGATTACAAAAATCAGGTAATGTTAAAAGTAGGCTACTGTAAAAACGACCAAATATAACAAGAAAACAACCGTATCCCTTCTACCCCACAGTAAGTAGGCGTATTAAAAACTGTCTTCAAGAGTACCTACAATTATTTACTACGAATAATGTTTCAGCAACCACGACAACTGCGGAAAACGTGCTTACAACTTGACTGCGTCAACAGTCAGGCAATAATACTCAAACCAAAATAATGCCTAATGTTCTGATTCGGAACGAAATAAAGTTTGACGCCATAAAGTCGAATGAGCATGGCACAACAATTACAGGAACTTTCCGTTTCCAGCAAGGAGTGTCAGATATTGGCTTCAGAAAAGCTTGTGATGCTACCAGTATGCACGCAAACGCTAATTACGTACTAAAAACGATATACAACTAAATCGAACATGCATGCACAACGCATAACAAGTCTCCCAAAAGTCCTCTGAACTTCAATTCAGCTCAGAAGCACCGCGAACATAGGAAGCGCTA
Source organism: Schistocerca piceifrons (assembly GCF_021461385.2). Classification (NCBI taxonomy): domain Eukaryota; kingdom Metazoa; phylum Arthropoda; class Insecta; order Orthoptera; family Acrididae; genus Schistocerca; species Schistocerca piceifrons. The sequence goes on from NC_060140.1 coordinate 307,479,172, forward strand.
GGGACGTTTGGCGGAAAAATTGCAGCAAAGCTAATCAACCAATCGCGGGCAACTTCACCTATGGCCACTCTCTCTGTATACACGCTCTCTACCGCAGCCCTGTGTCAGCGACGGAATGCCGAAGCGACAGCAGTCCTGAAAAACTCCCATTGTACGGTCGTGTGTGTGTGGAGCCCAACACCAGATGAAGTAGGTTGGGCGTGTGGTCTACATGTTGGTTCGTCGTACCCAGAAGCGTGCGCGATATCCTGTACATACCAGGATAATCGCTAGTCCGATGTCAAAAGAGTTTCAAAAAATGGTTCAAATGGCTCTGAGCACTATGAGACTTAACATCTGAGGTCATCAGTCCCCTAGAACTTAGAACTACTTAAACCTAACTAACCTAAGGACATCACACACATCCATGCCCGAGGCAGCATTCGAACCTGCGACCGTAGTGGTTGCGCGGTTCGAGACTGAAGCGCCAAAAGAGTTTAAGTGACTGTCCGAGGTGTAACTTCACTTGACAAGTGAGAAACATGCTCCGCTGAGCATCCTGCCTTAATCATGTAGTAGAGCTCTTCGAACAACAGGGACCTCTTGCTAACTGGCTTTTCTCACATTTATTACTGACGAAAAATGTGTCACAAATCTGTTTGATCGGCCGCGTAATTTTTCGTTCGTAAGAAGACATACTGTCAGCAAGTGGGTGTTGCACCTGCAAAATCGAACTATATCATGTTTAAAGGGAGGATACAGCGCGATCATAGCATCAAGACAAACGGAGAACCGATAAGACGTCAAAACGTGGCTAGGTATTTGGGATTTAATCTCGACCAGAGGATAAACTTCGAGCCACATGTCGAGCAAATATGCAATAAAACTCTTGCGTTGTACAATAAAATTATCACAACTGGACAAAAACGGTTTCACTTACCGTCTAATGTAATAGTGACAGATAACAACAGTTTCATTGCTTCGATTCTTGGCTACGGAGCAAGTGCCTGGGCCGTGAGGCCAACCGCTGTCCTTCGCAGCGTGCAGCGCAATATTATAACAAGATCGGTGGGTGACTTTGGAATAACTCCGTCAGCTGGGCTAGGAATAATAATGGGTCTTTGCCTCAATGATTTAATGATAAGGCGGCGCGCTGCCATGTATTGGAGTAAAAGAAATGAATGTACGACTGTAGAAAGAATTATGGGCAGGGCATGTCAAAACATCAGAGAGATAAAGACCACGTTATCAATATATGCCAAAGACAGAAGATCCATTATAGCCCGAACGGTGTTTGAATTTATACCATCAGTTATAGGAAGAGTTAAAATAAAGTACATGGAGCCCAATAAAGAGATAATACACTTCTTAAAGGGGTATGGCCTATATACTGCGCATCTGCACAGGATATTGGAAAGGCTGGCACCGGCCTGCGAATGTGAGAGGAGGTGGGCTCTCTAAACAAGACATTTGGGTTCAAATGGCTCTAAGCACTATGGGACTTAACATCAGAGGTCATCAGTCCCCAAGACTTAGAACTACCTAAACCTAACTAACCTAAGGACATCACACACATCCATGCCCGAGGCAGGATTCGAATCTGCGACCGTAGCAGCAGGGCAGTTTCGGGCTGAAGCGCCTAGAACCGATCGGTCACAGCCGCCGGCTGACATTTGGGAGTGTCCAAGGTTTGCACCACTTGTTTCAGCTGGCAGGCAAGCCACTAGAGACAGAAATGTAAACAACATATTGCGTGATCCTGATTTATACAGAGATTTTGCGGCATTGTGTGAAACGAGCAGCACATATATAAGAATGAGATACAGCAGCGCGAAAATTAGGAGAGAAAAGCCGCGTGTGATGAATAGCACACATTGGCAGCAATCTCAGTAGTGACAAAACACTAAATATGACAAATTTCACGAAACAGCCAGGCCGACCGAAGGGTCAGGCCGGATTGCGCAATCAAGGATTGGGCGAGGTCTGTGGAGTATGCAAAAAAGTGCAAGGTTTCGCCTCTTCCTAACCTTCCATTATGTAGTAATTTTGTTGTAAAAGGATGCCTAGCACTAGAAATAGCTGTCAGTAGTGTGCAGTTAGTAGAATTGTAGTTAACCTCTGTAAAGAGAAAATCAATTATAATTAAAAAGATATAGCAATGGTTTGGCTGATAGTAAACACACAAATTGAGAAATGTAAAGTCATCGATATATGGCTAATTCACTGTAAAGAAAGATTAAAATGTAGAATTGTAGAATTGCATAGTGAGTAGTCGGTCTGTTCTTAGTTTCTAGATAACAGACCAAATTATAATTGTAGGTGTAAAAAGTATTATGTCCGCTAGTAGCTGCTAAGTAATAATACTGAGTCTAACGTACAATGGTGTTCTTGTAACCTCCAAGACCGACTACCCTGTGGAAGCAGAGTAGCTTCAAAGGCTCCTGTAGGAAATTTAAAATGGATTAATAATTACATAAATTTTCGTAAAATATGTCTTTGTCTTTTTTTACTGCAGTTAATATAAGATTACAGTTGTTTCTCGTATCTTGGTTTCCAAAGTGTTCTATCTCGCTAATCTTCCATCTTCAAATTCCTCTCCGACATAGATCTTATGACTCAGTCTCCACGTGTTGTTTTTGGGCTTCTTCTTCTTCTTCTTCTACTGCTACTACTACTATTAGTTGCAATCCATTCCGTCATCTTCTTAGCCCATATGTTGGCACCAATACGCATTCTCATACCGACTCAGTCGTTTTGCTTTGATTGTATCCATTACAGTGATGACCAGGGTCATTCTCCTATATATGTTTTCATTTTTACTTTATGCTGCAGTGTCAACCTACACCAACACTTCCAAAATCCCATCTCCATTGACAATAATTCTCTCTTAATTCTTTAATTTATTTTCCATGTTTCTGCTCCATACTTTGCTGTACTTTCCATAACAGTTTGGAACATCTTAGTCTCTTTTTATGACCTAATATGCGAACTCAACAAATCTCCACTTAATTGTTTGGTTGGCCAATGCGATTCTTAACACCATTTTCACTGGATCCATCTTTGTTAATAATGACACCCAAATACTTATAAAAGTCCTCGGAGTTTACTACATCAAAATCTAATGTCAGGTCTTAACTCACTCATCCTGCAACTAAATATTTCTTTTTCCCAAAATTACTGGTTAAACCCCATTTCTGATATTATCTGTAGAAATTTCGAACCATATAGTTCATGTTATCTTCATCCTCTGTACAAACGACTTGGTCATCTAATGCAAAGTGAAGAACTTTTCCCCATTTATAGTCATACACATACTATGACAGGAACGTTTCCATAGCCTTAAGGCACCGTTTAAGTATATTTTAAATAATGTAGACGCTATTGTGGATCCTTGTCGTAATCCTTTAGTCACCGAAATCTCGCCAGTTAGTTTTGTACCCGCTTTAATTCCACAAATTGTACCAATACATAAAACTCTAGCAGCTTAAACGTATAAACGGTTCACAGCTTTCTGTAATATTGAAGTCCTCAATTTACAAGGGGAATGCTATCATAGGCTTTCTTAAGATCAATGAAAACCATATGGCTCTCTAAATTCCTGGCCAGTCTTCTTTACCACGAGCTGTTTTAGTCTGAACGTTGATTCTCTGCGTTACCTATATTTATCAATACAAAATGCGCCAGACGCTTGCTTCATCAGCCCATGGCGCAGAGGATCGGTAAATCAAAATCCTAAGAAGAATAAAGTACGCGTATAAGTAATAGAAATTTCGTTTTTGCAGCGTCAGTTCAATCAACTATTGTTCATCGCATGTTTCGCGCGACGCCCACCGTCGATGGAAGGTCTACATGTGTTCATGCCATAGAGAAATACGAGGTTATAGTGCAATATTCAGTTTAATAATATGTCTTGTAGCACTTAACATATCTGTGTACTTTTCAAGTGCTGGCCAGCGCCGTGATGCCTGTCTGCTACCATCAGGCAGCAGTGCTACCCAGTCGCTGCTGGACTTAATGGTTATTGTTTCTTTTTCCCCTGTTATTAGACTCTAAGACAAAAAGAAACTACGCACCACGAAGAAATGATACAAATCGAAAGGTAGATAAAGGTAGAGACGATGTACCTGTACAGACAAAAAGATGATTACAATTTCAGGAAAATTGGATGATTTATTCAAGAGAAAGAGCTTCCCCAACTGATCAACTCAATAACGAGTTTGTCCAACTCTTGCGCTTCGGCTTGCCATTGACTGATACAGTTGTTGGAGTGTCCTCCTGAGAGATCCAGTGACAAATTCTGTCCTACTGACGCGTTAGATTGTCAAAATCCCCAGATGGTTGGTGGGCACTGTCCATTATGCTCCAAACGTTATCAATTGGGGAAGGATCCGGTGACCTTGATGGCCAAGGTAGGATTTTGCGAGTACGAAAATAAACAGTAGAAAGTCTTGACTTGTGCGGGAGGGCTTTGTCTCGTTGAAATGTAAGCCCAGGATGGCTTGTTATGAAAAGCAACAAAACGGAGCGTAGAATATCGTCGATGTACGGCTGTGCTGTAAAGGTGCCGCGAATGACAACCAAAGGGATCCTGCTATGAAAACAAATGGTGCCCCAGATCATTATGCCTGTTGTCGGGCCGTAAGAAGGGCGACAGTCCAATTGATATCCCACAGCTGTATCTTCGCTGGTCATCGGGGCTCATTTTGAAGCGGGAGTCATAATCAAGGACAGTTCTACTCCAGTCAACGAGATTCCAGGTGAGGCATCTCTTCCGCATCACGAATTCAATGAGTCACTACCTTTATCCTAGGAAGTGCGGCCGCTAACGACAAGCTGAAACGCGGCAACGTTCCCAGTCTTTGTGAAATCAGAGAACGCCGAACACCGCTGTCGATGCCATCGCTATCGACGTGACCTCAAACAGCGACGTTGCGCAAACACAAAAGCAGCAGTGTTTGGCGGATGGGCTGGGTGACGGCCGTTTAAAGTTGCTCTGCTTTGACAGCCCGTGTTCGGGTCGGCGCGTGCTGGGCGCGGCGGCGTGCGACGCTGGAGACCGGCGTGTAGAGTTACCGGGCAGAGGAGGTAGCGGGTTACCAGCCGGAGGAGGTGACGCCAAGACGGGGTGCTCAGAGCGGCTGCGCTCTGTGGAGCGCTCAGCTTCTCCGGCAAAGAGGTGACTCATTCCTGCAACGGAGCCTTTGATTCTGGCGGAACGAGTACTGACAACTAAGAAGTTCTTGATTCCAACACGTTTTCGGTTGCTGACCTCGAACACTAGAGAAATGTATTCGAAAACAAGACCTGTCGTTTTGTAGCATATCATTCTCGATCACATCGTCGCGACGCCGTCTTTGCTTTTAAGCACGCAAGAGGACTGGGTTCGAATCCTGGTCTGGCACACAGTTGTAATCTTTTAAGAACTTTCAGTGTCATACCTGATCATGAACATCATAGTGAACAACAGCATCATCATCGTCTGGTTTTGACAACTTTCTGTGCTCTCGACAGTCACCTCTGGCTTTGATAGTCGTCTCTGGCTTTGACAGTGGTAATCGTCACTGGTCTTGACAATCGTCGGTGGTTTCGACAGTCGTCGGTGGTTTCGACAGTCGTCGGTGGTTTCGACAGTCGTCGGTGGTTTCGACGGTCGTCGGTGGTTTCGACGGTCGTCGGGGGGTTCGACGGTCGTCGGTGGGTTCGACGGTCGTCGGTGGGTTCGACGGTCGTCGGTGGGTTCGACGGTCGTCGGTGGTTTCGACGGTCGTAGGCGGTTTCGACAGTCGTAGGTGGTTTCGACAGCCGTAGGTGGTTTCGACAGTCGTACCCGTTTCCACAGTCGTAGGTCGTTTCCACAGTCGTAGGCGGTTTCGACAGTCGTAGGTGATTTCAACAGTCGTCTAGTTGGACTATTGCTTAGCTCTTTCTTGTGGGGATCGAATTACAGAAAAAATTCTACGATGTGGTGTGCAATTCCTCAAAAGTCTCTACAACGTGTTTTTAATAACATGCAGTATCGTTTGCAGTTATGCAAATCATATAATGGAAGTCAATTTCAATAGTTTTTTGTAATTTAGCTATTTTCTCATAACGGTGCATTGCCTTTGAACGCCCAACATCAACTAATCTATTTTCATCTGTGGCGTGTTTTTACGCTTTGTGATGATCTTTCAAAATGTGAGTACTGTGATCACGAGCTTCCTTGATGTACTTAAAGGCAAAACAGATGTTCGTATACTCGTTTAAGTGAAGATATATTCAAGCGAAGCGAGGAATTGCGGCCGAGTAGGAGAGAGATGAGCCGCGCTCTAGGATTCCCTAAGGAAGGAACCCCTGTGGCGCCAGCCGGAGGGTGTCTACGCACCGTGACGCCTCCTCCCTTCCTGCTGTCATTTAAAACTGGTCAGAGTGCGTTACTGGCAGACACTCCTCGTCTTGCGACTTGCCGCAGCTGCTGCCAGATGTGTGACGATCGCTGGGCCGCAATTTGCCGCTGGCGTACACACTCGCCCTTGCTGTTAGGCGACACACAGTTGTTCAGCACAGCTGCGGACTGTGTGTTGACATTTTGCGTCAACGATGGATTTAATCCCGTTTTAAAACGAGGAACCTCTCTTGCCTCATGACCACATACACTTTTTCTTTTAAACAGTGTAATTTATGGTTTTTATCATGACGAGTTTGTTTCAAGGAGACTAATGAAACCCACGAGATCATTTTTTCTTTTCTTTTTTTTAATTTTTCGACTGATTTGCTGCTGTCCATCTACTCCTATCTTGAACTAAGCTATATATCTCTAAGGAACTTCTGTATCCAACACTCTTTATGGTCTGTTTGGTACATTCTAATCTTTGTCTCTCGTTCTTCCCCCCTCGACTGCGCCTTTCAAGGCCACGTTAACTATTCATGGAAGCTGCAGCGCATGTCCCATTGAACTTTTCACCTGGTAAAGGTATTTCACGCACTTATTTCTTCATATACGCTTTACGCACTTTTTCATTTCATACTTCATCTGCCAATTTATTACTTAAATGGCGCTATATTTCATTAGTTTCCAGTTCCATCTTATCCAGACTTCCAAAGACCCACGTTTTAATTCCACAGAATACTGTGCTCCGCATGTACACTTTCAACAACTTCGCTGCATGCACTTGTTTGATGGCAGCGGCGCTCTCTTATTGAAGAAAGTTTTTTTGCTTATGCCAATCTAATTGTGATATCTTCCTTGCTTTGACCATCCTGTGTAACCTAACTTCAAAGAGAGGAGAATTATTTCATTTTTCTTTGTTTACCGTGAAGCCATATTCTGGGAACAATCAAGATCGAAAGTTCGATGTACCATGTTGACATCGGATACGACGGTACACTGATAAACGGTGATCCATCAGGAGTATCACATTCCGTTTCATTACACACTGTGGTGACTTTTGGCATCGGTATTGTCGGCTATTCTATTCACTTCAGCTGCATAAACGTAAAGCTTGATCTGCCTCTTTCCTTTCGCAATACCTCCATCTACAGCTTTCAGCTACGACTAACGTAATAAATCTGCCCAGTTAGTCCCACTCTTCTATTTGTTACCTTCTTTGTTAGCAATGTTTATCGTTGACTCGTTGCGGTCGTCTTTATTCCTTATTCGACTAGTCTATCTGATTTTGAGTTCTTTTAACCACACACATTAAAGGTTTCTAATAGTTCCGCTTCTGTCACTCTTACAGTAATGTCCTTAGCTTTTCTTGAATCCTTTTCTTTTCTCAAGGTCTCTAATTTTATAGAAATCCAGTTTTCCTTCTGCGTCCTTGGTACTATGTCTCCCTTCCATCCTTCTTCTTTTTTAGGTAATAGTAACCCGTCTACCACAAATTTTTTACAGAATCTAACTGCCATGTACAAACATGTATACAATAGCCTCAAACATCTGAATACTACATCAATGATTAAATGTGTTAAATATTTCACGTTCAAGATGTAAAGCCTTTATTACTCAAGAAACAAAACTCTAATTATGTTAGTTTTGTTTGTGTCGGATTATTCACCCGTAGAGCAATGAAAAAGGTTAGAAATTATGTTTAAAGCCGCCAAGTGGTCTCATTTTCAAACGCTGGATGAGTCAACTCTGGGTAATTTGTGTTCCGTTGTTCATGCAGCTCAGTGTCCATCGATTTATCTCTTGAATGATATGTCTTATAATAATATAATTTTGCAGGTATTTTCGGTGGTGTATATGACTATTACCCGCAAAATTTGTTGCGAAAGGAGTTGGTAGTAAAGAAGTAATCAACTAACGTCGTGCCAGACATTGAAGTTTTACTCCATGAACAGCGAAAATGTGGAATGCGATAAACTTCTTTCTTCTCATTATTTTGTGGGAATGTCAGCGGGAAAAAGTTTCGACAAGGTTTGACATTATGGATAACGTTTTCTGAAACTCGTCAACTGCTCTCATTCTCAAATACTGGGTAATTTGAAGAGCATTACACAGCGTCAAGATATACACACAATTTCTGACTTTAATTCTTATTTTTACCATGTTGAACTTTCAACGTAAGATTATATACCTCTTAATGAGTACATTCTAAATTTTTAAATTCAGTAAATAATTATATGTAATACTGGAAGTCAATTCTTTTCATTGTCCCTGGAAGCTGAAGACAGGCAACGTGCACCAGAGACTGTGCACCATGCTCCATTTTAGCTGTTTAGTACACTGCCTGATAACTGCTAAAGAACAGATATGTTGGTGGTTAGTAATAATCACAGGCAATAACGGGCGACATAGAACAGAGTACATGTGTAATAGAGGTTGAGTAGTCTATTTATAACGAAAAATGGTACAGATTTCACCAAATGGGAAAACAGGGTAACAGAGATAAATAACGTTTATGTTTGGCACACGTCAGAGTCCCAACTCAACGGTCGATATCTGACCCTCTTTAAGAAATGTCGCTTCCATGGTCACTAATACACATTTTAGCGCATGCTAGCTACCAAACTGTTGAGCCCTTGGGAGATATTGTTTCACTCCTCTCCGAAGGCGATTTTCATTTCTTGCGCGGTTCTGGAATGGGATGTTCTTTGAGAAATACATCTACAAGAGCAATCCAGGCTCTATAGAATTTAGAGTCGGGGAGTAAGCAGGACAGTCCACTTGCCACAGAGAAGAGAGATTCGTCGGAGAACTTCACTCTGGAGCATTCACTGTTGCTGACCCCAACCAACATGCTACCTACACCATCGAACTTTTTCTCGACTATAGCTTGGTTGAAGTGGGATGCCTTTGACAGGCTTCTGAGGGTACAAACCAGCCTGATTAAAAAAAAAAATGTTCAAAGCTGATATAGAGCGACCGTCACACACGGGCGATCACAACGGAAGACCACGTCTCTCCACCGCTGGCCTCCCAGCAAGGCACAGCTTCCCACCACCGTAATTCCGAAAACGAATCATATTCCCGAAACCACGGAATATTTTCCCTCTTTACAGATCCTTCCGAACTCCGACCAACCTCATTTTAGTCTTTCGTCGTCCAGCGCGGAAAGTTTACGAAAAAATACTACACTCTTACAATGGTACGCTTCTGAGTAAAAATCTTTGGAAATAACCCGGGCTGCGTGGTTTCCGAGGTGCCGCTTCTTCGTTCCTCTCACTTACGTCCAAGATTTGCTAAGTTCGGAAGTGTTATCCGGCTATCCTTCCGGCCCTACTACAACGGCGGTCGGCCGTCACCCTATTGTGCTCCAGAGCTCAGGTGCCACGACGTCCGTCTAGGTACTTCCTGCGTATAAGCAGGACCAACACCGCTGCGGGCCTTCCACCCAGAGCTTGTATTCTGCCTGCTGTTTCATTTCCACTGGCGTTCCAATCTCTACTTGTATAGGCAATCATTCATACGCCGTTCTGATAATAAAGACACTCCATCACCTTTCATGCAATAAGCGTTAACAATTATTCACAAGGCGTACGTGACAACGTCAGTCTCCTTTATGTATTCGTATATACGATGTACAACCTATCACATGATACCTAATTGTGTTTGTAGATTACGGCAAATTATGTGGATGAGTTCTTGTAAGGTGCGAAATTATAGCCACCTTAAAAGTGTAATATACACTACTGGCCATTAAAATTGCTACACCAAGAAGAAATGCAGATGATAAACGGGTATTCATTGGACAAATATATTATACTAGAACTGACATGTGATTACATTTTCACGCAATTTGGGAGCATAGATCCTGAGAAATCAGTACCCAGAACAACCACCTCTACACGTAATAACGGCCTTGATATGCCATGCATTGAGTCAAGCAGAGCTTGGATGGCGTGTACAGATACAGGTACCCATGCAGCTTCAACACGGTACCACAGTTCATCAAGAGTAGTGACTGGCGTATTGTGACGAGCCAGTTGCTCGGCCACCATTGACCAGACGTTTTCAATTGGTGAGAGATCTGGGGAATGTGCTGGCCAGGGCAGCAGTCGAACATTTTCTGTACCCACAAAGGCCCGTACAGGACCTGCAACATGCGGTCGTGCATTATCCTGCTGAAATGTAGGGTTTCGCAGGGATCGAATGTAGGGTAGAGCCACGGGTCGTAACACATCTTAAATGTAACGTCCATTGTTCAAAGTGCAGTCAATGCGAACAAGAGGTGACCGAGACGTGTAACCAATGGCACCCCATACCATCACGCCGGATGATACGCCAGTATGGCGATGACGAATACACGCTTCCAATGTGCGTTCACCGCGATGTCGCCAAACACGGATGCGACCATCATGATGCTGTAAACAGAACCTGGATCATCCGAAAAAATGACGTTTTGCCATTCGTGCACCCAGGTTCGTCGTTGAGTACACCATCGCAGGCGCTCCTGTCTGTGATGCAGCGTCAAGGGGAAACGCAGCCATGGTCTCCGAGCTGATAGTCCATGCTGCTGCAAACGTCGTCGAACTGTTCGTGCAGATGGTTGTTGTCTTGCAAACGTCCCCATCTGTTGGCTCAGGGATCGAGACGTGGCTGCACGATCCGTTACAGCCATGCGGATAAGATGCCTGTCATCTCAACTGCTAGTGATACGAGGCCGCTGGGATCCAGCACGGTGTTCCGTATTACCCTCCTGAACCCACCGATTCCATATTTTGCTAACAGTCATTGGATCTCGACCAAAGCGAGCAGCAAAGTCGCGATACGTTAAACCGCAATCGCGATAGGCTACAATCCGATCTTTATCAAAGTCGGAAACGTGATGGTACGCATTTCTCCTCCTTACACGAGGTTCACAACAACGTTTCACCAGGCAACGCCGGTCAACTGCTGTTTGTGTATGAGAAATCAGTAGGAAACTTTCCCTATGTCAGCACGTTGCAGGTGTCGCCACCGGCGCCAATCTTGTGTGAATGCTCTGAAAAGCTAATCATTTGCATATCACAGCATCTTCTTCCTGTCGGTTAAATTTCGCGTCTGTAGCACGTCATCTTCGTGGTGTAGCAATTTTAATGGTCAGTAGTGTAGATTCATTCATCTCTTCAAGATTTCTTGTGCAAGTTTAGCATTCAGCTATCCAGCGTGTCCATGTGGACGTGAACAAAAACAGGACGAGGTCGACAATTATGCCCATGTAGCATCTTCGCTACCACACCATCTTATTCTTATTTACTGGCTTCGTGGTAGCCCAGGTGAAGAGCGGAAACGTCGGTCCTCTCTGGTTCGGTCATCGTGATATTAAGTTACTACGAGGTACTGATGTGCGAATAAAAATTCCTCGCTGTGCTTTTGTAAGAATGCTGCTGAGCACAAATGCGGAAGAAGAAACTTGTGAAGAGGACGGTGGGGCGTGGCTGGCAACACAGCGGTACCGAAAGAGCCGGTGTTTGCCTACGAGGCAAGGTCGTGCGTGGTGGGCGAACGGCGAGGTGGGCGCGCCGACGCCCGCTGTCGGCTGTTGTCGCGTAGGACGCACCGCTACCCACGGACGTCCTCCACCTGAGCCGCTCTCCAGCCTCGCGAGGTGCGGACAATGACGCCCGCAGCAGCGGCGCTCACAGCGAGAGCCGTGCGGTCGCTGCCCGGGAAACACCTGCCTCTCGGAAAGCGGGGACTGAGCTATCCAGGCGGAATTCACGACGCGTCCTCAGAGCGGCAGCTGCATCACAACCTTTCTTACCTTCTAGACTCCTCAGATATTTTCCTGCATATACGACGGTCACTCCAAAAGAAATGCGCACTATTCTTGTAAAAATACAGTTTTCATTCTGCATGTGTGAAAGTTTTACAGTGTGTAGCCACATCCTTCTCGCTTGTTTTCGAACTTAGTTCAACCTGTTCCCGTGAGTGGCGCCGTCACAGCATGTCTTCAAGATGGCTGCTACACTTGACGTTGGTCAGAAGCAACGTGCTGTCACAGAAAACCTGTGCTGTGAAAACGAGACAGTGGGAAACATCCACAACAGGTTTGAAAAAGGTGTAAGGAGATGCTGCTGTCGATCACAGTACAGTTAGTCGGTGGGCAAGCAGTTTACGCAATGAAAGCGGGCATGGCAATATTGAGGATTGTCCACGCAGCGTCAGGCCTCGTACTCCACACACTCCAGACAATGTGCAGAGAGTTAACGAATTGGTGACTGCTGACAGACATATCACTGTGAACGAATTGTCACGCTACATTGGGATAGGGAAAGGAAGCGTTTGCAGAATACTGAAAGTGTTGACGTTAAAAAAGGTTTGTGCCAGGTGGGTTCCCAGGATGTTTATAGTGGCTCACAAAGAAACAAGAAAACCGGTATGCAGCGAACTTTTGGTACAGCATGAGAATGGTGGAGATTAATTTCTTGGAAGAATTGTGACAGGTGATGAAACATGGCTTCATCATTTTTCACCAGAGACGAAGAGGCAATCAATGGAGAAGCATCATGCAAATTCACCCATGAAAAAAAAATTCAAAACCATACCTTTTGCTGGAAAAGTTATGGCTACGGTGTTTTTCGATTCCGAAGGACTCTTGCTTGTGGACATCACACCAAGTGGAACCACCATAAATTCTGACGCATATGTGACGACACTGAAGAAACTTCAAGCTCGACTGAATCGTGTTTGACCACATCGGTAAAACCAGGATGTTTTGCTGTTGTACGACAATGCACGGCCACATGTCAGTCAAAAAACCATGGAAGCGATCACAAAACTCGGGTGAACAACACTGAAACACCCGCCTTACAGTCCTGACCTGGCTCCATGTGACTATCATCTCTTTGGAAAATTGAAAGACTCTCTTCGTGGAACAAGGTTTGAAGATGATGACTCCCTTGTGCACACTGCCAAACAGTGGCTCCAACAGGTTGGTCCTGAATTTTACCGTGCGGGTATACAGGCGCAGGTTCCAAGATGGCGTAAGGCAGTTGAGAGAGACGGAAATTATGTGGAGAAATGAAAATATTGTTCCTGAAGGATGTATCTACACAGTGTAAAACTTTCAAACATGTAGAATAAAAGATGGATTTTAAAAAAATAGTGTGCATTTCTTTTGGAGTGACCCTCGTATTATCAGACAATCGCTCTATAAGAAAGAATGTTAACGAGGAATGTTCGATAACCTAAAAAGTGCCCACAGAAAACAAAAGTTTGATCGTAATGAGAAATCAGAAGGAGCAATACGCATGACCTTTTAAAAAATTATAGCCAGGATCGCTTAAAAATTATTTTTATTGGCCAGTTTCGACAGGTAAGACTTTCATCTTCAGATCTTCAAAACCTTTTTTGCTTGTACGTCACGTTCCATCGTGCGATAACCTGTGGAATTGTCAATATGCTCTGCACTTAAATGTTAACACGGCATGACTAATAATCACACAATAGAATGTGACGAAAGGCCAAAAAATTTTTGAAGATCTGAAGGTGACACTCTCACCTGTCGAAACCGGCCAATAAAAAATAGTTTTGAATTCAATTTCAGCTATAATGACTTTCTTTTAAAAAATCTGATATTTTTAGTTTGCTCAGTTTGAGCCGCAAGGGGCGATCTGTAATAACAGATTGGAAAAGCTAAACGTCTTTTCCGAGATCGCTAATAATAACCTTTATTCGCGATAACCCGTTTCGGTAATCATCTGAAGCTGGTGACATTGACTATCGAAACCGGTTATCGAGAATAAAAATTATTATTAGCGATCTTGGCAAAGAAGTTTAGCTTCTCAAACAAAAATCTGAATCCGAATCGAGCTTTACAGTTTTAACCTGCCAGGAGTTTTCAATTTCGTGCCAGCAACGTAAACAACATAATCATCATTTGTCTCACGGTGACCAATAATCTTGTTCGACCATCTCTCCAGCTCAGCCACCGTTTGACTTTTGACGCTCAATGCAATTCCAAACTCTAACAGAAGATCGAAAGACAAACGACCGTATGTATTTATTGCGGATAAATAGGAGGAGAAAAACATTATTTTTCGACTATATGATTGACAATAAATCACTGAATAAGGTATAAAATACCCTTACATATAATGAATGCAATATCGCTGAAGCCAAGGAAGGGGGCCAAAGGCTGGTTGGTTCAAATGACTGAGCACTATGGGACTTAACATCTGAGGTCATCAGTCCCCTAGACTTAGAACTACTTAAATCTAACTAACCTAAGGACATCACACACATTCATGCCCGGGGTCAGGATTCGAATCTGCGACCGTAGCATCAGCGCGGTTCCGGACTGAAGCACTTAGAACCGCTCGGCCACAGCGGCCGGCAAAGGCTGGTTGTTAATGTTGCCACCTTACCGGATTTTCCGTCAGATCTAACGGTTCAGGATCGTGGGAAACGAGAAACGTTGTTTTAGCGGCTGACGGATTTTGTAACCGAAATTGTCACTTTCCTTCTTATTAAATAAATCCACCTTCAGTTGCACGTTCATTGTAACATACTATTAAATTTTAAGAGTTTTCGTGACTGTGCAGTGTTCAGTTTTGTATTAAATAAAAAGATTTAGTTAGTTTGATTATGTAATAGTAATACCAAGTGCGAACAGCCTTTCGCCAAATTCATTATGGAGCAGCCTAGTCCCCCACTCCTCTTACCGTGCAACAATCGTTCAGAGCTTTAGTTGTAGCGTTTCTCTAAACGGAACGTAGGGAAGTTACAGTTAGTTTTTAGATTTCCGAGTGTTCGTTGCGTTATCCGTTAAAAGCCAAAAAAATACAATACAAGCAGAAGGCGACTGGCTCCAAGATAAACTACTTAAGGAATGAGCTTTTAAGGAAGAAGATAGTTCTGGCGAATCATTTTCAGAGTGTAAATTTTTGTCGGTGTATTGTGATTAGCAATAATAGATATTCAGATCTGAAACCTCACAGAAATTCAGTGTAGCACATTAGAAACTTTATTTTGTTAGCGCCAACATGCAAAAGTTACTTATTTACCAAACACAAGCCAAGTGAACTAGAAATCGTTTGAAACATATAAATCACTCTCTGTTTCAGTCTGTTAACTGTAGATCATTTAGGAGAGTTCTTGAAAAAAAAGGAGGTCGCGATTCTAAAGGGACTGAAGATGGAACTGCATCACAGAAAATGTTCCTTGAGGATAAAAAATTTGATCAAGTGCGACTAGGACTCGCGTCCTGAGGGTTGCGTAAAAGCTTAATTATGAATACATACAGTTCACCTATGCTGGGAATTTATAATCTCAACAATTTTGCCTGTTATAGATATTGAAACTGGAAAGATACTGGTCTCGAGAATTCCAAGACCGTATCAAAATCTCTACAGTAGTTCCTCAGACTAGCCCGGACATACAAAAATAAGCGAACAGGAGACTTGAGTTTATATATGTAGAGAAAGAGAATATTTAATAACACATTTTATTGACTTACTAAAACATGACTATAATTTACAATGTGTGTACGTGCAGTAATGTTCGACTATTATCTCTTTGACGGACGACGAACGCAAGTATGTTCACGTGGCAAGAGATGTGTTTTTGTGACATAATAGAAATTTAACAAGCTTGAGATTTTTTGCTTGCACTGTGAAAACTTGCATCTTCCCGAATTTCATGATTTTAGGTCAACAGGAAGCACTCTATAGGTTCTGACGAGTGAGTTATCGACTTTAAAAATAAGTGAAATAAATAGGTGTATCTTTTATCTGAAGTGACATAGAAGCTTAAAATGTTTACACCTCCTAGAGGTCATAGAAATTAATATGTGATATAATTTGAGTCTGGTACGTATACCCGTTCCTGAGAAAGAAGGTTCTTATATGACATAATTTGAGTCTGATACGTATACCCGTTCCTGAGAAAGAAGGTTCTTAACAGTCTGACATACAGAAAGACAGATAGGCAGACAAGACGGACAACAAAGTTGTCCTATAAGGGTTCCGTTTTTGGAGGTTGAGGCACGGAATCCTAAAAGTAGTCTCAGTTCTCATTTTAAGGAAAATCTAAAGCTTGATGTCGGAGACGGAAAATTCAGCTTACTTTTCGACGAGTCTACCGTTATTAGTGTTTCAAAATATCTAGACAATGAGGCTATATATTGCAGCAAGTTTTAAAGAAAATAAACACTTCATTTCAACGCTTGCACGATTAACAGAATATACTGCAGATGGTATTGTCTGTGCAGTTCAAGACACCCTAGAGGAATTTGGTTTGTACTATAAAAATTTTATTGGCCTCGCATGCTGAAGTCTAAAGGATTGTTATTGCCATGAATATAGTAGAATCTAAGGTAAGAAATAAAATGTTGTATTAAAATCTTTCGATTTCTACGACTCCTACCGTAATCAAAAGCTCAGTATTGAAACTGATGATGATTTAGATTTAGTTTTGTAATACATTTGAGTATCAGACGTCACCGAAAATAAATAAAATCATTATAAAAATTTGTACATACTGCATTTTTACTCTGGCGAATTTTGTCGACGGAAAAAACTATTCCAAAGAATTTTTGACGGAAATTTCCAGTTTCGTTAACGGAATATTAAACTTATCTTTGGCAATCACTGGTGTGTGTCACGAAAAAATTACGATGCAAGGACTGCTTCGCGTTTATAGAGTTAATTTGGGGCACACAGTCTCAGCAAAAACTTTGAAACGCTTGTACTTTGGAATGTTGAGTTATGTTAGCAAATGGACAATACGATGCAAGGACTGCTTCGCGTTTGTAGAGTTAATTTGGGGCACACAGTCTTAGCAAAAACTTTGAAACACTTGTACTTTGGAATGTTGAGTTATGTTAGCAAATAGTGTTCAGATTTAATTAAAGTTTGATTAACATAATTTATCAGAGGAAGAAACACCATACTCCGCGGAAAGAAGTGTAAGTGTTGGAAACAGTGGAGATTACCGAACTACAAAACGAGAAAATCACCTATATCCGTCGATGTTTACACCTCACAATTTAACGGATGCAAAATATTGTCTTTGAGTACATGTCAGAAAATACGTTACGTGGAAATACCACACGAAACCAGTTGAAGAAAAAGTAGCTGCCAGACAGAGTTTCACTGACAGCATGTTAAGGAAATGTGACTCATCCACGAAAGAAGTATCTCACAAAACAGTCATTCGAGCGATTATTTAGCACCGTTTGTCAGTCTCAGGACGTTATCAGGTGGGATTAGTATAAAATATACAGAAAATCCAGAGAAGAGCTGCACATTTCGTCACCGCTTAGTTTAATGAGCGGGAGAAAACCACGAGGAGACACTAGTGGCAGAAACAACAGAGGCGATATGCATAATGGTGAGGTTTATTGTTAACTTTCCGATATCCCATCGAAGAATCAAGCACTATGTTACTTTTGCCGGCCGGAGTGGCCGTGCGGTTCTAGGCGGTACAGCCTGAAACCGAGCGACCGCTACGGTCGCAGGGTCGAATCCTGCCTCGGGCATGGATGTGTGTGATATCCTTAGTTAGGTTTAATTAGTTCTAAGTTCTAGGCGACTGATGACCTCAGAAGTTAAGTCGCATAGTGCTCAGAGCCATTTGAACCATTTTTTGCTACTTTTACATGAAACTCGTGAAATGACTAAGTTAGGAAAATCAAAGAAATTCGAGTTCTTACGGCGACCGATCGACAGACTTCCATACCGCGCTCCACACACGAATGGAACAGGAATTAGAGGAATAATTGCAGTATCGAACCGAATTCTTTAAAGCGACGAGCATCTACAGTCTATGGCTAAGTGCAATGTTAGATCGCAAACGCTGTTATGATTAGCTGTAATCACGGGATCAAAATACGTTGTCTTATGAAGAACTCAGCGCTATCAGGAAACGAACATGATACATTCTGAAAACTTTAATGAAGTTGCGGTACAAGGTTTCCAGGCCAAAGTATATATTTTCTATTATATTCTACACTCGTTTTCGTTTCGCAGACGCCATATACGTTGTTATGGAGCTTACAACAGTTGTATGAGATGCATGTAGCTGTGTCTCCTCTGCATTATGCTGTAGAGAAAAACGGGTAAATACACGAAACCGAAACAGTAACATGAGCGTTCTCATACGTATAAATGGCACAATACAGAAATATTTATTACCGATATTATGTACATTTGGCTTTAGACTCATTGATCGTATCGAGTTTAAACTGATTCTCGTGGAAAATTTTGATCTCATTCGACATGTGGCAATGTTGCTTTTATATCACACTTTAGATTAAGTTTCACATTAACTAAGAAGAGGAAACTAATAAAACACATTCATATGTAATAGTGTACGAAGCCTTTTTCCATCAACTACAAGTCAGTATCTGTAGGCGCTGCCATGAAAGCTGAGATTGGCAGTCAATCAACTGAGAGAAGATTAACTTCGGCAACCTGCACCCAACGTAGCGTTAAACTGCGGGATGCAAATGAGATAGCAGGATAACAGTCTTAATCACCACGAAAGGTGCTAAACCTGCACCTTTCTGCTTTGTCTTCGTTTTGTTAAAAAATACAGGAAGTGACCATTATTTTCTCATCCGACTGAATTTATAGAGAAATTTGTGATTCCATAAAGTAATCCTTATATCCATAACATAATCACGAAGCGTATTAACGATCTGTTTTACAATTGGAGTATGACTGGACACTTCTTTAACTAATACTGACCAATTACTAATAATTTCTAGCCACTGCTGATATTATTGTAGCATTTGTGATGGGACAGATGCATGTTAAAACTATAAAATTGTTGTTTTTGAGAAAAATGAGTTGGTCAGTTTTGAGACGAATCATGCCACAAAAACGAAATTTTATAGATGACACAAAAATTATGCCCATGCTTATCCACTCACTATTTGCTATATGTACATTACTTCGACACTTAAACCAACAAAGAAACGGTTATAGAGCAGTTGCTAAAGCCGTAGCATTGTCTCCCTGCGGTCAGTCACGTAGTGCTACGAGTACATTTGGCTAAACGACAGGTTTAGCAGACTCACGGTAAATTCTGTAATGAATAAAAGCACCGTACTCCAGATTCTAAGGGCGGGAGGGAGTCGGGATGAGGGTGTTAGAGCCTCGGTGGGTGGGATCAAATATCTTATCTCTGTGGACGCTTATGTACGTTGGCAACCATTACCAGTAATGAATCAGTTCTCGGATTAGCAACATACAAAAAGTGAAAAGTCATGATAATCTTTTTCTTTTTTTCGTTCAGCCACAATTCTCTCAACAACCTTTAGTGTGTGAACTTTTTTTCTGGTTGCAACAATGTAGAGTAATTTCCACAGTAGCAGCGCCTTTATCTTCAGCATTCTGAGCCACAATATTATTGCACAATATTATTGAGCAGTCTAGAAATAACTGCAATAATATTGCACAATGATATTGTGCAATGCTGGCAACTCTCCAAAGGGAAATAAACTAAATTTGTCTACAAATAAAAGCCAGAAAAAAGCTGAAATAAAACAAGGTGTATTATTGTCCAACGAAAATGCAGAAAAGTGAATGTTATTAGATAATTGCAATTGTATCAATAACAGTTTGATCAGATTTTATACACAAACAAGCCAAAACGTAATCAACACTTATATAATTTTGACGGATTTTTTTAATGAATTGTTTCACTTTGTTACCAAGTTCTTGAAAAATAAGTTACTCGGATTTGCTTATATCAAGTAGGCAATTTAGTTTGAAAGAACTTCAGGAAATAACGGTTCAACAAGAGTCTGGATCATATCTTAAATGCGTGTATCACGTTTCACTTCAATGGCTTTCACATCTGGAGTGAAAATGTGTAGACATTCAAAACTGTAAAGCTTACAGAAGGTAAAAAAAGACTAAAAATGTATAGTCGTTTCTCGTTAGAGAAATGGTTTCAGGGTTCACTTTTACTTGCAGATATAACAGTTTAAGATCATATTTCTACGACATGCACACGAAATGTCAGCCCATATTTAAAACCTCGATATTTCGATGCAAACATGTATTTCAATACATATCTTCATGTCAGTTTGTTTCGCATATCTTTGTTTAGATTTTTATTGTGGGAAAAATGTTTCTGGTAGGTACTTGCGGGGCAAACTTCAAACTATCTGCGCTGTAATACATTATTTCTTACACCAAAAAGCTACTGCATTGAATAAAAGTTCGCTGTTCCTCTTCTTAGTTCAATCGCTGGCACATTGTTGATTGCAACTGTGAAGCGAAGACCTTTGATTCATCCTGTGTAAATGTCTGCTTTCCTTATAACAGCTTCTTTCATGATTGTGAAGTTGCGATACTTTGTTGATGTCAGCTGTGCTGCAACAGCATTTCCAGTAACGCCCTCAACTGTTCATATTTCATAGTTTTTTGGTCTTGTGTATTTGTGTGCTTAGTTGCCTGGAACACACCAACAAAACTTTAGTTTGCTTTGTAGTGTTCTTTCATTCAGTCCAATACTACATTTTAATTGAATATTGAAATGTGTTCTGAAATCTTTGCTCAATGCGAATGATTTTCCTTTAATCAAAATGATGTTTAATGCCTTCTATCTAGAAAATAAGCCAAATCATTCTGAAAAAACCATACTTCCGAATCCCACCTAACTCACTCATTTCTTAGCTAAATGGCATTAAAAAGCAGCCAGAGTTAGCATTGCTCCTGTGTCCAATGCTGTCGGACTCACTACTGTGACCACAACTCTCTCTGTTGCCACGTCAGGGAAAGCCGCAACATCTGTCGCCGTGGTCACAGTACAGTGTCGCAATGTCCCTATGGTCACTTGTCTTGCTGCACACGACTCAAGGTACATGGCGTGGTTGTACGATCCTGCACAGCCAAATGAACAGAGTTTGTCCTCTCGAGCGCTAGTCACGTGGAAGCAGTGACATCCTGCATGGCGTCGAATACGGCCCCCCTGAACCCACAACTTCACATCCTCATGAGAGCTGTGAGATCCCGACTAACATGAGCAGCAAATACGTGGGACAATAAACCGCAGTCTCGATCGACCACGATCCTACGGCTTCCGACAGACATGTACTGTCAGGCGTTTCTCCCTTTTACACAAAGCCTTATGCGATCTCCTCACAACAAACATTCAAAATATATTTCTCAATGAGAAACCCGCTACATAATTTTTCCTAGTATAGAGAATGAACACGGTAGTAATTCCACCTATCTTGTCTGGTTGTACTGTATTGTAAATCATTTGCATATCCAAGCATGTAGAACATTTCATGCCAGTTTGATGCTTGTTGCTTGCCGTCTTCATGGTGTTGCAACTTTAATGACAACCAATGTAAATACTACTCTGCAAGAAGATGAATTAAAAGTTATCACTGTTTTATGATGCAGTTAAGTGCTTGTTCTTTGACCTGCTTGCAACTATTCGACCTCTAGCCTGTGAGCTAGATCTAGAGCTGATGGATGGTGGTGGTGGTGGTGGTGGTGGTTAGTGTTTAACGTCCCGTCGACAACGAGGTCATTAGAGACGGAGCGCAAGCTCGGATTAGGGAAGGATTGGGAAGGATATCGGCCGTGCCCTTTCAAAGGAACCATCCCGGCATTTGCCTGAAACGATTTAGGGAAAACACGGTAAACCTAAATCAGGATGGCCGGAGACGGGATTGAACCGTCGTCCTCCCGAATGCGAGTCCAGTATGCTAACCACTGCGCCACCTCGCTTCGTAAATCTGCAAGCTTGTTTCCTTTTCTTAATCATAGTTGAGCTTTCCAGAATCTATGTCACTGTAACATTCATTTCTTCAGAATACAAAATAATATTTTCGAATAGTATTGGATTCTTAGATTTCTCGGCTAGTTGCAATCTAAATAATAACACTGATCTCATAGTTGCTTTCTGAAATAACAACCCAAATCCTCTCAAAACTGGTATCAGGTATTTTAGCCTAACAAAATCATTCTTACAATTCTCCTTTTTTGTCTATATTATAATTATTGTTATATGGAACATACGTAACAGCTGTTACAGTTATGCTGTTCAACAAGATCCAACATTGGGAACTGTTCTGAACGCAAATAAGTTGGCACTCGGTGCGACGGCTGATGGGAGCGACCGTAAATGGGAAATGTCGCTTCTGTCAGTCGCCACATCGAATACCAACTTGGTTAGCGCAAGACAGTACGTCTATAATCTACAACTCATCTTACTGTATGTGGCGGATGGTACCACTGACGTTTCTTTATTTCCTGTTCCATTCGTGCACTCAGTGGACTGATTTTTTAAGTTTACTCTATTTTACATGTTTTCCCCGATTTTGGAAGCGATATTGTTACCGTGTATTGCATGTTCAGTTTTGTACGTTGCTTTATTCTACATACTCGGTATGTCAGTTCCTGTGAGACACATCCTGACATAGTTTTTCCCAGATTAGCTCATAGTCCTTCCCTGGCTTGATAAACCCTTCGGTATCGATATTTTTCTGGGACGCTTTGTACTGTTCGCTTTTGTAGTTAATCTTACAGTGCCTGTATGTGTTTGTAATAACAGGCTGCTACTTGATAATGGGCACAGCGTGGATGACGGTGGTGGCGTAAAATAAGATGAAATAAAATTTTAAAATTCACCCGCCTTGGTCGCCACGCTGGAGCTTGCTGCACTTGTACCAGGGAACCTTTTTCCGTCCGAAGTGACGTAGGGAAACAACAGGAAATTTACGTTTGCGTGACAGTACGGGAATCTGAACCTACTTAGCCAGCACAGAGAAAACCTATTGAGTCAGTACAGAGAAATTCATAAATAGATAAAGTACGTAACATAGCTACAAACAAATCAGTAACATAGAATTTAAACCAGAAGGCAAAATGATGTGTGCGACCGACCGGGCTCTTGCTCTCCGTGGGCAGTCCGGGAGTGGTTGCTCCGTGTTTACTTTTGTGAAGCGACACCCGACGTCCGGCGCGCGCAGCTGCTCGACGTCTCGAATATAGCGTTACTACAAACGGAGCCATTGTCTCCTGCTTGGCTGTTGCAGTATTGTCTACCGTTTATTGTTCTGTTTCTGTTCGTTATTTATGAATGCCATGGCTAGAATGCTCCATAAAACATGTGAAGCGACAGCGGGAAGCTTCCTGCAAACATATTGTTTAAAAGAACCACAGAGATGACCAAGCATAATTACACCCACAGCGCTCTTAACCTCCCCTACCTTTCTCTGTTCCAGCAGACCTCCGGATCTGTTGGTGTTAATATAATAATAATAATAATAATAATAATAATAATAGTCAGAAGGGAAGGTATATGTTTTGAGGGGTAATAGTAACGGTAAACAACAACTTCATATGGACGTATGCCCTATTCCGAATGGTGTCCGAGATAGAATGCATTTAATATACATTGTAAGTTATTTCCTGTCTTATTCCAATACTGTCACTGTTCACAATGTACCACAGTAGTGTAGAGAAAACTGAGACGAACAGTTTGATACAGGACACTAGTGGTGTATTAAGTCGAGAAACTGCCTAAACTGCAGCGCATGCGCTGTATATTCGGGAATGTTTTCAATGTTCTCGCGCTGTCTTGGCGCAAAATATTATTCCTGCAGAAAAACGAATAAGCTCTTTTTTGCAGGGAATTTAATGTAGTTTACTTTTGTATCGCGATATGTTTTCGCAGGAGGGTGCGGTTTTCGAGTTATTCTAGAAAAACTTACGAGGGTGATATTAAATGTATTCTGTCTCGGAAACCATTCGGAATGGGACACATGTACGTATGTAGTTTTCTGTTCAGAATACTTAATACTATCAGTCCTCAAAGCATGTACCTTTCCTCCTGACTCACCCTATATAGAGAATAAAAATACAAACATGACGTCCAGATAAAATGTGGAACCTATCTCATGATGGATTCTCCCGATAATTAATCATTTCAGATAAAGCTGCTATGTATGAGATCGCGGAAAGCCTGAGCATTTACTTCCAGAAATGTTCAACTGATTGGCCTTGACTTCAAAAACTTCGCAGCGTACTCAGTATAAAACGTGTCTGGATTCTGTCAGGGTCTGCTGCCTTCTTCGTTTTAAGTAATGTTAATTTTTTTTTCGTTACTGGCGATGGTACCATTTGTTAGTGTGTGTGGTGGTCAAACATTAGTACGTTAGTATCCTGATGAGCAAATAGAGCTTTAAATGCAATATTTAATGTTTCTGCATGTTGTGTGCTGCTTTAAGACGGATGTACCACATATGACCAGGTATCGTGAGTTTATGACAGATATTTCACCAGTATATGTCCGTGAAAACTGTAAGCTTCACCATAACATGGATGAAGGAGGTTACTATTAAGTCGTATAAGTTTCCTTGCAGTCTCTCTTGTAACGAAGGTATAATAGTTGGTGTTTTCACAACAGTTTCCGAATGGTACCATTAAACTAAAGTGGGTTTTGCTGTATTTTAAATGGTGTTCGCCGAATTTTAATAACTGGTACGTATTCACCCTGTCAGCCGTTTGTAGCGTCTTTCAGCTTTAAACGCAACTGTTCTGCGTTTGCTGGATCTGTTATAAGTATTCTCAGTTCATTCTCTAAATAAGTTGCGTGTTGGTGCCTACCACTTCGAGCAAACACCATTACTCTAATAGCTTTCTTGGCAGCCTCTGTCTTTGGTGACCACCGTTCAGGTAATAGCATCATGGTTTACTAATCCCTCTCTCATTAATTATTCGGAGCAATCAGGTCTGTTCATAGCGAAGAGGTCAAATATTTATTTCATATGTTTCGTCGGACTAATAGTTCTACGCAAATCTGAGACAAATGTATTCATATTATTTCCTGATACTTTATCTTCTTATATAGTTTTCCCTGTCGATATTTGGCAGATTCCGTATGCTTGCGGTAATACCGCTTTATCAAGTTTAGACTACCTATGAGGTTAGGACACTGGACTCGCATTCGGGAGGACGACGGTTCAAACCCAGGTCTGGCAATCCTGCTTTAGGTTTTCCGTGATTTCCCTGAATCGCTTCAGGCAAATGCTGGGATGGTTCCTTCCTTCCTCATCCTTCCCTAATCCGATGGAACCGATGAACTCGCTGTTTTGTCCCCTCCTCAATATCAACCAACCAACCACCTATGAATGAATCTACAACCAGTGTGTATGAATATGGTGGACGATAGAAGTATTACACTACTGGCCATTAAAATTGCTACACCAAGAAGAAATTCAGATGATAAATAGGTATTCATTGGACAAATATATTATACTAGAACTGACATGTGATTACATTTTCACTCAATTTGGGTGAGAAATCAGGACCCAGAACAACCACCTCTAGGCGTAATAACGGCCTTGATACGCCTGGGCATTGAGTCAAACAGAGATTGGATGGCGTGTACAGGTACAGCTGCCCATGCAGCTTCAACACGATACCACAGTTCATCAAGAGTAGTGACTGGCGTATTGCGACGAGCCAGTTGCTCGGCCACCATTGACCAGACGTTTTCAATTGGTGAAAGGTCTGGAGAATGTGCTGGCCAGGGCAGCAGTCGAACATTTTCTGTATCCACAAAGGCCCGTACAGGACCTGCAACATGCGGCCGTGCATCATCCTGCTGAAATGTAGTGTTTCGCAGGGATCGAATGAACGGTAGAGCCACGAGTCGTAACACATGTGAAATGTAACGTCCACTGTTCAAAGTGCCGTCAATGCGAACAAGCGCTGACCAAGACGTCTAACCAATGGCACCCCATACCATCACGCCGGATGATACGCCAGTATGGCGATGACGAATACACGCTTCCAATGTGCGTTCACCGCGATGTCGCCAAACACGGATGCCACAATCATGATGCTGTAATTAGAACCTGGATTCATCCGAAAAAATGACGTTTTGCCATTCGTGCACCCAGGTTCGTCGTTGAGTTCACCATCGCAGGCGCTGCTGTGTGTGATGCAGCATCAAGGGTAACCGCAGCCATGGTCTCCGAGCTGATAGTCCGTGGTGCTGCAATCGTCGTCGAACTGTTCGTGCAGATGGTTGTTGTCTTGCAAACGTCCCCATCTGTTGACTCAGGAATCGAGACGTGACTGCACTATCCGTTACAGCCATGAGGACAAGATGCCTGTCATCTCGACTGCTAGTGATATGAGGCCGTTGGGATCCAGCACGGTGTTCCGTATTACCCTCTTGAACCCACCGATTCCATATTCTGCAGTCCGCAGCTCGTGGTCGTGCGGTAGCGTTCTCGATCCCACGCCCGGGTTCCCGGGTTCGATTCCCGGCGGGGTCGGGGATTTTCTCTGCCTCGTGATGACTGGGTGTTGTGTGCTGTCCTTAGGTTAGTTAGGTTTAAGTAGTTCTAAGTTCTAGGGGACCGATGACCAAAGATGTTATGTCCCATAGTGCTCAGAGCCATTTGAACCATTTTGAGCCGTATTCTGCTAACAGTCATTGGATCTCGACCAACGCGAGCAGCAGTGTCGCGATACGATAAACCGCAATCGCGATAGGCTACAATCCGACCTTTATCAAAGTCGGAAACGTGATAGTACGCATTTCTGCTCGTTACACGAGGCATCACAACAACGTTTCACCAGGCAACGCCGGTCAACTGGTGTTTGTGTATGAGAAATCGGTTGGAAACTTTCCTCATGTCAGCACGTTGTAGGTGTCGCCACCGGCGCCAACCTTGTGTGAATGCTCTGTAAAGCTAATCGTTTGCATATCACAGCATCTTCTTCCTGTCGGTTAAATTTCGCGTCTGTAGCACGTCATCTTCGTGGTGTAACAATTTTAATGGCCAGTAGTGTATATTGTTTATCCCTCCACCGATCGCGGGTATTCTTGTCCGTATTAGTTCGCAGTTGGATTCATTTTCAACCTCACCAGATATAATGTTTCTATCCATGACTTTGATACCACATTGCCTAAGAATGGAGAACTTCCCATCTTTTAGCATGCGCGAGATGGTCGTCGTAGCGTATTTTTAAGTAAAGAATTCACCACGCTATGAAACCGACACTTGTGTCGCAGACTGTGGAGTGTCGGCGCCCTGCTCAGAGCTGCGGCCACCGGCCATCAGACAGCTGGTTAGGTCAGACGTCCGCAGCCAAATGTCGGCCAAATGTCACCCGCCGGTCGCGCCCTGCGTCGTACGCTGCAGTAGCCATGCCGTAATAGGTGTGCGCCTTGTTTGGCTCACCCAAAAGATCATTCTCCTCATCAGTAAGTCACCGAACAGATGCACACAGTTGCAGGCTTACATCGCTGATTTTAATAAGTTATAGTATCACTAATCACATTATAAATTCACGTATTACGTGATTTAAAGCGGGAGTCATCCTGAACACCACGGAAAGCTATCTTGTGAAGCTCGACTGCCTGCTTTCACCCATTACATCCAGACATCGGCAGTCAGCTTGAAGCCACGTTTCTTCACTTCCAGCAGGCGCTCGATACAGTCTTCATCTACGTGATTACTCTGCCTGGCAGAGGGTTCAATGAACCACCTTCACGCTGTCTCTCTACCGTTCCACTCTCGAATGACACGCGGGAAAAACGAGCACTTAAATTTTTCTGTGCGAGCCCTGATTTCTCTTATTTTATCGTTATGATCATTTCTCCTTATGTAGGTATGTGCCAACAGAATGTTTTCGCAATCGGAGGAGAAAACTGGTGACTGATATTTCATGAGAAGATCCCGTCGCAACGAAAAACGCCTTTGTTTTAATGATTGCCACTCCAGTTCACGTATCATGTCTGTGACACTATCTCCCCTATTTCGCGATAATACAAAACGAGCTGCCCTTCTTTGTACTTTTTCAATGTCATCCGTCAGTCCCCACCAGCTGCAGATCCCAAATCGCACAGCTATACTCCAGAATAGGGCGGACAAGGGTAGTGTAATTAGTCTCTTGAGTAGACCTCTTGCATCTTCTAAGTGTTCTGCCAATGAATCGTAGTCTTTAGTTTGCTCTACCCACAATATTATCTATGCTATCTTCCAATTTAGGTTATTCGTAATTGTAATCCCTAAGTATTTAGTTGAATTTACAGCCTTCAGATTTGTGTGACTTATCGCGTAATCAAAATTTAGCTGAGTTCTTTTAGTACTCATGTGAATGACTTCACACTTTTCTTTATTCAGGGTCAATTGCGACTTTTCGCACCATACAGATATCTTATATAAATCATTTTACAAGTCGTTTTGATCATCTGATGACTTTACAAGATGGTAAATGACAGCATCATCTGCAAACAATCTAAGACAGCTACTCAGATTGTCTCCTATGTCGTTAATATAGATCAGGAACAACAGAGGGCCTATAACACGTGCTTGGGGAACGCCGGATATTACTTCTGTTTTTCTCGATGACTTTCCGTCTGTTACTACGAACTGTGACCTTTCTGACAGCAAACGACGAATCCAGTCGCACAATTTAGGCGATACTCCGTAGGCACGCAGTTTGGTTAGAAGACGCTTGTGAGGAATGGTGTCGAAACCTTCTGGAAATCTAAAAATATGGAATCAATTTGACAACCCCTGTCGATAGCACTTATTACTTCATGAGTATAAAGAGATAGTTGTGTTTCGCAAGAACGATATTTTCTGAAACCGTGCTGACTACGTGTCAATAAATTGTTTTCCTCGAGGTACTTCATAATGTTCGAATACAGTATATGTTCTAAAACCCAACTGCAAATCGACGTTAGTGATATAGGCCTGTAATTCAGCGGATTTCTCCTACTTCCCTTTTTGGGTATTCGTGTGACTTGAGCAATTTTCCAGTCTTTAGGTACGGATCTTTCTGTGAGCGAGTGGTTGTATATAATTGCTAAATATGGAGCTATTTTATCAGCATACACTGAGAGGAATCTGACTGGTAAACAATTGTCCGCATTGTCTAATGAGAAAATACGAGCTTACAGACTATCAAAACAGCTTTGTATTTGGATCCAAGACCTGCTGGCAAATGGAAGTCAACATCTCGTACGTATGGGCTGTTGTAGGGAAGGCGAATGATCGGCTACGGTTTATTGGGAGAGTTCTTGAAAAGTGTAGCTCGCCGGTACCGAAGACTGCGTGCAGAACAATTTTGCGACCGATTCTTGAATACTGCTCGAGTGTTTGTGATTTTCACCAGGCGAGATTAAACGGCAACATCGAAGTAATCCGGAGGCCAGTTGCTAGATTTGTTACCGTTAGGATTGACCAAAACGTGAAGGTCATGTAAATACCTGGAGGGCATTTGCGAAAGACTGAAGAACGATCCTATTGCCACAAACACGCATTTCGCGGAAGGACCGCGAAAACAAGATAGAAGTCAGGGCTCTTACGGAGTTCAGGGAGAAGAAATAAAACTTTAAGGTTTGTTAGTGACATCGTCATTCTGCCAGAGATGGTAAACGATTTGGAAGAGCAGATGAACGGAATGGACAGTCTCTTTCAAAACTGTTGCACGATGAACAACAACAAAAGTGAAACGATGGTAATGGAATGCACTCAAATTAAACAAGGAGACATTGAGGGAATTAGACTAGGAAATGAGACACTAAAAGTAATAGTTGAGTTTTCGTATTTGGGCATTAAAATACCTGATGATGGTCGAAGCACAGTCGACATAAAACGCAGATTGGCTATAGCAAGAAAAGCAATTTCGAAAAAGAGGAATCTGTTAACATTGAATGTAAATTTAAGTGTTAGGAGATCGTTTCTGAACGTATTTGTCTGGCGTGTAGCCTTTTGCGAAGTGAATTATCGACGATAAGCAGTTTAGACAAGAAGAGGTTTGAAATGTGGTGCTACACAACAATACTGAAGATTATGTGGGTAGATGGAATGGTTAGTCGAAATGGGGAAAAAAGAAGTTTATGGCGCAACTTGACTAAAATAAGGGACCGATTGATAGGGCACATCCTGAGGCACCAAGGAACCGTCAGTTTTGCAACGGAAGGAAGTGTGTGTGTGTGTGTGGGGGGGGGGGGGGGGAGGGAGGTTAAAATTGTAGATGGAGGCATAGGCATAGGCATGGGCTGTGAGCAGGCTGAAGTAGATTTACGTTGCAGTAATTATTCAGAGATCGGGAGACTTCCACGCGATAGACCAACCTGGGAAGGTGCATGAAACCAGTCGTCGGACTGAAGACGACGACAGCAACAGATAGAAAATGGGTGTTAAAAGTATTTGTATCTAATGTACAGTGTTCTGAAAAATGAGTGAATTTGTCATCTATCCCAGTGTTGCTGAGGACTCTGAATAATTTGTAGTTAAGAGGGCACAGTCACGTGGGTATCGCATAAGGAAGATCGAAAAGAAATCATTTTGTGAAACGCTGATCCATTTAGGAATGGTAGGAATAGTAATTACAGTGGCTGAAAATTTTTCAAAGATTTTCGCACTGAAACCAGTTTTGCAACCGGCTTGAGGCCAGGTGTATTTTTCTTTCAGGGAAAGTGCAGGGTGTATCGATTGGTAGAATTAATCACTTGCCTCAATCTACCGTTACAAAGTACATTACAGCTCGAAACTGATAGTAACACATACTCTTTTACTTGGACAAATTCGTCTGTTTTCAATGTGGGTATCAATTAAAGACAAGACCCGCCAGGACAGCCACGCGCGTAAGCACGTCGCTTCCTGAATTTTGGGAGGCGCGCCAAATCCCAGTCGAATCTGCCCGGCAGATTAACGACGAGGGCCAGTGTGCCGTGTAACGCCCGAAGGACAGAAAACACCAATTAACAAACTTTATGAAAACTTAAAGTAGGGAAGTGAGTCATCTTGACAGTGCCAACAAGTATTGGTGATAAAAAACTAATTACACTGATAATGTTTTGACTAACAACTACTGCACTTAAATACTGAGAGTAACATACAAAAGAGGAGATAAATGGATAGGGTTGTCATGCATTATCTTTTAAATATCTGTAGAATAAATTTCAATTCATATGAATGAAGGTTAAATCCAAGGAGGTAATTCGGTCAAAGATAACATTTACCATGGAAGAGAGTTGAAGCCGCATCGAAAAGGCAATTCAATGGGCCTACAATGCAACTCGGACATGGAAATGTTTAGTTAGTTGCTCTTGAGTCGCTCTAGAGTACTATTGTGATAGTCTTCTGGAAACAAACGCTTTGAGATTGTTTCAGTTGTGAAAGTTCGATAGTTCGTGAGATACTCAGCAATACTCAGTCACTCGAAATAAAATAATCTTTACCGTTATCAAAGCGACGGTGATTTTAATTGAGTGATACTGACTTACTGGGCTTAACCTTCGGACTGAAGAACAGTTGCGAACTTGATAGTAATGGATCAGTGACAAGAAAACTATTCGTAGTCTTGAGTAGGACACAATAACACAAAGTCATGAAGAAAAACCAATACGCCGTTCAATAAAAAGTTGTTGTCAACGTCACGATTACTGGACAGAAGTTAATCTTGAATTACATATCGGTGTGTGTGTGCGTGATAGGGACAAACAATTAATTACAAAAAGATTAATAAAGTATTAGTCAAGAGATAAATCAGATGTGTCATCTACATGATTCAAGGAACAATATTACGTATGTTCATACTAGTGATTGAGTCTTTTAAACATTTTAAGTGACTGTGTGAAGACAGGAATAACAGACAGTGAAAGGTGAATAATATAAAAATCAGGCATTATGGCGTGTTACAAGGACGTTACTTCAACATAAGTGATCTCTGGAGTTACGATGGACCGTTGTTAATAATTTGACGTAGAAATGGCATAGCAACGGAATTATGAACAATAATTACTAATCCTCTCTAAGGATGATGTGAAAAACGACCGTAATGTTAGGATTAAGAACCAAGATTTCACTGCTCATAAGGATGATGTGAAAAACGGCCGTAATGATAGGATTAAGAACCAAGATTTCACTTCTCAATGAAACTAACCGGGCATAAGATAAACGATAAACAACTGATCAGTTAACACAAACTGATAAGACTGTTACGGACGAACAATAGAATATTTACCTGCGCGAGGAGCTGTGTTTTACGAGAGTTACAGGTGCTGGTCCACGTCATACTGACGGGGACGAACATCATTACGAGTCTCGTCTCCTCCCGACGAGTGCAGAAGGAGGGAAGGCACATCACAGCCGGTAAGCCTGAATGTGGTTTTTGGGCGGTTTTCCTCATCCGACTGGGTGAATACCGGGCTGGTTCTTATGTCCCGCTTCAGTTACACGATTCACGAATATATTGAAAAGTGTCAATTTTTCACATGGGATAACACTAGACGCACACAAACGGGGTACACAAATTTGTCCCCGCGGCAGGTGTGGGTGTCGGTGGAGTGAAAGGGGTGGGGGCACGGGGGGGGGGGGGGGGGGCGATCAACCACTACCACTAATATTGCCAAATGCGGAATGAAGTGCCGATACACGTATTCGTTAAGGACAGTAGAATGGAGAGGATTGATTAAAGATGAGGTAGTGTTTAGGGTTGAAACGGCCTAAATACGAAGCTGAAATGGTGTGAGGAAGTAACATCCAACTGATTTCAAGGGCGATCAGCTCTCGCATCGACAGGTCGCTATATAAGACGCGAGCACGAACCGATCCGAAAGAGAACGTCCGCCGGAGCGCTTCCGAACGATAAGCGGGTCATTAGATCCGGTGGCGTAAGAACTAAATTGGTAACACGAGCCTGGTGCGCGAAACAGCGCGCGCCTTTCATGTGGCCTTCCACCGGTCGTGCTGCCCCCGAGGGTCACCAGCGATCGCCGCCATCAGCTGTGGACGTCAGACGTGCCCACAGCCGTTACCCGTGAGCAGGGCAGGCCAGCCTGCGGCGCCGCACTAAGCTGACACTGCGTGATCACTCACTGTTTCTTCTTCTTTTTCTTTTTCCTCCTGAAACGTTTCTGCTTACACAGGTCGTTCACAGAGCCTCTCCCAAGACTTGCGCTATTTTCTATATTCTCTGTCTCTGTAAGATTTGCGGCAAACTGGCCAAACAAGTGATCTGATATCCTGTAAAAGCCACGTCACTTCTCGGCATATTCCGTCACTAATCCTCATAATTCATTCAGAGATCCACAGGGTGTCCCAGGATGAATGAACGATATTCAGGAATATGACAGAAACGATCATTTGAAGCAAAGTAGTCTAGTAAGTAGAGGCTCTAAATGCATACCTTAATAATTAAGAAGACTTGTTCATTTTCGCTACTGTTGACAACTTTTCTTCTATTGAACAAGTGCTCATAACTCATAAGGTATGCATTTTAGAGCCAATGTTTACTAGACATTTTTACTTCGAATAATGATTCCCGTCATATACCTGAATCTGGAGCATTTCACCTGGGTTGGATGTTATTGTTGTGGTCTTCACTGCGGAGACTGGCTTGATGCAACTCTTCACTCTACTCCGTCCTGTACAGGCCTATTCATCTAAGCATGTCTACTGCTACATCCATTTGAGTCTGCTGTATTTAAGCCTTGATCTCCCTCTACCATTTTTATCTTCTGTGCTTTCCTTTATAACCAAACTGACGATTCCTTGATGTCTTAAATAAGTGTCCTATCAACCTATCCCTCATTTCGATCAAGTTGTGCTACACATACATTTCCTCGCCAGTTCATTTCAGCACTTGCCCCTTAGTTATTCAATCAACCTATCTAATTTTCAAAAAATGGCTCTGAGCACTATGGGACTTAACTGCTGTGGTCATTAGTCCCCTAGAACTTAAAACTACTGAAACCTAACTAACCTAAGGACGCCACAAACATCCATGCCCGAGGCAGGATTCAAACCTGCGACCATAGCAGCAGCGCGGTTCCGGACTGAAGCGCCTAGAACCGCTCGGCCACAAAGGCCGGCCGAGAGGTAGTCTTAACCATTTGGCTATTCGTACAAGACTTACGGCCAGACCCAAAGTTCCATATGTCGTCGTTCCTGCGTCACAACCTGTACTCGTACACACATTACGGCCGATCGGAGTGGCCGTGCGGTTCTAGGCGCTACAGTCTGGAACCGAGGTTCGAATCCTGCCTCGGGCATGGATGTGTGTGATGTCCTTAGGTTAGTTAGGTGTAATTAGTTCTAAGTTCTAGGCGACTGATGACCTCAGAAGTTAAGTAGCATAGTGCTCAGAGCCATTTGAACCATTTTGAACCACACATTACGTAATTCCCGTACAGGGGAAGACATTTTAATTCATAGTCGCTGCCTCCTTTCGGCGGACAAATAAGATATTGCATTGCCTGTGTTGTTGAGAAGAACGATGCAATGATCCTTCGGACATGCATGCATAACTGTACGAATACAAGTTGCGACGCAAGAATGACGACTTGTGAAAGTTTGTGTCTGACCGTGTACCGCGCAAGGATATTCATAACGGTTAAGGCGACCGCGAGCGTAAAGCGGCAAATCTGGATTCGAGTTCCTGTCCGCCACAAATTTTCATTCTCGTCATTCCCTTATGCGGCTGATGGCTGACGGTATTCGCAGCTGCGAATACATTTCATATACTTCATAACGGCTGTAGTCGCCGCAGTGCCTGTTCCTTCGGACATGCATGCATTTCCGAAGAAATATTGCATCGTTCTTCTTAACAACACAGGCATTACAGTGTCGCACTTCTAAGAGTGTACGAGACTTCTGTAATCAATAAGAACTCCAGCACCTGGGATGGGGGGACGGGGGTAAGGAAATGTCCCCTCTTCGCCTCCTTGCAGACGCCTCTATGGTTAACAAACATTTCTCTGAACGGGTTTTAAATTCTGACCTAGCCTACAAACATGATGATCCTGAGAGAAAAAAATATATTGACTGGAAACAAGGCGTAACGTAGAGTTCGGAACATTTTCCTATGTGGGGAGAGAAAGAGAGAGAGAGAGAGAGAGAGAGAGAGAGAGAGAGAGGTGCGATGTAGAATCCCAGCGCGGCGAAATTATCAGCAGCTGTTAAATGCATGGAATTTTGGAGGCTCTTCCGAAAGGCTGCTGCACCATTTTGGTAAGTGAGAGAGCAAATCGGTTCCAAATGATCCACAAATGATGGAGAAATTAAAAGTTCTAGCAAAGAATTGCCATAGATAGAGATACTTTCCAATATTTTCTCCCAGGTTAACAACATTGGGCGAAGTTTACTGTCCTTGGCCCGAAGAAAGCATGTTCTTTCAGAATTTTTTTCTCCGAATGAGTTATAGATATCAGTGTCAAATTTGGTCAAAATGCTTATGATGTTTCTGAAAGACCATTGTATCTATCTTATTAACGACACAGGCACTATAATACCGCATTTATTCGCCGACACGAAGCAGCGACTTTCAATTGAAATGTCCTCCCCTGTACGGGAATTACATAATTTAGTCAGCAGTAGCATTACTTGGCTGATTGTGGGGAGACAGTACAACAGCTTTACCAAGAACTATATGACATCACATGCCAATTGTAGCGTCCTTCCCCCCCTCCCCCCCCCCTCCCCTTTCATCCCTCCAACCCCAGGATGGATTTATGCGGACGCACTTCGTTAACGAGTTCGTTCACATTCAGAGAAGTTCACCAATTCGCTACGAACGAAATGTTGCACACTTCTCTAACACAAAAAAATGTGAAACGTAATTCAGTGTGCTCTCTCTCTCCCTCTCCCTCTCTCTCTCTCTCTCTCTCTCTCTCTCTCTCTCCCTCTCTCTCTCTCTCTCTCCCCCCCTTTCTCCACCTTCCCCCGTCTCCCACCGACCATTACTCCAACCTACCCTCGGCACGGTACGGCAACATCTATATGTAGCAGTCTGCAGTGCACAGCTCTACACAACGACCTAACGATAGGCAATTGCTATTCTCATGTCGCGCGCGGCCGCATCGCCCAGGAGCTAGAGCCGATGGCTGGTCGCGTTCTATTGTATGGTAAGAGGAGGGCGGCCGCTCCCGTCCTGTTTATGCCGCTGGCTACCGTCCACTATTCGTCCCCCGTGTGCGCTTGGCAGAATACGATGTAGCGCGTCCGCAGAGAATTTACTGCGCCTCGAAAGTTCCAATGTGTCGTTCCTGTGAGAGCATAAGAAAAGTGGGAAGTGGAGAAGACAAGACCGCGCTACGAAGTGCGTAAAATAGGACTGAACTTTATCACCACTGCTGTGCATCTAGTAGAGACAATATAAGAAATGAAAGAAAAGTTGAGAAGAGGAACTGGTCGGATATACAGGGTGTTACAAAAAGGTACGTCCAAACTTTCAGGAAACATTCCTCACACACAAAGATAGAAAATATGTTATGTGGACATGTGTCCGGAAACGCTTACTTTCCATGTTAGAGCTCATTTTATTACTTCTCTTCAAATCACATCAATCATGGAATGGAAACACACAGCAACAGAACGTACCAGCGTGACTTCAAACACTTTGTTACAGGAAATGTTCAAAATGTCCTCCGTTAGCGAGGATACATGCATCCACCCTCCGTCGCATGGAATCCCTGATGTGCTGATGCAGCCCTGGAGAATGGCGTATTGTATCACAGCCGTCCACAATACGAGCACGAAGAGTCTCTACATTTGGTACCGGGGTTGCGTAGACAAGAGTTTTCAAATGCCCCCATAAATGAAAGTCAACAGGGTTGAGGTCAGGAGAGCGTGGAGGCCATGGAATTGGTCCGCCTCTACCAATCCATCGGTCACCGAACCTGTTGTTGAGTAGCTTAGGAACACTTCGACTGAAATGTGCAGCAGCTCCATCGTGCATGAACCACATGTTGTGTCGTACTTGTAAAGGCACATATTCTAGCAGCACAGGTAGAGTATCCCGTATGAAATCATGATAACGTGCTCCATTGAGCGTAGGTGGAAGAACATGGGGCCCAATCAAGACATCACCAACAATGTCTGCCAAACGTTCACAGAAAATCTGTGTTGATGACGTGATTGCACAATTGCGTGCGGATTCTCGTCAGCCCACACATGTTGATTGTGAAAATTTACAATCTGATCAGGTTGGAATGAAGCCTCATCCGTAAAGAGAACATTTGCACTGAAATGAGGATTGACACATTGTTGGATGAACCATTCGCAGAAGTGTACCCGTGGAGGCCAATCAGCTGCCGATAGTGCCTGCACACAACTGGTTCTCCCGTGGCACTCTCCATACAGTGACGTGGTCAACATTACCTTGTACAGCAGCAACTTCTCTGACACTGACATTAGGGTTATCGCCAACTGCACGAAGAATTGCCTCGTCCATTGCAGGTGTCCTCGTCGTTCTAGTTCTTCCCCAGTCGCGAGTAATAGGCTGGAATGTTCCGTGCTCCCTAAGACGCCGATCAGTTGCTTCGAACGTCTTCCTGTCGGGACACCTTCGTTCTGGAAATCTGTCTCGATACAAACGTACCGCGCCACGGCTATTGCCCCGTGCTAATCCATACATCAGATGGGCATCTGCCAACTCCGCATTTGTAAACATTGCACTGACTTTAAAAGCACGTTCGTGATGAACACTTACGTGTTGATGCTACGTACTGATGTGTTTGATGCTATTACTGTAGAGCAATGAGTCGCATGTCAACACAAGCACCGAAGTCGACATTACCTTCCTTCAATTGGGTCAACTGGCGGTGAATCGAGGAAGTACAGTACATACTGACGAAACTAAAATGAGCTCTAACATGGAAATTAAGCGTTTCCGGACACATGTCCACATAACATCTTTTCTTTATTTATGTGTGAGGAATGTTTCCTGAAAGTTTGGCCGTACCTTTTTGTAACACCCTGTATAACCAAATGAAGGAATATGGTTCCAGAGACCTTTTCATGCCTCAAACATCTATGACGTATATACGCAGACTGAAGCAACGAATGAAAATTTGCACCAGGGCCATAATTCGAACCCAGGTCTCCTGCTCACTAGCCAGATGCACTATGTGGTGTTTCAAAAGTCTAATCAGGAAACATTGTGTTTCTTTACCGCTTCAGCGACGCCAGGTAAGAAATGTTAATATATATATTTACTTATTTGTAGTATGTTAAGTGGAGACTTTTTATTTTAAAAGATTTTGTTTCTTTTTTTTCATGTCGAACGTGGCAGCAAGATGAACCAGTGGGGACTCCAGACGCGGCGGACGACGAGAGCTGACCACTGTTGCATCTTAGTCGACGGCCGGCGGCTGGAATCACCGTTGAAACATCATGCTGACCATTATTATTAGATGTTTTATGTTTTTTTTTTATAAAAGGAAAAGGGGTTCAATGTTGAATGTGGAATGATAAAGTTTGTAATTGGATGTCAATTGGTTATCAACTGTTAAATAAACTTCAAGTTGGAAGTTAAAACACTCAGTTAACTCTGTTGTTACCACATACATCGTAAATATTACTTATGTGTGAAATTTGCAAATTTTATTAAAATTCAGACTTATTGAAGAGATTCTGGCAGAATTTTATCAGGAGTGTGGACGATCTTCAATAATTAACTAGTTTTAAGTTTTATTAATGAGAAGTCGACACGTATTGACATTTTGAAAATAATCGATACTGTGAAGTGTATTAAAATTCTGTTTCAAAATTTTATCGGCGATTGTGGTCAAGAAGATGGGTTTTAAAGTGTAATATTTCGTTAAATGAGAACAAGATTGATTCTTTAGTGACATTAATTAATTATTTAAGGAAAAATTAGGAGAATTTCAATTTATTCTGGCAAAGATATCAAGGAGTGTCAGATCGCACAACGAAAATATAGAAACTCGGTGACTTTGTGGAAACGTAAAAAAAAAAATTTTTTTACGATAAAACTTTTCTACGACAGGGACTGGTGAATTTTGCTGCGTCTATCCTTATCTTCTAGGTTGAATCTGCTACAGCTTAATCTTTTTCTTTATGGATTTTTCAAGTAACTGGGAAAAGAACTTATAATTTTATCTGCGGCGGACCGTCGATATTGGGTACACGGTTAGGCTGTGGTGAAGCCTGTTGGTTTGCAGATTGCCTTCCTGTCCCCTGCTGCAGACATCGTTGCTGAGTCGCTGCGACAGGATCGGCGGTTCAGCGCAACTAACCACTACCCACCATGCCGCAGTGACTTTGCACAGTCACGTGGCCTACCCTAGTGCGCCTCGCTCCTTAATCTAAATTCCCATTCACGCCTCAGCCCATTTCGTATAAGCTGAGCAGCGACGACAGGAGAATCTTTCTAGCAACAATACCGGCAGCTCATTTCATGTAAATCCAGTGAAACAGAAGGCTTCGTTTTTATACAGACTGTATTTTAAAAAGACGACAATATTTTACGTAAGCCCTTCAGTGTGTAGCCTCCGATTCCAACAATTTTAAAAACTTTTATGTATTCTTAAGCATATTGGGAATATCAGCGATCAGAACGAACTAGTATTAAAATATTATGCAGAACAGCCTTGTTCGCATAAAAGCATAAGTGGTGACCGCATTCGAGCCGATGTGTATAAGCTTCGGCCCATACTCTAGTGATGACGTGTGCAGACGATCGCAGTCGGCTGCTCAAAACAATGGCACTGACCACTATCGGACTTAGC
Source organism: Schistocerca piceifrons (assembly GCF_021461385.2). Classification (NCBI taxonomy): domain Eukaryota; kingdom Metazoa; phylum Arthropoda; class Insecta; order Orthoptera; family Acrididae; genus Schistocerca; species Schistocerca piceifrons. The sequence continues at coordinate 307,519,031 of NC_060140.1, forward strand.
TTCTAAGGTCATCAGTCCCCTAGAACTTAGAACTACTTAAACCTAACTAACCGAAGGACATCACACACATCCATGCCCGAGGCAGGATTCGAACCTGCAACCGTAGCGGTCGCACGGTTCCACTGGTGTAACACAGTGTCAACGTGTGGCTTTGGCCTACTCGATCAGATATCTGTCTCCCATTAACCACATTTGGGACATCATCATATGACAACTCCAGCGTCATCCACAACCAACATTAACCGTCCTTGTACTGACCGCTCAGGTGCGGCAGACACTGAACACCATCCCACAACCTGACATCCGGCACCGGCACAACACAATCATGTACGTTTGCGCACTCGCACTCAACATTCACCTATTAATGTACCAGAATTTCACATTTGCAATGCCTGTGATCTTGGATGTCAGTTACTTAAATACATTACTGGCCATTAAAATTGCTACACCACGAAGATGGCGTTCTACAGAAGCGAAATTTAACCAACAGCAAGAAGATGCTGTGATATGCAAATGATTAGCTTTTCATAGCATTCACACAAGGTTGGCACCAGTGGCGACACCTACAACGTGCTGACATGAGGAAATGTTCCAACCGATTTCTCATTCACAAACAGCAGTTGCCAGGGGTTGCCTGGTGAAACGTTGTTGTGATGCCTCGTGTAAGGAGGAGAAATGTGTACCATCACATTTCCGACTTTGATAAAGGTCGGATTGTAGCCTATCGCGATTGCGATTTATCGTATCGCGACATTGCTGCTCGCGTTGGTCGAGATCCAATGACGGTTAGCAGAATATGGAATCGGTGGGTTCAGGAGGGTAATACGGAACGCCGTGCTGGATCCCAACGGCCTCGTATCACTAGGAGTCTAGATGATAGGCATCTTATCCGCATGGCTCTAACGGATCGTGCAGCCACGTCTCGATCCCTGAGTCGGGGACGTTTGCAAGACAACAACCATCTGCACGAACAGTTCGACGACGTTTGCAGCAGCATGGACTATCAGCTCGGAGACCATGTCTGCGGTTACCCTTGACGCTGCATCACAGACAGGAACGCCTGCGATGGTGTACTCAACGACGAACCTGGGTGCACGAATGGCAAAATGCCATTTATTCGGATGAGTCCAGGTTCTGTATACAGCATCATGATGGTCGCATCCGTCTTCGGCGACATCGCGGTGAACACACATTGGAAGCGTGTATTCGTCATCGCCTTACTGGCGTATCACACAGCGTGATGGTATGGGGTGCCATTGGTTACAGGTCTCCGCCACCTCTTGTTCGCATTGACGGTACTTAGAACAGTGGACGTTTCATTTCAGATAAGTTACGACCCGTAGCTCTACCTACATTCGATCTCTACGAAACCCTCATTTCAGGAGGATAATGCACGACCACATTTTGCAGGTCCTGGACAGGCCTTTCTGGATACAGAAAATGTTCGATTGCTGCCCTGGCCATTCTCCAGATCTCTCACCAACTGAAAACGTCTGGTCAATGGTGGCCGAGGAACTGGCTCGTCACAATACGCCAGTCACTACTCTTGATGAACTGTGGTATCGTGTTGAAGCTGTATTGGCAGCTGTACCTGTACACGCCATCCAAGCTCTGTTTGACTCAATGCCCAGGCGTATCAAGGCCGTTATTACGGCCAGAGGTGGCTGTTCTGGGTACTGATTTCTCAGGATCTATGCACCCAAATTGCGTGAAAATGTAATCACATGTCAGTTCTAGTATAATATATTTTTCCAATGAATACCCGTTTATCATCTGCATTTCTTCTTGGTGTATTTTAATGGCCAGTAGCGTTATTACGTAGACAAATGCGCTCCCAAAATTTCATTACTCTACGTTAATTATTTTTTGGTGTCACGATTTTTTTCCGACAGTGTACGTTAAATCCGTTGGAACTAAGATAACGGAAAGACTGTGGTCAGCCCACACAGCCTACGCCAGTACAGCAAACGCTGCGCTGGTTTTTGAAACGATTCCTAGGCTACATGGGATCAGATGGGAGCCGCGTCGTGATTACAGCGGTCGGTATGCGCGGGATGCGAGGCAAGGGGCCGCTGCGAGTGCTGTTTACAGAGCGGCCCGCATGTCACTGACCCGGCGGTGTCTGCAAGCCGTTACCGGGGCGAACCGCAGCCGCCGGCAGCCAGTGTTGTGCTGTGCTGTGCGCCCAGTCGGAGCCGCCGCCCATTATCCGCCTCTTTGTTTGCCAGCAGCACCCCTCATTACGGGCCGACTCCAATTATGGCAGCCGGTGCGATCACGAGCTGAGCCAGGCTGTCCGCGGCTACCAGGGCTCCATTCCCCCGCCTCGTGAAGCGCTTCCGGACGGCGCGGCCCCTGCCATTACCTGCCGACTCTCCGCGGCCCGGGCGTCCGGCGACATCAACGCTTCCAGCGAAGCCTCATAACAGGAGTCGTGGTCAGGCGGGAAACTTGACACCGACTCAAACCTCGTTCACAGCGGGCCGAGCAAAGGTTGTAACGGTACCGGGCCGAGATTAATATTATTGGTGGTTGCAGCTCGGTGCGCTAACAAGCAGCATTCCCGCTGTCCCGGACAGGGTACTCCATATGTATGAAGCAGTTACAAGAAGCGCACCGGGCAGGGGGCGATGTACGTCTCCGTGGGCTACGAGCTGGAGTATCTACGTCTACATTCACAAGGAAACTTTAAAAACTTGAGTTACCAACGAAACTTGCTGGCAGATTATAACCGTGTATCGGACCGGGACTCGAAAATGGGACTTCTGCTATTCGCGCATAAGATCTATAGTATTCTGTAGAGCATTTGTCCACGAAATTCGAAGGAACTTTATTATACGGTTCTTTCATCGAGCCAGCCACATATCTGCGAAGGTACTCCGTAAGATCGTATTGAAACCTCCCCTTAGAAAAATTTATGAATGATTGTGCCGATAAACCCCTTACGTTATTTGATTTTCAAACAGCTGAGCAGAACTGAACGTACTCAGACATTTCGCTCTTTACCTATTCTGATCAACACTAAACTGACACACAATATTTTTAGCGCAACGCAGTCTGACTTTCAATAATCCCTACAAAAGAATGGCCCTGACTAACAATAACCTATACCTTTCATGAATCACTTACCTCACAAAAATCTTCGTTACTCAGACTACTGCAATACAGCGAGCGCCACTACTGCCAGCTAAATAAAAGATTCAAACTACTGAAGGCACTAACTGCTGATAGGCATAGTTGGCAAATGAAAGATTTTGATAGAGAACAAACAATGCATTTACCTTAATAGTGTTCAAAAGTCATTATATATACATCAGTTCATGACATCCAGTCTTACAAATTTACTCTCTCTGATGGACACACGTCCAGATCATCCGCTCTCAGAACTCCGCCATCTCACTCCCCACATCCACCACTGCTGGCAGCTCACCTCCAACTGCGCAACGCTACGCGCTGTTCACATCCAACTGCCCAACACTACAATGACGAATATTCCAACAATGCCAACCAGCCACGGAGTACATACAGCACAGCCAGTGATTTTCATACAGAGCGCTACGTGGCGTTACCAATATAAAAAATATAAAAAAAACAGCCTACTTACAGTATCTTGATCAGTAGCCGACGACTTGATTTCGTGCAGAACGCCTTTCGGAAGTCAAGAAAGACGGAATCCACCCCTTCTATTGCATCTGTTACTTGCAAGATGTCGTGCGTTTCACACAAGTGGTTTTTCCTGAATCCTTGTTAACACTTGGAAAGGAACGGCTCCTGCTGTCCCATTCCATAACCAAGAACTTTTCTTCGTTTTTTTTTTCCTTTCACACGAAGCATGTTACCTAATTCCTAAAAAGGGCTGCGCCGGAGCTACAGTTCTACAGTGCTAAATTGCTCATAATGCTGTCTTTGATGCGTTCGAACGGTTATCATTGTTACATCTATTTATTCACTTCTAGGTTTACATTTCTCCAACGTAGGCAGATTTCGGGCCCTACGATGGAGATCCTACACTGTTACCTGTCCTACCCTAGATCCAATTCTACTATAGTACCTTGCACAATACCCATCACCAATTTGAATATACTGCAAACAAAAACTGTTAAATCAATATCTTGCATTATCAGCCAGTGGTGTTATCACTACACTACCAGCGAAATTGACATGCTTGATGCCTGAAGTCAGATGGGAATCCATCAACATTTGACACCACCAGACTAGATTTATACCTTTGTTGGATGACAGGTAGCCACCATAAACCTTCCTGCGGTTGCCTTTCGTAATACAGCACTTAGTATTATTGCCTTGTAAAATCTTGAGCTTTCTTAGACACTGTCTGGTATACTGTAATTTCAGTTTGTCTTTGTAGATGTCTGTTTCACTTAAGTTCCTATTTATCAATTCCTTTGTACCGCGCAGGCCATCTGCGAACATACACGACATTTAAATATTGTGTGCTCTGTCGTTTCTTCAAGAAACCGTGTAGACCCTTTCTTTGTCCTACGTAAATATGACGGACAGAAGTCATTGGCAGTAAGGAATTATACAACACCACATGTTAATTCGATAAATTATAACTTAAATCGCTCTTGTACAGAAAAACTTTCGTAAGTTCGGTGACATCTATGTTATGACATTCTTAATTTCCTGCTCCCTGAATATTGGTTGAGTAATTTTCTGATTTTGTCGGAATGCCCTTTTTCGCCAACAATACACAGCTTGTTACTGGTTTACCAAGTTAACTATGCATTGGCATCGTATTAATGTATCCGTTGCTATCAGCCGAAATGTACGAATACTCTTGACGTCAGAACAATATTTCCTTGTGTTCTTCGTACAGCGGTGGAATGTAACTAGTACGCCACACTGTGTAACGAAGAACGTCTTTTTCTACGGCGCCAGTCCCGCTCCTGGGAGGAACCTACAGCTATGAAATACCGCCGGAAGTGGCGAAGTAGTTAGCACAGTGGACTCGCATTCCTAAGGAAGTGTGTTCAGTTCCCCGTTCAGTCATCTAGACTTACGTTTTCCTTGATTTTCCTTTACCGTCCACGGCAAATGCCGGGATCATTCCTTTGCAACGGGCAACACCGTTTTCCTTTCCCATATTTCCGTAATCGGAGCTTGTGCTCCGTCTCTACTCACCTCGTTGTCGATGGAGCATTAAACCGTTATCTTTCTTCTAACGATGAGTAGTCGTTCATCGAAACAAGTTATTAATTTCAATAATGGATAACAAATTGCCGTAAGAGGTGGAGAAATTGTATGACTTTTTTTAAGCTTTATTGTGACAGCCTTAGTTGCAAGTACTCACATTTCATGACTAGTTTCGGTCACCTTTAATGCTGGCTGCCACTGATGTATCACAAGTGTACTGTAGCCTTATTCGTTCCTGACTTTTCACAAATCAGATCTGAAGATGATGACAAAATGTGACCAAATAAATAGATATCAAATGTGACGAAATAAATATTTTTTTAAAAAAAATAATAATCCCACGTTTACTGTATTAATTTCTTATATACTTTTCTATGCTTCAATAATTTCGACAATTCTTTCATTTTTAAGCACACTTCCAGATCAGAAAAGAAGATATAAGAGAAAGGTCAATAACGGTTCTCGTAGCCACTGGTAACTGTGCGTGTCCTCCGACACTTACCAATGCTCCAGGCCGTCGAGCCGTCGTCTCCGTTCACTGTATTATGAGACACAGTCTGAAAATGATTCTTGATAAAAATCGAAACAGGTTACCATTTTGAAACATGATTACTAATTTTTAAAAAGCCTTGCGATCAAGACTGATTAATATTTTATTTAAGTAATTAATTTGTTTGCTTGTTGCCGGAAATGCGGCCGAGCGGTTCTAGGCGCTTCAGCCTGGAACCGTGCGACCGCTACGGTCGCAGGTTCGCATCCTGCCTCGGGCATGAATGTGTGCGATGTCCTTAGGTTAGTTAGGTTTAAGTAGTTCTAAGTTCTAGGGGACAGATGACCTCAGTCCCATACTGCTAAGAGCCATCTGAACCATTAGGATATATATTTTTAATGCACATAAGAAATGTTGGTACCAAACATCTCGAAAAGTACGTTATGTATTACAGATATATTAAATTAATTTGTAATTTATACAAGAATGAAAGCATAATCTCTGACGTAATTCTTATTACTAAACTTTTGGATTGAATTTGGTGTGTATTTCCAAAAGGCAGAACCTGATTTTTATGACTGCCGCAGGTGAAGACGTATTCCTTTGTCGCATTCCGTCGACACCCAGTGATTCAAGTATGCCCCTCGATTTAAAGCGACTGCAACTTCCCTTGCGGCTTGAATTCGCTGTCAGTGTCGCCAATGCATAGGGGCCATTCGCTTTGTGTGCCAACGCCGGGGGCACTTCAAAAACAGCAAAACTGCTTATATTACGAGCTGGCTGCTAGTATTACGTCTTCTGAGCAAACAGCGGTGCCGGGAATTACGCGAGTCGTTGGCTGGGGCAGCGCGGTTTGTCGTTGCGTCGGGTCGGAGTATTTTGGCGATCGCCCACAGGGCTGCCAATCACCCGCGGCCCCCGCAGGTCAGCGGAGGTCTGCCGCTTCCTCCTCGGGGTCGGGCTTTATCTGGCGACCTTCCTCAGCGCGGCCTCGCTCGCGGAGCGGCTATTACCACCGACACAAAGCGACGCCGAGATAAGTGAGCCGGCAGCTGCCGTACTTCAGGAGCGCAGAAAGGCGCCGAGCCTAGGGCACCGGGTACCGCTGCACGCTCCGGTCAGATTTTCCTCCTGCCACTACTGTACTGCTAACGTCTCGTTACACTCTCTTAAATACTGGCTCGTGCTTGTTCGTCCCCACAGCTGAAAGGTCAGCAGTTAGCGTGTCCGCCTGACATGTAGCGTACTCGGAATCAATCAGCGATCGAGGTGGAGTAGTGCTTTTTTATTTCTCGATTTATTTAATCTAATAGTATTACTACTATCCAGAAATTTTACAAATGTAGCATTACATGCATTACGACAAATGTGTTATAAGTTGTGACTATGTAGACTTTCCCGGCGTATTACTATATCAAATTCTAGTAGGGTTTCCAGCCGGATCGAACTGTCATCTGAGCACAATATTTCAGCGGTCCACCTGATGATGGCGGTCAGGTAGACCGCTGAAATATTGTGCTCAGATGACAGTAGACCCGGCTGGAAACCCGACAAGAATTTGATATATTATAAGTTGGCTCTTAATATATGCTGAGGCCATAAAAAGACATGGGAGAGCCATTTGCATACGTATACATATAGCGATAGCATCGTGTACACAAGGTATACAAGGCCAGTGCATTGGCTGAGCTGCCATTTGTTCTCTGGTGAATCAGGACAAAGGTTTTCGAAGCGATTATTGCCACACGACGGGAATCGACAGACTCTGAACGCGGAACGGCAGTTGGAGCTAGATGCATGGGAAATTCCATTTCGGAAATCGTTGGGTAATTCAGTATTCCGAGATTCACAGCGTCAAGAGTGTGCCGAGAACAGCAAGTTTCAGGCTTTACTTCTCACCACGGACAACGCAGTGGCGGACGGCCTTCACTTAACGACCGAGAGCAGCGGCGTTTGCGTAGAGCTGTCAGAGCTAACAGACAAGTAACACTGCGTCAAAGCCGGCCGGTGTGGCCGAGCGGTTATAGGCGAAATAGTTTGGAACCGCGCGACCGCTACGGTCACAGGTTCGAATCCTGCCTCGGGCATGGACGTGTGTGATGTCCTTAGGTTAGTTAGGTTTAAGTAGTTCTAAGCTCTAGGGGACTGATGACCTCAGCAGTTAAGTCCCATAGTGCTCAGAGCCATTTTAACTATTTGAACTGCGTCAAATAACACAGAAATCAATGTACGACTTGCGACGAACGTATCCGTTAGGAGAGTTCGCCGAAATGTTGCGTTAATAGGCTGTGGCAGCAGGCGACCTAGGCCTGTGCCCTTGCTAACGGCACGATAACGTCTGCAACGCCTCTCTGCGGGGGAGTGATGGCACCCCGCCACAAGCTGTCACTAACATCGCCAAAACTCATAGAACAACGCCGACTCCGCAGACAAACGGGAAGAGGCAAGGAAGAAGAAGAGATGTGGCAATTAGAAAGAAACGAACATACAAGACAAGTAAAAAAATGCGCTATGTAATACCCTCCAAATACTGTCTGATTCTTCATTTGTGTGGTCAGTGTGTCTGTACTTCATTCACAATTATTAAAAGAACACGAAATCTGTTTTGTACTAAAAATGTGTCTTTTACTACCAGTAAACACCCGATACTTTAAAGAATCGAACTCCCGTGTTCAAACTAGTTTGAAAAGTTCGATTACTTTACAAAAGAGTTAATATATTAAACGTTTGCCTTTATGCGTGTAAGTGAGAAAAAATTTAGGAAAGATTTGAAATTATGCTTAAAGTTTGTTGGAAATGGCTAAGGTCTCACATTATGAAACACTGTATGAATGTCATGGCTGTCAGTCAGAAAGCTTTGAAATTATGTGGAAAGTTCGTTGGAAGTCGCTAAGTATCCACATTCTCAAATATCGTATGACAAAAATTCGGGTATTAGCCAGCTATCAGTTACGTTGTCTCGAGACAAACACACAGTTTCTAACTCCAATACTTGCCTTATTGTGTCAAACTTTTAATGTGAAATTAAACTTCTTAATGAGTAGATTATGACAACATTTTAATTTTTTAAATTCTATCAGTAATTACGCGAAACATTGAAAATCAAATTTTTGTTGCCCTTGGAAGCCGTTAAATTGGCAACTTGCAAATTGTTTTGGTGCCACGTCCTGGATTCCGAGATGGCCGTTTAGTGATATAGATACGTGTCTGGTTTCCTTAATTTAGATTCTTAGAACTTCGTCCTTGTCTGTAATACGTGTAGCGCTGCAAGCCAGCATGACATTGGGATAGAAACGTCAGTGACAAAACTGAAAAATGTGCAAGCACACGAATTTAACCAGATGTAAACGGAAATAAGAAAAAATGCTGTAAGTTAAAATCCCACTGTCATGTTTTTCTTTTTTTGTAATAAACAGTTTCAGACCAACAAGCAAACCAAAATTGTAAATATGTTTCATTCCGGACTGCGGAAGATATTTAAAATTAAAATAATACCATTAATAAAAGGGAACGGTCATTGTGAAATAAATACACAATTTCTAGGTTTTTGCAAAGATTGATTTCAAGCACCTTTCACAACTATTCCATGTGTTTGCATGTACCGATTTTGTCGATAGAATAAATGTTGATGTTTCCTTTGGTGCAGGGCCGTGCTGACGGTCTGAATCAGAGGCTCACGTGGTTCTGTGACCGTGTTGGCTGCGTCAAAACAAAGGCAATCATTAAACCAAAGGCGTTTTTCGTTCCTACGGGATCTTCTCACGAAATTTCAGTTACCAGTTCTCTCCTCCGATTGCGAAAACATTCTGTTGGCACCCACCTACATTGGGAGAAATGATCATCACAATATAATAAGAGAAATCATTGTTCGCAAAGAAAGATTTAACTTCTCGTTTTTCCCGCACGCCGTTCGAGAGTGGAACGGTAGAGAGAGACAGCTTGAAGGTGGTTCATTGCGCCCTCTGCCAGGCACTTTATTGTGAATAGCAAGTTATCACGTAGATGTATATGTAGATGTAGAAATGTTTGGGTGACACATTCTCTACTGTTTCAGTTCACAGTGGTGTGGAAAACGTACCTTATCAATTTTGCCAAGAACATTCGTTGTGAATTCTGCTTCAGTCATCAATAAACTCTGCTCTCATTACCAGTCCCTTAAAGCTGATACTGCAGTCCGACTTTTTGTAAGAAGGGCAGTGACTCTTTACTTTCACCGGTCTCTACAGGGCTTTGTTGAAGTTCTGACCACTGTGAACGCGCCACTATTTGAGGGTAGCAGTGACGTTCTGTTCCGTCCGATGTTGATCCGTTAACGTTCAGTATGAATCGGCCTTTAAAAGTGAAGTAACAACTTCGTATTGATGCGACACTTAGATGAGTTTCCCACTCGTCATCTTCTGTGGTCCCGTGCTTACGCAGTTAGTCTTTTGTGTATTTATTGCTTCACAAATGTGCGTTACGTGGAGGCGTCGGTGTAAGAGTAACATCTGCGTACAACGGACTGGAGAGGCTTCATAAAACGACACCCAGGTAGCTCCACAAGCGGCTGATCTTGATCGTTTTAGGGGCAGCCGCACGCTGGGGAAATACTTGACCATCGCAGCGGGTCGCGAGGAATGCGACTACCAGCTGCAGCACACCAGAACGTTATCCGCTTCCTCAGTAGGGGCACAGCAGGCGCCGTCTCATGCATGACCAGACGCAGTTTGCCTAACATCCCCACAGGCAAATCATGCCCCCCGTAGGTAAGCGCCGTGTGTTACCATCGTAAATCATCGACAACGCACAGTAGTTGTTACCTTGGATAGTATCTCAAAAGCGAACAGGATACGACTTAATACACATAGCAAGTTCTCTGAATTGTCAGAACTGTTATTTCACACTGAATTCGACACAGGAAACTAGCATAGTGTCCCGTACCGAGTGGTACTAAGGTCTACGTGTTAGTAACGATTTTGGATCGATTCTACCTCTGGCAAATACTGTACGACTCTTCAGTATTGGATTTGTTATCGGCCTTGCAGCAATAACTTTGTTATCCCCATACTTGCTTCAGATATAATTCGCCATCGTCAATATTTATTCTTTCCTATTTATTACATGCCACACCGTTAAGTCATAGAAACAGAAATTCAACTTTATGCGATGGTCGGTATAAGGATATACAAGGCCCGCAGCACTGAGGTCCCTACTCAGTAGTATATACTCAAATTTTAACTGCAGATAACCTTAGATAACTACTAACAACATATTATATTACTAATTTAAGCACTAGCTTGCCTTTTGCGAATAGTAAGTCTCTCAACAATCAAACTGAGAAAAAGTAGCCGGTAGCCGCGTGGTCTCTGGCGTCTTTCCACTGTTCGCGCGGCTCCCCACGTCGGAGGTTCGAGTCCTCCCTCGGGCATGGGTGTGTGTGCTGCCCTCAGCGTAAGTTACTTTAAGGTAGATTAACTAGTGTGTAAGCCTAGATACCAACGACTTCAGCAGTTTGGTCCCATAGGAACTTACCACCATAGAGTTTATATCAACTTCGGACGTGTTCTTTCTCTTATTTCCAATACATGGGAAGAGTAAGGCCTTTACTGTCGCTCCATTTTCCGGTAAGAAGGACTGACATTTGGCCGCGGCTGTGATATTCAGATTATGTTTCAAGAAAGTTGTGCCACACAGCTCGTGAATGTTTGAAAACCGTCATAATACAACGCCAGGAGCTGCTGATAAAAATTTATTCGTTATGTAACGAGTCCCAGTAAACAGACCATCATCAGACATAAAATATATAGAACAGCAGAAAAGGTAATGTGAAGCCAGTGGTGTCAAATACGGGGTGGCACGAAATACACTCCTGGAAATTGAAATAAGAACACCGTGAATTTATTGTCCCAGGAAGGGGAAACTTTATTGACACATTCCTGGGGTCAGATACATCACATGATCACACTGACAGAACCACAGGCACATAGACACAGGCAACAGAGCATGCACAATGTCGGCACTAGTACAGTGTATATCCACCTTTCGCAGCAATGCAGGCTGCTATTCTCCCATGGAGACGATCGTAGAGATGCTGGATGTAGTCCTGTGGAACGGCTTGCCATGCCATTTCCACCTGGCGCCTCAGTTGGACCAGCGTTCGTGCTGGACGTGCAGACCGCGTGAGACGACGCTTCATCCAGTCCCAAACATGCTCAATGGGGGACAGATCCGGAGATCTTTCTGGCCAGGGTAGTTGACTTACACCTTCTAGAGCACGTTGGGTGGCACGGGATACATGCGGACGTGCATTGTCCTGTTGGAACAGCAAGTTCCCTTGCCGGTCTAGGAATGGCAGAACGATGGGTTCGATGACGGTTTGGATGTACCGTGCACTACTCAGTGTCCCCTCGACGATCACCAGTGGTGTACGGCCAGTGTAGGAGATCGCTCCCCACAACATGATGCCGGGTGTTGGCCCTATGTGCCTCGGTCGTATGCAGTCCTGATTGTGGCGCTCACCTGCACGGCGCCAAACACGCATACGACCATCATTGGCACCAAGGCAGAAGCGACACTCATCGCTGAAGACGACACGTCTCCATTCGTCCCTCCATTCACGCCTGTCGCGACACCACTGGAGGCGGGCTGCACGATGTTGGGGCGTGAGCGGAAGACGGCCTAACAGTGTGCGGAACCGTAGCCCAGCTTCATGGAGACGGTTGCGAATGGTCCTCGCCGATACCCCAGGAGCAACAGTGTCCCTAATTTGCTGGGAAGTGGCGGTGCGGTCTCCTACGGCACTGCGTAGGATCCTACGGTCTTGGCGTGCATCCGTGCGTCGCTGCGGTCCGGTCCCAGGTCGACGGGCACTTGCACCTTCCGCCGACCACTGGCGACAACATCGATGTACTGTGGAGACCTCACGCCCCACGTGTTGAGCAATTCGGCGGTACGTCCACCCGGCCTCCCGCATGCCCACTATACGCCCTCGCTCAAAGTCCGTCAACTGCACATACGGTTCACGTCCACGCTGTCGCGGCATGCTACCAGTGTTAAAGACTGCGATGGAGCTCCGTATGCCACGACAAACTGGCTGACACTGACGGCGGCGGTGCACAAATGCTGCGCAGCTAGCGCCATTCGACGGCCAACACCGCGGTTCCTGGTGTGTCCGCTGTGCCGTGCGTGTGATCATTGCTTGTACAGCCCTCTCGCAGTGTCCGGAGCAAGTATGGTGGGTCTGACACACCGGTGTCAATGTGTTCTTTTTTCCATTTCCAGGAGTGTACGTATTGGAAAGTGTTTGTCTACTGTGGTTTAATCCTCTATCGTAAATGATTCTCCTTGTGCTATTGTTGTATTGTAGCTCTGAAAATTCTATAGCTCTCTCATTGATGTCTCAGTTCACATTTAGGAATGGATACAATAACACTGGAACAGCTGTACTGTGAATCCAGATGTTCAAGCTGCTGCTTCATATAATCCAGAAAAAGCCACTGGTTGGTGAGCAATCGGTGCTTAATGCATTATTGTGCCCATTTTTATTGACCAACCTGTCACAGAAGGCAAACACAGGCAAGTAGTGGAAGCCAAGTTTGTACCGAAGTGCACGACGCCAGATTCTCTGAAACTACTGTCTCATGGAGGATGGAGCACGTTCACAGAATACCGCGGATGTTTTCCATTTGCTGCAGGCGACGTTCAGACGTCAGATTGTCGCCCTGGACACATAAGCATTCATTAGACACGGGGTGTAATGGCGGCCATATACTCACGATCTCATCCCATATGATTATTTCTTAATCGGATATGTAAAGGACAGAGTCTTCAACTATGTTCCCGTAACACTCCAGGACCTTCGTACTGCAATCTCCAGAGAGATTTGTCCAGCCGATAATGATGTTCTTCAAGAAGTCATCACGAAATTCAGTTTAAGGCTCTACACAGTCATCACTGCAGAAGGAAACCACTTTGAAAACGTTTTATTGTAAATTTCAGGTCGTCTACTGTAGCGTAAATGTGATACGTTTCAAAAAGCTCATAGCTCTGAACTGCGTCAAGTACCCGATGATGCCTTACGGCCAAAACTGGCAGTACTAATGAAATCCAGTTAATGCAGTTCAGTGTCATGCGTTTTTTGAAACATATGTCGACTGCTGAAAATTGCCTGGAACAACCTATGTAAATATGATAACAAGAATATAACATCTATTTTACGCCGCCCTGTAATATAAAATCAACGATTCGTCGTTGTCGAATAGCAAATTGGGCCAGTATGTACAGAGGCTCCTCTCGTAGCGTTGTAACCTGCCTGTTAGTAAAATATGCAGGAGAACAGTGTATGATACGTTTTTATTATTCACGGTGTAATTTATATTTCAATTTGACAACAGTAACGAATCATGGATTTTAAATTATTTTACGCCATTGATTTTGCATAGCCTCGTATGCTGTTGTAAATATTTCATGATACGGTGCTTGATGCTGGTCTGTGGACAGAAACTGGTTGTGTAATAAAGACATTTTTACTAGTAACTCTTGGTGCTGTGAAGGAACTTTCAGATACTCCGACTGATACGTAAAATCTGATTCGGGGAATATCAAATGTTCAAATATGTGTGAAATCTTATGGGACTTAACTGCTAAGGCCATCAGTCCCTAAGCTTACACACTACTTAACCTAAATTATCCTAAGGATAAACACACACACTCACGCCCGAGGGAGGACTCGAACCTCTGCCGGGACCAGCCGCACAGTCCAGGGCTGCAGTGCCCTAGACCGCTCGGCTAAGCCGGCCGAAGTGGCCGTGCGGTTAAAGGCGCTGCAGTCTGGAACCGCAAGATCGCTACGGTCGCATGTTCGAATCCTGCCTCGGGCATGGATGTTTGTGATGTCCTTAGTTTAGTTCGGTTTAACTAGTTCTAAGTTCTAGGGGACTAATGACCTCAGCAGTTGAGTCCCATGGTGCTCAGAGCCATTTGAACCATTTTTTTCGCTCGGCTAATCCAGCGCGGCGAGGGAATATCCGTAACGGAGGGTCATGATAGTTGAAGTAAGAATCCGCTTCACTTATGGCTAATGAATCTTTTTATTGCACGACTAGTTTCGGGGGCTTTATAGCTTCATCATCAGATGCCACCCAATGAATGTTAAGTCATGGGTATATGGTGATAGGGTTAATTAATCACGGGGGATCAAACTCACGCCTATGTGACACATGGGAGCGCCGGTACAGCGCTTATGGCACCCGCCTCGCCGCCAGACACAGAACTAAATGAGCCCTTGTGATTAACTGACCCGCCCAAGATACACCCATGACTTAACAATCAAATGGTTCAAATGGCTCTGAGCACTATGGGACTTAACATCTATGGTCATCAGCCCCTAGAACTTAGAACTACTTAAACCTAACTAACCTAAGGACATCACACAACACCCAGTCATCACGAGGCAGAGAAAATCCCTGACCCCGCCGGGAATCGAACCCGGGAACCCACGGGAAGCGAGAACGTTACCGCACGACCACGAGCTGCGGACACTTAACAATCCATGTGAGTAGGCCTTTAATCATCGCTTTACATTTGTTTGTTAGAATGTTTATGCAATTTTGTACTATTCCCTAATCTCTCGCTAACAGTGGGCGCCACCTGATGAGGGAGCTATAAAGCCTCCGAAACTAGTCGTGCAATAAAAAAACACATTAGCTACAACTGAACCGTATTCTTAATTCTGTGGTATCGTCTCGCGGCGCCACAGCAGAGTCAGCAACGCACATCGATACCTCAGACATTAGGGATGTCTCGTTGAAATCCGCAACGACGAAGTGGAGAGACTGAGCAAAACATGCCCTTTCTCTCAGCACAGCAGCGACCTCGTATGGGCATCAACATAAAGCTACACTCCTGGAAATGGAAAAAAGAACACATTGACACCGGTGTGTCAGACCCATCATACTTGCTCCGGACACTGCGAGAGGGCTGTACAAGCAATGATCACACGCACGGCACAGCGGACACACCAGGAACCGCGGTGTTGGCCGTCGAATGGCGCTAGCTGCGCAGCATTTGTGCACCGCCGCCGTCAGTGTCAGCCAGTTTGTCGTGGCATACGGAGCTCCATCGCAGTCTTTAACACTGGTAGCATGCCGCGACAGCGTGGACGTGAACCGTATGTGCAGTTGACGGACTTTGAGCGAGGGCGTATAGTGGGCATGCGGGAGGCCGGGTGGACGTACCGCCGAATTGCTCAACACGTGGGGCGTGAGGTCTCCACAGTACATCGATGTTGTCGCCAGTGGTCGGCGGCAGGTGCACGTGCCCGTCGACCTGGGACCGGACCGCAGCGACGCACGGATGCACGCCAAGACCGTAGGATCCTACGCAGTGCCGTAGGGGACCGCACCGCCACTTCCCAGCAAATTAGGGACACTGTTGCCCCTGGGGTATCGGCGAGGACCATTCGCAACCGTCTCCATGAAGCTGGGCTACGGTCCCGCACACCGTTAGGCCGTCTTCCGCTCACGCCCCAACATCGTGCAGCCCGCCTCCAGTGGTGTCGCGACAGGCGTGAATGGAGGGACGAATGGAGACGTGTCGTCTTCAGCGATGAGAGTCGCTTCTGCCTTGGTGCCAATGATGGTCGTATGCGTGTTTGGCGCTGTGCAGGTGAGCGCCACAATCAGGACTGCATACGACCGAGGCACACAGGGCCAACACCCGGCATCATGGTGTGGGGAGCGATCTCCTACACTGGCCGTACACCACTGGTGATCGTCGAGGGGACACTGAATAGTGCACGGTACATCCAAACTGTCATCGAACCCATCGTTCTACCATTCCTAGACCGGCAAGGGAACTTGCTGTTCCAACAGGACAATGCACGTCCGCATGTATCCCGTGCCACCCAACGTGCTCTAGAAGGTGTAAGTCAACTACCCTGGCCAGCAAGATCTCCGGATCTGTCCGCCATTGAGCATGTTTGGGACTGGATGAAGCGTCGTCTCACGCGGTCTGCACGTCCAGCACGAACGCTGGTCCAACTGAGGCGCCAGGTGGAAATGGCATGGCAAGCCGTTCCACAGGACTACATCCAGCATCTCTACGATCGTCTCCATGGGAGAATAGCAGCCTGCATTGCTGCGAAAGGTGGATATACACTGTACTAGTGCCGACATTGTGCATGCTCTGTTGCCTGTGTCTATGTGCCTGTGGTTCTGTCAGTGTGATCATGTGATGTATCTGACCCCAGGAATGTGTCAATAAAGTTTCCCCTTCCTGGGACAATGAATTCACGGTGTTCTTATTTCAATTTCCAGGAGTGTACTTGTAAGCGCTCTATCCAATTCGTAATCTCAGTTGAAGCATCACCATCATTGAGTGGGACTAAGGAGTTATTCAGGTCTCAGATGAAAACGTACTTTTGTAAATGTTGAGCATTGTGCTTCAAGAGAAGAAATTGTTAATTAGTTCATCGAGTGATACAGTAATAGCCAATGACAGTTGTAAATATTCAAGCACTCCTATGACAGTGGATGGCATCAAGGTAAGTAAATCTTTCTGTCATTCATGTAATAAAGTGACCTAATATTTCTTGGGTTATATTTCTAATATGCCATCTCCCAGAGCAGGCAAAGAACCCACAGTTATGGTCGGATGATTGTACTTTCGTCTGGTCATAAGATATTCAATTGCTATTCCGGTTGGGCTTTAGAAGGGCTTATGTACTCACTCAGTATGGCAAGATTAAAAAGTGATCAGTTGTGTGTGAATGGATTCTCTCTTCAAGGCGCAAAATATCATCAGATTTTATCATCAAAGGGCTCAAGACGTGTTGTGGGTCAAGTGCCCTGGATGGCAGCAAAAACAATGTACTTTGGGAGGAGAGCGACAAATATACCGACAGTGATGAAGCAAATACTAGGTGGTCAAATAGTGAAGCTAACAGTGATTGCGAGGATGGTATTTCTGTGTAATTTATCTGAATTACGGTATTACAAAAATTGATTAAGAATGGCTGTACTGAGAACAGTTTTCGTAACTAAGTATTATGGCATAAATTTTCCTCCACCGCGTTTCTCTCTTTCTTACCCTTTACGAAATAAAGGATGTGGCTTATATCCTGGCAAGCACGGTATTTATATTTACGTTTACATGAACTGTTAACATTCACCGAATCAGATTCTCCGCTGCAGAGTAGTACACAACAGAACTATGTTGCCCCATTAGGGCTTAACATCTGGGAAATCTCCCTCGCCAGAGGCGTCTACTTGTGATTCAAATGAGACCGCGTTTGAATGTGCGGTAGAGCTGGTACAAATAGGCGCTGTGTGTCCCCTCCCCTCCCCCTCGTATTGCCGCTGAGGCGCACAGACCGCCGCGGAAGCGCACGTGGCCTACAAGTGGCCAGCAACGAGCCGAGCCCTGGTCGGCCGCCATTGTCTCTCCTCGGCGGACGGACCATTTACGTGGACGTGACCCGAGTCGACATCGATACCACAAGTCGGTAATGCTGTAATGTAAAGCCTACCCCTGCCTTCAGTGTCTTGTAAGAGGGTGCTGCGATTTCTTTGTAGACTGCTGCGTTCCAGGCGTAGCAGGTGGTCATGCTGGATAACTAAATGTTTAACTTAGGCAAAAGACTCTTGAAGAAGTGGGTGTATGCTGTTACAGTGCAGTAGATAAAGAAGGAACTTCCATGAAAGACACAGCTCACACAACGACATTCACTCTGAGACAAAAAAAAGGGCTTTCCACGAAGGAATTATCCGAATGGGATGGAAATCGGTAGATGCGATGTGCATGTACAGACTAACAATTGATCACGATTTCAGAAGAATTGGATGATTCATTCAAGAGAATTGGTCCACTTGTGGCCTCTGCGCAAGTAGTTATATAGCTATGTAATGACTGATACAGTTGGCGCGTTATATTGTCATAACCCCGAGTTTTTTGGAGGGTCCCGTCCTTAATGATTCAAATGTTCTGGATTCGGGAGAGGTCTGGCGACTTTGCCGGCCAAGGGAGAATTTGGCAAGCATGACAACGTGTAGTAGAAACTCTCACCGCGTGCGAGCGGACATTATCTTCCTAAAAATGTAAGCCCAGGATGGCTTGCATTGAATGGCAACAAAACGGGATGTGGTGACGATAATGATGTTTGGTTTGTGGGACGCTCAACGGTGCGGGTCGTCAGCGCCCGTACAAAGTCCCAGTTTTTTCACAGTCCAATTTTTTACACAGTTCAATCGAGCCACTGTCACCAATGATGATGATGATGAAGATGAAATGATGAGGACAACACAACCACTCAGTCCCTGGGTAGAGAAAATCCTCAATCTGGCCTGGAATCGAACCCGGGACCACATGATCCAGAGGCAGCAAAGCTAGCCACTAGACCACGAGCTGCGGACAAAACGGGATGTAGAGTATCGTTAACGTATCGCTGTTCTGTAAGAGTGCCACGGATGATACCAAAGGGTTTCTACTATGGAGAAGGAAAAAAAAGGCACCTCAGACCATCACTCCCAGTTGTCGGGCCATATAACAGTCAGACGGGTATCCCACCGCTGTATAGGACGTCTCCAAACACTTGGAATCTCACTGACTGGAGTAGAATTATCTTCATTGGTGGGTCCCGCTTCGAACTGAGCTCCGATGACCAGACTATACTACAGACTATACTTCACTGCGATCATTAATATAAACAATGTGAACAAAAACGGACCCAACACATCTCCATGGTGTGCGGCGAAAGTGTACTCGCTTCTCCTTTCCGAGCGAGTGGAGTCCGCTTGTAGCCGACAGCAGACTCAACTGACGAGTGGGCAGCGGCAGAAACTTACGAGTAGAGCCTGCCAGCACACGGAGGCAGCTAGTCCGAAGAGGACGTGATAGGATTCGCTGGTGAGCTTAAAGTGAATATACGGAGCTCATTTCTGATCTCTACTAGCCATGCCATTAGGCGTAAAATGGTTTCTTTCCGAAGATATTAACGAAATCACCACGTGCAACGCCTCATATATTTGAAAGCCGCCATCACGATTAATAACGTCTTCCTGCAAATGTATTCCCACAGATTTCTTAATAATTTAATTCCTAAACGATTTCGTCAGGTCAACATTTATGTGGCAGAATAATCCATGGGGTATATAATGCTCAGCGATGCATGTCTTACTGGGAAAGAGCGGCGACAACGTTCAACGCATCTTTCACGCGGGTGGCCTGGCCAATGTGGACTTTGCCACACTGGTATGGTATTTTGTACACTTCAGCCTTCCGTAAAGGCTAATCTGGGTTTCCGGAATGCAGTCTGCTAGGCTGTGGAAGATAGTAAATTACTATCTTTTTCACAGTCGGTCCCACCGGATTAGGGAAGAATGGGGAAGGAAGTCGGCTGTGTCCTTTGAAAGGAACCATCCCGGCATTTGCCTGAAGCGATTTAGGGAAATCACAGAAAATCTAAATCAGGATGGCCGGACGCTGGTTTGAAACGTCGTCCTCCCGAATTCGAATCCAGTGTGCTAACCACTGTACCACCTCGCTCGGTCATTATTTTCATATATAATAAAAATACAGGGTGATTCAAAAAGAATACCACAACTTTAAAAATGTGTATTTAATGAAAGAAACATAATATAACCTTCTGTTATACAACATTACAAAGAGTATTTAAAAAGGTTTTTTTTTCACTCAAAAACAAGTTCAGACATATTCAATATGGCCCCCTCCAAACACTTGAGCAATATCAACCCGATACTCCAACTCGTTCCACACTCTCTGTAGCATATCAGGCGTAACAGTTTGGATAGTTGCTGTTATTTCTCGTTTCAAATCATCAATGGTGGCTGGGAGAGGTGGCCGAAACACCATATCCTTAACATACCCCCATCAAAAAAAATCGCAGGGGGTAATATCAGGGCTTCTTGGAGGCCAGTGATCAAGTGCTCTGTCACGGGCTGCCTGGCGGCCGATCCATCGCCTCGGGTAGTTGACGTTCAGGTTTCATAACTAACCTTTTTCGTAGGACTCTCCATACAGTTGATTGTGGAATTTGCAGCTCTCTGCTAGCTCTGCGAGTCGATTTTCCTGGGCTGCGAACAAATGCTTGCTGGATGCGTGCTACATTTTCATCACTCGTTCTCGGCCGTCCAGAACTTTTCCCTTTGCACAAACACCCATTCTCTGTAAACTGTTTATACCAACGTTTAATACACCACCTATCAGGAGGTTTAACACCATACTTCGTTCGAAATGCACGCTGAACAACTGTCGTCGATTCACTTCTGCCGTACTCAATAACACAAAAAGCTTTCTGTTGAGCGGTCGCCATCTTAGCATCAACTGACGCTGACGCCTAGTCAACAGCGCCTCAAGCGAACAAATGTACAACTAAATGAAACTTTATAGCTCCCTTAATTCGCCGACAGATAGTCCTTAGTTGCCCGCATCTCGTGGTCGTGCGGTAGCGTTCTCGCTTCCCACGCCCGGGTTCCCGGGTTCGATTCCCGGCGGGGTCAGGGATTTTCTCTGCCTCGTGATGGCTGGGTGTTGTGTGCTGTCCTTAGGTTAGTTAGGTTTAAGTAGTTCTAAGTTCTAGGGGACTGATGACCTCAGATGTTAAGTCCCATAGTGCTCAGAGCCATTTGAACCATAGTGCTTAGCTCTGCCTTTTGTCGTTGCAGAGTTTTAAATTCCTAAAGTTGTGGTATTCTTTTTGAATCACCCTGTACAATAGTACTCTTTAGCTGAAAATTCCCGCACTGCTACAGCATGATTGACGTGTTGCGGGGAGTTGCCAAGAGTATATCATAAGTGTGCAGCTTATTACGGAGATCGGTTAATGGCGGTATTGTGCAGTTACGAGCGAGTTACGTACTTAGGGGGCCGAGCAGACTTGTCTGAAGAGTGAAAGTAATGTTCTGAGAGGGGTATTCTCCTTACAAAAGGTCGAAACACGATAACGGAATTTAGAAGCCTGCAGAATTTAATAATGATCCACGCAAAATTCCACCCTGCTGAGAACGCAAATACTAGAAAAAGAAAAATTTGAAAACGCTATTATTTATTATCTCGAGAAAGTAAATACACATACAGATACATGAAACAATATTTAAAAGACACTAGATAGCGCAATTACGGAAATCAAAGGAATGTTCAAGGATGGGATTAAAATTCAGGGTCAAAGTATATCAGTCATTTGCTGATGACATTGCTGACCTCCGCGAATGTGAAGAATTACAGGATCTGTTGTATGAAACGAACAGTCTGATGAGTACAGAATATGAAGTGAGAGTAACGTGGAAAAAGACAGAAATGAGAATATCGAGAAACTGAATATCAAATTACAGAGCAGAGCAGACGAAGTTAAGAAGTTCCACTTCCTTGGATGCAAAATTACCCATGACAAACGAAGTAAGGAGGACATAAAAAGCAGACTAGTCCATGCAAAGAGTCCATTCCTCACCACGAGAAGTCTACTGGCATCAAAAAAGGCCTTAATTTAAGAAATTTATGAGAATGTATGCTTGGATCACAGCACTGTATGGTAGTGAATCATGAACAGTCGGGAAACCGGAGCAGATGAGGATACAAGCATTTGAGGTAAGGATTTACAGAAGAGTGTTGAAAACCTGTGGACTGAATGAGGAGGTTCTCGGCAGAATCGGCGAGGAAGGGAACTGTAAAGGGTACAAGCTGTAGGGGAAGACGGGGATTTGAATACTTCTAACAAACATAACAAACAATTGAGGACGCAGGGTTCAAGTGCTACTCTGAGATGAAGAGATTAGCGCAGGAGAGGAATTTGTGGTGGGCCGCGTGAAACCAGGCAGAAGACTGATAACTCAAAAAACAAAGCGCCTTTTTACTATATCATTTGCGTTTTTTTATAAGATTCGTATAACAATCAAAACTATTTGTCTCCTCCAATAGAACAGACGAAATTGGTGTAATTTGCATTTGCATTTTTGAACTATTTACATTCTTATTTGTGCAAATTGTAGGCTTCTTCCCTGTCCAGGTGTAGTAAAACTAAAATAAGTTTTTGTTTTCTGATATCTGGAATCATTTCTGTGAAAACACTAGTAGGAAAAATATCATTATTCATGCAACTGTTGCAAAGTATCACAATAACAAGTGGTCTAGTGGCTAGCGTTGCTGCCTCTGGATCGCGGGGTCCCGGGTTCGATTCCCGGCCAGGTTGGACATTTCCTCTGGCCGGGGACTGGGTGTTTGTGTTGTCCTCATCCTTTCATCATCATCATTTATGACAATGGATAGACTGGATTGTGAAACAATTGGACAGTGTAAAAATTGGGACCTTGTACGGGCGCTGATTACCGCGCAGTTGAGCGCTCCACAACCCAATCATCATCATCATCATCATCATCGCAATAACAAGACAGACAATAAAAAAAGGTTTTACAAAGACGCCAAAGCACAAACTACATTACAATAACGAGTGAGCGAAACGAGAATAGGTTAACTTCTTACGTTAGCAGACACCACCAACGTTTCCTGTTTCTGCACATGCGCTGCCAACTACACTACTGGCCATTAAAATTGCTACACCACGAAGATGACGTGCTACAGGCGCGAAATTTAACCGACAGGAAGAAGATGCTGTGATATGCAAATGATTAGCTTTTCAGAGCATTCACACAAGGCTGGCGCCGGTGGCGACACCTACAACGTGCTGACATGAGGAAAGTTTCCAACCGATTTCTCATACACAAACAGCAGTTGACCGGCGATGCCCGGTGAAACGTTGTTGTGATGCCTCGTGCAAGGAGGAGAAATGCATTTTTTTTTTTTTTTTTTTTTTTTTGAGCGCTATGGGACTCAACTGCTGTGGTCATAAGTCCCCTAGAACTTAGAACTACTTAAACCTAACTAACCTAAGGACATCACACACATCCATGCCCGAGGCAGGATTCGAACCTGCGACCGTAGCGGTCGTGCGGTTCCAGACTGTAGCGCCTTTAACCGCTGGGCCACTCCGGCCGGCGGAGAAATGCATACCATCACGTTTCCGTCTTTGATAAATGTCGGATTGTAGCCTATCGCGATTGCGGTTTGTCGTATCGCGACATTGCCGCTCGCGTTGGTCCAGAGCAGCATGGCCTATCAGCTCGGAGACCATGGCTGCGATTACCCTTGACGCTGCATCACAGACAGGAGCGCCTGCGATGGTGTACTCGACGACGAACCTGGGTGCACGAATGGCAAAACGTCATTTTTTCGGATGAATCCAGGTTCTGTTTACAGCATCATAATGATCGCATCCATGTTTGGCGACATCGCGGTGAACGCACATTGGAAGCGTGTATTCGTCATCGCCATACTGGCGTATCACCCAGCGCAATGGTATGGGGTGCCATGGTTACACGTCTCGGTCACCTCTTGTTCGCACTGACGGCGCTTTGAACAGTGGACGTTACATTTCAGATGTGTTACGACCCGTGGCTCTACCCTTCATTCGATCTCTGCGAAACCCTACATTTCAGCGGGATAATGCACGACCGCATGTTGCAGGTCCTGTACGGGCCTTTCTGGATACAGAAAATGTTCGGCTGCTGCCCTGGCCAGCACATTTTCCAGATCTCTCACCAATTGAAAACGTCTGGTCAATGGTGGCCGAGCAACTGGCTCGTCACAATACGCCAGTCACTACTCTTGATGAACTGTGGTATCGTGTTGAAGCTGCATGGGCAGCTGTACCTGTACACGCCATCCAAGCTCTGTTTGACTCAATGCCCAGGAGTATCAAGACGTTTCTACGGCCAGAGGTGGTTGTGCTGGGTACTGATTTCTCTTAATCTATGCACTCAAAACGCGTGAAAATGTATTCACATGTCAGTTCTAGTATAATATCTTTGTCCAATGAATACCCGTTTATCATCAGCATTTCTTCTTGGTGTAGCAATTTTAATGGCCAGTAGTGTACATTACCATAACATGAGTGAGTGTGACGAGAGTAGGTTAACTTCATATGTTAACAGACACCACCATCATTTCCTGTTTCTACACATGCGCTGCCTTCAGCACACTCGTGATTTTAGAAGTCCAATTACAGCACAATCAACTGATGACTGCCGACACCGATCCACTCGTGACGTGTTTGATTCAGTCACTTGCTCGCGACGTACACTCAACACGAGCAATCTGTTTTGACCAAAAAGTCGCCCTTGTAACCCCAGCCTCAGGGTCCAGAAGTCGCTCGCTGCGCCATGTTTTGCCCCTGTGACGGGGTTTCCTAGAGGCGGTAGAGCGCACGCACCTGAACGCGTAGGGGAGGCAGCAGGCAGGGCTCCCGCATCCGGTGTCTGGGCCTCTGCAGCCAACAAAAACAAAGCCAGAGCGCGGCTTCCAGAAGGGACGAAGGGCCCAGCGCGACGCGGGACGGTGCCTAGGCGGCGGCCGGTGCCATCAAGGCGTCTGTCTTTAGCGACGTACAGGGACGCCGCACCAGACCTAAATCTTGATTGTGTACCCTTATCCTTCCGGAAGCGAATTCACTATCTTAACCATGGAGCTGTCTCGGTCGGGCCGTGCTGAAAGTTTGTTTGTCCTGTCAAGACCGAACGAAGTGGCGCCACTGTAAGACACTGCATCACATGTGAAGGAATCTGAGTCAAACCCTCATCTGATCATCCACATTAAGATTTTCTGTGATTTTCCGAAATCACCTAAGTCCAATGTCGGGATGGTTCCTTCGAAATGAACGAGTTCTTTCCCCATCTTCTCGCAGTCTGCTCCATCCCCAGTGACTCCGTCGTCGACGGAACGTCAAACATTCCCTCCTTCCTCCCTTCCAGTGCCAGGTTGTCGGTTACCAACGTGAAGCACAGTATGCCAACAAAACAGCCATACTTCAGACAAAATGCTTTACGGAAAACTTTCAGATAGAGCGACGCTAAATTGTGAGGAAGATTCGCGACAAAAACAGAGCGGAAGATGGCTGCAAACTAAAATTGAGGAAAAGACAGAAGAATTACAGAAGGTGGCGGTAGATATTAGAAAAAGGAGGTTAATGTTTTATCCAGTCATCCACAGGCGCCTAGCAACCCGACTTACCTACCCACAAAATTTTAATATGCACGGAACGACTGAAAACTATACCATTGATTAAAAAGAAAAAAGACCTACATAGGGCCTACTTACATTATCCGATTAAAAGTATCCAGACACCCGTATGTAATGTGAAATCGACAGCTACATCTCAGCAGAGGTGGATCCTCCAGGATGAAAGAAGGCGGGGAGTACTGTGTTGTCATTAGAGAAGCACTAACAGCACATATGTGCCGGACGGAAATCTCGGTGTCTTCGAACGAGTACTAACCATTCGATGTCACCTGTGTAACAAATCCACAAAAGCGATAAATAAGACTTTTTGCAGGCTAGATCACGAGTTGAAATATTTTCATTTTCGCAGTGACCGGCTGAGAAAATAAAAATACCTGAACAAGTGACCTTGGCTGCTAAAATTCTTATTTATCACCAACTATCAGATCGCGCCGAGCAACATGTGGAACTTATATAAATCGGCCAACGACATTTCAACCCCTCCAAGGCTGTCCAAGTCAATTGTTGGTGATGTCATTGTCAAGCAGAAACGCGAAGGAAAGACCACAGTGAAACCAAGACCATGAAAACCTGATGAACTGACGGACAAGACCGTCCAACATTGCGGAGATCAAATGGTTCAAAATGGCTCTGAGCACTATGGGACTTAACATCTGAGGTCATCAGTCCCCTAGAACTTAGAACTACTTAAACCTAACTAACCTAAAGACATCACACACATGCATGCCCGAGGCAGGATTCGAACCTGCGACCGTAGCAGTCTCGCGGTTCTGACTGAAGTACCTAGAACCGCTCGGCCAACGCGGCCGGCAATTGCAGAGAGTGGTTGCAAAAAATCAGTGAAAGGAATCAATTGCGAGCTCCAAAGAGCTACCAGCAGTCTAAATAGCTCAATGACTGTACGGAGGGGCTTAACAAGAATGGCGTACAGTGGTGCAGCAAAACCTCATAAGCTACATATTTCTGTAGTCAAACAGCGAGGCTTCAGATGGTGGAAAGGGCGACGCCACTGTACAGTTGACGATTGGGAAGGAGTAATTTGGAGTAATGACTCACGCTATACCCTATGGCAATACGAGGGAGGTGTTGGGTTTGGCGAGTACCTGGAGAACATTACCTGCCATCATCTGTAGTGCCAACAGTGAAGTACGGAGGAAGTGGTACTACCGTGTGAGGTTATTTTCCGTGCTTAGGGTGCGGCCCCCTTACTGCGCTTGGGTAACGCTTAATTTGCAAAGACATTAGTGTACTGGATACCATTCTGTACCACATATAGTAGAGAAACACTTCAGAAACAATGATCGTATCAACAATTCAATGCACCCTGTCTCAAAGCAGCATGTCTGAGGCATTGGTTTATGGACAATAACATCCCTGTGGAGGACAGGCCTGCCAAAGAGTCTCGTCCCGACGTGGACCGAGTGGGAACACCTTTGGGACGTGGCTGACCGAAATCGGTTGTGTAAGGACCAAGAAACTTTGTAGCTATAGATAGAAATAAAAGAAACGTTCTAAAAAAATTTAAAAAAGACATGAGCTGCGTGGAAACTCAGAAGACTGTTCCTAGGGCTTTGCGAGAACCAATGATGTCCAGCTGAGGGCGTTTCGGTGGTTGAGTAGTAAAATGCAAACACTGAGGGACGCTGTGTGGTCTATGACTGTTACATTTACTTAATACTGGCTACGTCTCTGATGTTTGAAAAACCGCCGAAGCAATTTCTGTGTTTTGAAAAGGCCAAAGAAATGTCTGTGACAGTTACAGGGGTATAAGTCTTAAGTCTGGTCCCTTTAATCCCACAAACCAACCAACCAAACTATATGTCTCACGGAGACAGTTTATAAAGCTTACTAAAAAATAATAAATAATCTCTTGAAAATAGTGACGCATGTTTAAGAGAAGAGCAAAGTGGGTTTAAGAAACGACGCTCGTGGAGCAGTAATATTTTCAGTATCAAGAGAATTTTAAAACAGCAACGAGAAGTCAGTTTAGAAACACACGTTGCTTTCATTGACTTCGAAGAAGCCTTTGAGTCGGTTATTAGGAACAGGCTATGGGCAATAATGGACAAGCGGAGAATATCCCTGCATCTCATGCAAGTGATGAGAAGCATATGTGAAGATTCTAAAATAATCATAATACAGACATTTTAAAAATAAATAACATAGTGATAATCAAGGTGTCGGACAGGGATATAGGATGTCACCGACTCTTTGGCATCCGTACTGAAGACCTCATAAGAAACTGGAAGAAGGAAATTCATAAAGATGTAAAGCTGAAAAGGAGCTACGATCTAAAAGCTATGCCTTTTTGCAAATGACGTAATTGTATTACACAACACTGAGGTAGACTTACAACACTCTCTGTATGAGTTGTATGAGTTCGCAAGAAACATTACACTATAAAAATATCTGTTACTGAACCTACAGTTATGGCCCACTATGTAAAATTTTCGGTTCGATCAAAGATTGTTATTAAAGTCAAGATACTTGAGCAAGTCCCCAGTTTCAGTTATTCAGGCAGTGACTAAGTATGGAACAGACACAGACATAGAAAATAAAACTAACTAATTTCTATATATATATATATATATATATATATATATATATATATATATATATATATATATATATATATTTGTGTGTGTGTGTGTGTGTGTGTGTGTAACTATATTTTTAAGACTTTAAAAATAGAGTTAACAAAGACACGAAACTGGGACTATATAAAATAGTGGCAGCCCGTGCTACTAATCCTGGATTAAGAGAAAAAGAGAGAAAAATAACACACAGCGTCAGCAGTAATGACATTTTTAAAAAAAACTGTCAAAGTTTGCTCAAGAAACGTCCACTTAAAAAATGGTGACATTCGGACAGAGTTTTAAATGAGAAGATAGAAGAATACAGGGAAGAATGGTGCAAACGCCTCAAGCGGATGAATGAAGGCAAAATTCCAGTCTTTGTAAACAAGCAAAAGCCCTCGGAAGACGAGACATGGAACGGCCGCAAAAAGAGATGGACTTAATTGTGCGAAGTCGAAACAGGCATTATTTCCAAAGGATCGATGTACAGAAGGATAAGACTAATCACTTGCTTGACTTCCTGGGTAAGTCAGTTAAGAGGTCGGAGGAAGATAACGGTATACTGTCTCCAACAGGACCGTGCTTAGTAAAGCATAATACTTTCCCTTTGAAAAATTATAAATGACTGTGCTGGTAAAGTACGTTATTTGATTTTCAAACATCTGAGCAAAACTCAATACTCAAACAGTTTTCTCTTTACTTATTCTAATCATCACTAAACTAACACACAATATTTTTAGTGCAACGCAGTCTGACTTTCAATAATCCCTACAAAAGGATGGCCCTGACTAACAATAACCAGTACCTTTCATGAATCACTTACGTCACAAAAGTCTTCGTTACTACTGCAATATAGCGAGCGCTAATATGCCAGCTAAATAAAAGATTCTAACTACTGAAGGCTTAATTACTGATGGCATAGTTAGCAAATGAAAGATTTTGATACAGAACAAACAATGGATTAATAGCGTTCAAAAGTCATAATAAATATATAATTTAGTGACATCCAACTAAACAAATTTCCTTGTTCTGACAGACACACGTCCAGATGGTCCGCTCAAAACTTTGGCATCTCTCTCCCCACATCCACCACTGCTGGCGGCTCACCTCCAACTGCCCAACGCTACGCGCTGTTCACATCCAACTGCCCAACACTACACTAGCGAATATTCCAACAATGAGCCCAACCAGCCACAGACTGCACACAGCGCAGTCAGCGATTTTCATACAGAGAACTGCGTGGTGTTACCAACATAAAAACCTAAAAGGCCTACTTACAAGCACTGTGGTGTTCGAACCAACTTTCGATTTGATGACAGCTTTGAATAACAATGACAGCTTTTGGTGATCTTGAGACGCCTTCTGTGAATCATTTAAGAGCTGTGGGGTAGTCCGTTCAGAAATTATTGGGGAAGCGAAATCGTATTCAGTTCCGAAGCAGAATATTTTCGCCGAGCTAAAACTACAGCAGTGACTCGCGTTTTCAGAAACCGGCGGTGTGAGGTGGCAGCTGAGGCGGTTCCAGAACGTGAGACGGGTCTGGGTGAGTCAGTGAACTCCAGAGTACGCCAAAACGACGGAGCGGGAGCGCTGGAAATAGATGCGGAACCGGCGACCGCGCGACTACGCAAGTGCTTTACGGGCGGAAGTGTCGGCGGCTAAACATACCGGGCCAGAGCGGCCGGCGCGCCGCACCGCTTCTCGCGGGCAGCTTCTGCACCAGCGTGACGTCATCGCTCCCAATACACACTGACTCTGGCGACAAACCGGATCCACGGAAACTGCAGTCTGGAGGCCACTAGCCTACTGTCACACGGTGGCACCCTTTCATTGACTCCTCTTAACGTCTGGTAGCGTGCGTCAGCACCACCTTCCACAACCAAGGTCGCGCTGAAGCACAGAACTACACTGACAAGGGGACCCTCCATACTGTAAACCACGGATTTACATGCGTTTGAAATATGTTGTAGAGGCACTTAGCTTGAGTGCCTGGCTATCCGTTTTTTTTTAGCGACGGGCCGTGGTTTTTGAGAAAAACGATTTTGTAGTTTATTACGTGCTTTGTATACCCGTAACATTGCATATATTCCGAGCAAGTCAGCGTAGCGCAGCGGTAAAGGTTCACGGTTACCGGGATGAGGTACCGTGTTCGGATCCTGCTCCCATATGTTTTTTATGTATCCAAGAACCGTCCGCAAAATTTGGCCCTAACGTTCGAAAACGATTAGACGAATTAACTGGGAAATACAGAAATGTAGTCATGTCCTGCACGAAATCCGGGAAGTTCACAAAACATGTGTACGTAGAATTATTGCCTTCTGCAATTCTTCCGTACGTGAGACAGAAAATTTTTTGTACATTATCGATTCGTGGGGAGGGCAAATATGCGATATTCACTGATGAAAGGAAAGCGAGCACCTGCACCGTAAAAGTGGTCCCACCAAAGTTCACTCCTTATTGCCAGCCCTGCGATGTTTATTTTAACCGGCAGGTGAAAATCTTCACGAAAATTATTGAGAATGATGTCGATGAAAGACAACAGAGCAATCGCTTCTAGGGAAGATTCGATAAAATTACATTCGTTAATCCCACATCAATTCAGCGCTCCAAATTTTGATAGCATGATTAGATATGCATGGTTCACATCTAAATTAGCGGATGAAAGAGAAATCTTTCTGAATGCAAAATAATTGTGTTTCCCAGTCTCGCTCATGAAGAAACAGTGCACCTGCAAGACGGTTACCTTCATCAAATGCGCGTGGTGGTGCGAAAATTTGTGCTTCGGTTGTTTCTATGATAAGGATCACCCACAATATTGTTCTGGCACATCAACCAATGTGGACGATGAAAAGCAAGATTTTGTAATATTGTATGACAGAAAATATCTTTATAATTTCGCACGCATTACACAGTTTGTTGATATTCTTTGAAATAAAATTGAAAAATTCTGTCGATTATGAAAAAAAAAAACGAAAGTATAAGAACAGGATTCGAACACGGCTACTCCAACGCCGTAGCCGTCAACCTTCACGACTGCGCTACGCTGACTTGCTCGGAATATTTGTAATGTTACGCGTATACATAGCGCGCAATGAACTTCAAAATCGATTTTCTCAAAAACCAAGGCCCGTCGCTAAAAAACCGGATAGCCAGGTACTCAGGGTAACTGTCTCTACAACATATTTCAAGCGCATCAAAATCCCCTTGTGAGGTGGAAAGATTCACGGGATAGCTATGTGCACATATACATATGGCGGTATATAACGTACATAAGGAAAAAAAAGGGCAGAGCATGGGCGGAGCTGTCATTTTCACTCAAGATGATTCATGTGAAAAGGTTTCGGACGTGATTACTGCCACAATCACTTTGAATGTGAAATGGCAGCTGGAGCTAGACGCATACGCCATTCCATTTCGGAAATCGTCATGCCGTGAACACCAAATTTCAAGCATTACCTCTCACCATGGACAGCACAGCGCCCTACAGCCTTCACTTAGCGCCCGAGAGCAGTTGCGTTTGCGTAGAAGTTCAAATCGCTCTGAGCACTATGGGACTTAACTTCTGAGGTCATCAGTCCCCTAGAACTCTGAACTACTTAAACCTAACTAAGCTATGGACATCACACACCCGCGTGGTTCCAGCCTGTAGAGCCTAGACCCGGTTTGCGTAGAGCTCTCTGTGCTAAAAAACAAGCAACACTGCATGAAATACCCACAGAAATCAATGTGATTCGTACGACGAACGTATCTGTTAGTACAGTGTTTTGGCAGCAGATGATCGACGCAAGCGCTTTTGCTAACGCCAAGACATCACCTGCGGCACATCTCCTGGGCTCGAGACCGTATCTCTTGGACCCTTCACGACTGGAAAAGCGTGGCCTGGTCAGACGAGTCCCAGTTTCTTTTGGTAAGAGCAGATGGCTGGGTTAGAGTGTGCCACACATCCCACGAAACCATGGACCCAGGTTGTCAACGAAGCACTTTGCAAGTTCGTGATGGCTCCATATTGGTGTGGGCTACGTTTACACGGAATGGACTGGGTCCTCTGGTCCAATTGAACCGATCACAGACTACAAATGGTTAAGTTTGGCTACTTGGAGACCACCTACAGCCATTCATGGACTTTGTGTCACCAAACAACGATGGAATCTTTATGGATAACAATGTGTCATATCACCGGGCCACAAATGTTCGTGAATTCGAGCGAATGATTTGCCCCCATACCTCCCCCCCCCCCTCCCTCCCCCACCACGACATGAATCCCATCGAACATTTATGGGACTAATCGAGAAGTCAGTTCGTGAACAAAATTTTGGACCGGCAATAGTTTCACATTTATGGACGCCCTTAGAGGCAGCAAGGCTCAGTATTTCTGCACGGGACTTCCAGTGATTTCTTGAGCCCATGCCACGTCGAGTTGCTGCCGGGAAAAACTACGTCCAACACGATATTAGTAGTTACTCCATGACTGTCACCTCAGTGTATTGCAGGGCAATGTGTCTGAAGTTCGTCGATGCAAGACCTTAGAGCATAATTTTAAACTCGCACATTACGACGTTCCCGAAAGAAGAGTAGCTACGCTTAAAGAATCAATATGGGACCAGAAAAGCCAATCGTCTAAAACACAGCTCGTTTTATTGAAACGCGATATTTTGGAAATATTCGCTACTCAAGTAATATGTCTGGACTGATATTTTTCTTATAGATAAAAAAATTGTTCAAATGGCTCTGAGCACTATGGGACTTAACATCTATGGTCATCAGTCCCCTAGAACTTAGAACTACTTAAACCTAACTAACCTAAGGACATCACACAACACCCAGTCATCACGAGGCAGAGAATGTTATAGATAAATTGTTGCTTTGCTAAAGGGGAAAATAATCTGTAGGCAGATAACTACTGGTCAAAGGGGCTGCAACAGCCGTTTGTCCATAGGTTTCAGACTTCCATTAAGCACGTTTCCAAACTATTTTCTTTTTTTTTTCAGAACCTTTCAGTCTAGACATTGACAAGCGTTATATCACAGTACTGTTCTTTCCAAGTGCAATCAAACGACAATAAAATGTTAAATATCATTTATTTAAATAAAAACGCAGTTGCTTCAATATTTTTTTTCCTTAGAAAAATTTCACTTACCCAAGACAATATATTCAATCATTTGTTCAAAAAAATGTTCAAATGTGTGTAAAATCTTATGGGACTTAACTGCTAAGGTCATCAGTCCCTAAGCTTACACACTACTTAACCTAAATTATCCTAAGGATAAACACACACACCCATGCCCGAGGGAGGACTCGAATCTCCGCCGGGACCAGCCGCACAGTCCATGACTGCAGCGCCCCAGACCGCTCGGCTAATCCCGCGCGGCCAATCGTTTGTCAAATATTGCACATTGTGGTGTTATACAGGGCATCCCAAACATTAAAACCTCATTCGTGGATATGATTCGTGGCAACGATTGGGCATATGGGGTTTGATAGTAATTTTCTTCATAAGTTTAGAGTGTTGCTAATTGCTACAGTGATCTTAAGCTGTCGTAGATTTTTTTAAGTGTGGCATTTATAGTTCTGAAAGTTGATCTGTCTTTGTTTCCCCTTGCAATGGAAGTTATGTACCAACTTTCAATTCTTGCTCCTCACTATCTGATCAAAAGTATTTGAGCATCTGTGTATGGACATTAATATGGAGTGCTTTATGACGGCTTGATCTCTGCTGGGGACATTTTCAATGAGGTGTCAATGTCTGTTAAGCAACGGCAGCCCACTCTTCCTCAGGAGCCGAAACCGGAGAAGTCTCTGCATGTCCATCTTTTTAGAGATGGTTGCGGGACTCGGCTGTTCTACACAGGATGTCAAATTAAACACCTTTCAGCCGTCCAGTTTCCAATCTTATTTTATTTGCCTACCAGTTGCGGTGATTTACTACACCATCTTCAGGCCACTCACCGACTTGCAGGAAGATTCCACCTCGGTTCTGATGGAAATGGAAATGCCGTGTGACGAGGGCCTCCCGTCGGTGAGACCGTTCGTCTGATGCAAGTCTTTCGAGTCGCCACTTCGGCGACTTGCGTGTCGATGGGGATGAAATGATGATGATTAGGACAACACAAAACCCAGTCTCTGAGCGGAGAAAATCTCCTACCCAGCAGGTAATCGAACCCGGGCCTTTAGGTATGACATTCCGTCACCCTGACCGCTCAGCTACCAGGGGCAGATTCGGTTCTGATGATGGTTGAAGGTATCGCTATAGCAAGCAGAAATCTACTAATACCAGTATTGCTGGCCCCCGTTTTGACCAGGACTGACGTGGAATCTTCCTACACGTCGGGCAGGAGCCTGAATATTGTGTATTAAATCACCGGAACTGGTAGCCAAATAAAATAAGTTTGGCAACCGGACGGCTGAAAGGTGTTTGATTTGACATCTTGAAACCAGAGAAGGTATTGTTGTTGGACGCTGGAGTCTGGAACGAAGTCTACGTTTCCATCTCATCCCACACGTGTTCCATGCAGTTCAGGCCGGGACTCTGGACAGGTCAGTCCTCCTCAAGAATGTTATTGTCCACACACCAGTGCCTCAAAGATGCTGCTTTTTGACAGGCTGCACTGCCATGCCGGTACAATAATTGTCTCCGAAATCTCCACAATGCTGTAAAATGAGTTCATGTCCTTCCACAATTAGTGATTTCTTAAACGCAGTAAGAGGACCACACCTTAACCACTAAAAAGACCTCATACCGTAGCACTACTTCACGCATAGTTAACGGTCGATTACACCTGAATGTAGGTAACGTGCAGAAAGTATATGCCAAATCCAAACACTTCCATCGGATTACCACAATGTTATAGCGCGACTCATCGCTCCAAATCACTTGCTTCCAGTCATCCACTGTCCAGTTGCGTTACTCTTTACATCACCTCAGGTGTCGCTTAGCAATGAGCACAGAAATGAGAGGTTTTTGAAGAGCTGCTCGACCATTGTACGACATTATTTTTGACTTGCTACGCACAGTCCTTGTGCTGCTGCACTGCCGGTAGCACTTTGGAACTCGCAATCGATTCCTTTCGCTGATTTATTGCGATTTTTTAGAACCACCCTCCACAATGCTTCACGATCCCTATCCGTCGGTACATGACGCCTTCCTAATCTTGCTTTAGCTTTGGTTGCTCCTTCGCGTATCTGCCCCATTGTCACAGCAGCAGCAGTCAACTTGGACGGCTCTAGAAAACTTCAAATGTCCCAGACTGGTATGTTACGTGATATCCAATGACTAGCCCACGTTCGAGGTCACTGAGCTCTCCTAACCAACCTGTTATGTTGTTGCTGTTTCTTTACTAACAATAATATTCCCTGGTTCCTTTCCCACTGGGGGACGCTCTCCTCATGACATCTGGTGGTCAATTCGGCATTACATAGGACCGTCTGTATACTATTAATCAGAAAGTATTCTGATAAATGTGATATGTTTTCTTTCATTGTCGCTTCTTTAGAGATTTGTTTTATAGTTTTTTAATATTATTATGTGCACTATCAAAGGTGTTTATTACTTATGTCATTATCTAGAACATTGGCACTTGAGCATATGTCAATTACTGTCTCTTAACTCTTCCTCTTTTTAACAATCTGACTTTTGTCGTGTTCTATTTCATCGCTTTTTATTACTGCAATGCCTTTTATACGTTATAAGCTCATTACAGCTTCAACTATTGTATCCCTCTTTATTTTACGCTGTTCAATTAATCATTGAAAACTAGTGTATGCCTACATTAGCGACACCTGATGAACTTTCAACACAAACATCTTTTGGCTACTGTACGGCAGCTTGTTTTGAACAGTAGTGCTACTGACAACATGACTCGTGCATATGATGTTATTTATATATATTTGACGATGCTGGTGTTGATTTTGCATTTAACATTTGATGATGCCACTATGGCTGCAGTACATTAGGATTTTGTTTTTATAAAACAGGTATGCCTCTTCATACTTAAAGCGCACAAGCCGGCCGCGGTGGTCTAGCGGTTCTAGGCGCGCACTCCGGAACCGCGCGACTGCTACGGTCGCAGGTTCGAATCCTGCCTCGGGCATGGATGTGTGTGATGTCCTTAGGTTAGTTAGATTTAAGTAGTTCTAAGTTCTAGGGGACTGATGACCACAGATGTTAAGTCCCATAGTGCTCAGAGCCATTTGAATCATTTGAGCCAAAGCGCACAAATGCATGTTATTACTTATGTCATTATCTAGAATATTGGCACTTGAGCATATGTCAACTACTGTCTCTTAACTCTTCCTCTTTTCATTATCGTCTATTTATTGTTTTTATGCTGTAGACAATCTGCTAGTGTATTTATGTTTTTTCCAATTTTTTGCTGCAGATCTGATGATGGTCATTATAGACGGAAACCGGTAATCTGGTAACAAAAAGTTTGTAACCATAGAAGTAAATTAAAGGAAATGTATTGTTTTTACGGGTCACTGTTTTATTCGCGACAATGTCGCAGCTTGTGAATGCGATATTTATTTCTCCCGCAATCGAGCAATTCAGACAGAACCGATGCTCATTGACAATATTTAACGAAGATAAATCTCATGAAAGTGTAAACTGAGAAGCTTTTTACTGAAATCCGGGCACATTGCCTCAATTCGCGGAAGTCTACAACGAGTATCCGCTGTTGTTGATAATATACCATCGAATATTAACCGCTACTGTAGGTAGAATCTTTCTGTAAATCAAATAAATAGTTCTGTTTTATTCACGGAAATACTGACACAACCGTTATGTTATGTTATGTTGTATACTGAATTCGTAAAGGCACGAAAGCCAGGTGTGAGATCAATGGCCTTCGCGATATCTGAATGACAATGTCCTAAGGTCGAGAACCACGCAACGGGCTATCTGGCTGTCCGATCGCACGCTCTTCCTCCCCTCGCGCTTCACAGGCATATCAAATTGTGTGTGGGAAATACGTAAGAGACACGTGGAACAGTCGAATAGAATGCCTGTTGACTCAAACGTAATTGCATAGGATGAGAATATAAAGGGGAGAGAAATGATGGAAACTGACGTCCAGTCAGCGCCATGCTCGCGATATTCACGGAACAAAAGCTATGAGACGTCATTGACCTGCACTTAGAATACTTACGGCTAAAGGAATGACAGCTGTGGCACTACTGAGAGAACCTGCTTCCAGGAATTTCCACAGACAATACATTACTCCCCATTCTCATTAGCCAGAACATTATGAACACCGACCTGCTATCAATACAAACCCGTTCAGGCGGTAGTAGCGTCTCCTGGCGAGTAATGACTGCTACACGCACGGTGTATTAAGTATCAACGAGCGCGGTGTACGTGTGTAGAATGGGGAAGGCGCGATCTGTCTGAGTTTGACCAAGGACAGATTGTGATGACCCGGAAGCTCGGCACGAGCATTTCGGAAGCTGCACGACTAGTCGGTTATTCGAGGAGTGCTGTAATTAGTGTCTTCAACACATGGCGAAACCATGATGAACCCACGTCCAGACGTCGATGGGGTTGTACGGCCACTCCTCATTACAGATGACGGACGTCGTAGGCAGGGCAGACTGGTAAAGCAGGACAGGCGATAAACTGTGGCGGAAGTAACATGAGACTTTAATGCTGGGCAGAGTGCAAGTATGTCTTAAACACGCAGTGTACAGATCATTCCTAACGATGGGCCTCTGCAGCCGACGACCCCTGCATGTGCCAATGTTAACACCACGACGTCGGCAACTACGAAACTACGACTGAAATGAGCACGTGACCATCGGCACTGGACGTGGTCTGATGAATCACGATACCTACTTTATCATGCCGATGGGAGTGCGCGAATCCGTCATCTCCAAGAGGATCAGTTCCTTGACACCTTTACTGTGGGACGGAGATAAGCTGGCAGCGGCTCCATTATGCTCTGGGGAACATTCACGTGAGCAGTCATGGATCCAGTGGAGCTTGTGCAAAGCACCATGAGGACCAATGTGTATTGTACGCTACTTGCAGACCACGTACACCTCTTTATGATAATCACGTTTACAGACTGAGTGGTATTTTTCAACAGGATAATGCGCCATGCCACAAGACCATGAATGTGATGGGTTGGTTCGAGGAACACAGTGGCGAGTTCCAGTTGATGTTCTGACCCCCTCCCTCCCCCCTCCCCCTCCCAAGTCGCCAGATCTGAACTCCAGCGAACGCATCTGAGATGTGATTGAACCTGGCGTCAGAGCTCATCGCCCCTCTACCCGGAATCTACAGAAATTAGGTGAGCTGTGTGTGTGGAGATGTGGTGCCCGCTACACTTTTGCAAGCAGCATATGGAAGGTGACGATATCAGACTTCCTGGCAGATAAGAGCTTCCATATCAACGCACACCACTTTGCAGAATGTTAATTCATTATGGAAATGGTACCCCAGGCTGTGGCTAATCCTTTCTTCCACGAGTACTGGTGTGACAAGTTACGCAGGGTAATTTCAGTGAAGCGTCGAAGGCAAAGATGAAGGATTGGCGGAAGTAAAGCTGTGAGAACGGGTTGTGCGTCGTGTTCGAGTAGCTCAGTTGCCAGAACACCTGTTCGCCAAAGGCAACGGTTCCGAGTTGGAGCCCCGGTGTGCCATGAAGTTTTACCTCAGCGCACATTGGTGACAATATCAGAACTGAACTCTGTCGAAACAGGCCAAGAAGACCCAACGGAACCGACCGACCGCCGTGTCATCCTCAGAGCAGAGGTGTCACTGGATGTGGTCAGCACATCACTCTCCTGGCCGCTATCAGTTTTCGTGGCCGGAGCCCCTACTTCCCAGTCAAGTAGCTCCTCAACTGACCTCACAGGGTTGCGTGACGATATCAGATTCAAATGGCTCTGAGCACTAAGGTCATCAGTCCCCTAGACTTAGAAACTACTTAAACCTAACTAACCTAAGGACATCACACACATCCATGCCCGAGGCAGGATTCGAACCTGCGACGGTAGCGGTCACGCGGTTCCAGACTGTAGCGCCTAGAACCGCAAGGCCACCCGATATCAGATTCATTAAATACGAGGGGTAAATACGAGCTGGTCGTAGGTTGTGTTCCAAAAATGAACAGTACAGAGAGAGAAGAGTGCTGGCAATTTCTGCAGGACCTGACCATCATTTTGTAGGACAATGCTCAAGCACGTAAAGTGCAAGCTGTTAATGATTTGTTTGACTGATGGGGCTCTTAAGTGCTATACCACCTACTACACTCCCCTAACTTAAGCCCTCGTGAGTTCAACTCCAATTCTAAACTGAAGCAAGCACTTCGCGGCATTCGCTTCAGAACTGTTACAAATTCGTCGGGCAATAGACTGCGTCGATCCAACTGCCAACACAACTGGCAGTGCTAAGAGTATCCTACGACTTCCACATCGCTGGCAACGGGTTGTACACAACGCTGGTGACTACTTTGAAGGTTATTAAAACTTTGAAACACGTATCTATTTTGTACGAGTTGTAAATAAATAGTTGCCACTATCAAACTTCCAATCCTCGTAAATCACTTGCCGTGCTGTTAGCAACCTTTATTATACTTCAACTCCATAATGCGTTTCATAATATCTACATCATGAGCTCTGTCGCACAAGAGT
Source organism: Schistocerca piceifrons (assembly GCF_021461385.2). Lineage (NCBI taxonomy): Eukaryota > Metazoa > Arthropoda > Insecta > Orthoptera > Acrididae > Schistocerca > Schistocerca piceifrons. The sequence goes on from NC_060140.1 coordinate 307,558,940, forward strand.
GAAAACATTCATACATTCGCAAAAGACACTGGAAACAAACCCATATGGAACTTCAAATACACGCCACTAATACTCATCAGACCACAAGAAAAGAGCAGCGGAAAGAGACTTGGCTTCATAGACAAATGATGAGAACTAACAAGAGAAGTACGTGACTTCGAAAGCTCTGAACGTCACGAAAATGCTCACAGAATATAAATTTCTCATCTCAGAAACAGTTACATGAACCACTCGCAGGCAAACTCCGTGTCTTACCACGAAAGACTCAAGGTCCAAGAGAGGAACTTTGGTAACGCGAATAAACAAAATATCGATATAATAAGAGCAAAAAGACGCCGAAGACAACTAAATACTGCAAACTTCTTGACGTGTACTTCTTCAGGCAATATAATCTTTACATGGTTTTTTAGGACTACAATACGAAAAACCAGAAGTAAAATTACAAATCAGACTTCATCTGTGCTCTACAATCAACTTGCTGCACCGAAGTACAACTCTATGTAACGGTATGTTTGGCAAGTTATGACCCTGACATGCTAATATCATCGTTTGAAGATGTAGTTAGTGTGGCGTTTGATACTGGACTGCTTCGACACAGAAGAGATGTTTAATGCTAGAAGTCAGATGCGCTTGCTTCCTTCAATGAAATCCCACCCATGTACTTTGAAGACTGAATAGCTATGCAATGCTAACAGATCGGTAGAATAAGTTGTTCGGGTAGCGTAATTATTGTAAGCAGAGGGAAACTGATATCACAACATTCAATTGTGTGTGTTTTTGAGCCTAATATATTGATTTTTGTTTCGTCGGGTAAGCAAAGTTCCTATCTTAGACCCTGAATAAGTGATCATTGAAATCTCTCTTGTGCCGAGACGGGCAGTTTTGCCAGCGAATGGTTCATACCGCTGTTTTTGGGATGAGTGATTTGACCCTAAGCACATTTTCGTGCTGTTCTGAGCGTTCTCCGTAGCATCTCCGAGAAAAGGAATATATGTAAAACAGAGTAGAAGAAGGGGTGGAATAACAGGACATGTGTTAAGAAATCAAGGAATAATGTCCATGCTGCATGAGAGACCTGCAGAGGGCAAAAAACTGTGGGACAATACAGAGATTCGAATACAACCAACATATAATTGAGGACGTTAAGTATTACTTTGAGATGAAGAGTGTATCATAGCAAACGAAGTCGTACGAAGTCATGGCGAACCACATCAAAAAAGTCAGAAAACTAATGAGACAAAAAATAGGGTTCTCTGTGTACGAGGCCGACCGGGGTGTCCGAGCGGTTCTAGGCGCTACAATCATGAACCGCGCGACCGCTACGGTCGCAGGTTCGGATCCTGCCTCGGGCATGGATGTGTGTGATGTCCTTAGATTAATTAGGTTTAAGTAGTTCTAAGTTCTAGGAGACTGATGATCTCAGGTGCTGTCCTATCAGCGGTTTACTTGGGAAAGCTAACGGCACCACTTGCATCATCACCCGCAAAAGCTCCATCTTATTCTTGTAGCTTTCACATGTCACAGGCATAACTTTCCTGTTCTTGTTATTTTAGTGTTGAGTGACCATTTGAATATTTTCAGTACTACCAAATCTAATTCTCTTTAAACAATCAAACCTTTACTTAACTTACGAATTCAGAATGGTCTCATCTATGCGCCTTGATTATTGGACTTCAGCTTCACCGTCACTTTTCCAGCACAACTCTGTCTTATTTGTCTTACAGCCGATACGGTTGTGTACCTAGGCGTATATCTTCACGGAGAATACAATACGTATAGATGAAACTTCCTGGCAGATTAAAACTGTGGGCCGGACCGAGGCTCGAACTCGGGACCTTTGCCTTTCGCGGGCAAGCGCTCTACCAAGTGTAAGGAAGTTTCATATCAGCTCACACTCCGCTGCAGAGTGAAAATCTCATTCTGTAATATGTATAGAGGTTTAACTCCAGTATCTGGCAAATTTCACCATCAGTTAGATTAGCATCTTTTCTTTGTACAGTTTTAAGGTAGCCCAGATCACAACTTCGACGAATAGAAAATCACTTCCTGTTGCTTTCACATGAGGAGCATATATTTCGGGCAAAAAGAGGGAAACCCATGACAGGCTTAAGCTGGGTGGGACAAAAGTAGTGGCGAGCACGAAACTGCGTGCCCGCTGTGATGCGAGACATTGTCTGGTTCTTGGTACGAAATTCCGTCTCCTAACAACAATGAGGAGGTAGTGAATAGAATTGGGGAAACAACAAATTTGTGGCGCAACATCACTAAAAGGAGGGATCTGTTTGTAGGATGCATTTTGACACATCAATGGATCATCAATTTTATATTGGCAGGAAGTGTTAGGGGTAATAACTGTAGAAGGAATGAAGAGGAGGAGGAAGAGGAGGAGGAGGAAGAGGAGGAGGAGGAGATTCACATTTAACGTTCCGTCGACAACGAGGTCATCAGGGAGGGAGCGCAAGCTCGGATTAGGGAAGGAACCATCCTGGAATTTCCCTAAAGCGATTTACGAAAATCACGGAAAACCTAAATCTGGACGATCGGACGCGGGTTTGGAGTGTCGTCCTTCAGAATGTGACCCCAGTGTGCTAACCACTTTGCACCTCACTCTGTTGTTTGGGGCCGGGCGGGATTAACCGAGCGGTCTAAGGCGCTGCAGTCATGGACTGTGCGGCTGGTCCCGGCGGAGGTTCGAGTCCTCCCTCGGGGCCGGCCGGAGTGGCCAAGCGGTTCTAGGCGCTACAGTCTGGAACCGCGCGACCGCTACGGTCGCAGGTTGGAATCCTGCCTCGGGCATGGAAGTGTGTGATGTCCTTAGGTTAGTTAGGTTTAAGTAGTTCTAAGTTCTAGGGGACTGATGACCTTAGAAGTTGAGTCCCATAGTGCTCAGAGCCATTTGCACCATCCTCCCTCGGGCATGGGTGTGTGTTTGTCCATAGGATAATTTAGGTTACATAGTGTGTAAGCTTAGGGACTGATGACCTTAGCAGTTAAGTCCCATAAGATTTCACACACATTGGAACATTGGATTGATGTTGGGGAAGACCAAGAGATGAACAGAGTAAGCAGATCCAGAAGGATGTAGGTTGGAGTAGTTATTGGGAGATGAAGAAGCTTTCACAGCATAGAGTAGCACGGAGAGCTGCATCAAACCAGTCTTTGGACTGAAGACCACAACAACATAAACAACATAGATCGAAATACCGCAACTATTTAACGGTGTGGACGTGTTATGATAGGTTCACAGCGCAGTTAAGTTACAAACGAAGGAAAAGTTTGCTTCAAATCCCGCAGGCTAAGTGGTGAGCCAGTTACTGCACTTGTTGATCCACTATCTGCAGCTCGGCCTGCGATTCTCAGACGCTGACGTTCGAGTCCGCGAGGGCGACCTTTCAATACTGACGCATGGCCGCCTGTTTTGTGGCGACTATAATTGGCCATTGTGCGAGCCGGGAATCGTATAGCCGCGTGTCTTTGTACTCCGCCGCGCTCCTGCCAACAGATCGCATTCCTGCCGCGGCCGGGCTATTAATTTGGCGAACGGCACGCTGGACCAACTGAATTTCTTTTCGGAACCACTGTACATTATGCCCTTCTGTCCGCAGTGGCGTACGGAACGAGTACAAAACTGGTTCAGTTTTTGAGGAGAAGCGGCTGCCTTTATAGTTACTGTAGCTTGGCGAAAGGCCGGTAACGTGTCTTTGACCGACGGGGCACAGGAAAGCAACAGGTGTTTACTGTGTGTGACGGACAAGAAATGTAGTTCAAAGTCGATAGCCTATGTATTCGCACTTTCCCTCTTTGCTTATGAGACCACTTCAGCTCATTAGCATTAAGAACAGGTTCTCATCCAAATGAGCAAAAAATAGGCCAAGTTTGGAAATTTTTTAAGACAATGAAACGACATACAAAGGATCTGTTTGGGAGTTATGACTGATCATAATTTTCGATACAAAAAAAGAAAATGGCGCCCGCAATTATGTTTTGATCAACGGCCTACGAGTGTAAAGTATGCATACTGCGTGCAGTGTAGCCCCTCAGGGGTTATCTGAAATCAAAAATGGATAACATCAGTCGATACAATATTAAATTTATGGGAGCTTATACTTAATCGCAATGGAATAACCTCAAATTTAGCTACATGGTAATGGCTCGAACTTTGAGTTCGATTTTTGTTTTTGTTTCACTCTTTATGACTTTACAAAAAATAGTTAATATTAAAAAATTTCATGTATTAATGGTATAAGCTCCCACGAAAAATTTTTACTTTTCGGGCATCAAATATAGAAGGTAATAAGTTGATCCCCTCTTATTTTATGCTGCACGCAGTTTTGAAAAATCGTTTCTCGAGAAAAAACTGTTTAAAGATTAGGGGAAACTTTTATATGTATTAGCAGTAAAATTTGCATAAAGACTACATGTTGTTATAAATTTTTGGTGTCGCTGAACACAAATCTGAAGTTACATTTTCAAAATTCAAAATGGCTAATCCAATATGTTGGGCTAAAAATAACGTTTTGACCACTTTTGCCCAAAATTTGACCAAAAAAAGTATTTTCGTTACTTGCGTTTAGTCTGCAATTCCAGGACCGTATACAAACCCTTCCCCTAACTTGAATTGTTCCTGGAGAGCAATTCCGTTGTTCTTCTAGGCGCGAAAAGCCGATGTGGCTGAGCTGGATCTATTGCGTTCAGCAGCCTGCACACGTTGTTCGTCAGTATTTTCGGCGAATATGTTTGTATGCATACTGCAACAGAAATCATTTTGTGAACGCGCGTCACGGCACAAGTTTTCTGCCTGAGCCGGGCGTCTCCGGCTGAGAGCGTCTCACGGCGCCCGTGGCACTGCTTCGAACAGTGGGCTGTAGAAAGTTTTGTAGCGCACGGATTAAAAAACCTTTTCGTCCCAACATTCTGGACACATATGCGTTTCAATAAATGCAAAAAATCGAATTTTCGACAATGAGGACCTGGCCTTAACCCTATCATCAGCAAATGTTCCGCGAGAGCACGTTATTTTAAAAATCATCGTGTTTCTAGTAGTCGTGGCCCTAGAAAATGTAGGCGTATAAATTATGATAGTCACAATTATTTCTCTTGTAAATATAATACTGTAGTTGTATAAATAATTTTGCGGTAATTGTTATCGAAACAGTTACAGGTGAGATTTTTTTGGAAAAAATCTAATCTACAAAAGAAGTGTGTGTATAGCTCCTAAACATTTCTATCCATCAGAATAACACGTCGCATGCTTAAAAGTTAATTTCAGTAACTTAAAAGTTGTCCGCCCGGTTAGCCGTGCGGCTTAACACACGGCTTTCCGTATTGGGAAGGAGCACCTGGTCCCCGGCACGAATCCGCCCAGCGGACTTGTGTCGACGTCCGGTGAGCCGGCCAGTTTGTGGATGGTTTTTAGGCGGTTTTCCATCTGCCTCGGCGAATGCGGGCTGGTTCCCCTTATTCCGCCTCAGCTACACTATGTCGGCGATTACTGCGCAAACAAATTCTCCACATACGCGTACACCACCACGCAAACATAGGGGTTACACTCGTCTGGTGTGAGACGTTCCCTGGGGGTCCACCAGGGGCCGAACCGCACTCTAACCCTGCAAGAGTGGTACGGTGTGGGGCGGCGGAGGGGTGAAGTGGACTGCGGTAGTCGTCAGTGGGGTTGTGGACAGCTGCGGCTGCGGTGGGACGGAGTTTCTCCGTCGTTTCATGGCCCCCGGTTAACATACAATACAATACAAATTAAAAGTTAATAATTAATAAAGATTAATATCAATATTATTCTTATGGAAGGGTAAGGAACATAAAGAAAGCTACTGAGAGGAGGTACTTTGGTATGGCCATTAAGAACGAATGAATGACAGCAGATGGGCAGGGAAGCAGTGGAGTTGGATGACAGACGGAAAAGGGAAACGAGGTCTGCCACCTAGAAGATGGGTGACGGAAGTCAAAGAAGCTATGGACTCCAGAGATCTTCAAGAGAGATTGTAAACTGTGGAGGTTGAGAAGCAACAAACGCCAGTAGCTTTGAACGACTCTCATATACAGGGTGTCTCAAAGGCTTGGCGATAAACGTTTTGGGGTGATACGTCACGTCATGGAAAACAACTTTTGCGTCAGACAATGTTCGCAGACGCTTCCCAGTGACACTAGGCATCGTTTAGTATTAGCCGGCCCTGCGATGATGAGTCTTTACCGAACTAGCAGGATATACTAACCATGTCTGCAGCAAACTACCTGACCCGGCAAGTTGACAGATTTTCAGTAAAAAACACAAGAATGAGTGTCTCTAAGCAGAGAAGATTATTTTAGACGCGAGTCAGACACTTCAATTTTGCTATCCCTGCCGCCTTTCACGCAGAGCAGATGACAGGATGATAGGCGACACACGATGCTTACGAACATCAAAGAGTGAATACATCCTGCCGCCTTTCAGGGGCATAACCAGTCTTAAAACTCACCTAGCTTCGTCGGGAAACGTCAGCAACAACAGTTCTTCCCATGACGTTATCTGTCGCCCCTAGATCTGCCGTAAAGACTTTGAAACACGCAGTACATACCTCCCAAAAACCATCAGGCTCATTTTCTCAGGTATTTCGTCAAATATACACTACTGGCCATTAAAATTGCTACACCAAGAAGAAATGCGGATGATAAACGAGTATTCATTGGACAAATATATTATACTAGAACTGATATGTGATTACATTTTCATGCAGTTTGGGTGCATAGATCCTGAGAAATCAGCACCCAGAACAACCACCTCTGGCCGTAATAACGGCCTTGATACGCCTGGGCATTGAGTCAAACAGAGCTTGGATGGCGTGTGCAGGTACAGCTGCCCATGCAGATTCAACACGATACCACAGTTCATCAAGAGTAGTGACTGGCGTATTGTGACAAGCCAGTTAATCGGCCACCATTGACCAGACGTTTTCAATTGGTGAGAGATCTGGAGAATATGCTGGCCAGGGCAGCAGTCGACCATTTTCTGTATCCAGAAACGCCCGTACAGAACCTGCAACATGCGGTCGTGCATTATCCTGCTGAAATGTAGGGTTTGGCAGGGATCGAATTAAGGGAAGAGCCACGGGTCGTAACACATCTGAAATGCAACGTCCACTGTTCAAGGTGCTGTCAATGCGAACAAGAAGTGACTGAGACGTCTAACCAATGGCACCCCATACCATCACGCCGGGTGATACGCCAGTATGGCGATGACGAATGCACGCTTCCAATGTGCATTCACCGCGATGTCGCCAAACATGGATGCGACCATCATGATGCTGTAAACAGAACCTAGATTCATCCGAAAAAATGACGTTTTGCCATTCGTGCACCCAGGTTCGTCGTTGAGTACACCATCGTAGGCGCTCCTGTCTGTGATGCAGAGTCAAGGGTAACCGCAGCCATGGTCTCCGAGCTGATAGACCATGCTGCTGCAAACGTCGTCGAACTATTCGTGCAGATGGTTGTTGCCTTGCAAACGTTCCCACCTGTTGACTCAGGGGTCGAGAGGTGGCTGCACGATCCGTTACAGCCATGCTGATAAGATGCCTGTCATCTCGACTGCTAGTGATACGAGGCGTTGGGATCCAGCACGGCGTTCCGTATTACCCTCCTGAACCCACCGATTCCATATTCTGCTAACAGTCATTGTATCTCGACCAACGCGAGCAGCAATGTCGTGATACGATAAACCGCAATCGCGATAGGCTACAATCCGACCTTTATCAAAGTCGGAAACGTGATGGTACGCATTTCTCCTCCTTATACGAGGCATCAAAACAATGTTTCACCAGGCGACGCCGGTCAACTGTTGTTTTTGTGTATGAGAAATCGGTTGGAAACTTTCCTCATGTCAGCACGTTGTAGGTGTCGCCACCGGCGCCAACATTGTGTGAATGCTCTGAAAAGCTAATCATTTGCATATGACAGCATCTTCTTCCTGTCGTTCTTCCTGTCGGTTAAATGTCGCGTCTGTAGCACGTCATCTTCGTGGTGTAGCAATTTTAATGGGCAGTAGTGCAGTTTCTGCAAAACGTAGTTAGACTCATCCCACACAAATACTGCCCGTCACATGTTTCATGCAACATCCAGTGTCGACGAAAACGGTTTGTATTCCGCTACAAACAAAATTATTTTTAAAACGAAATTGTACGTGCGCACTCGGTAGGGAGGTGTCCCAAATTAGTCTAGTGCGACGTTCGTTTTATCGGTTCCTATTCGCAGGAAAAATAAACTAGGCAGAATAACCAGTACTCCAGTAACGACTAGCGTGTCGCGGTGGTCATTGCTGTCTTCTACCTCCATGAAACAGCGCTTATCACTCGCTGCTGGAGTTCTGATTACTCTTCCTGTCTTATTGTCCTTGTTAATATATATATATAGACAAAACGAATATTACACTGGACCAATTTGGGACCATTTATCGAATTGACATGTAAAATTCCACTTTAAAATTATTTTCTTTGCAGCAGGAAGCAGACCGACGTCTTCCATTGTCAGTGAGCGTCTTATAAATAAGTAATGAGCAGCATCTGTTTGCATGTATCTCCCGTAACACCAGAGAAAACGCGCTTGACGATTCTTAGGAGAGACGCCAGGTTTTGTGTGTGTGTGTGTGTTTGTGTGTGTGTGTGTAAGCGCGAGCGCAAGTGTAGTTGCTTTTCTGATGTCTGTTATTATTATTATTATTATTATTATTATTGTCGTAATGATTCGTATTAATCACTATCATTATTCGCGTCGATGATTATAATTATCCTCACAATGGTAAAGACAACTGAGCTACAAGTACGCATACAAACTGAGAAGCTTGGTAAACAATGTTTTAAACATGTTTTGAATATGTATCGTTCTTGGTCAGATGTAAGAAGGAGTCTGAAGAGCGACAATGAATAAAATATTAGGTATACATTGCACTCCTGACTACACTAAGCTCGGTTTCCTACTTAAATGACTACTTCTGACTGTACATGCCAGGTGACAAAAGTCATGGGATGCCTCCTAATATCGTGTCGGGCCTCCGTTTACCCGGCGTTGGGCACCAATTCGAGGTGGCACGGACTGAAAAGGTCGTAAGTCTCTTGCAGAAATACTGAGCCATACTGCCCCTACAGCCGTCCGTAACTGTGAATGCCTTGTCGGTGCAGAATTTTGTACACGAACCAACCTCTCGATTATGTCCCTCAAAAATTCAATGGGATTCATGTCAAGCGATCTTGTTGGCCAAATCATTCACCCGAATTGTCCAGAAAGTTCTTCAAACCAGTCGCGAACTACTGTGGCCCGATCGCATGGCGCATTGTCGTCCATAAAAAATTCCAGTCAATGCTCGGTTCAGTTGGACCAGACGACCCAATCCATACCATGCAAACACTGTCCACACCATTATGGAGCCACCACGAGCATGCACAGTCCATTGCTGACAACTTGGATCCATGGCTTCGTGGGGTCTGCGCCTAAGTCGTACCCTACCAAACGAAATCTGGGCTCGTATGAACGGGCCACGTTTCCGCAATAGCCTAGCGTCTAAACGATGTGTCAACGTCCAGAAGAGGCGCTGCAGGTAGTGTTGTGCTATTCGCGTCGGTCGTCTGCCGCCATAGCCCATTGACGCCAAATTTCGCCGCACGGTCCTAATGGATAGGTTCGCCGTCCATCCCTAATTCATTTCTATGGTTATTTCCTCCATTTCTGCTTATCTATTAGCACTGAGAACTCTACGCAAACGCTGCTGCTCTCGTCTTTAAGGAAAGGAGGTCGGCCATTGCGTTGTTCGTGGTGAGAGGTAATGCCTGAAATCTGGCATTCTCTGGACTCTCTTGGCACTGTGGATCTGTGAATACTGAATTCCCTAACGGTTTCCAAAATGGAATGCCCATGCTTCTAGCTCGAAGTACTACTCCGCGTTCAAAATCTGTTAATTCCCCCACAATCACGTAAAAAATATTTTCGCCCGAGTCAGCAGAGTACAAATGACAGCTTCGCCAATGTACTGTTCTCCCATACCTTGTACATGCGATATTACCGCCACTTATGTATGTGCATATCTCTATCCCATCATTTTTGTCACCTCAGTGTATATCGTATATCTGTTTCTAGCTAACAAAATAACCTCCTTCCCTCCAGAATAATCTACAATTTTTCACATTTAAACGTATTGAATAATTTCGCCTAATTTGTAGTGGAAGATATCGCTCCAGTGTTTTCCGTGTTTGAAGACGTTTTGGCTATCGGTAAATGTTAATGATTACTGTTATCAAAGAAAACAAAAAGTACAATGATTAGTCCTACTCTTCCTGCATGTTGAATCAAAAACTTATTAATCAAACGTAATAATACCTTGTTTTTCAGTTGAGGATTTTTGTTGAGGATTTATTCTGTATCAGTAAAGGTGAATACATGTTCTTCTACAACGACACGTCATGAGAAGTAAAAGGTATATGTCGTAACAATGTGAACTGCTAATGAGGTGTTGTTGTACAAAATATACGTTCTACTTTATTGATCCTATAATTTAGTATCTACAAATGCTTGTCTGCAACTATCGTAACATTACAAAAATGTTTTATTTAAATATTTATTTCACCTATTGATATAACGACTATTGTAAAAGCAGTATCTGCACTTCTGATGCGTATGTCCATAATTTATCTGTGCAATGCCAGGCTACTCTCCATGGCTCGTTATTCAGTTTGAATAGCGACGGCACCTAGAGGCACAAATGTGCTTTTGCATTGTTCAGTATGAAATAACCATCGATCTTTTGTTAGTTGATGTGTTGGTTCTCCTGTTTTCACTTCATGCATAGGCTCTTAATATAGCTGATGAGAATTTTCACAACTCCAATATTGATTGTTCTACGAATTCAAGTGGCCTGATAAATGCAGCCACGCTTCATCAGATAAAAAAGAGCATTTCAGGATCACCCTCACCATCATACACAGACTGCAGTAGCCATTTACAGTGTTGACTTCTAACTCTAGTTTATGAATTGGTAAGTCTGTGCACTACCGTTAATTTGTAAGGTTTCAGTTTGAGATTGTGCGCTGAAGACTAGCTAGATGGCGGCTCGACATTTCACCACCGAAACAACAGAAGATGAAAAGGATCGAGAACTACATCGGCCGGGCCCTTTAAGTGGAACTATCCCAATATTTGCATTATGCGATTGAGGGAAAACACAGAAAACGTACATCTGGATTACAGCCACTGTCCTCCCAAATGCCATTACAGAGTTTTTGTACCGCATCACTCTGTGGGTCTTGAGGTTAGACTCTCCCACCAAGGTCTAGGGCTGATAGATCGTGTCGCGGGGAACAACTGTTGTCAGGACATACCTTCTCGGCGACGTTAGATGTCTTTTTACTATTAATTATGCTCCTGAGAGGCGGAATGATGTAGGCACTTTGCAGCATGTCTGCGCCATTGTGTTGCCTATAACCTAGTTATCTGCCCCCTGTTAAAGACAGCGCCGAGCAAATGATTCATTCTAAGATATCTTTCTCCCTTTACAGACTATTACACTTCAGATTTTCTTGTTGAAAATCAGTTCATCAATTTAGTGGGGTATGTAATACGCAGATTCACCACAGCTGATTATTGGATCCTGTAAAATTCGTGAACTCCCATCTTTCCAGGGCCGTAAAATTCAATAAAACGACGCTTATCGTCACCAGGAAGTGCCTATGAATATCGTGTCTCTAACAAAAGTTGTTCCTCATGATATAATTTATCTGCTCTAGATGTATGACGCAAACACCTTGTATCATCCATTTTCAGATCCTGTGGCAGATATCATGCAGCAACAGTGTCACACTCCATTCATTTTCAGGTCCATTTGAAAATGACTTATCTATTCCCCTGGGACGATCCCAGCTAAATTTGGTGCAGAAATAGCAGGCCTCAAGAGTATCAGCACTGTGCAGTGTTGGGTCTTAACACGCTAGCTCTAATGGGAGCGCATATGTGGTTAAAAATAAGTTTTTTTTCAGCCCCTGACGTATTGCCTTCCCTGTTCAGAAATGGTTCAAATGGCTCTGAGCACTATGGGATTTAACATCTACGGTCATCAGTCACCTAGAACTTAGAATTACTTAAACCTAACTAACCTAAGGACGTCACACAACACCCAGTGATCACGAGGCAGAGAAAATGCCTGACCACGCCGGGAATCGAACCCGGGAACCCGGGCGTGAGAAGCGAGAACGCTACCGCACGACCACGAGCTGCGGACTTGCCTTCCCTGTACGACAGGTATGCACATCAGAAGCATGTGTGAACGGTAGTGGCCGGCAAAATCAACCTGCATTGCAGGGCAGCATACATTTCAGGGCATAGAAACCTTTTTCAAGTCCCTGGATTCTGTACAGGAGACATGGCGTAGAAATAGTATCAGCCAAATATTCTTTGCAGGAGCTATACATGTGGATGGGAATTCCTGATTCCTGGAGAAGGGTTGAGGTGGATAGAAGAGGGGAGGATGAGATGGACAGAGTCTTGGGATGGAGGATATGGACAGGGAGAAAGGTGAAGGAGGAGACGGACAGGGAGAGAGGAGGAGGAGCAGATGGACAGGAAGAGAGGTGAAGAAGATGGGAAGAGGGATGGGGAGGAGGAGATGTAAAGAAAGAGGGAGTAGGAGGAGATAGAGAGAGGGGGGAGGATGTGGACAGAGGTAGGGAGGAGTACAAGATGGGCAGACAGAGGTGGGAGGATGAGGTGAACAGAGAGACAGGGACATGGACACAGCGAGGAGGGTGCAGAAGATGTGTGCAGTACATGTGTCTAGCATGTACTCGTATGTGAGCAAAGCTGCAGGGAAAAGCCTAGTTCATTAATAAATGTCTTGCTAACTGCCATGTAATAGACTCCAGGAATATAACAAAGTGTCATAGGTAACCTTTACTGTATGTACATAAGTAGCCTTGTTTAGGGTCTGTTGGAGGACTGCTTATGACAGTGCAGTTTCACAGGCTGCGACGTGGTAGCGAATAAAATTTTTTTACTTCAAGTCTATTGTCACTATTTTTGTCATCCGACTACCAGTTTCGGTCTATAATGATCATCTTCAGATTTGTTTTATAAAAACATGTCATAATACACTACGGCTCCGATATATTAGGACATGTTTTTATAAAACAGATCTGAAGATGGTTCTCTTATGGACCGAAACCAGTAGTCTGATGACTAATTTGCGACAATAGACATGAAGTAAAGGAAATTTATCGTGCAGTTTCTGTCTGATGACGGTGTACATGGCATAGAAACCGATCATATGTTAATAAAAATTCATATCTTAAGGGGAAGACCACTTTAATTTAAAATACATTAAGACATAGACCGAAATCAGAATTTCTAAAAGGCTAAAGGCGTTATCTTAAAGCTCTTCTTTAATTAGGCTGAAGGCCCAAACAGTCTGACACCTTAAGAGCAAAACAACTTTAATTTAAAAATCGGCTGAAGGTCCATCACTTAAGACTCAACAAAATTAAATTTTAAAAAAGGCCAAAGGCCTTACTTAAAGCATTTCTTTAATTAGGCTGAAGGCCAAATCAATCTTACGCCTTAAGGGCAAAACAACCTTAATTTAAAAATCGGCTAGAACCATACAAATATAAACAACAAGAACCAATAAGAAAAGGCAGTACACCCAACGGCGATCAGAAGTTTCCGAGGGTCGGCCTGTAATTCAAACACCAACGCTCGCTTAGGTGGGACAGGTAGTCGTCCCAACCATTCTCGATCCGACGAAAACCCAACTGACAGACAGTCAGCGGATCCACCGACAAAATACTTCGCTCCACCCGATCAGCACACAAATGGGAGTTCAATGGAACAATGTAGAAAGTATTGGCTCCCACAACCAGTTATACACTGAGCTGTCAAACTACACACCGTGCTGGAGAGCGACAACACGTTGAGGAAAATACACTGCCTGAATTTACGTCAACCGCCAGGGCAGGTAACCGGAACGATAACGGCCACAAGGCAGAAGATTCCGCTGGTGCACTTCAATTCAAAATAACCAAGCACAGTTAAACTCCACCGGAGTGTGGCTAAAATTTGCCAACTTGAAAACACACGTTGTCGCTCGCAGGGATGCCCCAAAGGCCGACAACGATGGGAACAGTCGTGACTTGCTGGCAGATTAAGTCAAAACTCAACTTTCGTGTCCAGGATTGGATAGTCACAGACGTCGTAGTAATGGGAATAGCACCACACACTCCGAACGCGCGTAGACGTCCCAGCGGCCCCTGCCAAACTACGCGCCGCGGAGATTTCCTCGCTGCTCCACGCCAATCGGCCAACTCACTGCACACAGCACAGCCGGAAACTATAAGCGCCAGGCCAAAGATAGTACCAGGTGCGAATATCGACACACACCGCGGCTGCGACTCGCGGAGAGAGAGGATAACAGCATAATCGCGGTAACCGCAGGAGACTAAACACAGAATAGCAACCAGGGTTAACTCCAACGCATAATGTTTATGTGACGTAGCATGTGAAAGTTGCTCAATTGGACGGGTTACTCCTGTAACTTAAATATCAGATCTGAAGATGGTTCTGAATGAACCGAAACCGGTCATATGAATAATAAAAAATTTGCAATCAAGACGGATTTAAAGTAACATTATAAAATCACTGATTGCTGTTATCCCATAAGACATTATGTCTGTTTTTGCAAAGTCCAACGCATAACATGAGCCAGCCACGGCTCAAAAATACTTTGTGACAGAGATAAAAAGCTTTACATTGCCGCTGGCCGGAGTGGCCGAGCGGTTCTAGGCGCTTCAGTCTGGAACCGCGCGACCGCTACGGTCGCAGGTTCGAATCCTGCCTCGGGCATGGATGTGTGTGATGTCCTTAGGTTAAGTTAGGTTTAAGTAGTTCCAAGTTCTAGGGGACTGATGGCCTCAGATGTTAAGTCCCATAGTGCTCAGAGCCATTTGAACCATTTTACATTGCCCTTACTGACTTTTACAGGTAAGGATTTCGATCCACGTCTACTTACTCAAATGTTCAAATGTGTGTGAAATCTTATGGGACTTAACTGCTAAGGTCGTCAGTCTCTAAGCTTACTCACTACTTAACCTAAATTATCCTAACACACACACACCCATGCCCGATGGAGGACTCGAACCTCCACCGTGACCAGCCGCACAGTCTATGACTGCAGCGCCCCAGACCGCTCGGCTAATCCCGCGCGGCGTCTACCTACTAGGAATTCTGGACCCAGTCACAAAGGTGGACCGATATACTGCAAGCTCATATTTTCTTTAACAAAAGGGAGTGTGGGACTGTACTGAATGCCTGTCCGACTGTCGAGGAACACAGCATCACTGTAGAAGAGATAGGTACTTCAGCAAGTACAACTTCGCTCTTGTTAGCTACTATGCGACCGAAGCTACAGCAGTGTGACAAACTGTCATAGGTAACCTCTACCGTCTGTCAGCGCGTGTGTAGCCGTGAGTAGGGTCTGTTGGCGGGCTGTACACTCTGGTGGTGTCACAACGACGGACGGATCCCGGCGGCTATTATTCAATTGCGCAGGCCCGCCTCAACGCCGCGAAGAGAGAATTAGAGGCGGAGACGGGCGGGACGGAGTGTGTTTTTAGAGTTGCGTGGCGCCAGCGGCGGTCACACGCACAAACAAAACACGAGCGTGACAACGCTCTAAAGGGCGGCGTGTCCGGACGCCGGCGCGGATGTGTATACGACCCGTGGGCCGAGGCAGCACGTGCGCTGCGGGATTTGTGTGGAAGGCGCGGGGAATACCGAACGGCATTCCCACTGTCCGCAGCATAGGCTGCGGTGGTTTTAGGCGCTTTTGACTGGAAAGGTGGAGGGGAGGGGAGGGGAGCGGGAGGCGGGGGAGGGCTGTGTGACGGCAGGCGCCGCGCGCGGAAGCCAGGATGCCAGCACGCGTCGACGCCTCCGCACGTGTTCCCTCGCGGCAGCGCGCCACGCTTGCTAGGCGACGAGCGGCCTGAAGGCGTGTCACACGAACAATGCGTACAACGCAGCGGCAGACACCTGTAGCCTGAGCGTCGCGCTCCACTCACTTGCCAAAAAGGCACTCGCCGGAAAGATCAGCTGCTATTTATTCTCTCCCGCACGCGGGCTGACTCAAACTGCTTTGAGCGACAGCGGGTGAGGCGCCGCGAATAAACATGCAGGGCTATTCTTGTACTTTGGATCATCCGCTGGGTAAAAGATCAATAGCGGACGAGAAGTCCCCGTGACGCAGGAACTCACGTTTAAAACAAATAACATACAGGTTGGTAGCTATGTTACTTCTTACCACTTCTTCAAATCAATGGTTGGAATACACGTTTACGTGTTTTCGCAGTCGCAGTTGCGGTCGAATTTTAATTTTTAGTCATGATAGATGTAATACTTAGGGATTACAGTTACAAATAACCTAAATTGGAACGATCACATAGATAATATTGTGGGTAGAGCAAACCAAAGACTGCGATTCATTGGCAGAACACTTAGAAGGTGCAAGAGGTCTATCAAAGAGACTGCTTACACTACGATTGTCCGCCCTATTCTGGAGTATTGCTGTGCGATGTGGGACCCGCATCAGGTGGGACTGACGGATGACATCGAAAAAGTACAAAGAAGAGCAGCTCGTTTTGTATTATCGCGAAATAGGGGTGATAGTGTCACAGACATGATACGTGAATTGGAGTGGCAATCGTTAAAACAAAGGCGCTTTTCGTTGCTACGGGATCTTCTCACGAAATTTTAATCGCCAGTTTTCTCCTTCGATTGCGAAAACATTCTGTTGGCACCCACCTACCTAGGGAGAAATGATCATCACGATAAAATAAGAGAAATCAGGGCTCGCAAATAAAAATTTAAGTGCTCGTTTTTGCCGTGTGTCGTTCGAGAGTGGAACGGTAGAGAGACAGCATGAAGGTGGCCAGGCACTTTATTGTGAATAGCAGAGTAATCATGTAGATGTAGAAGCGGTCATAATTACTTTTCTGAGGAGCGTTCAGTGACAAGTGTGTGGATGCACGAATGACAGCGCACAAGGCAGAAAGTGAGACAGATTATGGGAGCATTCCACGAAAGATTTAATAAGGCTCCACCGCGAAAGGCAACACTTCTGGATTGGGGAAGAAGTGCTTTTGCTTTTGGCAGTCTTAAAGGTAGGCCGCTGAGTGGGAGGAAGAAGACACGAGAAGTAACATGCGTCGGAATCTCCTATAAAATCGACACGTAAACATGCTTCGGCACTCGGTTTACAGAGGACAACAATGCAAGATAACTTGGAAAAAGACTTTAAAGTCTGAACTTTCTCGACGACGTTCGCAAACGAGTTACACTATATCGGCCGGAATGAGCACATTTTAGCGTGTCGTGCTTTGTTAAGTCAGTTTCCAAATGCGGTAAACCTTACCAAGGTTATGTTTTCAGACGTATGTGCCATTTATCGCAGCTAACGTACTAGATATACTGTCGCTGGGGCTACAGGGAATCATCATTACACAGTAGAGTCAGAAAGGAACCCACATCACGTCATCACATGAGTAAAGATGACATCTACATCTACATCTACATGGATACTCTGCAAATCACATTTAAGTGCCTGACAGAGGGTTCATCGAACCACCTTCACAATTCTCTATTATTCCAATCTCGTATAGCGTGCGGAAAGAACGAACACCTATATCTTTCCGTACGAGCTCTTATTTCCCTTACTTTAAAGTGGTTAAGGTTTCTCCCTGTGTAGGTCGGTGTCAACAAAATATTTTCGCATTCGGAGGAGAAAGTTGGTCATTGGGATTTCGTGAGAAGATTCCGTCGCAACGAAAAACGCCTTTCTTTTAATGATGTCCAGCTGAAATCATGTATCATTTCAATGACACTCTCTCCCATATTTCGCGATGATACAAAACGTGCTGTCCTTTTTTGAACTATTTCGATGTACTCCGTCAGTCCCATCTGGTAAGGATCCCACACCGTCTAAAAGAGGACGAACCTGTTGGCAGAACTGTTAACAGAAAAATTTTGTAAGGGGAAAAATACGAATTAAGGAAATTACGGAAAATTCAATCACACAGTATTCAGCGGAACAGAAAGGCGGTAAGGTGTGACAGCTCATCCAACGAGTGAAATCTTGACAGGTCTCAAACCACGTCACCCATGCTGATATTATACGCTGAAGCGCCAAAGAAACTGGTATAGACATGTATATTCAAATACAGACATATGTAAACAGGCGGAAACGGCGCTGCGGTCGGCAACGTCTACATAACACTTGTTGTCTGGCGCAGTTGTTAAATCGGTTACTGCTGCCACAATGGCAAGTTATCAAGATTTAAGTAAGTTTGAACGTGGTGTTATAGATGGCGCACGAGCGATGAGACACAGCGTCTCCGAAGTAGCAATGAAGTGGGGATTTTCCCGTACGACCATTTCACGAGTGTACCGTGAATGTCAGGAATCCGGTAAAACATCAAATCTCCGACATCGCTGCGGCCATAAAAAGATCTTGCAAGAACGGGACCAACGACGACTGAAGAGAATCGTCCAACGTGACAGAAGTGCAACCCTTCCGCAAATTCCTGCATATTTCAATTCTGGGCCAACAGCAAGTGTCAGCGTGCAAATGATTCAACGAAACACCATCGGTATGAGCTTTCGGAGCCGAAGGCCTACTCGTGTGTCCTTGATGACTGTACGACACAAAGCTTTACGCCTCCCCTGCGCCCGTCAACACAGACAATGGACTGTTGATGACTGGAAACATGTTGCCCGGTCGGACGAGTCTCGTTTCAAATTTTATCGAACGGATGAACGTGTACAGATATGGAGACAACCTCATGAATCCGTGGTCGCTACATGTAAACAGGTGACTGTTAAAGCTGGTGGAGGCGTGTGTATTGGGAGTGATATGGGACGAGTGATAAGTCTAGATATGACTCTGACAGGTGACACGTGCGCAAGCATCCTGTCTGATGAACTGCAGCCATTCATGACTATTGTGCATTCCGACGGACTTGAGTAATTCCAGCAGGACAATGCGACACCCCATACGTCCAGAAATACTCTTCTGAGTTTAAACACTTCCGCTGGCCACCAAACTCCCCAAACATGAAAATTACTGAGCATATCTGGAATGCCTTGCAACGTGCTGTTCACAAGAGATCTCCACCCCCTCGTACTCTTACGGATTTATGGACAGCCCTGTAGGATTCATGGCGTCAATTCCCTCCAGCACTACTTCAGAGATTAGTCGAGCCCATACCACGTCGTGCTGCAGCACTTCTGCCTGCTCGGGGGGCCGTATACGTTATTAAACAAGTGTAATAGTTTCTTTGGCTCTTCAGCGTAAACGGGAAAGTGTGTCTGTCTGTCATCTTTTCACAGCTAAAGCGCTGAACCGATTTTGATGACATTTGGTATGGAGATAGCTTGAACGCTGAGGAAAAAGTCAAGCTACTTTGGAAAGAAAAAACGTCGACCCCCGAAGAAGTTAAACTAGGGAATGGAACATCGCTTCTTTACAATAGTGATCATAAACCACGTTAAAAATTACAAGCTACAGGTTGTACAACGATAGCTACTTGAAGAGCACAGTATACAGTTGCGCGCTCCTACTATGTTCTTTTACGCGCACTGCTCGGAAGCGACGCTGTGTGTGCCGCGCAATCATACGTTAGGGTGCACTTAACGAACTATGCTTACTCCAACAGGCACTCATATGAAAGCAATTGATGGTATCGCAGCTCGCTCACTCACTCAACATCACTCACCATAACACAACTACTGATATGCAAGCGCAGCCACAGATTACAGCTAGTCTTGAATAAAATCCTCTAACTTTCGAAAGCTGTCTCCAATATCGCCATCAAGAATAAAACTACTGATTACCGAGGTTGGCACTGTGCTCTCTATCATTCCCGCGTCTCTGGATGGTTCTGGACGTTGAGCTGCTTCCTCACCTATTTACACAAAACACGTCGCCAGCCCTAGCAATCAGTCCTGATAAAGATGGCGGATACAGCTGACAAATCTCGAGGATTTTATTGGAAAATACGCGACTTGAAAACTAAAATTATTTTATTTGGGCATACCGCCGCCAAAGACTCCGAGACCACTTCACAAGGCCAATTTTTTTATCATTCTGGCTGTAGGTGTTATTGTTCCTTACGGATAGGCAGAAATTGCCTAGTGGTCGATAAGTAGGAGTGTGCAAGCCACGCCAGTCATGACGCACGCTGCACTGACTTAGTGGCGCAGGAGAAATGGGTGTTGCGAAATGCCCAACAAAGACCCGTCTGTGCCAAGGTCGTACTGCCGACATTCCGGCTAAAAGCTGCAGCCTATATGCAGGCCGTTCCAAAGGCGTGCTTTGAGATTATCAGCAAATATCTCTCATCAGAGAATCTCGTGCGAAAGAAACAAGGTATGAGGTGCACGCAGTTGTGATAACTGTCCTCGGAACGTACGCCAAATACCCTTTGGAAAATTTAGAATTAGAGAAAGGTTTACCGTGGTTTCTCTAAATCACTCTAACGAATGGACAAACGTCATCTGGTGACATGGGATGTGAAGTCGTTCGTCGGTCGCTAAAGCATCTACGGTGCATTTATGTCGGTCATGGCCTGGTATCAACGGGTTCCTAAAGTCCCGCAGTCAAATGGGCGGCGGGCTGAACCACAGCAAGCCCTGTATGGCTCTTTGGAGCCGTTCGTCAAATACTTGTGGTCGTCCAACGCGGCGATTTACATGTATGAACGCATTGTCTATGCGATACTGAAGATTCAACCTAGATAATGTTGACCTCGAAAGTCCCAAAATATTGTGTAATCGCTGGTGTGCTGTGACGCATGCATCTTGCCCCGATTGTCGTGCGGTGTTCAAAGTCCATCAACTAGTGACGCCCTGCCATATTGACTACACACCCTGCTGTAACAGACAGCTCAGACATAGTGTCTAGACTCACGCCATATGCCGCATGTAGCCATAACGTTCGGGTCTCATATATCACCGTATCTTCAAATGTGACAATCCATTCCGCCATGTGCCGACACACCATTTAGTTTCTTTTATTTATTTGTTTATTTATTTATTGTTCATAATTACAGATTGGTGGAAAACTACAACTACTTCTACTACAACAAAACTGCATTAAAATCCAGAACTAATTACCCAGGAACTAATCTGTTATAAACACTGCAGAATTTGTTTTTCGTTCATTTTGGTGCATTTAACATGTAGATGGCTATTTATTTCTAATTTCTCCTACCAGTCCCTTTTTTATTTTATGTTTAATCAAACATAATACAACGCGTTTCGAATATGTTCTGTTCATTTTCAGGTGTTTATACATACATACATACATACATGCAGAGAAAAGTTACTTAAAAATAAACAGTCTTAAACTAGATTAATCTAGACCTCTTTGTCCATTGTTTGTTACTGTAGCGGCTGGTGTGGCATTTGAGGGGGAGTAGTGAGGCAGTGGATGGGTAGAAATCGAAATCAGTGATGTCTTCTGCTGGTTTTCTTCTTTGTGGTTGATTATGTATGATATCACAGCCTGTATAGGATGTAGATAGATTTGCATCAGTTATGTTTACGAAAATAGTGTGAAAGGCTTTTATATGACAGCTGATCACTTAGATATCATCATCTTGCTGTTTCACTTGCATCACTGCTGTAATGGCAAGTGAAGCAGCAAGATGATGAAATCGTAAGTGATCAACTTCATATAAAAGCCTCTCACATTATTTTCGTAACATATAACTGATGCAAATTTATCTGCATCCTATACAGGCTGTGATATCATAATCAACCACAAGGAAGAAAACCAGCAGAAGACATCACTGATTTCGATTTCCAGCCATCCACTGCCCCCCCCCCCCTCCTCCACCCCAAATGCCACACCAGCCGCTACAGTAACAAACAATGGACAAAGAGGTCTAGATTAATCTAGTTTAAGACTGTTTATTTTTAAGTAGCATTTCTCTGTATGTATGTACGTATTTAAGAACCTTCAACATCGCAGCGCGTCAGCAATCGTTGGTTAATATATTAAAAAACTAAAAACCCGCGATCGAGGTGGGTTTTCATTTCTTAGTATGTCTGAATGTATAAACGCCTGAAGATGAACAGAACGAGTTCGAAACGCGTTGTATTATGTTAGATTAAACACAAAAAAGCGACGGGTAGCAGAAATAATTATCCCACACAGTCACGGTTCACAAACATAGCCATTATGGCCGAGAATAATGTAGATGGTTGTTTCCGCTACCGCATCCGCCCTCATACCTCCGAGAAAATTTTGTAAATTTGTGGTAATGTCTTATAGGACCAAACTGCTGAGGTCATCGGTCCATAAGCTTGCACACTACTTAATCTAACTTAAACAACTAACTTCCTCTAACGACAACACACACCCATGCCCAAGGGAGGAGCCGCACTAACCGTGACAAGGCTCCCCAGACCGCGCGGCTACCCCGCGCGGCTCACACCACCGAGTATGAGTTTCTTAACTAACGTTACAGTATTGCTCCTAGACTTTGTCCGAGCAAAAGTCACGCGGAACGGACAAATAAATGTCACGAGTGGCGGGCCCGCTAGTATAAAAGGAGACGGGGAGTGCTGTGCTGTTGGTAAAGAAGCACACCAGCAGAAAGGGTCAGTGAGGAGAGCTCCGTTACGTCGAACGTGGACTGGTCGTTAGACGCCCATACAAAGTGTGACACATAGTATCGTAAGAGGTATACTCCCATTTTATGAATTAAAATGGAGAAACAGCGCTGATATCGAGGGTGAATAAAAATTTTTGTTTTTGTAAGGGACTGGATGGAGGCGACTGGTTCATTGACGTGTTTCAATTACAATCATCACAAGAAAATCAACGCATGGAGAAGAACTACGTATCTACAGTATGAGAAGTATGAGATTAAGTGAATGTGACATTACAAAACGATGAGTAACGTTTGGAATGTGTCACATTTACATGATCTCATACCGTAGATATGAGGTTGTTCTCGCTGCACTTATTTTCTGATGATGACTGCAATTGAAACGCGTCGATAATCAGTCGCCTCACTTATATTCACTAACCAAAAGAAAAATTTTTATTCAGGTCGAAATCAGCACTGTTTCTTTTTTCATTTTAATTCATTGGACGTCACCTAATAAATCCATCAGGGAAATGTCAATTCATAGAAAGCTGTCCAAATCGCCTGTTGGTGATGTGACTGTAAAGCTGAAAATCGAAGGAACAACCAGAGTTAAACGAAGGCCAGGCCGACATCGTGTGCTGGCGGAAAGGGAGCTTGAGCATTACGGAGGGCGGTCGCTAAAAATCTCATCAAATCAGCTGATGAATGCACCCATGCGTTCCAGAGTGGTACCAGCAGTCCAACTAGCCACTGACTGGGCGTGGGAAGTTAGAAAAGAATGGGTACGTTGATCGAGAAGTTCCTCATGATCCATAAGTTTCTGTAGTCGGTGCTATGCGACGCTCAGGTGATGTAAAAAGAGGCGCCAATGGACGCTGGAGATGAGTAATTTGGAGTGAGCAATCAAGCTGTCCTTGGTGGCAATCCGATACAAGCGTTTGGATCTGGGGAATATCTGAAGAGTTACCTGTCATCGTGTGTAGTACCAACAGTGAATTAAGAGCCGGTGAACACTGGAAAAGTGATTTGGAGTAAGTAATCACGCTGTACTTGGAAACAATCGGATACAAGGGTCTGGATTTGGGGAATACCTGGAGAACGTTACCTCTCTTGATGTGTAGTATCAACAGTGAAGTAAGAAGGAGGTGGTATTGGGTTAGGTGAGTGTTCTTCGTAGTTACGCTGTGGTTCCCTTTTTGTGCTGAAGAAAACGCTAAATGCGGCATGATGCGATGATTACTCGTATCAGCTTTTCAGTGCACACTGCCATAAAGCAAAATCTGTGAGGAAATACTCTGAGAACAGAAACATTCCAGAAATGTACTGGTCTGAAGAGAGTCCCAGCCTGAAACTTTCGGATGCCTTGAAGCGTCGACTTCGCTCCAAAACCCAGCGTCCAACATTTCTACTTTCTCTGGCTTCAGCTCTTGACAAGGAGTGGGCTGCCATACCTCCACAGACATTCAGACATCTCACTGAATGTGTATGCAGCAGAGTTCGTCTTGAAAGCGAAAGGTGGATACACCCCACATTAATAGGTGTCCCAATACTTCTGATTACATAGTGTATATCCTTGCCCATCTGCACTACTGCTCCGACTCTGATGGTGATGTCTACGGAATTGAAAGATGCTTTTACTCTGCAGCGAAGTGTGCGCTGTTCTGAAACATACTGACAGATTAAAACAGTTTGCTGGGCCAGACCCTTGCATATCGCCGGCAGTCGTACCGATGAGACAGCAAAACACGACGTACGACACGCCTTAATAGCTTCAATTGAACTAAAACGGTACCTCTACTTTCCAAACTTCACAGAAGCTTTCCTGCGTACTCTGCTGTAACTAACTTCTCAGAGAAAGGATATCGCTGGTAAATGGCTTAGCCCCTCCAAGAGCGCTAGCCCAACAGGCTACACAGAAGAGCTACAGTGACGTTTGGAAAGTGGGAGAGAGGTACCTGCAGATTTGTATCAGAGGGCTGGTCGTGACTCGTGCCTGAATAGCGCAGTGGGTAAGAGCACTGCCAGCAAAGGCAAGGTTCTGAGCTCGCGTCTCAGTTGGGCGAACAGTTTTACTGTCAGAAAGGTACATGTCTACGGGGCGTTTGACTTCAACGTCTTCCCCTCGTTTCGCGTCTAGAAAAAACGAAAACATGTTTCAAAAAATGTAAGATCTTAAAATTATTTGCGCTATGCGGACGAGCTGTTGGTCATGAATTCTTATTCTTTGACGTAGTCAGTGGGGAGATGCGCGATCTAACGAAAACATGTTTCAAAAAATATAAGATCTTTAAATTATTTGCGCTATGCGGACGAGCTGTTGGTCATGAATTCTTATTCTTTGACATAGTCAATGGGGAGATGCGCGATCTGTTGATTTAAAGCGTGTGGATAAAAATCCTACGTCAAGATCGCAAATTTTCTTTATTGATTACCGGTTTGGGCTCTCATCACTGATCCACCTTCGTATCAGTCTAAAATGTTGTACAGTTTGTGACATTCATTACGCATCGTAGTATTTTTAGAGCTAAGTCACCCCAGTCAAATAAAAGATTCTAAAGCGAAAATCGTAGTTGGTTATGTAAATTGACAACGTTAATCACTCATCACTGTAACAATATTTGATTAGTGATTAACGTTTCCATTTACATAACCAACAACGAATTTCACTTTAGGATGTTTTATTTAACTAATGGACGTAGCTCTAAAACTACTACGATGCTTAATGAATGGCACACAAAAAAAATGGTTCAAATGGCTCCGAGCACTATGGGACTCAACATCGGAGGTCATTATGAAACGTCCCCTTTTTGAAAAATTATACAAGACTGTGCTTTAACTGACACACAATATTTTTTAGCGCAACGCAGTCTGACTTTCAATAATCCCTACAAAATAATGGCCCTGTCTAATATTAACCTATACGTTTCACAAATCACTTACCTCAGAAAAATCTTCGTTACTCGAACTACTGCAATACAGCGAGCGCCACTACTGCCAGCTAAATAAAAGATTCAAACTACTGAAGGCACTAACTACTGATAGGCACAGTTAGCAAATGAAAGATTTTAATAGAGAACAAACACTGTATTTACCTTAATAGTCATATTATACATAGCAGTTCATGACAGTCTTACAAATTTCAAAACTCCGCCATCTCTCTCCCCACATCCATCACTGCCGGCGGCTCACCTCCAACTGCGCAACGCTACGCGCTGGTAACATCCAGCTGCCGCTGCCCAACACTACAATGGCAGACAACAATGCAAACTAGCCACAGACTGCACACAGCACAGCCAGTGATTTTCATACAGAGCGCTATGTAACGTTGCCAATTAGAAAACATAAACAGCCTACATACAATTAGTCCCCTAGAACTTAGAACTACTTAAACCTAACTAACCTAAGGACATCACACACATCCATGCCCGAGGCAGGATTCGAACCTGCGACGTAGCAGTCGCGCGGTTCCTAACTGCGCGCCTAGAACCGCTAGACCACCGCGGCCGGCGAATGGCACACACTGAACAACATTTTACACTGATACTAAGATGGCTCAGTAATGAGCCGAAACCGGTAATCAAGAAAGAAAATTTGCTATCTTGACGTAGGATTTTTATCCCCACATGTTTAAAAACTGAACTGTTCTTTTTGAATACATGCAGCTGTCAATGTTCAAGGAATTGTGTGTGTACCCAAGTTTGCGCTGCGACAGTCTATACATTGCTTGCTCTGCAGCCAATTTTTATCATAATAGGCGCTACTTTGTAAGTGCCGTCTCCTGGAAAGAGATATCTTGGAATTGTTACGAAAAGTCCTATGGAGGACGTGTAAGGTACGAGAACATAGGAAAAGAATTACATATAAATAGTGCTATGGATCAAATGAGAAATAGCGCTGGACCTACGATCTAACAAGTATTCGTTAAGCCATCTCCCCATAAAACATTGGAAATGTAAATATACCGGCAGGAAAGATCTGAAAACCGCGGAATACGATATTTATCATAACAAGGCCATTTAGTCTAATATTTGAATGAAAATGAAGAAAAGGGTTTGCAAGCTGTGGTCTTGGAGAAGTGTCCATAAACTGAAACATGAACAGAAGAAGAAATCAGAGCGCATACACTACATGGCGCCTTCTGATATCCATATTAATTATTTCTCACATTAATCAATTACAATTTTCTTCCAAGCATCTGCCAAGTCTAGGTAAAGCAGAGACCGGACGCATAGTCTGTCGTGGCATGCAGACTGATAGATTCAGGGGCGTAAGTTTCTCTTCGTGAAGTTTGAGCCTTGTGTCTTATGTTTGGTGTACGTATCTGTGATGTCTGTGTGTAAGAGAAGAGTGAGTGTTTTGTTGATGAAATAGCAGAAATTGGGTGAAACGTAGCCTACTAGTCTAATAGCATCATAGAGGCTACCGAACGTAAAGCCCTCAACCGATTGAAGGATCACCGTTAACAGCGCCACATCAGTCACACCCCATGTGAGAGGTTTCGCGGTCACCGCATGGCTGTTGATGAGACTCAGCACCTTTCCCCGGTTAGCAGCCAAATACAGGTACTGAAGAGTCTTAATCTACCGGGATTTTTGAACCACCTACCTTCGACTCGAATATTACCGAACTAGTGTGTGTTAGGACCTTGGGCAAAGAAGGTAGAGTATAAGGTTTGGTGTAAGCACAATGTACGTACTTCCTTTAAAACACTGACAATAACTTTTTTTGAAAAAAAGCTTGTCACTGTTCCAAATTATTTTTTAAGCAAGACCCTTAGAATGAGACTGTTTACGCATACGGTATACGCATAGTTACTTTCGTTATGTATTTTGTAAGGTTTCCACTTTCAGTAAATAACGAGACCATTATAAAAAAGGAAAGTTTGAATTCGTAATAAACTGGCAGCAGTTTAGCTGGAGGAAGTGTCCTAGCATTCATCTGATGAGATTGAATGATCTTATAGAAAACTTTTAACTTGGCAGCAAATGTAGGATTTGAACCACGCTCTTCCCAAATGGGAATTCAGTGTCTTAAACCCCTGCGCTATCTGGCTTTGTCATGGTCATTAGCGATAGAAAACCAGTTCTACAAAACAGCAGCGAATGACAAATTTTCCGCCATAAAGGATATCACCATCTCGTTCTATTGAAATGGAAAATTTGGAACGATTAGGCTGTTTCAGAACTGGAATCGGGCTTATCAAAATGTCCGTTGTCTTCAAGGCCCGACCTATAGGCAGAGTATCTAAGATTCTCATCAGCCACGTACGCAGATGGAATGCAATGTACGGGGGTACACTGGTGACTGACAGCTTCATCACCAAACAGCAACTCCATAGAGGAAGGGAATAAAAACTCTTTCCTTTAATAAGCACTCAGCAGAGCAACAACATTTTTTTATATTTCAAGCAAAACCAAGACAGTAGCAGTTTGGGGGTATTTAGAGTGGCGGCGGTAATTTCGTTTCATCCTGCCTCGCACGAGACTGAAAAAAAAAATCCCTTAGAAATTTTTGCTATAATGCTAATATCTCCCTGCGAAGCAGTTCGAGATGGTCCATTTGCATTCGTGGTGATTACCGCTGGGCGACACGATGATTAAAGTAAATTGCAGGCAAAGGGAAGTGACTGCTATTATGGAGGTAACCGGTTTCGCGAAGAGCTGATAGCAGAGCCAGCGGATGAAGACTCTCCGTGGTCGCTCGCTTTGTCACATCAAAGCAGTAAACACGTAGCCCGTACGACGCCTGAACATCGCATTCTTCCTTTCGCTGACAGCATTTCTTCAGTACGTTCTCTCTCGCTGTGTTTTAGGTGGAACGGTAACACTCGATACATATCCGTGGACGATTAGTCGAAACGTGACATTAGGTCGAGCACAGTCAAGGAAAATCGTTATTTCAGAAGCCAAGACTTCCAGCTAAAAGATGTATGAGAATTTAAGATCATTTCTGACTTCTTCCATCTACACGGAACATCTGATGGATGAATTACGAGTATACAAGGTGTATCAAAAATGTACGGTACAAATTGCAGAACACATTCCTCACACGTAGACGGAGAACGTTGCATGAACATGGGTCTGGAAACGCAAATCATTAATCGTGGGAAACACACAAGAATAGAAAGTTAGAATTATGGAAAACACGCACTCTTGGTCAGTCTGCTTACGTTGTGCACCGCCAGTGTTTTGTTTTGCCTGGACTTCTCGTCAAGCAACGTACGTCATTGCTTGTTTGCAGGTAACATCATCTGTTTCAGCGACCAGTATGACCGCTGCAAGCACTCGTATTACTACGTAGAGCTAATCACAGAGTTTGCTCGTCCAATGATAGTGTACACAAATGCAGAGAAGGCAGATGGGTTGAAGTGTTTTGGGGGAAGAGACCAAACAGCAAGGTCATCGGTCTCATCGGATTAGGGAAGGAAGTCGGCCGTGCCCTGTCAAAGGAACCATCCCGGCATTTGCCTGAAGCGATTTAGGGAAATCACGGAAAACCTAAATCAGGATGGCCGGACGCGGGATTGAACCGTCGTCCTCCCGAATGCGAGTCCAGTGTGAAGGCAGATGCTCATTTGATGTATGGATTAGCTGGCGGCAACGGGGCTCGCGCACAACGTTTGTACCGGGAGAGATTTCCGGAACGAACGTGCCCCGACAGGAAACGTTTGATGCCACTGATCGTCGACTTAGGGAACATGAGACATTTAAGCCTGATACTAGCGACCAAGAAAGGCCTAGAATGACAAGGCCACTGCAACGGGAGGCGGCGATTCTTCATGCAGTTGACGACGACCCTAGTGTCAATACAAGACATGTAGATGCAACACTGTATGAGACCACACGACTGTTTTGTGAGTGCTACACGAGGACCAGCTGTATACATACCATTTACAGCGTGAGTGTACAGGCACTACCAGAATCCGATTTTCCTGCACGGGTACTCCTCTGCAAATGGTTTATTCAACAAAGTGTCAACCCTAATGTAGTGCAACGGTGCTGTTCACAGATAAGGCATCGTTTCGGGAAGATCAGATTGTAAATTTTTACTATCGGCATGCATGGGCGGACATCAATTCTCACGCAAGTGTTGAATCAAGTCATCATCAAAGATTTGGACCGGCATTGTTGGTGGCTGTTTGGAAGGGCTTCACTTTCTGCCACCCAGACTCAACGGACAAAGTTATCAAAATTTCGTAGATAATGTTCTGCCTGTGCTGTTAGAAGATGGCTGGCGGTGTGGCCGAGCGGTTGTAGGTGCTTCAGCCTGAAACCGCGCGACCGCTACGGTCGCAGATTCGAATCCTGCCTCGGGCATGGATGTGTGTGATGTCCTTAGGTTAGTTAGGTTTAAGTAGTTCTAAGTTCTAGGGGACTGATGACCTCAGATGTTAAGTCCCATAGTGCTCAGAGCCATTTGAACCATTTGTTAGAAGATGTGCCTTTTGCTGTGCGACAAAACATATACTTCACGCACGATGGAGCACCTCCTCGTTTTAGAGTTAATGTCCGTCGACTTCTAAATAACAGATTCAGTGACAAATGGATTTTGAGATGGACGAATTGCCTGGCCTCCACGCTCTCCAGACCTAAACCCACTCGACTTTTATTTTTGTGGGGGCATTTGGAAGCTCTTGTGTATGGAATACAGTACACGATGCTCAGAGTCTCCGTACCCGTATTATGGAAGGCTGCGAAAATATACCCAATATTCCAAGGATACATTAGTGCATCCTCGATTCTTTACGACGGCGGGTTGTACAAATGCCCACGGAAGGCATATTGAACATTTGTGAGAGAACGTTGCATGTGGTTTGCTGATGCGTTCTGTTTGTGTGTGTTTTCCGTGATTAATGAGTTGGAAAAATGTGTAGTAACATAAAAACGAAGATTTTTCAGAGCCATGTTCATATAACATAATTTCTTCGTCTGCGTGTGAGGAATGTGTCCTCCAATTTGTGCCGTACATTTTTTGTTACACTCTTTATTTACTGGTAACATGTAGTCCTGCTGCCAAAACAGAGCGTGGTGTTGCAATAGTTAAGACACTGGATTTGCATTGGAGAGGAGCAAGGTTTGACTCCTCGTACGTTTGTGTAGATATAGTCATTCAGTATTTGCCTCGAATCGTTTAAGGTAAACGCCGAGATGATGTCTTTGAAAAAGGACTTGGACACTTTCCTTTACCATCCGAGCTTGTGCTCCGTCTCAAGGATCTCGCTGTCGACGGGACGTATAAATCTCTTCTTTCTGGTATATTCATCATTCTGATGCAACGTATAGAAGAGTTTCATTTAGTCATATTCTGTCGAAGTCTAACAATAGCAGAAGGTGACGAGCCGAACAGTCACCTAAGAATTGGGTCGATACCATGACGTTATTCCACAGATTATGAAAGAAAACTTGTGCGTTCACATACATTCATATCTTATTCGAAATAAAACGGAAAACTGGTGCTAATTATTTCGAATCCTGGATCAGCCTGTAACTTCAATAAATGCAAGATACTTTATTCAGATGTTAATGTTTTTATTCACGTGTCTAATATGCACTGTTTCAGCTTCTGCTACGTTTCCCTAGCATGGTAAATGATTTTATAAAATAGTGTTTAAATACGGGAAAAGATATGCCACAACCATGTGGATGGTCGTTATGCAATAATAGCGAAAGTCGTCCATTACGTACGGGAAAAGGAAAAAAAATTGCGGAAAGGTGTAAGGTACATATAATTTGACTGTTTAGGATAAAAATTAAGAAATGTTCAGAAGGAACAAGAACATGACCGTTGCAGGTACAGCTATGTCTTTTCTTTTCGGATCTCTAAAGCGCAAGGATATTCAAAACTTCATTACGTATTGTAACGAGTGACAGAGCGAAGTGAACAACATTTTACAGTAACGTCAAATTGTCGATTGTATAAATCAGATGAAACATTGGTTAACAAGCAAATATGCGTGAAATAACGCAAGAACTACGGTCATCATCTTGCTTCCCTCCTGTTAAGCTCAAATTTAGTAATATGAAGACTAGAATCCACGAATTGTGGCGTAGATTTGTTGCTAGATGACCTGCTCAAGGTCTGTCATGGCTAACAATAAGTAGGCGACGTTCCACTCAGCTTCTAATTGCCTCACGCAGGAATCGAGTTCGATATCCCGCACTGCCAAGGATCTTTAGTTGGTAGAAGTACTGGAAAGTCTCCTCTCAAATACCGGACATCGGCGGCTATGCTTGAAGCCGAAGTAGAGACTCCGGTTTCACAAACTGGCACTGGCCGAACACAAGCTCCTCAATTCCGCAACTTGCCCTCCAGGTAAAAGAGCGCGTGCATGACAGGCAAGTCCTCTGCACTCAGGAGAACAATAAATGCTAGCGACAGTTTTCATTCTCATTCTAATTCACACTCGACTAAAAAATCGGCTCTCGTTCCTTGCCGAAAACTGACAAGAAAACCCAAAGACAAAAAGCATTCATCAAGAACGAAATTGTTCAATGGCAAAATAGTGAAATGAACAGACTGCTCATTTAGAAGTGTGCTTCGCACAAAGCTTAAATGTTACCGCTGGCTTAAAAATATCTTCTGTTTTGTAAACCCTCGTCGCCAGTACTGTGAAGGCCTGCTCGCTACTGCTGTAGAGGCAGAGTTGCCACTGATGTTACAGGAGGCCGAGTTTGTGAGTTCGTGAAACGGCTTCTGGTGCCGTACACCGCTAAGACAATTCCTCTCTGCCACCTTTACACAGCTATGCCCCAGGGTCAGGTAACAGGGAAGGAGAACAAAGGTTCTACAACACTCCAACAATTTAGTAACGAAGTCACTCAAATGAATATTTTCAACATTTCGCGGCCCTGTCAGCAACTGTATAAATATTAATTTTAATAACCAACAGCCTCAGTTGCGCCGTTTACCTAGAATTTACCTAGGTTTCAGGTGGGATAACCTGAAGAAGGTTGGGTCACTCAAATGAGTTTAAAACGTTTACTTATCTTTGTGATTAGTTGAATAATGAAGTCTGCAACACTGCTTGTGATATAATAAAACGGCTAAGTGGAAATAATCGTAGTTCAACTTCACAGTACATAGCAAAAGTAACTTATAACAACTGTCTCTTCACTTCAAAAAGTTCACTAAACGACGTTCCCTGTCTGACTCAGTCCTGGAAGATGATCTATAACCAAGTGGGCGAGAGCTGCTCTATCTTCCGAGTAGGCTTTTGTCCGTTGTTGTCCGGTCATTGGCGGACTGTACCCGGCCGGCAATTGGCCGAAGCGAAGTCGATATCTTCATCCTCAGCGACGCCCGTGGCTCTGGGGAACTCGCGTAAGTCGTAAGTCTCTATGGCACCGGCCCCAGATCGCATTTTTGCGCCTGTGGTGCCTTTTCTCTGGCTGTGTCTTGTTCGGACAACTCATGCTTGCTATTATATCCTGTCTTTCCTTTAAACAATTCTTCGTCATCCCTCTTTCTGGGTACTTGGCTTACTAATTCACCTTCTTTTAAGTTTTGTTATTAAAATGTAATATTACTCTTTAATTTAACATTGCGACACACCTGCCATGTGAGTCATTGACGTATTGCAGCGAGTGGCATAGAGAAAATCACACGTTGCGGAGTTGAAATACTGGCGTGACAGCAGTTTTGGGCGCGTTGCAGAACTCGGATTTTAAGGAAATAAATGTTGCGGAGTTCGTGTTAGCTACAGATATTAACGGACGGGAGAGTGGTGCTCTGATAATAAGAGACCCTTTCCAATAGAACCGTTCTTTGCCATTTTAGGCAGTCGGTGAAACAGAGATGGGGTTTTGGGTAAAAGAACAGAGACAGTTGTCGTAACAGTTGCCTTCGCTTTTTTATTTATACGTGAAAAACAGTTTTGTCACGCTGTAGAGATGAGGTGAAGACAAACTGCGTATTTACATTGATTACTGCTTGCATGTAGGTTGCTTGAAGATTGAGCATTTGGCTCTGCAAGAGACATATCATCCTGACCCGCAAGGCATGCAGGACAGCTTCTGTGTAAGTTTGGAAGGTAGGAGATGAGGCATTGGCATCGTAAGCCTTTCTTGGAGAGCTCAGTCTGTACAGTACTTGTCCGCGAAAGGCATAGGCCCCAGGTTCGAGTTTCGATACGGCACACAGCTTTAATTTGCCAGGACTTTATACCTAGTGTAAATCGGAATCTCCATGAGGCTGTTCGCGAACGAAGAGGAGACAAAGCAAGAAAACTGTAGCAAAAAGCAGAAATATCTTCAAGGGGTTGATGCTTGATACAGGGATAGATAGTTGACTCTCAAGATTAAAAAAAATGTAATATACAGGCGGAAATACCCATTATTGTGTGATTACACGATTGCCGAACAATCATTAGAACCAGGCACATTCGTGAAATAGCTTGGAGGGCGCTTACGGAGCGTCTTAAAGTGGAACGACAGAGTAATAGCAGGAGAAGATCGTGCCACACTGAAAGTCATTGGAAGAAACCTTAGGAAATGTAGTCCATTCACGGAGGAGGCACCTTACAAAACCCTTGTTCGACCGGTACTTGGATATTGCTCGTCATCAGGGACCTGTACCAGATTGGTAGATGAAATAGAGAAAATCCAAATGTCGAGCAGCGCATTTCGTCTCGGGTCCGTTTAGAAAGTGCGAAAGTATCACGGAGGTGCTCATCCGTCTCTAGTGGCAGACGTTGCGATCTGCAGCACCGTATGTATTACTGTTAAAATTATGAAAGTGTACGTCCCTGGAAGAGTCAACCAGTATATTGCGTACTCCTACGTATATCTCCAGAAAAGATCATCGAGACAAAATTATCGAGAGCTGACACGGAGGCTTTTACAGCAATCGCTCTTCCTGTGGACCATTCGTGACTGGAACATGAGAGGGGGCAAGTGACGCTGCTACACGGGTTAACGTCCGCCACACACAGTAAGATGGCTTGCGGAGTATACAGGGTGGTCCATTGATCGTGACCGGGCCAAATATCTCACGAAATAAGCGTCAAACGAAAAAACTACAAAGAACGAAACTTGTCTAGCTTGAAGGGGGAAACCAGATGGCGCTATGGTTGTCCCGCTAGATGGCTCTGCCATAGGTCAAACGGATATCAACTGCGATTTTTAAATAGGAACCCCCATGTTTTATTACATATTCATGTAGTACGTAAAGAAATATGAATTTTTTTGTTGGACCTCTTTTTTCGCTTTGTGATAGATGGCGTTGTAATAGTTACAAACATATGGCTCACAATTTTAGACGAACAGTTGGTAACAGGTAGGTTTCTAAAATTAAAATACAGAACGTAAGTACGTTCGAACATTTTATTTCGGTTGTTCCAATGTGATACATGTACCTTTGTGAACTTATCATTTCTGAGAACGCATGCTGTCTGTTACAGCATGATTACCTGTAAATACCACATTAATGCAATAAATGCTCAAAATGATGTCCGTCAACCTCATTGCATTTGGCAATACGTGTAACGACATTCCTCTCAACAGCGAGTAGTTCAAACGTACCTACGTTCTGTATTTTAGTTTAAAAAACCTACCTGTTATCAACTGTTCGTCTAAAATTGTGAGCCGTGAGCCATATGCTTGCATGGATCAGATTCTTTTACAATCAATACTGATCCACGAACTAGTTCAGGAGGCTACGCTACCATCTGACGGTGGGCGCATACCCCGAGACTAGTAGTGGTATAATAAAATCATTTCAAGAAAACTTGCAGTGTCTTCTATAGTATAATTTACGAAAACAACTGCAGTGTTCTCCAAGCATAATGGATAAAATAGTATCTATGACGTATACGAAAACACAATTAGTTACTTTAGACATTCTTGGAACGGAGAGGATGGTGATTTGATCTAGTTTTCGAGAAACAGACTCAATGTGCCACCTATAAACACATGTCGTCCCATTTGATCACTCACAGCGATCTGTGTATCCATCCTGTGGTCAGCAGTATTTTTCTCCAAGTTCCGAAAGCATTAGACAGATGTGAGATAGAGACCCACCAACGCTCAGAACTGCGACATATATGTACCTCGTCAACGTCGAAAGAGTTAATTGCTCTTCCATAATCAACACAATCGTTATCATCAAGCCCAGACACAAATGAGCTCAGACCGAGCATATATGGTGAACTTGAACTCCACCGACAACGTTTCGGAGTTGTTGGGGCACATTTTCTGATTATTTTGGTGCAAGAGACCCGTGGTTTCCGATGACTCCGTGGTTTCGGATGACTCGTTACAAAAAAACTGTATTTCATTTGATTTCTTACTCCCCATTTATCTTTGTGTCTGTATGGCATTAAAAATACCTGCAGGACTGTGTGAAAGTCGACGGTGTACGGTGTGTGCCTTGGTCGGAAACAACCTTCTTCCATTCGCTCTCGATACTTGCTGTTGAAAACAGCGATGCGTATTCTACTCTTCACCTTTTTTTATTTTATTTGACCTTCAGCAGTATAATATTAATTACCCACTGACAGGTGCAATAACTATAATACAAGTCTATCTTCTACATAGAATTTTTAGTAAACACAAAATTTTAGAAAATACACATATTATAGGAAAAATTGTAATTACACTGTTTTTATACATCGTTGGTCAAAGCTCTTCGCCTTGAAGTCTGTTCCGTCTCGGGGTTGTATTTCCGGCAGTGTTAGTTGTACACAGCGATACACAGCTGTGTCGATAGGTCTATTGACGAAGCTCTGGCCGATATGCACCTCGTCTACTGGTTCGCTGAACGCAATTGGGGAGCGGTAGAACGATGTTATCCGACGGCAACCACCTCACAGTACATTTCTATTTGGGTTTGCGGTGTACGTTATATTGAGTACATATTACAGGCAATTTCTCTATTTTGGGCGTATTTTCAGAGAAATAAAGGTAACTGGAATAACAAACCAAATAAATCTCAACTACATTAATTCTCCAACGAGCCACCGGAGAGAACGGGTTTGTTATACAAAAATGCTCAGGAAATATCCCTCAACAACCTCCGAATTTTTATTGTGGCTTTCGGGTTCATGCTGTACAACAATCCAATGCAATGCTCCTTAGCTAAGCAGACACACCACAGAGGCTATGCGAAGCTGGTTACGCGGAGGAGAGGCGCAATGCCAGGTATTACAACTTTGCCCGATGCCGCAGCTAAATATTACGATGACGGCGGCGAGCGGTACTCTGCTCCTACGGTGCTGTACCAAGGACGTTCGTCGACTGCTTGCGATCCGGCGTCCCGCTGCTATCTCGTGCAGCAGCGTGTAAACACGGGCTTACTACACGTGCAGTGGCGCAAGTCATGTTGCCAACAACTCGTCAGTGTTGCCTCCGTACACTGTTTGTTGTTTGCCGGACTACCCCATTAACTATACAAGCGTGGCTTGTCATGCTGACACTAACAAGATACAAGCTCTTTAAGTACATCTAAGTAACGATGCCAAATCACAAGTTGCAGCCACGCGGAAACTAGACTAACACTACACTTCATCTGCTCTGTTCGGCTCACTACAATCAGAATAAAAGACAAATCAACAACCGAGAGGTAATATTCGCATATCATTAATTATATGAAGCAAACACAAATATCATGTAACAAACTTCTCCAGGAAATCTGCAAGTCATACTCATGAACTCGTAGGTTCCTCAAGCCTTGCACCAAAATCACACAGCCAACACAAGAATCGCATGCAACTTTCAACAAAATGTCACAGACTTATTGCTTCATTTAACATTTATTGGCGAAATAGTGTTTACAGCTACGTTTCGGCAGCATGCCGGCATCCTCAAGTGCCTGCACATACTAGGACAAACATGCGTCCAGCGAAAGACAATAAAACTACGCTGTTTATAAGCCGAAGAGGTAGTATGAATATTATAAAATACGTGCCCTGGCTAAATGCAATAAATGCCATTTTGTATTGCTGAAGATTTCGGCTGCTGTAGAAACGCATCGCTCCGAATAACTTATCAAACAATAGCAGAGAATGTGTCATGGATTTCACGAACGAACTGGGATAGCGATAGTCTAAACAAGGGCGTAATCGTCTCCCAAAAATTGTCAATAATATTCTTGTCACATTGTCAAAATATTTTGTTGTAGTCCACTGACAGAGATGATTGAGCATTGCTATAAAGCAGGAGAAACAGAAACGCTCATGGAAAGATTTAATTGTGTTTATTTCCAGAGCGTTATTTCAAAGTGGCACTGTAAAAATATAGTTTTAAAGTGTCTTGCATCATCTGCCAAGTGAATAAAAAGTGACTATATCACAATCGAAATTGCAGAGTATATGTCACTAAAGTCAGAAAAACAATAAACTTGATCAATACATTGCAGGATACGTTAGCGCACTTCTTTATAACGCAAATAATTTCACGACTTTGGAAACTTCCTTGATGCCGGCAGGCAAGGATATATGTTGCCCGACCATAATTCGCATCCAACGATGAGGTTTACAGAAGTAAACACTCTTTCTAGCGCATCTGCTTCGAAGATTCTTTCGACGAGACCATTCGGCATGCTACTCCCCAAAATATAAGACTGTTTCCGTTCCATTACTCTTTTCATTGTACACCCCTCACGGAATGGATAACCCGTCATTCCACGCGTTCGACAAAATAACATGCAAGTTGACAGTCTGTGCAGAGTTGCGTGCTAGAGATGGGTTCCTGAAGCAGGAGGTACTCACCAGTTTCCCTGGCGGTCTCGGTGCTCGGCGACGCTGAAGCCGAACATGGAGCCCCTGGTACCTCGGAAGCGCACCATGTGCTCCGTATCCACGTTGAAGCCGGCGACGCCGGTCGCCGCTGTCAGCAGCCACGCGACGGCCGTCAGCCAGCGTCCGCGTCCAGCGCACTCTGTCATTGTCGTACGCAATAAACGTAACGGTGTCAGGAAAAAAAAGAACGCGGCTATATCCGTTCGATTAAAAAGACGAAAAGGCTAAGATGGTGCCTGAGGTTCCGTGTGACGAGATGAGCGACGCCGTCTAGGATGCGGGTGGTCGTCAAGTCGAGCGAGCGATAGACGCGTGTCTGTGACAGGCGGTGTACACTGCAGGCCGCGCCGCCGCCTCCAGGAGCGGCTGAGGACGCAGTCAAACTGAGCGCCTTCGCCGCCGCCGCGTCGCTCTAGCGCCGCCGCGCGCGCCTCCTTGCGGGCGACTCCGTAACCAGCACAGCCAGCGGCCACAGGTCCATAACGTCTCCGGTCGCTTCGCGGTAGAAGGCTAGGTGACCGTGGTTAGAGGTCTGCTCGCATGAGGATGTCTACAGTAGTACACTGACGCGCCAAAGACACTGGTATACGCATGCGTATTCGAATACAGAGATATGTAAACAGGTACAACACAGCGCTGAGCTCGGCAACGCCTCTATGAGACAAGTGTCTGGCGCAGTTGTTAGATCGTTTACTGCTGCTACAGTGGCAGGCTATCAAGATTTAAGTGAGTTTGAACGTGGTGTTATAGTCGGCGCACGAGCGATGGGACAAAGCATCTCCGAGGCAGCGATGAAGTGGGGATTTTGCTGTACGACCACTTCGCGAATGTACCGTGAATATCAGGAATCCGGTAAAACTTCAAATTTCTCACATCGATGCGGCCAGAAAGAGGTCCTGCAAGAACGGGACCAACGACGACTGAAGAGAACCGTTCAACATGACAGAAGTGCAACCCTTCCGTAAATTGCTACAGATTTTAATGCTGGGTCATCAACAAGTGAGCGAACCATTCAACGAAACATCATAGATATGGGTTTTCGGACCCGAAGGCCCACTCGTTTACCCTTGATGACTGCACGACACAAAGCCTAACGACTGACCTGGGCCCGTCAACACCGATATTGGACTGTTGATGACTGGAAACATGTTGGCTGGTTGGAAGAGTCTCGTTTCAAATTCTATCGAGTGGATGGACGTGTACGAGTATGGAGACAACCTCATGAATCAGTGGACCGTGCGTGTCAGCAGGGGACTGTTGAAACTGATGGAGGCTCTGTAATGGTGTGGGGCGCATGCGGTTGGAGTGATATTGGACTCCTGGTACGTCTAGACATGACTCAGGCAGGTGACACGTTTGGTCTGATCACCTGCATCCATTCATGTTCATTGTGCATTCCGACGGACTAGGGCAATTCCAGGAGGACAATTCGACACCCCACACTTTCAGAATTGCTACAGAGTCGCTCCAGGAATACTCTTCTGAACTTAAACGCCTCCGCTGGCCACCAAACTCCTCAGACATGAACATTATTGAACACATCTGGGATGCCTTGCAATGTGCTGTTCAGAAGACATCTCCTCCCCTTCGTTCTCTTACGGATTTCTGGACAGTCTGCAGGATTCACGGTATGAATTCCCTCCAGTACTACTGAGTCATTGGTCGAGTCCATGCTAAGCCGTGTTGCGGCACTTCTGCGTACTCACAGGGGCCCTACACAATATTAGGCAGGTGTACCAGTTTCTTTGGCTCTTCAGTGTAATTGCGTTTCGCATAAACGCCGATGCCGATGTGGATATCTGCAAAGGTCTACATCTACGTACGGGGGTAAGTCAAAAACTGTCCGCAATGTTCACGTAACACTCCTTACATTGTTCATACTGACCTTTACTGTCGTTTATTTTTTGTTATACTGCTGTGGTTCTGCTATGAAAATTTGATCCTATGTCCTACATTTCTCTTCCTTTTACTGTACGTAGACTATGGCATGTCCATTAGAAGTTAGCACCAAACAGGAACAACGAGCGGTGATCCGGTTTTTGTAGTCAGGAGGTGTATCGAGGGCCGCAATCCATCAAAGACTTCCGGTACAATACCGGAACAGCATCTTACCGCATCGGAATGTCTACGAATGGATTTCAAAAATAAAAAATGGTCACTTGAATGTTATCCAAGAGGAAAGAGCTGGACGACTATCCACCATTACAAATGATGGCAACAGTGAGCGTGCACGTAACGTGGTTCTGGTGCATGCCCGAGAGACTATTGATGAAGTATCAAATCGTCTACAAATTAGTCATCGTTCTGCCTACGAAATCATCCACAAAGTCTCTGCAAGATGGGTCCAGAAACAATTCAGTGGTGAATAAACAAACGCACTTGAACATCTGCTAAAAACATTTGGATCGCTAACGTGGCTTCTTAGACAGAATCGTCACTCGTGACGAAACATGGTTCCACCATTAAGAGCCGGAGAGCAAACAGCGGAGTATGGAATGGAAACAGCCACAATCGCCCAGCAGGAAAAAGTTGAAAACCCCGCCATCATCAAGAAAACTGAGTCTTGCCACTTTGTGGGACGCACAAGTCCCAGAACCTGAACTTTATGAGGAGAGTGGTTCAAATGGCTCTGAGCACTATGAGACTTAACATCAGAGGCCATCAGTCCCCTAGAACTTAGAACTACTTAAACATAACTAACCTAAGGACATCACACACATCCATGCCCGAGGCAGGATTCGAACCTGCGACGGTAGCGGTCGCGCGGTTGCAGACTGAGGCGCCCAGAACCGCTCGGCCACACTGCTGAATCGCTCCGGAAACTCAAGTTTAATGTAACTGCTGATCCTTCGTATAGTCCTGATCTTGCCCCTTCCGACTATCACTTTTTTGGTCCATTCAGAGTGGCATTCAAGATCCGTCGATTCACATCGGACCCGGTGCATGCGCGGCTCGCTGCTCAGCCGAAAACCTTCTTTTCTGAGGGCTTCAGGAAGCTTGTGCAACGCTGGATGAAGTGCGTTGAAAAGGAAGGAGACTATATTCTAAAATTATGTTAACGTACATGTCCTATTTGTATTGCAAATAATTTTTG
This sequence comes from Schistocerca piceifrons, assembly GCF_021461385.2. NCBI lineage: Eukaryota > Metazoa > Arthropoda > Insecta > Orthoptera > Acrididae > Schistocerca > Schistocerca piceifrons. Next base: position 307,600,437 of record NC_060140.1, read on the forward strand.
ACTTAACTCCGTATCCACTCCACAAGCCAATGTGGTGGAGGGTACGTCGTATGAATTTTATCAAGTTTCTTTCCTACTCCATTCGCGTACCGAGCACGCGAAATGTGACTGTCTAAATGCCTCTGTTACCATCACCATCATCATTTACATTCCTGGACTAGGTCCGAGGAATCTAGTTCCAGCTGCAGCTCCTTAGCTCCATCGTTTCCTGGGCCGATCTACGTCCCTTTTCCATTTGTATATACGAGGGTTGGAACTTTAATAGTGGCAACTATTTATTTACAGCTCGTACAAAATAGATACGTGTTTCAAAGTTTTACTGACCTTCGAAGTAGTAACCATCATTGAGTGTAACCAGTTGCCAGCAATGTGGAAGTCGTAGGTAGCAGTCGTAGGTTGTGTTCCAAAAATGAACAGCATAGAGGCAGAAGTGTTGACACTTTCTGCAGGACCTGACCATCATTTTGCTGGACAATGCACAAGCACGTACAGTGCAAGCTGTTACTGATTTGTTTGACTGATGGGGCTGCTAAGTGCTATACCACCTACTGCACTCCCCTAGCTTAAGTCCTCACTAGTTCGACTCGTTTTCTAAACTGAAGGAAACACTTCACGGCATTCGCTTCAGAACTGCTACAAATTCGTCGGGCAGTAGACCGCACCGCTCGAACTGTCAACACAACTGGAATTGTAAGAGTATCCTGCTACTTCCACATCGCTGGCAACGGGCTATACGCAATGCTGGTGACTACTTTGAATGTCAGTAAAACTTTGAAACACGTATCTATTTTGTACGAGCTGTAACTAAATAGTTGCGCCTATTAAAGTTACAACCCTCGTATATTGCAAAACATTTTTACGATATCAGCCTTGTTGCATTCTCTTCACTTGATCCTGCTATTCTACATCCACTCAGAAATTCACACGTAAGTATCCGCCAAAGTGTTTATCGAACCAATTTCACACTATTTCTCTACCGTTCCATTCTCTAACAACGCATGGGAAAAACGAACACTTAAATCTTTTGCATACGAGCTCTCTTTTTTTATTACAGTGATCATTTCTCCCTACATAGCTTGGCATTAGAAAAATACTTTCAGATGAGAAAGTTGGTGATTCAAATTTCGTGAAAACATCATTGTCTTAAAGATAATCATCCCAGCATGCATGTCATATCTGCAACATTCTCTCCCCTACTTCGTGATGACACAAAACGAGCTGCCCTTCTTTGAACTTTGTCGATGTTCTCCGTCAATCCTATCTTATACGGATTCCACACTACGCAGCAGTATTCCAAAGAGGATGGACAAGCGTAGTGTAGGCAATCTCTTTAGTTGCATCTTCTACGGAGTCTGCCAATAAAACCCAGTCTTTGGTTCGCCTTCCGCACAAGATTCTCTATGTGATCGTTCCAATTTAAGCTGTTCATAATTGTAATACCTAGATATTTAGTCGAACTGACAGCCTTTAGATTTATGTGATTTGTCGTGTAACCGACATTTAATGAATTCCTTTTTGCATTCATGTGGATGAGTTCACACCTCTGTCTATTTACAGTCAATTGCCATTTTTCGCACCGTACGGATACCTTGTCTAAATCATTTTGCAATTGCTTTTGAGCATTGATGACGTTATGAGACGATATGTGGCAGCATCATCAGCGAACAATCTAAGAGGGCGGCTCAGATTGTCTCGTTTATACGAATCAGGAACACTAGATATCACTTCTGTTTTATCAGATGCCTCTCCGTAGTGCTAAATTCAGCCTAGACATCAAATATGAGCTGTCTAGGAAACCTGCTTCCTCGGATCGCTACGCAACATTCAAACAAATCGTATTAATGAGTTTTGTTAGAAAAGGAAAAGATTACAATACTTAACTTTGTCAGTGACACAGATGTGTCGCAAGCAAAGGGCGACATGTAAAATAAGCAACGTTCTTCAGCATAAACAACTCTCAAGTCCGTGTTACATAGACTGTACAAACAAAGTAACTAGTGTCGATGCTGCTATAGAACTCGCTGATCTTCAAGCTACTCTTCAACTGTTCCGCGACCAGTCGGCCGCGGCGCGTATGTCCTCTTCGCATAGGGGCCGCTGCTGTCGCGTTGTTGTCCTGGAGAGGGGTCTGCCGGTGCGTTCGGCTGACGTCTTCTCACAGCCATCTCTTCTGTATCGTTCCCGACTGGCGTGCCGGCACTTGACTTTATGCCCTAAAAATGTTGATTACAATGAACTGTAACCTTTCCACGGGAAATCACGGATCCAGTTGCATAACGTAGACGACACTCCATAGACAAGCAATCTGACTAGTAACGGGTTGTGAAAATGAGCCTTCTGGAAATCTAGAAAGACAAGGAATTAGTTTGAGAACCCCTGTCGATAGCACTCATTACTTCGTGTGAATAAAGAGCTGCCGGCCAGGGTGGCCGAGCGGTTCTAGGCGCTACAGTCTGGAACCGCGCGACCGCTACGGTCGCAGGTTCGAATCCTGCCTCGGGCATGGATGTGTGTGATGTCCTTAGGTTAGTAACGTTTAAGTAGTTCTAAGTTCTAGGGGTCTGATGACCTCAGATGTTAAGTCCCATAGTGCTCAGAGCCATTTTAGCCAATAAAGAGCTAGTTGTGTTTCCTGACTGTGCTACGTGTCAGTAATATTCCTGCTTACATGAGTCGAATTTTTCGGTTACTGCAAATGTTTTGAGTACATTTCTAATATCTTCTTTCCTTAATCAGTCTACTAGTTCAAACCGTTTAATTGATCTCAGGTATTCCGTTCCTGATGACACTATTCGATTTATGTCTTTCTTGCCCCAAGCGTCAGATCCGTAAAGTAGCAACGGAACGGCTAGTGTTTTATAGAATTTCTGTTTCGTTTCGTTAGCCATCTTTTCATTTAATGTTCTTTTTGTGATCCCACGAACATCCTGAAATTTTTCTGTCTTATTCTTTATTTCTTTACCATAATCAAAAGAAATGTTGCAGTGCAGCTAGTTAGATCAGCTTAAAATGAGTTACTTGCTCGTTTACGTTGTTTTCTACTATCTGTTTTTGATCTCACCTATTGTTTTCCTCGGAATGACACTACTTTTGTCTTTTCTATAGATATTTTGAGCAATTTCTTTGTAATTCTTCTGAATTGGGTATTATAGTCTGGTCGTCAGGATACATTAATATTTTTATACAATAGTTCTAATCTAGTTTTATTCCTTTGTTGTTTTTCTTTTCCTCATTCTATTTTTTAATCATATCATTTACGTATATACTGAATAAAATTGGGGAAAAGCTGCAACCTTTTGTACTTCTTGGTTATAATGCCATTCTTTCATATTTTGTGCCTGTTTTTATTACAAACTAGCGAACCTGCCAACTCTTTGCAATTTCTAAATATGCACTGGAATTGTACATCCTTCTTAATCTCCTCCTACCCCCCTTTCCCTGTCCCTCTCCTCCTCTTTCCCCCCTCTCTTCGTCCATCTCCCCCTCTCACTCTCCTACCCCTCTCAGTTTCTCTTCTCCTTATACCGCTCTCTGTCCATCTTCTCCCCCCCCCCTTTTTGTCCATTTTCTCCTTCCCCCTCTGTCCATTTCTCCCCCCCCCCTTCTAGCTCTCTGTCCATCTCCTCCTCCGCTCGACTGAGAAATAAAGTCATTTGTAATGGATGGGTAAAGCGGTTAGGATAGTTAATATAAGGGGAACAGGGGAGACCTATCCAGGTGTTAGATCTATAAGGATAGAAGCTTTGATGACAGAACTTCTCGTAGTTTTAATTTGCGAACGGGTAGGATCACAAACTTTCAAATAATTCAGATTCCAAAGTAGTATTCTAATCATAAGTCTATAAGACACAAATACAACATTCTTCTGTCCTCTTAAAACTAACTGCGACGAAGAAAATAAAAAACACACTCTTGTGTATACAATTTTTGTCTAAAATGACGTACAAGTAGAAAGAATATTTGTGGAAGAAACAATTTCTCAGATGGTTTAAATGCCCTGTTTCTACATTAAAACCGACTGCAACGAAGAAAATGAAATCATACATTTTCACAGCACAGTATTTTCTTTCTTGCAGTTGTACACCGTTGCTTAAAAAATATATAGCTCATGCCCGTCTTGATGTCAGCAGAGTATTGTGTGACATTTTAAAGCAAGTAGGTCATGAACTTTTCGAGATTTTTCTAACAAAGTTTCCCCTTTATATTTTAAATACATATTATTATATTAAATATGCTTACAGAGCAATCAGCGAATATCTGTCCGAATGTTTATTAGATCATCGAGTAAAAATTTGTAATAAAGTGGTTAAAGAACTTTTCGAAATTTTTGCTAACAACGTTTCCCCTTCACATATTAAATACATATTTATTTACCATATATATTTTAAAATATTTATCTTATGTCCGTTTGAAACTTCATGACTACATCATGTAAAAATAAATCGATCAAAAACTTCTTGAGTTTTTTTCTAACAACGCTTCCCCTCACGTACTATGTGCATTTATATATCACTTACATTACAAATTTGTGGCCTATGTTCATCCGAACGTATATTAGAGCATCATGTTAAAATCTGAACTAAATCAGTAAATAACATTTCGAGACTTTTCCTAACAATCTTTCCTCTTTATGTTTCACGTACATGTATTTATATACCTAACACATTGAAAAATATGTAGACTGTGTCCGTCAGAGCAGTTATTACAGTGTTGTTTAATAATTTGAAGTAAATCGTCCAAAGACTTTTCGAGATTTTTGGTAACAATATTAACTAACGACTTGTTTTTATACAGTAAGTATAGATAGATAAGTTATATGTTACATATACTTAAAGATATATAGCCTGTGTCCGTCCAAATATGTATTAGAGCATTGTGTGGAAATGTGGAGCAAACAGATCAACAAGTTTTCAGACTTTTTGTGACAACGTTACCCCCTAATATACAGTATTTAGTGTCATTTCATAAGCTTTTTAGGGCCATATCGGGTATTGCTGAGCTCTATTTTCTTGTAATACTGACCAGAGTTTTGTCACGTTTAATATGTCTAACACCTTGACATAGTCGATAAAAGCTATGTGTGTCTCATTATTAAATGCTCATCTTTTATCTGTTACTATCTTCAAAGTGAATATATTTTCAATTATTGTCATTCTGATGTAAATCCAGTCTGGTGTTCAGTTCGACTTGCTCTGTATTGTTTTATCCTCATTGTCCGTAAGCGAGACGCGGTGGCATCATAATGGTACTGCAGCATTCCTCGAATATAAGTTTCCTAATTTTATTGAGCAGGGTTCCGCGAGACTATATCGCCTGTATTCCAAAGCTGGAGCGAGGTGGCGCAGTGGCTAGCACATGGGACTTCCATTCGAGAGAACGACGGTTCACATCCGCATCTGGCCATCCAGAATTAGGTTTTTCGTGATTTCCGTAAATCGCTGCCGGTGTAGTTCCATTGAAAAATCACGACCGATTTCCTTCTCCATCCTTACAACATTCCCAGAGCGTGGTCCGTCTCTTATGACCTCGTTGTCTTCTCCCCTTCCCCCTATCGAAGATTCCCATGGCAGTTACCGAACGTTTCCGTTACACGTTACTATGGCCTACACCGATCTGTTACGATTCTAGCAGCAGATCTCTGAATTCCTTCAATTTACGTCGTCATGCGCAACGGTACTTAATAAAGACTGCAAACACTGGAACAGTAGCCTAGAATTGGTCGCACTGACCTCTTGTATGCGATTTCTTATAAGGAGGCAGCGCACTTCTCCAGAACCCTTCCAACAATCCAACCGGCCTCCGTAAAATTCATTTCGTGGGATCATTTCTTTTCATATAGCTTTCTACCATTGCCACTAAACACTTATACAACAGGATGCGCTCAATTGGTTCCTCCCTAATCTTATAATCACATATTTTCGGATTATTCCTCTTTGCTATAGGTATTATATTACATTTATCCAAATTTAAAGAGAATTTCTATTCATCAGACCAAGTGGAAATAATGTCTCTTTCTGCAATTCCTCACGCTCTACATCTATACTCTGTAAGCCACCGTGAGGTGCGTGGCAGAGAGTACGTCCCATTGTAGCAGTTATTAGGATTTCTTCGCGTTCCATTCATGTATCGAGCTCGGGAAGAACGACTGTTAGAATGCCTCTGTGAGTGCAGTAATTATTCTAATCTTATCCTCACTATTTCTATGTGTGCTATACGTAGGGGTTGTAGTATATCTCCAGAGCAACCATTTAAAGCCAATTCTTGGAACTTTGTTAATAGAGTTTCTCGGTATAGTTTACGTCTGTTTCAAGAGTCAGTCGGTTCAGTTCCTTCAGTATCTCTGCGACACTCTACCACGGATTAAACAAACCTCAAACCTGTTGCTTCGTGCTTGCTCTTCTCTGTATACGTTCAATATCCCCTATTAGTCCTAGCTGGTACGGGTCCCACAAACTTGAGCAGTATTCTAGGATGGGTCGCACGAGTGATTTTTAAGCAATCTCCTTTGTAGACTGATTGCACTTCCCCAGTACTCTACCAATAAACCGAAGTCTGTCCCCTGCTTTACCCACGACTGATCCTATGTAATCATTTCATTTCATATCCCTACCAAGAGTTACACCCAGGTACTTGTATGAGTTGGCCGATTACAACGATAACTCATTGATATTACAGTCATAGGATTCTACGTTTTTAGGTTTTGTGAAGCGCAAAGTTTTACATTTCTGAAAATCCAGAGCAAGTTGGCAATCTCTGGACCACGTTGAAATCTTATCACGATCTGACTGAATATTATTGAGCTTCTCTCAGATAGTACTTCATTGTAGATAACTATATCTGCAGTATCGTCCAGTGTCGATACTTTCCCGTACACTACAGCATCGTCAGCGAACAATGTGATAGCGCTGCTGATCCTGTTCCGCGTTCTAATCCTAGACGGACCACTCGCGCCCGACTGACCGCCGCGTCATCTTCTGCTAATGGCATCACTGGATGCATTATGGATGGCGAGTGGTCAGACACCGTTTTCCCAGTCGCTATCGGGTTTCTTGACCTTGTAACTGCAACTGCCGGCCGGTGTGGCCGAGCGGTTCTAGGCGCTACAGTCCGAAACTGCGCGCTCGCTACGGTCGCAGGTTCGAATCCTGCTTCGGGCATGGATGTTTGTGATGTCCTTAGGTTAGTTAGGTTTAAGTAGTTCTAAGTTCTAGGGAACTGGACCTCAGATGTTAAGTCTCATAGTGCTCAGAGCCATTTGAACCATTTTGAACTGCTACTAATTTGTCGAGTAGCTGCTCAGTTGGCCTCACGAGGTTGGCTGTACCCCGTACCAGTCCTCCCACGAAGGAAAAATCCGTGGCGGTACCGGGAATCGAACCCGGCTCCACCCTCCACGGCAGTCAGCTTCGCTGACCAATCAGATGCGGAAGCGAACTGATCAAGCGTCTGTATACTGAACACATTCCGTGGAGCACAACCGTAGTTACTTTCGTTTCTCTGGAGGCTTAGCCGCTAGTATAACGTGCTAGGTTATATTAGTCAAATATTCATCGAGACAATCTCATAATCACTTTGCTGTTAAAAGTTAAAGGATAGCGTCAGTATCACGATTTTCGTCGGCTTTTTTTTTTTTTACGCACAATCGATAGTAGTAGTAATTATTATTTTTAGTCTCTCTTGTTACCCGTTCGACATGTATTACCACTATGCTGGCTGGAAGGCATTGTCCTGAAAAAGGATAGACGTCTTCTTGCCTGCTGCAAGGGCTAAAGATCACAACACGCCTTCCTCCTGGCTTTCCGCACTATTGCGCGTACATCCTGTTTCCGTCGTACCAGCAGCCGTGTTACTTCTTAGTCATTCCCGTTTCGTTTCCATTAGCAGCTGTCACCTATGCAATTACCACGACGTGACATGAAGATCAATCTAGCACACTCCATCGTTTCAAACTTTCACTGCACAAACAACATAAATAAACAACGGTGAAAAGTCAGTCAATCTCTGAACGTTTCTATATAACTATACTTTGAAACGCTTTGTCCACGAGAAATGTAGCACGTTATCATCATTTAATATTGGAGTCCTCGCCAGACAGACTTGACAGAAGAGATCGAGAAAGCCCAAAGAAGGACAGCTGATTTTATATATATAGCAGAGGACGTGTCAAGAATATGTTAAGCGCGTGCGGATGGAAATAATTATTAAAACAAGGCGTTTTCACTGCGGGGAAGAAAATACTCACACATCTTTCTCTTCCAAACTCTTAAATATTTCGTCGCTTTCTACTTACGTAGGGAGAATGAAACATCGCTATAAAATGACAGAAATCAGAGCTCGCGCGGAAATACACTCCTGGAAATTGAAATAAGAACACCGTGAATTCATTGTCCCAGGAAGGGGAAACTTTATTGACACATTCCTGGGGTCAGATACATCACATGATCACACTGACAGAACCACAGGCACATAGACACAGGCAACAGAGCATGCACAATGTCGGCACTAGTACAGTGTATATCGACCTTTCGCAGCAATGCAGGCTGCTATTCTCCCATGGAGACGATCGTAGAGATGCTGGATGTAGTCCTGTGGAACGGCTTGCCATGCCATTTCCACCTGGCGCCTCAGTTGGACCAGCGTTCGTGCTGGACGTGCAGACCGCGTGAGACGACGCTTCACCCAGTCCCAAACATGCTCAATGGGGGACAGATCCGGAGATCTTGCTGGCCAGGGTAGTTGACTTACACCTTCTAGAGCACGTTGGGTGGCACGGCATACATGCGGACGTGCATTGTCCTGTTGGAACAGCAAGTTCCCTTGCCGGTCTAGGAATGGCAGAACGATGGGTTCGATGACGGTTTGGATGTACCGTGCACTATTCAGTGTCCCCTCGACGATCACCAGTGGTGTACGGCCAGTGTAGGAGATCGCTCCCTACACCATGATGCCGGGTGTTGGCCCTGTGTGCCTCGGTCGTATGCAGTCCTGATTGTGGCGCTCACCTGCACGGCGCCAAACACGCATACGACCATCATTGGCACCAAGGCAGAAGCGACTCTCATCGCTGAAGACGACACGTCTCCATTCGTCCCTCCATTCACGCCTGTCGCGACACCACTGGAGGCGGGCTGCACGATGTTGGGGCGTGAGCGGAAGACGGCCTAACGGTGTGCGGGACCGTAGCCCAGCTTCATGGAGACGGTTGCGAATGGTCCTCGCCGATACCCCAGGAGCAACAGTGTCCCTAATTTGCTGGGAAGTGGCGGTGCGGTCCCCTACGGTCTTGGCGTGCATCCGTGCGTCGCTGCGGTCCGGTCCCAGGTCGACGGGCACGTGCACCTTCCGCCGACCACTGGCGACAACATCGATGTACTGTGGAGACCTCACGCCCCACGTGTTGAGCAATTCGGCGGTACGTCCACCCGGCCTCCCGCATGCCCACTATACGCCCTCGCTCAAAGTCCGTCAACTGCACATACGGTTCACGTCCACGCTGTCGCGGCATGCTACCAGTGTTAAAGACCGCGATGGAGCTCCGTATGCCACGGCAAACTGGCTGACACTGACGGCGGCGGTGCACAAATGCTGCGCAGCTAGCGCCATTCGACGGCCAACACCGCGGCTCCTGGTGTGTCCGCTGTGCCGTGCGTGTGATCATTGCTTGTACAGCCCTCTCGCAGTGTCAGGAGCAAGTATGGTGGGTCTGACACACCGGTGTCAATGTGTTCTTTTTTCCATTTCCAGGAGTGTACGTGCGCTGCTCCAGAGAGGAGCGCATAAGATATGATTTGAAAGTTGTGTCTTGCACCCTCTGCCATTTACGTAAGTATCATTTTCAATCATATAGATGCAGGTGCAGGTAAATGAGGGGCTATTGTCATTCTATTTTATTTTATTTGTTGCACGTAACAGTGTTTGCCAACTATTCTATTTCTACACTCACATTAGTTTAAATGACAACAATATCGTGATTAAACCAAAAGCAGAATATTACTCTCACTAGTATTCTTACCGTTATTATTACCAATATCGCTATTACTACCACAACGCATGTGGATGTCCACCATTAGTATAGTAGACGACTATTAGTAGCTTCATTACCCGTCAGTTCAGTAATTATTTTTCATCACTGCATTGCCACTGCAAGCATTGCTTGTAGTAGCACAGAATAGATACAGTTTTTCTTTTCTCTTCCCAGCACTTTATTTTTTTAAATTTTATTAGACTTTGGTACCATTAACCAACCTGAAATACTAACAAAAAACGAACTTTGACGAAGGACAGATTGTTATGACCCAGTACCTGCCAATGGACATATCAGAAAAGGCAAAGTTTGGCTGCTGTCCACGTCCTACTGTTGTGAGCGTTTGTAGAAAGTGGCTGCAGGACGGTGAAATAAAGAGAAGACGGCAAGGTGTTGGACATCCACATTTCGTCAAAGAATGTGCTGGTCGGTGGTGCAGAAGAGGTGTGTAATGTACTCTTTGGATCAAATTTGACCTTTGACCATAGGATTGCCAACAAGCAGGGCCAAATGCACGATGTCACCATGCTCCATCCCTCTCCTAAGTCACCCCTCCCCTTCCTAAGCCATAGCCCTTCCACTACTTCCTCTTCCTCCTCCTCCTCCTCCTCCTCCTGCCCTGCCCCTGACTCCCCTCCCCATCTAACTACACCACCCCCTCCCTCCCCCTTCTTCCCCCTCTCCCTTCATCCTCCTCTCATCATCCATCTCCCAAATCCATACACCTTGCGTGTAGATAAGACAATCAGATAGTTCCTTACCCGATGGTGTTACACATATTTGGCTCTCTCAATAACTGCCGTATCAACCACTACAATCACGTTAACCTCTTCTTAAGCCACGACCCTTCCTCCCTTTTCTACTTTACTTCTTAGAAACAGGTCAGTCAGATGGTTCGAATGGCTCTAAGCACTATGGGACAACATCTGAGGTCACCAGTCCCCGAGAATTTAGAACTACTTAAACCTAACTAACCTAAGGACATCACACACATCCATGCCCGAGGCAGGATTCGAACCTGTGTCCGTAGCAGCAGCGCGATTCCGGACTGAAGCAGGTCAGCCAGAGGGCTTCCTACGTCAAGAATGGGCGGGACATAACATCATTCTCATTCAGTTGTGATGGCCGTTGCGTAATATATGCATGGTGTCACCAATGTTAGTTTCTTTCCCGTAACCTAGGGGCCTAAAACGTTGAAACATTATACTATGAGTAGTTTGAAAGGATATTATTGGCTTATTTTGATAGATTTTCTGCTTTCGATACAGCTATTGTGGGCAGTACGTGCCTAACGGTTGCCATGTGTGTTGCCCTCGTGGGGGTCATAAACGGATGCTACCATACACTGAGGCGACAAAAGTCATGGCATACATCGCAATATTATGTCTGACCTCCTTTTGCCCGGCGTAGTGCAACCACTCGACGTGGCATGGACTCAAGAAGTCGTTGGAAGACCCATGTAGAAATACTGAGCCATGCAGCCTCTGTAGCCGTCCATAATTACGAAAGTGTTGCCGGTGCAGGATTTTGTGCACGAACTGACTTCTCGATTATATTCCATAAATATTCGATGGGATTCATATTGGGCTATCTGAGTGGCCAAATCATTTGTTCCAAATGTCCACAATGTACTTCAAACCAGTCGCAAACAATTGTGGCCTGGTGACATGGCCGCATTGTCATTCACAAAAAGTCCATCGTTTGGGAAAATGAAGTCCAGGAATGGTTGCAAATGGTCTCCAGGTGGCTGAACATAACCATTTGCAGTCAATGACCAGCTGGACCACAGGACCCAACCCCAATCCATGTAAACACAGCGAACACTGTTATGATGCCAACTTCAGCTTGCACACTGCTTTGTTGACAACTTGGGTCCATGGCGTTGTGGGATCTGCACCACACTCGAACCCTACCATCAGCCCTTATAAACTTAAATCAGGAGTCATCTGACCAGGTCACGGTTTTCCAATCGTCTAGGGTTCAACCGACACGTTCACGAGCCCAGGAGAAGCTCTGGAGGCGACGTCGTGCTGTTCGCAAAGACATTCGCTTCGTCGTCTGGTGCCATAGCCCATTAACGTCAAATTTCGCCGTACTGTCGTGAAGGATCCGTTCGTCGTTCGTCAAATTGATTTCTGCGGTTATTTCACGCAGTGTTTCTTGTTGTTAGAAATAACAGCTCTACACAAACACCGCTGCTCTTGGTCTTTAAGTGAAGGCCGTCGGTCACTGCACTGTCCGTGGTGAGAGGTAATGTTCGAATTTTGGTATTCGAAGCACAATCTAGAAACTTTGGATCTCGGAATACTGAATTCCCTAACGATATGTGAAATGGAATGTCCCAAGCGTCTAGCTCCGCGTTCAAAGTCTGATAATTCCAATCTTGATTTGCGGCTATAATCACGTCGCACAACTTTCACGTGGATCACCCCAGTACAAATGACAGCTTCACCAAAGCACTGGCCTTTATAGCTTGTGTACGTGTTAGTACTGCCATCTGTATCTGTGCGTATCCCTATCCCACGACTTTTGTCGCCTCACTATAATGCTGTAGTTGACTTTATTCCGCATTTTGAGATTTTTGTGAATAAAAGATTTGAAGTTATTGTCGTCTCCACAGCTACCTAAATTACCTATTTCTTGTTTGTTGATAGGTTGCCACATTTGAAAATAAGTTTTAAATATTTGTAAGCAACATGTAAAACAATTTGTTTAGTTAATATACGCTACAGTTTTGCGCTATTAAACCACTATTATCCAAGTAAACTGCGCTGCATTTTGATACTAGTGGCCGCGCGGAGTGGCCGTGCGGTTTGAGGCTCCACGTCACGTACTGCGCGGCTCCTCCCGCCGGAGGTTCGAGTCCTCCCTCGGACATGGGTGTGTGTGTTGTTCTTAACATAAGTTAGCTTAATAAGTGTGTAAGTCTAGGGACCGATTAACTCAGCAGTCTGGTTCCTTAGGAATTCACTCACATTTGATCATTTGATAATAGTGTTGCTACAGTGTAGGAGCAGCATCTGTTATTGCAAATAATGTACAAGATGAAGTTTGGTTTGTGGGGCGCTCAAAATAATGTTCAAGGAAAGGTAGGTACGAAAATCGAAAGTTTTTAGAATTTTTTCAGTCGTGGTTTCCTTCACCAACCACCGTTTCAGATGAGATATCAATGCATCGAATCATGTTTCACACTCCTATTAGTATTGTTGTCTGACTAATATAACTTTTTATTCTACTTTCATTAGTTTCAGTTTACGTCCTAGTTCCACTGACGGTTCGAAAATCGAGCTGTAATTACTTGTCACTGTTAGAAGTTTTTCAGCAATGTTTCACTTCGTCAACCGCCATTTTAGGGGAGAAGATGATAATGCAATACGCTCTATAATAGAAAACTGTAATTGTTGTTGTCCTCTGGCAAATATCGGTTGTTACTCCCCTTTTGTTGGTTTAGATTATAGCAGGAGGGCTGAAAAGATGAAACATTATACTATGAGCAGTTTGAGAGGATATTATTATTCTATTTCGCTAGATTTGCTGTTTTTAATGTAACTATAGTGAACGGTACATGCTCCAACGTGAATAACAAGTTACCTGTATTGGCGATTTTCGTAGTAGCTGTATATAAATTACAATACTTGGAAAGAGAAGCGCCATTTGCATGCCACACATGAAGTTTCTTAAACTATCTTTTGCACCCAGATGCGTTTCACTTTAGTTACAAGGCATCATCAGTGGGTGTTAGAGCAGCGTCCAATTCATTATATGTAAGCCAAACAGCTTTCTCTCAGATGGCAAATTGGTTGAAAGTTTCCAGGTCCTTTTAGGTCACTGTTTTTAACATACAGCACTTTAACTGACATTGTACGTACAGTGAATGTCAGTTAAAGTGCTGTATGTTGAGAATTAAGATAAAAAACAAACTGCAAACTTTCAATCAATTTGCCATCTGAAGAAAGCTGTATGGCTAAAAAATAATGAATTAAACGCTGATATGACACCCACTGAAGAGGTTTCGTAACTAAGGCAAAGCGCGTCTGGATGCACAAGATAAACAAAAGAACATGCAAAAGGCGTTTTTCTTTTGAAATACTGTAATTTACTCAACGTAAATGTTGACTTTATAGGCGTTACGCGTTACAAACAGATGGTAGCTTTATTTCGTATTTTGACTTTTGCCAGAAGAAATATCTGAAGTTACAGTCATTTCCACATCTAAATCAATAATCTAATTTTGTTTGACGAATGCGATGCTGTATTTGAAAGTCTGTATTACGCATTGTTGTTGCGGTATTCAGTTCGAAGGCCGGTTTGCTGCAGCTCTCCATGATACTCTATCCTGTGCAAGCCTCTTCATCTTGGAAAAACTAAGCAACCCTCCTCCATCTGCTTACTGTATTCACTTCTTGGTCTCCTTCAATGATTTTTACCCCCATATTTCCCTCCAACGGTAAATTGGTGATCGTTTGATTTCTCAGAATATGTCTAATCAACTGATCCCCTCTTCTACTCAGGTTATGCCACAGATTCCTTTTCTCCCAAATTCTGTTCAGTGCCTCCTCATTAGTTACGTGACGTACTCATCTAATCTTCATAGCGTCATGCCACGTTTTGCCGGAGGTTCGAATCCTCCCTCGCTCATGGGTTTGTGTATTGTTCTTAGCGCTAGTTAGTTTAAGTAACGTGTAAGTATAGAGACTGATAACCTTCGCAGTTTGGTCTCTAAGGAATTCAAACGCATTTGAACATTTTGAACATTCTGCACTCCCCACAAACACACATCAAAAAATTTTTTGCTTCACCTCGGTAGCGAGAGTTCCGGAACCTGTGCATGGGGGCTTAATTAAATAATTTATAATTGAAAATGATTTTTTTGTTTTAGTATGTCTGTCCGATTACGTAAGTCTCGTAAACGGTTGGCCCTGACTAGTATTATTACGCAATCTGACTGCAAAGAACAATGTAAGAAAATTTTCGTAAACACAATTAATTAATTAAGTCCCCAGCAACTATAAAACCTACAAAACCAATAAGCCCAAAAGTAACTGTTCTGTATGTGGGAGTGTGACTCAACGTCCACATCTGGCACGGTTCTTTTCCAACAAGCCAAGAATTTTTAAATACCAACTATACTGACGTGACAAAAGAAATTTAGAAAAACTATAATTACGCAAAAAAATCACAATTACACTCTAATCCAAGAACACAAGCCAGATGCTTTGTTGACTGAACCTGTAGTGACACATTATTTCAGATAGACAATTAATAAAAA
This sequence comes from Schistocerca piceifrons, assembly GCF_021461385.2. Taxonomy (NCBI): domain Eukaryota; kingdom Metazoa; phylum Arthropoda; class Insecta; order Orthoptera; family Acrididae; genus Schistocerca; species Schistocerca piceifrons. The sequence goes on from NC_060140.1 coordinate 307,615,730, forward strand.
AAACATTATAAATTTTACCTTCATATATATTGACGAAATGCACTCATTACAATAACATCTGCTATCTCTCCCATCAAATAACTGCATAAAACAAGGAGTAACACTCTTTACTACCACATCTCACTCCGACTTCACGACAATCACGAGCTCTTAACACACACTGTGCTCTCTACTAGCACTGACTGCCACGAACTCTCAACAACCACTCTTCTACAATCTCCTAACAAGCACTGTAGAGGCGGCTTAATAGTACTCTTTGGCGCACTCTCTGGCGCAGTGGCACAGTGTAGCCACCTTTCATATGCCCCTCCTCCACAGGCCAGAATTTGATGGTATTTTTGCCAGCATTGGTGGTGAAAATACCACCAAATTCGTCCACAAAAATACAGACAAAAATAAAAGATAATATTAATACCTAAACATCACATAATTAGTTAAAAATTTTGGCTTTGCACTGACCTTTCACTAACCTAATGTATGAAATACAGTAAGCAATACAACTTCTTTTCATACATGTGACTTTACATAATAGTTTACAATATACAAAAAATCAGTTTATGCAAATGTTCACATAAAATGCCTTCAATGATTAGTTTATACAAAAAAAGAACACCAACAGGTAACATCTTTTCAGTAGAAGCAGACCATCAGTTGCACCCAGTAAAGTTTAGCAGGTACACCCAGCAACAAGTCACATTAATTCAGTAGAAACAGTTCATCAGTGGCACCCAGCAATGTTAAGCAGGTGCAGACACCAACAAGTGACATCATTTCAGTAGAAGCAGTCCATCAGTTGCACCCAGCAATGTTGAGCAGGTGCAGACAGCAACAAGTGACATTATTTCAGTAGAAGCAGTCCATCAGAGGCACCCAGCAATGTTGAGCGGGTGCAGACACCAACAAGTGACCATGATTTCAGTAGAAACAGTCCATCAGTTGCACCCAGCAATGTTGAGTAGGTGCATACAGCAACAAGTGACTTCATTTCAGTGGAAACAGTTCATTAGATGCACCCAGCAATGTTAAGCAGGTGCAGACACCAACAAGTGACCATCATTTCAGTAGAAGCAGTCCACCAGTGGCACCCAGCAATGTTGAGTAGGTGCTCACAGCAATAGGGGACATCTTTTCAGTAGAAGCAGTCCATCAGTGGCACCCAACAATGTTGAGTAGGTGCAGACAGCAAAAAGTCACATTTCTCAGCAGAAGCAGTTCCATAAAACTCACTAGCACTGATCACACAGTTCATCAGCAGAAATTAAACACGACCAAATGTCACACATCATGTTGAAAAGTGCAGGTAACAGTTCAGAATATTTATCTTCACTAATCAGACAGTTCAGGCATGAACAATAGTTTGAATGCACATACAAATGCTTTTACAGTAACATACAAATCATAACAAACACACAAATGATATCAGATAATTGTCCTATTAACTATTACAATACACAAATACCAGTAAACCTATAATATTTATGGGTGTCAGTGCAAGCCACTACAAACAAATAAAATAATATTTAGGAGATAGGTGGGTAGGATTAGGAAAGGAAAACACACAAAACACACTCATTCATCTTTCATCCACATTAAGTACTACTGTGTAACTGAATAGTGTTAACTGTGTAAATGTAATTCTGTCAAAATCTGATGTTCATCATGTGTATCAAGTAGTACTGGCAGCAATGTATAATAGTCAATAATAGTTAAGTCAACGTCATAGTCATCATGTCAAGACCAATGTTTGCCAAGCCAGATCAAAATGTACTGTTGTTGAACAACTGTCAGTGAGCCAAGATATGCAATTACTTCCTCTCTCCAAAAAAAGTATATACTGCTTAGTTATTTAACAAAGTGTGTGTATAGACTATCTTCCTTCTATTTTAGTGTTCTAGTCTGCTCTCTTCATCCTCCTTGTTCCATAAGACCAACAAAAAAAAATTATGCTCCTCACTTACTTTACCTCTTATACATTAAAACTCCAATAATTATCAGCATCACATAATCTCAATAATACCTCAATAATACGTCGATAAATGTAAACCTCAGCACCAATATCACCTTACCTCTTGTCCACAAACAACTTCATATACTCTCAATACCTATAATAATACATCGATAAATATAAACCTCAGCACCAATATCATTTCACTTCCATAACAACTCTTTCCTCTCGTCAGTCTCCTCGAACAAGTGCAGATAAAATCCTAATGCAACTTCAATTCAGCATCCCATACAATCCGAAGACACATTGCCAACACACAACCTTTGTGTAATCCATCTGACCCAAATTTTCTACTCATTATAAATTATAAGATACATTTTGGTTCCTTGTCCATTATTAAATAAAAGAAATGCATACCTGACCTCTAACAGACTTAGTTTGAATAACTCTCAGTAATTAAGTACGATTACGGAGTGTGAATGATCATAATATTTCACAGTGTGTACACCACTTCAAGAATCATAGCAGAAGCAAACATGTGGAGTATTTTTTGTGTCAAGTGTCACTTCCTATTTCAATTGCTCACGAAAAATGCAGTGTAATAACTGTTAATGGTCCAAACCTAGCTTTGGTCTGTCATGTCGTTAGCCTCCCTCCTATTAGCATAAATTTATACAGCTTCCATAAAACCTCAGCTCATGTGACTTCTATGACTCTCTTGTACTAATGTCGTTCGTCGAATTATAGCAGTTAATTTTCTTATCTTAAAAATATAAGGCACTGAGCGTAAGCAAAACAAGCAATAGCGATTAAATATACCAGTAGTGAACAGAATGTCCACAAGTGGATGCAGCACAATCCTTACAACGAGGCTTTGCCAAGCGAACAATCTATAATTAATACCACAGTGTAACCTAAACTCTATGTTTATACACAGTACATCAGCATTGCTATACACCAAATTAAAGAGCAGTTATGGCAACAAAACAGAAATGTGTAAATATGTAATCCATACAAAAAGCAGCAAACATATATCTTACGTAATAAACAGGTCATTATCATCATATCAGCATACACAAATAAATGTTCATATGTAATCTTAATAAGTAAACATGAAGGCGCAAGCAGATAAATGACAAAGTACAACATACATACATAAACACATCAGCACAATAAATCACGTTACAATTATAATTTAAATAAATAAGCACAGCAGGCACATAATTAAAAAAAATATGACATCAGTGAAATAGCAGTGCAGCTAAGCGATGCATAATATATACAAGTCACAACCCAGTTCATTAATAATCATTGTCAAAATCAGTTAACGTACGCAAGCACGTCGCTTCACAAGTAAATTCATAGAACCTGAAATTAGCACAAAGTATGAATCACGTAATCGCGAGCAGCAAATTACGTCTAAAGTACGTACCTAAGTGGAAACATGTTACCTGAAAAATAAACTCAATTAATAGTTACCCTTTTTAGTTTATTAGTTTCTTCTTCAAAATTACATTCTTCCTGAAAATTTCTCGATAGCAAGTCCTCTTAACGTCGGAGACACACAGAATTTACCTGAAGGTGTTAAATATTTTACACAACCGTATCCTGGAAAATACTGAATGTTAATAACAGAATTCAACAAGTCCTTATAGCTTTATACTGAATTTAGTCGGAGAAATTAGACTGTGTATTTGTTTACGGCTGTCAGTGCATTCGCACTGAGCGCTCGATCAGCTGTAGGCGCGTGACGTAGGAAGCAATTGTTTGCGGTCAACGACTGCCTTGTGCGGCGCGCAGACTTGACTGTTGCTTTGAGTATGTGCCGCCGCCAAAACACAGCGCGGTATCCTTGTACTCTCCGCATGTTTACATGTAGCTGTTAGTTTCTCACAAGTATGTCATTCCACAAAAATTTTAACGTTTGATATATGATGTATTCCTTTAGAGCGTCGAGATTTAAGAGTTTCTACTTCGACAGTGTTATCATGAATAATTTTGCGAATTCTATATGGACCGTTATAAATCAGAAAAAATTTGCGACACAAGCCTTTTCCTTTGTGCGACAAACGATGAGACTTAATTAATACCTTTTGACCAACTGAAAAAGTTTTTAAACGACCAGGACGTTTCGCTGATTTCTTTCTTCTAACAGCCGCAGATGCAATATTTTGCAGAGCCAGGTTGACAACTTCAGAATGCCGCAGTTTCCGTGAAGGCGGAAAAGGAACGATTTCAGAAATGCGATTTGTTGGTACTTTATTTTTTAATATCAATAGAGGCGGTAAAGAAGTTGAGTCACTAGGAAGTTCATTCAGAATGTTTTGAAAAATATGAAGATACTGATCCCAAGTTCTGTGATTCTGATGACAATAAAGACGACACAATTTATTGATTTCCTTCATCCATCTCTCTGAAGCATTAGATTGAGGGTGAAAAAGTGAAATGAAGATTGGTTTAATTTTACGACGCTGTAGAGTACGAAGCCAAATTTTAGAACGAAACTGTGATCCATTATCTGATATAACCTTGTCAACATGACCAACTTCTTTAAGAAAATGTTTGATGAAAGCGTTAGATACTGAACGAGCTGTTGCTTTGCGTAAAGGTGTAAAACACACATATTTTGATGTCAGTTCCACTGCTACGAAAATGTACGCAAAACCATTAGTAGATCGAACCACTGGACCAAACAAATCGACTGCAGCCATTTCCTTTAATTTCGCTGGAATGATGGGAAACAACGGTGCTCTGTGAGAAATCGTTGGAGGCTTAGCCATTTGACATAATTTGCATTTGGCAAGAACAGATCGAATACGTTTTTCCATATTACTGAAGTAACAATTTTCTCGTAATTTATGAAAGCATTTTCGGGGACCAAAGTGTGCATAACTGAAATGCGTATACCAAATCAGCTTATTAACCCACTCATCAGGAATACAAACTAACCAAACGGAGTTGTCGACCGATTTTCGTTTAAAAAGAATGTCATTGCGAACTAAATAATGCTGTCTAATCGCCACGCTTTCCTTTCTCCTCCACTTCTCCTTAATGTCCTTCCAGATTGGATCCTTATTTTGCTCCTTAGCGATGTCCTGGAGCGAAGACGAAATAAAGTTCTCAAACGCAACACCTTGAATATACATCAAACAATAATTGTTTTCCTTGTAGTCCTCTTCAGCACTTTGTTTCAAACCCATAGGTGCACGTGATAAAGCATCGGCAACAATATTAGAAGAACCCTGTATGTAAACAATACTAAAGTCAAATTCCTGTAGGTACAACGCCCATCGTGACAATCTGCCGTGAGTTAATTTTGTTGACATAAGAAATTCCAGAGCTCGATGATCGGTATAAACCTTAGTATGTCTGCCAAACAAAAATGTGCGAAATTTTGTGAAAGCCCAAACAACAGCCAAAGCTTCAAGTTCCGTAATCGAATAATTCTTTTCTGATTTAGAAAGAACACGACTTCCAAATGCAATAGTTTTCTGGACTATAACGCCGTCTTCTTCTATCTCTTGAAATAAGTGTGCCCCTAGGCCCTTGTATGATGAGTCCGTCGCCAAACAAAATTCTTTAGATAAATCCGGATGTGAAAGAAGTGGAGCAGCAACTAAAGCATCACGAAGCTGTTCAAATTCTGACTGAGCTTCCTCATCCCAACACCAATTAGATTTCTTTCCGGATAGTTCACATAAACGAGGTGTGGCCAAATCGTCCAATCTAACAAAGCGTCGAAGAAAATTACAGACACCAAGAAAACTACGAACATCACGTTTTGTGGTAGGAACAGCATAATTACGAATAGCATCTAATTTTTCTGGATCAGGAAGAATACCTTCTGTAGAAATAATGTGACCGAGAAATTTCACCTGAGAACGACCAAATTCAGATTTTTCTAAGTTCACTGTCATGCCAACTTTTGCAAAGATACGTAATAATGAGTCCAAAATTTTGTTGTGTTCACTCCAAGAACGTTTAGCAATAAGAATGTCGTCAACATAAGAAGTAATATTGTCACGAAGATAAACAGGTAAAATTTCATTTAAGCTACGAATGAATGCTGCTGAAGATACAGTAAGTCCAAACGGTAATTTCCGAAATTGGTAACAGTTACCAAAAGCTAAAAAGGCAGTATATTTTCTACAGTCAGGGTGGAGTTCTATTTGCCAAAAACTTGCGCGCATATCAATCGTGGATAAAACTTTAATTCCATGGAAATGTTGAAGAAGTTCATCTAAATTTTGTGGGCGGTCAGTTTCAGGAATAATGATGTTATTTATCTGTCTGGAATCCAGAACCAAACGAATTGACCCATCCTTTTTAAGAACAACGTGTAATGGGCTAGTATAAGGACTGACTGCAGGCTCAATAATGCCCTGATCTAACATGTACTGAAGTTCATTCTTAACCTTGTCTCTGTAGGCCAAAGGAATAGCGTACGTTTTCCCGCGAAATGGTGTGTGTTCTTTTACTTTAAATAAATATTGTAAGCCTTGTATAGTTCCTGTGTGATGACTAAACACTGTAGCATGTGAAGTTAAAATGTGGTGCAGCTCTTCTCTTGCAACGTCATCTGGCACTTCAGCTTTCTTAACCTTTTCGTTAATTAATTCTTCGCTATTAATTATATCATCCATCGCGTCTCTGTATCTGTTGTCATTATCATGAATAAACACATTGTCGTCATAATGCTCAACGAAAACATCAGAAGTAAGAAACCTTAAACATTTTGTATCTGACTCAGATCTTGTTAAACACTCGAAAAATTTTAAACATTTCGGCATTCCAGCAACAGTCAAATTTACACTTCCTTCTTTAAAGTTCAAAATTGCCTTATGTGCGTTAAGAAACTCCATACCTAATATAATTTGTGTACTGAGTAATGGAACAATAATAAAATTAGCAGAAAATTCGTATCCTTGACAAATGAAATTTAAATTGGTCTGTTGTTTGACCTCCACACTTTTTCCAGAAATAGCACCTCGAATTGTAGTTTTAGAAATAGGTAACACAGGACAGGCAATAGTTCTTTCACATATACGAAAAACTGATTCACTAATGACATTCAATGGGCTCCCAGAATCTAAAACTGCAGTGAACTTATTCTTACCCACACATACTTCAATAACAGGATGTAAGAATGCGTCTACATTATTTTCCTTTTCATCTAACAAAATGTCTCTCATGTCTTCCAGGCGTACGTAGTGTAAAGTCGTAGTGTCATTACTTTCTGAACCGTCTATATTGCTGCCAGAAGCCGAAGCTACAAGTCATTGTCGATTGTTTGCGTCACGTCTTTGAGTATTCGCGTCATTTCGCGGATCCATTTCTACGATTTGCACTTGTCTCTCTGAAGTTCTGTCACGTGGAGGATGCCAATTAGGTCCCTCCTGTCTGTTAGATGCAAATTCTGGGTTGTGTCTGTTATTAAAATTTCTATTTTCCTGTCTGTCTGCATAACTACTTCTTGTATAATTTCGACTGTCACTTCTGAAATTATTGTTGTATCTACTACCCTGGTTATTTCTGTAGTAAGAATTTCTATTACTGTATGAATAATTTCTGTCCTGATGATACCGATTACTGTTTCCGTATGATTGATCATTCCGGTACGAATAACCGCTATTGTCTGTGTAATTTCTGTTAGAACGTCTGTTATTGTCATAGGGCTGGTATCTATTGTCGTGTCTGTTACGTCTGTCATTCTCAAAATTACCCATATAACGCCCGTTCCGACCACTATCACTTTTCTCTGAAAATCTATTGTAATTACTGTTACTGAAAAAGTTACAAGAGGTCCCGTCGTCGTTGTCATACTCCAGTTCTTGCAACAAAGTCTTAAAAGTCTCAATGTCATCTTTACATCTTCCGGCCAAAGCAATTTGTCTTATGGATTGTGGCAGCTTAGTTAAACAAATGCGAATTAATTCAGTCGGGCTATAAGGGTTGGACAGGAACTGATTCTTTCGAATCATGTCTTCAAAGTACTCTGCCGGCGTGCGGAACTCAGACTGTTTGAAATTACGCTGCATAATAAGACTGTGTTTAACTCTGTCCTGCGTGTTTTCGGACCAATATGCCGATAGAAATGCATGATAAAAATCATTCAGATTATTACAATCTCTAATGAGTGCGCGCATCCGCGTCGCCGGTTCGTTTTCTAAATATCCACACATAAATTCCAGTTTGTGACTTAGTGGCCAATTTGGTGGAAGTGCGTACATAAATTGATCTAACCATGCACATGGATGTATGTCATTCCTAGAGTTGCGGAAGATCTTAAATTTCCGGACAGTCAAAAAGTGTTTATAATCAAAGTTTTCGCCTCGTGGCGACAAAGACCTACCGCGTCTGTCCCAGTCCGAATGTCGATTATTGTAAAGTTCGCGCGCCTGGCGCTCTCTTGTTGCATCCCGTAAATGAAACAAATTATTTTCTTCAAACCCCTCTGCTACCTGTGATTCTAAAATTCTTCTGCTATCTTTTCCTACAATTTCGCCTTCGATCTGCTTGACTTGCTTCCGTAATGCCTCAAATTCCTTTTTCACGCGTTCATTAAATTTTCCCTGATTCTCAACATGCTTATTTATGTTCTGATACTCTTCGGTTTCTGCAAATGGTAATGGAGCTGTATCATCCGAATCTCTGTCCCCATGTAAACTAAGATTTGTCAGTTTATCTGAAATTTCCTCAACTCTTTCCGATAAGTCACCTAATTGTTCTTTCTGTTTATTTACGTCTTCCGTAAGTGTCGCGACTCGGGTTTCAGTATTGTCACATTTGGTAGCTAGCTGTTCATATTGTTGTGTTAGGTTATTTAATCTGTCATTTGGTACGGATCCTTCGATTCTCTCAAATATTTCTTCCTTATCCTTTGCACGTTGTAAATTTAACTCTGAAAAATTCTGTACTATTACGCGATCTCTTTCTCCCTGTTCTCTATCCTGTTCCCTTTGTCTGATTTCTACTGCAATTAATCTATTATTGTGAGAATTCAGAATCGGTTGTACTTCTTCCCTGATTTCTTTCTTTAATTCATCTTTCATATTTTTGAAACATGTCCCCATTCGTGAATCTATCCGTGTTTCCAAAGTTCCCATCTCTGTTTTAAATTCAGATCCTAACCGAGTTTCCATTGTTCCCATCTCTGTTTTAATCGTTCCCATCTCAGTTTTAATTGTTCCTATCTCTGTTTTAAATTCAGATCGAAACTGCTCCATTGTTCCCCTATCCGTTTTTAATTCAGCTCGTAAAATTCCCATCTCTGTTTTAATTGTTCCTATTTGTGTTTCCATATCTGTTTTTAATTCAGATCGTAACTGTGATCCCACATTTAATATAGCACTCATCAACTGCTCCATAGTAACTGTTTCAAAATTCTTTTCACCCCTCACATTTCCCACAAAACCAGCTTCCTTCTGCATGGCTGTAAAGCTACCTGTGTTCGATACTATTCCAAAATCTTCTATCGTTACTCTCGTATTCTGTGAATTTTCTGATTGAGAAAAATTTCGAAATGGTTCTGGACTATTTTCCCGACTTATTAAATTGTTTTCAACTCCATTATTCATCATACTGTTTTCCTCTGTTGGCGAGTTCGCCATGTTAACAATTTCGCCATTCTCACTATCCATCATTTTTGCCCTTTTCATAGACCGCGTAATCATTTACAAAACATAAAAAAATTCGTCACTGTTTGAAAATCCCAGACAATGACTCCTTATCTCCAACAATACTATTTACATGCAATGTCTCCCTCAAACACGATCAATCGAACAATTGAAATAATTGCACTAATTTGTCAAACGCGTATACAAGGCAATAAAAATTAAATTTTGAAAAATACCATTAGAAGAATGACAATTACCAAATCTACACATGCAAAATAGACTACAATTACTAACTCAAAATTACTACAACAATACTACAGTCTACAATTTTCACAATCAGAAAAATTCCAAGGGACGATCCGAAGCAGCGGTCGCCACGTGCATGGGGGCTTAATTAAATAATTTATAATTGAAAATGATTTTTTTGTTTTAGTATGTCTGTCCGATTACGTAAGTCTCGTAAACGGTTGGCCCTGACTAGTATTATTACGCAATCTGACTGCAAAGAACAATGTAAGAAAATTTTCGTAAACACAATTAATTAATTAAGTCCCCAGCAACTATAAAACCTACAAAACCAATAAGCCCAAAAGTAACTGTTCTGTATGTGGGAGTGTGACTCAACGTCCACATCTGGCACGGTTCTTTTCCAACAAGCCAAGAATTTTTAAATACCAACTATACTGACGTGACAAAAGAAATTTAGAAAAACTATAATTACGCAAAAAAATCACAATTACACTCTAATCCAAGAAAACAAGCCAGATGCTTTGTTGACTGAACCTGTAGTGACACATTATTTCAGATAGACAACTAATAAAAAAAACATTATAAATTTTACCTTCATATATATTGACGAAATGCACTCATTACAATAACATCTGCTATCTCTCCCATCAAATAACTGCATAAAACAAGGAGCAACACTCTTTACTACCACATCTCACTCTGACTTCACGACAATCACGAGCTCTTAACACACACTGTGCTCTCTACTAGCACTGACTGCCACGAACTCTCAACAACCACTCTTCTACAATCTCCTAACAAGCACTGTGGAGGCGGCTTAATAGTACTCTTTGGCGCACTCTCTGGCGCAGTGGCACAGTGTAGCCACCTTTCACCTGTACAGAAAATTGGAATAGAGATCAACATAAACATCATTTCCGCTCTTTCTATTGCTCATGAAAACCACACATTGCATGTTGTACCATCATACAGCGAGACCTTCAGAGGTGGTGGTCCAGAGTGCTGTACACTCCGGTACCTTTAATACCCAGTAGCACGTCCTCTTGCATTGATGCATGCCCGTATTCGTCGTGGCATACTATCCATACGTTCTTCAAGGTACTGTTGGTCCATATTGTCCCACTCCTCAACGGCGATTCGGCATAGATCCCTCAGAGTGGTAAGGTGGACCACATTTTCCATAAACAGCCCTTTGCAATGTACCTCAGGCATATTCGATAGGTTAATGTCTGGAGAACATTCTGGCCACTCTAGTCGAGCGATGCCGTTATCCTGAAGGAAGTCATTCACAAGATGTGCACGATGGGGGCGATAATTGTCGTCCATGAACACGAATGCCTAGCCAATACACTGCCGATATGGTTGCACTATCGGTCGGAGGATGCCATTCATGTATCGTACAGCCGTTACGGCGCCTTCCATGACCACCAGCGGCGTACGTCGGCCCCACATAATGCCACCCCAAAACAACAGGAATCCTCCACTTTGCTGCACTCGCTGGACAGTGTGTGTAAGGCGTTCAGCCTGACCGGGTTGCTTCCAAACACGTTTCCGGCGATTGTCTAGTTGAAGGCATATGCGACACTAATCGGTGAAAAGAACGTGATGCCAATGCTCAGCGGTCCATTCGGCATGTTGTTGGCCTATCTGTACCGCGCTGCATGGTGTCGTGATTGCAAAGATGGACCTCGCCATGGACGTCGAGAGTGAAGTTGCGCATCATGCAGCCTATTGCGCACAGTTTGAGTCGTAACACTACGTCCTGTGGCTGCACGAAAAGCTTTATTCAACATGGTGGCGTTGCTGTCGGGGTTCCTCCGAGCCATAATCCGTAGGTAGCGGTCATCCACTGCAGTAGTAAGTAGCCCTTGGGTGGCCTGAGCGAGACATGTCATCGATGACAGTTCCTGTCTCTCTGTATCTCCTCCATGTCCGAACTGCATCGCTTTGGTTAACTGCGAGACGCTCTGGCACTTCCCTTGTTGAGAGCCCTTCCTGGCACAAAGTAACAATGCGGAAGCTATCGAACCGCGGTATTGACCGTCTAGGCATGGTTGAACTACAGACAACAAGAGCCGTTTACCTCCTTCCTGGTGAGTGACTGGAACTGATCGACTGTCGGACCCCCCGCCGTCTAATAGGCGCTGCTCATGCATGGTTCTTTACATCTTTGGGCGGGTTTAGTGACATATCTGGACAGTCAAAGGGACTATGTCTTTAGTACAATATTCACAGTCAACGTCTATCTTCAGGCGTTCTGGGAACCGGGGCGATGCAAAACTTTTTTTGATGTGTGTACATTCAGAAAAGACTTCCTAACACTTAAATCTGTATTCGATGTTAAAAATTTCTTTTCTTCAGAAACTCTTTTCTTGCCATTGGCAGCCTGCATTTTATGCCCTCTCTACTTCGCCGATAATCAGTTCTCTTGCTGCCCAAACAGCAAAACTCATCTAGTACTTTAAATGTCTTCCGTCACATAATCCTGTCACCATCATCTGATTTAGTACGACTACAATTCATTATCCTCGTTTTGCTTTTGTCGATGTTCATCTTATTTCCATCTTTCAAGAAACTGTCCATTCCGTTCAACTGCTCTTCCAAGTTCTTTGTTGTTTCTGATAGAATTACAATGTTCCCAGCAAACCTCAAAGTTTTTATTTCTTCTCCCTGGACTTTAATTCCTACTCCTAATTTTTCTTGTTTCCTTTACGGCTTGCTCATTGTTCAGATTGAATAACATTGGCGAAGGGCCAGAACCCTCACTCCCTTCTTTACCACTGCTCTTCCCTTTCATGCATCTCGACCTTTATAACTGCCGTCTGGTTACTGTACAAGCTATAAATAGCTTTTCACTCACTGTATTTTACCCCTGCTGTCTTCAGAACTTCAAAGAGAGTATTGCAGTCAACATTGTCAGATGCTTTCTCTCATTCTAAAAACGCTATAAACTACGTTTGCCTTTCTTTAATCTGTTTTCTACGATAATCCATAGGGTAGTTATTGCCTTGCGTGTTCCAGTATTTCTCCGGAACCTAAACTGATCTATGAAGTCGGCTTCTACCAGTTTCTCCATTCTTCTGTAAATAATTAGTGTCCGTGGTTTGCAACCATGATATATTAAACTGATAGCGTGGTAATATTCACACATATCTGCACTGCTTTCTTCTGGTTATTACATTCTTCTTGAAGTATGGGAGTAAATTGCCGTGTCTTGTATATCTTGCGCACCAGGTGGAGTAGATTTGTAATGGCTGGCTCTCCCAAAGCTATCAACGGAATGTCGCCTACTCCAGGGGTCTTGTTTCGGCTTAGGTCTTTCATTGATCTGTCAAATTCTTCTTACAGTATCATATCTTCTATCTCATCTTCATCTGCTTCCTCTTCCCTTTCTATTCATATACATTGTACATATACATTCTACATTTCAAATTCATATACATTGTACAGCCTATCTACACCGACCGAAAGAAATCGCAACACTAGGAAGGAGTTGTGCGACATAAAGTCGGTAGGTGTACTCGTATTTCTATATCTGAAAGATCACGTCTATTAAAATTTAGCGCCAGTCGCCCAAGAGCGCCACTAGTAACGCCACTATGAGCATGCACATCAAGTTTGCTTTAAATACACGCTGTAACGGTCTTGAGCATCAGCTACTTTTGAGATTCGACGTAGTGGGTTGACGTTAGTCAAGAATACCTTTAAGACGACGAAGACGCCATTACCAACAGCTCGCTGAGTTTGAGAGTGGTCGTGTAATAGGGCTATGAGAAGCTGGACGTTCCTTCTGTGATACTGCAGACAGGCTTGGCCGGAATGTAGCCACTGTACACGATTGGTGGCAGCGGTGGAGACGAGAATGTACGGTCGCAAGAAGACTGGGCTCCAAACCGCCACGTGGTACTACAGGGAGAAAAGACAATCATGTTTTGTGTATAGCCCTGGCGCATTGTACTGCCATCTGCAGCAGCAATCTGAGCAACAGGTAGCACAGCAGTGACACAACGAGGTGTTACAAATTGGTTAATTCTAGGACAGCTCCGAGACAGACGCCCCGTAGCGTGCATTCCAAACCACCGGTGTTTCCGACGTCAGTGGCGTCAAGCCAGAGCTCGTTAGAGGGCAGAGTGGCGATTTGATGAAAGCTGGTTCAGCCTCGGCACCAGTGATGGCCTTGTGCAACTAAGAATGAGGTTATTTGAGGACCTGCAACTAACCTGTCTGCGTGCTAGATTCAAAAATGGTTCAATTGGCTCTAAGCACTATGGGACTTAACATCTGAGGTCATCAGCCCCCTAGACTTCGAACAACTTAAACCTAACTAACCTAGATACATCACACACACCCAAGCCCGAGACAGGATTCGAACCTGCGACCGTAGCAGCCGCGTGATTCCGGTCTGAAGCGCTTAGAACCGCTCGACCACAGCGGCCGGCTACGTGCTAAACACGCTGGATCTATACCTGGAGGTCTGGTCTGGGTACGATTTCGTATGCCAACAGGAGCACTCTCATGGTCATTGATTGCAAATTTGTACATCAGTCTGGTGCTTCGATATGTTGTGCTGCCGTTCATTAACAGCTTTCCAGAGGGTGTTTTCCAACAGGATAACGTTCGCACACATATCGCTGTTTTAAGCCAACATATTCTGAACAGTGTTAATATGTTGCTGTGGCCTGCTCGATCATCACATCTGTCTCCAATGGAGCACATGTGGGACATCATCGGATGACAAGTCCAATGTTATCCACAGCCAGCATTAACCGTTCCTGTATTGACCGACGAAGTTCAACAGGTATGGAACTGCATCCCATAAACTCACAGCCGGCACCTGTATAACACAATACATGCACATTTGCATGCTTGCATTCAACATTCTGGCGGTTACACAGGTTACTAATGTACCACCAGTTCACATTATGCCGTTATCTTGAAATGTTAATCACTTAATTATTTTACCTAGTCAGATGTATTCCCGAAATTTCATTACTCTACATTAATTATTTTTTTGTGTTGCTGTTTTGTTCGTCATATATTCCTTCCACGTTTCAGCTTTCTTTTCTTTGCTTAGTATCGGTTTTCCATCTGAGATTCTGATATTCATACAGCTACTCCTCTTTTCTCCAAAAAAAAAAAAAAAGAAAAAGCACTCCGTCTTAAGGCCACGAGTGGCCTACCGGGACCATCCGACCGCCGTGTCATCCTCCGAGGAGGATGCGGATAGGAGGGGCGTGGGGTCAGCACACCGCTCTCCTAGTCGGTATGATGGTATTCTTGACCGGAGCCGCTACTATTCGGTCGAGTAGCTCCTCAATTGTCATCACGAGGCTGAGTGCATCCCGAAAAATGGCAACAGCGCATGGCGGCTGGATGGTCACCCATCCAAGTGCCGGCCTCGCCCAACAGCGCTTAACTTTGGTGACCTCACGTGAACCGGTATATCCACTGCGGCAAGGCCGTTGCCCTCTTTTCTCCAAAGGCCTCTTTCATTTTCCTGTATGCGGTACCTATCTTCCCCTTTGTTATGCAAGCTTCTGTAGACTTACATTTCTCCTCCAACCATCTTGTTTAGCCATTTTGTACTTGCTGTCCGTCTCACGTTTTAAGCATTTGTATCCCTTTCATCTACTTCTTGTGGTTATCTATGAAGCATAAGATATCGTTCACATACACAAGTATAAGGCTTCGCTTTGGTTTCTATTATTTCCAAAAATGATCTGTTTTCAATGTGATTCATTAAAATACTCGTCAGTATTTATGACACTGGGCTTGCCATTGGAATGTCTTCTTTTGTAGTATCAGTTCCTCTGTGATGGCATTTCGTAATTCTGTGTTTCCTGCCAGATTTTCTTTTATGATGTTCATTTTGCCACGAACTTGGTTTAAATTGTAAATGTTTTGGACGTCAAAAGAAATCAGTTTTGGAGTTAGTGGGTTACATAAATGTACAAAGTTTCCGTGCAACAATATTCTCCGCAAGGCCAACCCAACTTCAATGGTTCGCTGCAAACTTTCGTGAACACGCAACAGCATAGCAATAATACTACGCCACAAATCAATAATTCCGTGTATCGAAACCACACATCGCATTTCAGCTGGAATATTCCTTATCACACGACTTGTTGAATTGACGTATCTGCAGTTAGTCAGACACGAGTTACTTCATTTACTTGATGATCTCTAGAAGTCATCCAGCGAACGTGGTCTATGCACGATACTTCTTCAATTCAACTCCCGTTTCCAATGTCATTGTTCTGAGGTAGAACATCCTAAATGGATTTAACCAAACGCCGAAATTTTCCACAACGTACTGCAAAGTATGGAACGCAGGCTCAGGGTGTGTTGAACCAGGAGGTGGTCACTACTAGCGACTTCTGTAAATGAAAATGTTCTTGGTAAGTGCATCATTATTGTGCCATGAATAATAAATGCTTTCATACATTTTCAACGATTTTCGAACCTGTGCCCATGTCAACTTTTTGTAGTGTTTTGATGTAAGAATAAATCCCTGAGATGTCCGACTCATGTTTCTTTACATCCTGTATAATATAAATTGGTAAATATAATATGATTAGATACAATATATACAATATTAATCACTTGAGGTGAATTCCAGGATGGTATGTTCAACAAGTCGACGAGAGGAAGTCCTTGAATTTTCTATCTTCAACTGAGCTATCGGTCTGTCCTCCATTGACCTGAAAGTCGACGAGAAGTTTACTGTAACACTCCTTCCTTTGAGGCCGTCATTCTATGCAGGTAGCTGTTTATAAACAGGCGACGGTTTACTTGGGGGAGGGGTCGTGCAGCATACGGTTCATACAGAAGGCAGTTTAAGATCCCACAGTTTCTTATCCAAGAGAGTTCTCGGAATCGCTATGTATTTGCATCATTGCTCGAGTTCCACTGCCAACAGCTGACAGCTGCGTGTGGAACTCGTCATACACTTTCCTAAGAATGAGTTACGCAAGTTAGTCGGACGCTAATTAATTTGACATTGCTCACAAGACGCATATAGATGTTCACAAAATAAATGTGAGCGGGAATAGGGTGACCATCATACTGGCAGTACTCGTCAAACATTTGGGAGAAAGCGGACTTTTACTGATTTAACACTTCATTTCATTTGAAAAGTGCAGTGATTTAATGTGTCAGAGCGAGACGGTAAATGGAATCACAAATAAATATAGTAATTTAATTTTTTGTGATTAGGGCTCACAGTTACGTAAAAATTCTTGAAAGACATCATGGACGCTTTCTCTGTTAAAGCAGCTGATTCATAAAATCTGTTATTACACTCTCCGACTGTTAACTATTTTGATGTGGATCTCTGGTAAAATTAAGAAGCAAAGCAATTTGCCTGGACTTCCGAAAATAGCTAAATAGCCTAAATTGCAACTGTAGATTTTATGGATCAATTGTTTTAACAGTTGAGGGGGGTTTGATGTCTTCCAAAATGGTGGTAAGTAAGTACCCTATTTATGAACGAATCCCCAAATCAACTGCAGCGATGACTCTTCTGGTGAAATAAATCAAATATTTCTCCCTTGTTCTTGATGTGAATGTCATAAGAAAGGACTGTTCCGTTACCCGAAGAATCAAAAATTCAATTTCCTTGTGATATGTCCTGCTTACTATTCTAAAACTATTTAGTCAGCACGATAGCGTTAAGGAAATGCTCAACAAACTCCGTTGGCAGATGTTACAAGACAGGCGTTGTGCATCAAGAAGAGGTTTACTATTGAAATTTCGAGAGAGTACCTTCCGGGAAGAGTCGAACAACATATTACTTCCCACGCACACGTCTTACGTAATGAGTATGAGGAGAAAATTCGAGAAATTGGAGCCAATGTACAGGCTTGTCGACAATCATTCTTCTCACGCGCTATCCGCGAGTGGAACAGGGTTGGAGGGTTCAGTTAATGGCACAAAAAGTTCCCTCCGCCACACACCATTAGGTGGCTTGCGGAGTATGATGTAGATGTCGAAGGCATTATATGTTATGGTAACATGTCAGCCTGTATCTGTTTTTGTTCTCTCAATATGGCACTCATTTTGGCGTATGATGTAACAAATAATAGATAATATTGAAAAGAATTCATATTTTATGGTTTCAAGGTCTCACGTCTCAATGTATTTTTCGAAAAAATAAAGAGGAAACAGGAAGACGATAAACCTGTACAAAGTTGATACAAACCGCCCAAACAAAATAGAAATTTTCTGGGGAGCCGTTATAAAGCTGAAGACCTGAACGACAAAAGTTGTACAGTC
Source organism: Schistocerca piceifrons (assembly GCF_021461385.2). Taxonomy (NCBI): domain Eukaryota; kingdom Metazoa; phylum Arthropoda; class Insecta; order Orthoptera; family Acrididae; genus Schistocerca; species Schistocerca piceifrons. Next base: position 307,633,814 of record NC_060140.1, read on the forward strand.
TTATATCATCGAGTAATGCACTTAGAGGAAGTTTTTTAATCAGAGTATTTACGTAGATATATACAGAGGTTTAGCATTACTGTACATTGTTATAATCATTTACGATGTCAATTGAAATTGTTCCTACTCAGCAGAGAGACAGCTGGTAAATAAGAAAACGTCAATGAATAACTTCAAAATGGTAATAAACATATTTATGAATGTAATTAATTTGGAAGGGTCGAGAAGGAATGAACCTTTAAATACTCGGTCACATAAGAGCAAGACTTGAGCAAGCTTTCATAAATGCGCGTTGTGCGTGGTACGATACGGCTTGTTTCTTAAATCCGCTCACCTGTTATTGCTCCCTTCCTGCAACGTGGACTACAACGTCATAGTTGATAGCAGGGAAACTAACGCGCCGTTCGAACGGCAACACCTACTCATCTTTCACCGTCAAACTGGGAGAGGCACAGACAAACATTTTTGCACCAATTATGTAGTCTGAAAGTAGAGTTACCCACGAGTGCTGCCGTTCTACTTTCTCTGAGTAATCTCAAATACAATAAAGTCTTTTTAAAAGCCGCCAAGGTATCTCAGCAGTAATAATGCAGTACTGAGAACAATGTTAAGTTTCGTTTCATGTTAAAACACAGGGTGTTTCCGTAAGATCGTGCAATAATTTAACAGGGTTTAGAGGGTGCTCCACTGAACAATTTGAGGTAGGGAACCTGGGGTCGGAAAAGTCAGCTTGAGGACATAATAGGAATAAAATCACCTTAATATGTACTTTTTTATTTACATTAGTTACAGTTAACTGCCAATACCATCATTGACACAATGTATGTACCATTTGTACCTCACAAAATGTGCTGAATCTAGCGGCCAACAACATCAATGCAAGCATGACGTAGGCGAACAAGATTCTGACGCAGCATCACAAATATCCCTTGTGTTTTTCGAATCACATCACAGGAGGCTACAATTCTGGCAACTACTTCCATCTCCATATCCAACGGGGTCCCATACACAAGTGACTTAAGATATCCCCATAGAAAATAATCAAGGTGATTCGCAGGCCATGAAGTAGGACCCCCCCCCCCCCCCCCCTTTCGAATCCAGCGACCAGGAAATACAGCACAGAGATGGTTGCAAACATCCACACTGAAGTGAGACAGTGCGATGTCATGTTGTACCCACATCCTCTCACGAACAGCCAAGGGCAGAACTCTTTGCATCAAACTCAAATGCAGGTGGCCAGGTAGAAGCTATGGCCCAAAGAGATTGTTGCCTACAATGCAGGCCCAGATATTCACAGCAAAATAAATTTGGAGGTGAGACACTATTACAGCGTGAGGTTTTCCTCATCCCCTCATCCCCCAAGTGGCTACACATTGCGACCCTTGGTGCAAAGTCAATCACAAGTAGTGCACGTCTCGTTGTGGGCGATATGGGTGTAATTGTTGTTCGTGAAGTACTCGCCGCACGCTAGTATGTGCAGCGCCCATTTCGAGTGCAATACAACGAGTACTGCAACACGTTCCAGCACCTCATCTTCAAAATCGGGTGTGCGAGTGGTCACCATGTTGCCTCTTACCTCGTTTCTTCTTTCTAATCAACCGATCTCCCGCATTCCTCTATCGAGAGAAATAAACACTCGTGACGGACGATTCCTGTTACGAAATCGTTCCGTGTACAGCCTTTCAGCTGCGAGAGCATTGCAACATACTTCCCCATACACAAAGCGCATGTCAATGAGTGCTGCGAAACTATACCGGTATTGTTCCATCATATTGTACTGTACATCCCTAAATAGTACTGAGTAATGAATGGGTCTGTCGTTGATTCAGAGCACATTTAGTCATGGGACCATGTAAATACGATACAACGGAGTTACCTTATGGACGCATAAAGTAAACAAAACTTGCATCATGACTTTCTAGTAATCAGGCTCGTCTTTCTTGTTTGCTTGCAGGAAATAAAGAATGTACATGTAAATAAACAGTACATTATGTGTAAACCTGCACGCATGTTAGTTGTAAATAAGCTGGAAAACAGTAATACTAGACAAAGCGGTAGACAAGTTTACTTCCATATCTCCTTAAACTGCCTTCTCCGACCCCAGGTTCCCTACCTCAAATTGTTCAGTGGAGCACTATGTTCCGTTATATTTTTGCACGCTGGTACGGAAACACCGTGTATCTGTGTAGTCATTTCAGTTAAGATACTGAAAATTTGCGTCTGTTATTCTTATTCTTTCACATCTGCATCTACGTATATACCCAGCGAGCCACTTTGCCATTTGTGACGGAGGGTACTTTGTGTACCACTGTCAATTTTTCTCCTTTCCTGTTAAAGTCGCGAATAGTTCGCAGGAAGAACTGTTGGAAGTAAGCCATCATGTGGGCTTGAATCTTTCGAATTTTATCTTCATACATAGGACCTCCCCCCATGAACCATGGACCTTGCCGTTGGTGTGGAGGCTTGCGTGGCTCAACGATACAGATAGCCGTACCGTAGGTGCAACCACAACGAAGGGGTATCTGTTGAGAGGCCAGAGAAAAGTGTGGTTCCTGAAGAGGGGCAGCAGCCTTTTCAGTACTTGCAGGGGCAACAGTCTGGATGACTGGCTGATCTGGCCTTGTAACACTAACCAAAACGGGCTTGCTGTTGTGGTACTGCGAACGGCTGAAAGCAAGGGGAAACTACAGCCGTCATTTAGCCGAGGGCATGCAGCTTTACTGTATGGTTAAATGTTGATGGCGTCTTCTTGGGTAAAATATTCCGGAGGTAAAATAGTCCCCCATTCGGATATCCGGGCCCCCGACTACTCAAGAGGACGTGGTTATCAGGAGAAAGAAAACTGGCATTCTACGGATCGGAGCGTGGAATGTCAGATCCCTTAATCGAGCAGGCAGGTTAGAAAATTTAAAAAGGGAAATGGATAGGTTAAAGTTAGATATAGTGGGAATTAGTGAAGTTCGGTGGCAGGAGGAACAAGACTTCTGGTCAGGTGAACACAGGATTATAAATACAAAATCAAATAGGGGTAATTGAGGAGTAGGTTTAATAATGAATAAAAAAATAGGAATGCGGGTAAGCTACTACAAACAGCATAGTGAACGTATTATAGTGGCCAAGATAGACACGAAGCCCATGCCTACTACAGTAGTACAAGTTTATATGCCAACTAGCTCTGCAGATGACGAAGAAATTGAAGAAATGTATGATGAGATAAAAGAAATTATTCAGGTAGTGAAGGGAGATGAAAATTTAATAGTCATGGGTGCCTGGAATTCGGTAGTAGGAAAAGGGAGAGAAGGAAACATAGTAGGTGAATATGGATTGGGGCTACGAAATGAAAGAGGAAGCCGTCTGGTAGAATTTTGCACAGAGCATAACTTAATCATAGCTAACACTTGGTTCAAGAATCATAAAAGAAGGTTGTATACATGGAAGAATCCTGGAGATACTAGAAGGTATCAGATAGATTATATAATGGTAAGACAGAGATTTAGGAACCAGGTTTTAAATTGTAGGACATTTCCAGGGGCAGATGTGGACTCTGACCACAATCTATTGGTTATGAACTGTAGATTAAAACTGAAGAAATTGCAAAAAGATGGGAATTTAAGGAGATGGGACCTGGATAAACTGACTATACCAGAGATTGTACAGAGTTTCAGGAAGAGGATAAGGGAACAATTGACAGGAATGGGGGAAAGAAATACAGTAGAAGACGAATGGGTAGCTCTGAGGGATGAAGTAGTGAAGGCAGCAGAGGATCAAGTATGTAAAAAGACGAGGGCTAGTAGAAATCCTTGGGTAACAGAAGAAATACTGAATTTAATTGATGAAAGGAGAAAATATAAAAATGCAGTAAATGAAGCAGGCAAAAAGGAACACGAACGTCTCAAAAATGAAATCGACAGGAAGTGCAAAATGGCTAAGCAGGGATAGCTAGAGGACAAATGTAAGGATGTAGAGGCTTATCTCACTAGGGGTAACATAGATACAGCCTACAGGAAAATTAAAGAGACCTTTGGAGAAAAGAGAGCCACTTGTATGAATATCAAGAGCTCAGATGGAAACCCAGTTCTAAGCAGAGAGGGGAAAGCAGAAAGGTGGAAGGAGTATATAGAGGGTCTATACAAGGGCGATGTACTTGAGGACAATATTATGGAAATGGAAGAGGATGTAGATGAAGATGAAATGGGAGAGACGGTACTGCGTGAAGAGTTTGACAGAGCACTGAAAGACCTGAGTCGAAACAAGGCCCCGGGAATAGACAACATTCCATTAGAACTACTGACGGCCTTGGGAGAGCCAGTCCTGTCCAAACTCTACCATCTGGTGAGCAAGATGTACGAGACAGGCGAAATACCCTCAGATTTCAAGAAGAATATAATAATTCCAATCCCAAAGAAAGCAGGTGTTGACAGATGTGAAAATTACCGAACTATCAGTTTAATAAGTCACAGCTGCAAAATACTAACGCGAATCATTTACAGACGAATGGAAAAACTGGTAGAAGCCGACATCGGGGAAGATCAGTTTGGATTCCGTAGAAATGTTGGAACACGTGAGGCAATACTGACCTTACGACTCATCTTAGAAGAAAGATTAAGGAAAGGCAAACCTACGTTTCTAGCATTTGTAGACTTAGAGAAAGCTTTTGACAATGTTGACTGGAATACTCTCTTTCAAATTCTAAAGGTGGCAGGGGTAACATAGGGAGCGAAAGGCTATTTACAATTTGTACAGAAACCAGATGGCAGTTATAAGAATCGAGGGGCATGAAAGGGAAGCAGTGGTTGGGAAAGGAGTGAGACATGGTTGTAGCCTCTCCCCGATATTATTCAATCTGTATATTGAGCAAGCAGTAAAGGAAACAAAAGAAAAATTCGGAGTAGGTATTAAAATTCAGGGAGAAGAAATAAAAACTTTGAGGTTCGCCGATGACATTGTAATTCTGTCAGAGACAGCAAAGGACATGGAAGAGCAGTTGAACGGAATGGACAGTGTCTTGAAAGGAGGATATAAGATGAACATCAACAAAAGCAAAACGCGGATAATGGAATGTAGTCGAATTAAGTCGGGTGATGCTGAGGGAATTAGATTAGGAAATGAGACACTTAAAGTAGTAAAGGAGTTTTGCTATTTGGGGAACAAAATAACTGATGATGGTCGAAGTAGAGAGGATATAAAATGTAGACTGGCAATGGCAAGGAAAGCGTTTCTGAAGAAGAGAAATTTGTTAACATCGAGTATAGATTTAAGTGTCAGGAAGTCGTTTCTGAAAGTGTTTGTATGGAGTGTAGCCATGTATGGAAGTGAAACATGGACAATAAATAGTTTGGACAAGAAGAGAATAGAAGCTTTCGAAATGTGGTGCTACAGAAGAATGCTGAAGATTAGATGGGTAGATCACGTAACTAATGAGGAGGTATTGAATAGGATTGGGGAGAAGAGGAGCTTGTGGCACAGCTTGACTAGAAGAAGGGATCGGTTGGTAGGACATGTTCTGAGACATCGAGGGATCACCAATTTAGTATTGGAGGGCAGCGTGAAGGGTAAAAATCGTAGAGGGAGACCTAGAGATGAATACACTAAGCAGATTCAGAAGGATGTAGGTTGGAGTAGGTACTGGGAGATGAAGCAGCTTGCACAGGATAGATTAGCATTGAGAGCTGCATCAAACCTGTCTCAGGACTGAAGACAACAACAACAACAACATAGGAGGAAACATTACACTTGTTGGCTCTTCTAGGAACTTACGCTCTCGGAACGTTTGTTTATGTTGAGGGTCAATTGCCACTCCCTGCACCAAGAGTCGATCCTCTGAAGGTCTTCCTGAATTTCACCACAGTTTTCTAGCTTTGTGACTTAACGGCCATGGAATTTCCGATGTTGTCTGCTATCTCATTTATATATACAGTGAAAAGTAATAGACCTATAACACTCCTCTGGTGTGCGCCCGAAGTCACTTTTACGTCTGAGCATGAGAGTTGAGCTCATATTCACCTGTTTTTCCTTGTGGTGTAAGTTTTCTCCATTATTTGTTCGTTCCTTTAGTTTTCTCTTTAAGTGTGGTACCCCATTCCCTCTTTTCCACCTTTCACTTTCCCAAACGTACTTTGGGTGTTGTTTTACCTTGAGCCTAGTTTGCGTTAGGAAAAAGGGACTGATGACTTTGTGGTCTGGTCCCATTATACGCCAAACCAACCAACCGTACTCTCGTATTTTGTTCATCAGTCAGTAGTGCGGAGCTATATCGAAGGCCTTGAAAGGAAGTCAAGGATCACGCCATCTACCTGGACACCGGTATCTACCACCTTCTGGGTCTCGTGAACTAGCAGAGCGAACTTGAGTTTCACATGATCATTGTTTTCGGAACCCATGTTGATTCCTACAGGGCATATTTTTGTTCTCCATAAAACATTTTCTTATATTCTACTACTCCGCTGTCACAGACGTAGGTCTATAGTTTTGTGCGCCAGTTTGACGTCCCTTCTTGAGGACGGCAATGTCCTGTGCTTCTTTCAAATCATCAGGAACACTGCGCTCCTCCAGAGACCTTCGGTACACTAATGCTAAAGGAGGGGCTAGTTCTTTCGCATACTCTGTGTAAAATCGCATTGGTATTCCGTCAGGTCCAGTGCTCTGTTGACCTATTTTAGTTGATTTTCCTTCGCATGGTCACTAATTTCGACATCAGTCATTTTGTCGTTCGTGCGACGATTTAAAAGAGGCACTACGGTGAGATCTTCTGTGAAACAATTTTGGAAAAAAAGGTTAGCATTTCAGCCTTTTCTGTAGCGTCCTCCCTGTCAATGCCATTATGGTCAAAAGAGGGCCTGGACAAACGGATTCGATCCTTTTACTGATTTAACGAAAGACCAAAACTTCTTAGGATTTTATGTCAAGTCGCTAGATAGAATTTTACTTTAGAATTTGTTGAAGGCTTAACGCATGGCTCTCCTTGGGTAATTCTTTTAGCCTCATACCTTAAAACTGTTGTGTCAGAACAATTAACTATGTTAATCTAGCCCTTAAAATTTTACGCAACATGCCAACCAAGTTTGTTAAACTGGTACTAATATATTTATTTATATTTGTTTATCTTTAATATTTCTTCCATCTTTTCCTTTAAATCACCAAAACCTGCTGTTCACTATTTTATGTGCATGTCAAAAATCAATAGCAGACTTCCAAAACCCTTTATTAAACTTGTACCTGTATACTCTCGTATTAGGTCATCAATTTATTTCTAGTGTTTCTCGGTTATGTGTCTTTTGCCTGGCTAAATTATCGTTAGCTGCCGCAGACCAACTGAAAAACTCTTTCATTGTGCCACGGTGTGCAATCCCAGAGACAGTGAATATGAATAGAAGTATAGTTCGAGATATCATAAGACGATCTGAGGAGGACCGTTGCATAGAATGACCAAAAAGGGCAGAGGAGGACGCTAAATGAAAGTGAAAGTCACTCAGTATAAGACAGATAAAGTACAATCCTCGATTAAGTGTACCTAAAATTGCAGTCCAGCCGCCGGAAGTGCGGTAAGTAAGTGAATCAACTGTCTGCAAGATTACTGGAGAGCGAGGGTACAACGGAAGAATGACAAGGAAAAACTGCAGGAAAAGATAGAATGCTGCTTACCGTAAAGATGACAAGTTAAGTTGCAGACAGGCACAGTAAAAATATATTCCTGTACGGAGTTTGCCGAGGCAGATAGCTTTTCTTCACATGGGACCACGTTAACAAATTTTCAAATTGATGGAATAATGTTATATTTCTTCATGACAGCGAATTCTACGTGTTTCCAACAGAGGAAAGAGGAAGACCTATGGAGTGGCGGAAGCCAAATGATGAACTTCAGGCAAAACATTTGCAACGTACTATAAAACGTGGCGGTGAAAAAGGGGGGGGGGGATGGGGCGGGTAGGTTATGGGACTAATTTCATCATCTGGTGTGGCAGAGATTACTTTCATTGACAGCACATCAAACAAGAAGGAATGTCTCAAAATAGCCTGTAGCAAAGTTGGCGTAAGAATGCAGAAAAGTCGGGAATTAGGTCTATATTCAAATTTATTCGCCATAATGAACCGCAATACACGTAATAAATGTTAAGATAATGGATTCTTTATAGTTCTCATAAGTTATTCAGACCCATCCTCAGTCGCCAGCCGTTAAGGCCATTGACAATTTATGAGACGAACTCGATATAAACTTCAGGAGGATTGCAATCAACTCGAAACAAAATGTGGGAAAGTAGATGAAGGTACAATGGGAACGAATCGGGTCTCAGTGCTGCAAGAAACTATTTCTAACATGCAAGAGCTTTTGAAAACGGTTATAAACCAGAAGGGAGTTTCCACGAAATGTTTAGATTCGATATCATTCCTGCATAGGACGTCTGAACCACGAGTGGAAGCACATGAACAGCTTTAGTTGCTCATAATAAGTCAAAGGCGCTACATCACAGTGTCGAAGAAAGTACAGCGACGCTAGGTGCCCACACCTCCTTGTGCAATAACATTGTTCCTTCCGACTTATGAACGTAATTTCTCTCATGTGTTACAGATCGACAGCAAAAAGTCCGTCAGACGAAAAGCCACTACAATTTAATCACAGCCCAGAAGAACTGGAGCCAAGGATCCCCTCCAAAAAATTTCGCAGCGAGCCCATACGTCATCTGAAGATGACCGGCAGCACACTCGTTGAAACGTTTGTTTCTAAACTACACTGTCATTCGGTTAATAACGCGAGAAGACTTCATCAGCGAAATTCGTTGAAAGGGTCAGCAGCCTTATACATCAACTCCATCATTGCCACAGTCATTCATCGCCACGTAAAGATTAGTTTGAGAGAATGTAATTGATATTATTTCTATTTTTTCAGTTTTCATTTCCAAGTTTCTTATATGTAAAATATACGTGGCTGAAGAGCAATGATTAGATGTCCCACGCCGACTGGGGAATTATAAACAATAAACAAAAGGACTTTCCCCTCACAAAACTAAGTAAAATGAAAACCATATGGATTAAAGACAACTCTCTTCGAGCTTCAGCGAAATAACTTCTGCGTGCTCGGCGATCGTGGTGTCTTCTCACAGGGTATTGGCGTCTCAGTGCTATTATTACCATGATGAGCAAGCAAAGGAACCACAGCGCTTCTCACCACTGCCACGTCATCGGGAAGCCAATCGCGTAGCACACTTTATATCCGTCAAGCAGTCATCGGGCTTCTCAGGCGCCACAGTGTCAGTGATCTACAAGTTCTTTAAAACAAACTCTGCGTGCATTAATAAGCAACTTCTCGAAAGTCATGTTGCTCTCTCGTGGTTCAAACGTCTAACGGCGATGTTATTCGACCAATTTACAAGTCCCCGGATGTTGGATGCAGTGTACTAGCATACCGTCATATTAAAACGTCTGAATAGTACTCAGATGTCAATGCAATGTGTTCTATTGACACAGCTGTTGTTTTTAACGTTATACAGAGAGAGAGAGAGAGAGAGAGAGAGAGAGAGAGAGGACGTCATTTATATATTCACTCAGAAGCTGTAATGTGTAATCAAAAAATTTTTGTGCCTGATGGCGATTACTAAAAATCGAAACTCGTAGCAAAATAATAAATATTTTCATAGCAGCTGGGGGGGAATTGATTTTCAACAAATATGTGTAAGCGGTGGGACACTAACTACTGAAAATATTTCAGTAAGTAACCATTTGCCATAGCACAACAGTGTACGCTGTTTTTCGACACTCAGTTGCGTCATAGGGCACTAAAACTTTTCACCGAAAGCGATAATGTAGGATATTAACAACGTGAAATACTCACATCAAAAAAAGTTTTGCATCACCTCGGTTCCGAGAGTTCCGGAACCTGTACAGAAAATTGGAATAGAGATCAACATAAACATTATTTCCGCTCTTTCTATTGCTCATGAAAACCACACATTGCCCGTTGTACCATCATAGAGCGAGACCTTCAGAGATGGTGGTCCAGACTGCTGTACACACCGGTACCTCTAATACCCAGTAGCACGTCCTCTTGCATGGATACATGCCTGTATTCGTCAAGGCATACTATCCACAAGTTCATCAAGGCACTGTTGGTCCAGATTGTCCGACTCCTCAACGGCCATTCGGCGAAGATCCCTCAGAGTGGTTGGTGGATCACGTCGTCCATAAAGAGCCCTTTTCAATCTATGTGAAGCAAATTCGATAGGGTTCATGTCTGGAGAACATTCTGGCCACTCTAGTCGAGCGATGTCGTTATCCTGAAGGAAGTCATTCACAAGATGTGCACGATGGGGGCGCGAATTGTCGTCCATGAAGACGAATGTCTCGCCAATATGCTGCTGATATGGTTGCACTATAGGTCGGAGGATGGCATTCACGTATCGCACACCCGCTACGGCGCCTTCCATGACCACCAACGGCGTACGTTGGCCCCACATAATGCCAACCCAAAACAGCAGGGAACCTCCACCTTGCTGCACTTGCTGGACAATGTGTCTAAGGCTTTCAGTCTGACCGGGTTGCCTCCAAACAAGTCTCCGACGATTGTCTGGTTGAAAGCATATGCGATACTCATCGGTGAAGTGAATGAGCGGTCCGTTCGGCATGTTGGCGGGCCCATCTGTAACGCGCTGCAAGGTGTCGTGGTTGCAAACACGAGAGTGAAGCTGCGCATCATGCAGTCTACTGCACACAGTTTGAGTCGTAACACTACGTCCTGTGGCTGCACGAAAAGCATTATTCAACATGGTGGCGCTGCTGTCAGGGTTCCTCCGAGCCATAATCCATAGGTAGCGGTCATGCAATGCAGTAGCAGCCCTTGGGCGGCCTGAGCGAGGCATGTTATCGACAGTTCCTGTCTCTCTGTATCTCCTCCATGTCCGAACAACATCGGTTTGGTTCACTCCGAGACACCTGGACACTTCCCTTGTTGAGGGCCCTTCCTGGCACAAAGTAACAATGCGGACGCGTTCGAACCGCGGTAATGACCGACTAGGCATGGTTGAACTAAACAGACAACACTAGCCGTGTACCTCTTTCCTGGTGGAATGATTGGAACTGATCGACTGTCGGACCCCCTCCGTCAAATAGGCTCTGCTCATGCATGGTTGTTTACATCTTTGAGCGGGTTTAGTGACATCCCTGAATAGTCAAAGGACTGTGTTCGTGATACAATATCCACATCAGCGTCTGTGTTCAGGAGTTCTGGGAACTGGGGTGATGCAAAACATTTTTTGATGTTTGTGTACGAAGTAGAACGACCTCGTGGTCTCAGCTGCAGGTAAAGCAAGTGACAGGCTACGATTTACTGGTAAGGTACTAGGAAACTGCAGTCTGAGTACAAAAGAGAGTGCAAACAGACCAGTTGTACGGACCACACTTCATTACTGCCCAAGTGTATGAAACACGTATCGGGTCGGAGTATCAAAAATATCAGGACAGCCCTACGTAATCCGGAATTGATCACTGAATGTCGTGCAAGGCGGGGAGCGCTGTGTTGTTATTAGAGATGCAGTAACAGCAGATTCGGTAGATCAGTAACATCGAACGTCGGTTAGTCATTGCATGTCACCTGAGTAACAAATCCATCAGGGATTTCATTTACCACCCACAAATGTTCAATGTGCCCTTCACTGGACGCAAGACAAATATCCCATAATTTCAAGAGCATGTCCGTAATTACTGCATTCACTGGTGTTGCTATGCACCGTCGCAGTTCACCCAAAGTTTTTGGAACGGACCGCACACAGACGAGTCTTCCACAAAGCCTCATATAAAAGGAGTCCAATGGTGCAACGGGAAATCCGTAGGCCCCTTACATTCGTTGACGCAGTTCATTGTTAAGAAATCTTGGAGCCTCTGCGATAATGCTCAGTACTGTCGAAAAATGCAATTTTCGTCATGTTCTCGCAGTTGTGGGAAAATTCAGATACCCACTACAGCGGGATACATGATTCTGTAAAAATTGAGCGAGTGCGCTACAGGACCACGGTGACGTCTACAAGCAACCATATGAAATGAGATGAAATGTCGTGTGGCTGGGGCCTCCTGTCGGGCAGACCGGTCGTCTGGTGCAAGTCTTTTTAGCTGACGCCACTTCGGCGACTTGCGCGTCGATGAGGATGAGATGATGATGATGATAATCAACTTACAACTGGCGACAAGGTAAAATTTTTAGTCTGGATGAGTAAGTTAAAGTCCACCGCATTTATCTATCTTCATTCATGTGGAAGACATACACTGAAAAAAAAACAGCAAGAAATAAATAATGTAGTGTAATGACATTTTGGGAATAAATTCGTCTAGGTACTATACACTCCTGGAAATGGAAAAAAGAACACATTGACACCGGTGTGTCAGACCCACCATACTTGCTCCGGACACTGCGAGAGGGCTGTACAAGAAATGATCACACGCACGGCACAGCGGACACACCAGGAACCGCGGTGTTGGCCGTCGAATGGCGCTAGCTGCGCAGCATTTGTGCACCGCCGCCGTCAGTGTCAGCCAGTTTGCCGTGGCATACGGAGCTCCATCGCAGTCTTTAACACTGGTAGCATGCCGCGACAGCGTGGACGTGAACCGTGTGTGCAGTTGGCGGACTTTGAGCGAGGGCGTGTAGTGGGCATGCGGGAGGCCGGGTGGACGTACCGCCGAATTGCTCAACACGTGGGGCGTGAGGTCTCCACAGTACATCGATGTTGTCGCCAGTGGTCGGCGGAAGGTGCACGTGCCCGTCGACCTGGGACCGGACCGCAGCGACGCACGGATGCACGCCAAGACCGTAGGATCCTACGCAGTGCCGTAGGGGACCGCACCGCCACTTCCCAGCAAATTAGGGACACTGTTGCTCCTGGGGTATCGGCGAGGACCATTCGCAACCGTCTCCATGAAGCTGGGCTACGGTCCCGCACACCGTTACGCCGTCTTCCGCTCACGCCCCAACATCGTGCAGCCCGCCTCCAGTGGTGTCGCGACAGGCGTGAATGGAGGGACGAATGGAGACGTGTCGTCTTCAGCGATGAGAGTCGCTTCTGCCTTGGTGCCAATGATGGTCGTATGCGTGTTTGGCGCCGTGCAGGTGAGCGCCACAATCAGGACTGCATACGACCGAGGCACACAGGGCCAACACCCGGCATCATGGTGTGGGGAGCAATCTCCTACACTGGCCGTACACCACTGGTGATCGTCGAGGGGACACTGAATAGTGCACGGTACATCCAAACCGTCATCGAACCCATCGTTCTACCATTCCTAGACCGGCAAGGGAACTTGCTGTTCCAACAGGACAATGCACGTCCGCATGTATCCCGTGCCACCCAACGTGCTCTAGAAGGTGTAAGTCAACTACCCTGGCCAGCAAGATCTCCGGACCTGTCCCCCATTGAGCATGTTTGGGACTGGATGAAGCGTCGTCTCACGCGGTCTGCACGTCCAGCACGAACGCTGGTCCAACTGAGGCGCCAGGTGGAAATGGCATGGCAAGCCGTTCCACAGGACTACATCCAGCATCTCTACGATCGTCTCCATGGGAGAATAGCAGCCTGCATTGCTGCGAAAGGTGGATATACACTGTACTAGTGCCGACATTGTGCATGCTCTGTTGCCTGTGTCTATGTGCCTGTGGTTCTGTCAGTGTGATCATGTGATGTATCTGACCCCAGGAATGTGTCAATAAAGTTTCCCCTTCCTGGGACAATGAATTCACGGTGTTCTTATTTCAATTTCCAGGAGTGTATTTAAGTGGTTAACTTTCAAGATCACAGTTAGATGTAAGCAAGAGAAAAGTCAACGCAAATGCGAAATGCTGGTGTAACCGCCAGAATGTTGACTGAAAACATACAAAAGTTCATGCGTTGTGTCGCACAAGTTCCGGATATCAGTTTTTGGGATGGCGTTCCATGCCTGTTGCATTTGGTCGGTCAATATAGGAACGGTTAATGCTAGTTGTGGATCACGCTGGAATTGTCGTCCGATGATGTCCCACACGGGATCAATTGGAGACATATCTCGTGAGCGAGAAGGCCAAGGCAACATGTTGACACTCTGCACAGGAAGTTGACTTTTAGCAGCGGTATGTGGGCGAGGGTTATCCAATTGAAAACACCCACTGAAATACTGTTCATGAACGGCAACACAACAGGCTGAATCACCAGACTGACGTACAAATTTGCAGTCAGGGCGATGGGATAACCACGAGAGTGCTACTGCTGTCATACGAAATCGTACCCCAGACCGTAACTCCAGGTGTACACTATGAGATCAAAAGTATCCGGACACCCCAAAAACATACGTTTTTCATATTAGGTGCATTGTGCTGCGACCTACTGCCGGGTACTCCATATCAGCAACCTCAGTAGTCATTAGACATCGTGAGAGAGCAGAATGGGGCGCTCCACGGAACTCAACGGACTTCGAATGTGGTCAGGTGATTGGGTGTCACTTGTGTCATACGTCTGTACGCGAGATTTCCAGACTCCTAAACATCCCTGGGTCCACTGTTTCCTATGTGATAGTGATATGGAAACGTGAAGGGACACGTACAGCACAAAATCGTACAGGCCGACCTCGTGTATTGACTGGCAGAGACTGCAGACAGTCGAAGAGGGTCGTAATGACGCAGGGATTCCAAACTGCATCAGGATCCATTGCAAGTACTATGACAGCTAGGCGGGAGGTGAGATAACTTGGATTTCATGGTCGAAAGGCTGCGCATAAGCCACACATCACGCTCGTAAATGCCAAACGACGCCTCACTTCGTATAAGGAGCGTAAAAATTGGACGATTGAACAGTGGAAAAACGTTGCGCGGAGTGACGAATCACGGTACACAATGTGTTACTAAAACTCAAACGTGCAGAAACGTATATAAAGCAAGGTGAACACGTGTATTATTTAAGTTCCTCTATTATCGCAAACTGTAGTCAAGCAGCGTAGTTGACAAAGTCACGTGACTAGTCGGGTTTGATCTTGAGAATATGCACAGTAGACTATGCTCACTCCGTAGATATACATACTCCATGCTCCAGTGACATCGGGTGGCGCGAGAGGCCGGCGCCACGTTTGAAACTGCCCTCCCGCTTCCACACAAGCGCCAAGCACGCATATTTGCTTTTGTTCGCCCACCCCAAGAGTAATTAGTGACGCACAATGCAGAATCAAGCGTCAGTTACGAGGGCAGGGTCGTGAACAATAAATAGCACTTCACACTTAAAGCATGATTATCGAGCACACATTCACTACTGGCCATTAAAATTGCTACACCAAGAAGAAATGCAGATGATAAACGGGTATTCATTGGACAAATATATTATACTAGAACTGACATGTGAGTACATTTTCAAGCAATTCGGATGCATAGCTCCTGAGAAATCAGTACCCAAAACAACCACCTCTGGCCGTAATAACGGCCTTGATACGCCTGGGCATTGAGTCAAACAGAGCTTGGATGGCGTGTACAGGTACAGCTGTCCATGCAGCTTCAACACAATACCACAGTTCATCAAGAGTAGTGACTGGCGTATTGTGACGAGCCAGTTGCTCGGCCACCATTGACCAGACGTTTTCAGTTGGTGAGAGATCTGGAGAATGTGCTGGCCAGGGCAGCAGTGGAACATTTTCTGTATCCAGAAAGGCCCGTACAGGACTTGGAACATGCGGTCGTGCATTATCCTGCTGAAATGTAGGGTTTCTCAGGGATCGAATGAAGGGTAGAGCCACGGGTCGTAGCAAATCTGAAATGTAACGTCCACTGTTCAAAGTGCCGTCACTGTGAACAAGAGGTGACCGATACGTGTAACCGATGGCACCCCATACCATCACGCCGGGTGATACGCCAGTATGCCTGTCATCTCGACTGCTAGTGATACGAGGCCGTTGGGGTCCAGCACGGCGTTCCGTATTACCCTCCTGAACCCACCAATTCCATATTCTGCTAACAGTGATTGGATCTCGACCAACGCAAGCAGCAATGTCGCGATACGATAAACCGCAATCGCGATAGGCTACAGCCCGACCTTTATCAAAGTCGGAAACGTGATGGTACGCATTTCTCCTCATTACACGAGGCAACACAACAACATTTCACCAGGCAACGCCGGTCAACTGCTGTTTGTGTATGAGAAATCGGTTGGAAACTTTCCTCATTTCAGCACGTTGTAGGTGTCGCCACCGGCGCCAACCTTCTGTGAATGCTCTGAAATGCTAATCATTTGCATATCACAGTATCTGGTTCAAATGGCTCTGAGCACTTTGGGACTTAACATCTGAGGTCATCGATCCCCTAGAACTTACAACTACTTAAACCTAACTAACCTAAAGACATCACACATATCCATGCCCGAGGCAGGATTCGAACCTGCGACCATAGCAGTCGCGCGGTTCCGGACTGAGGCGCCTAGAACCGCTTGGCCACTGCGGCCGGCAAACAGAACCTCCTGTCGGTTAAATTTCGCGTCTGTAGGACGTCGTCTTCGTGGTGTAGCAATTTTAATGGTCACTAGTGTAAAAGCACACGAGGAGCAGAACTGCCTGCTTCGACTGACAATCCTTCTATTTATAAGTACGTGTAATGTGTTATACACAGGGTGTCCATACTTAAAGTTGCAGTTTCAAACCACTGTAGGAAGAAAACCATTAATCAGAATCCCGTCAAATTTGAAAAGCATATCATTGACGCAGGGGGAAACGCCATGGAATTACAAAAAATTAAAGAAAAATTTACCAGTAGACGGCGCTGTAAGCAATTTAATGTAAACAGGGTAGGCTACAAATGACATATGAATCGCAATACGTCGGCTGTGGTATGAATTGCACATTATGCACATTACACCACACATACTGCAGAATGAAGTAGTACATTCTGAATTGCGTGCTGATTTTCCGTTGCCCATATTCTGCAATTCTGTGTATTGACGTGTTCTTGGAAACGAAAATGGGCATCGTCTGTGCAGAGAATGTTCCGCGGGCATTCATTGTCCACCTCTACATGAACAAGAAGTTTCAGAGCGAAAGTTTGCCTCTCTGGCTTGTCAGCAGGAAGCAACTCCTGAACATGAGTGATTTTGTATGGATAGTAATGCAGGATGTTTTGTAGGATTTTATGCATTTGCTCTCAAGCACGTCCAAAATTCGGGCAATTCTTTGTACACTGCATGTTTACATACCACCGTTCGACTCCTCCAGCCGTCGAGCTTGGACAGACGTCGGATCAACTGCTTTCCTCTCTCAGCTACAATGCGCTCAAAAGACCCTGTCTTTTTGAATTTTGTAATCATTTTCCCCATACCTTAGCAGACATCGGCCAAATGCCTTTTTTCATACCCTTGGGGGTCCGGAAATTATGCATGGCTACTGGCGCCCAATAACCGTTCTTGTAAAAGAGCTTTACCAGTGGTGTACGATCCCTGAGCACGTCTGTTGGTGAGGCGAGAGTTCGTTTATATTTTAAGTTACCTCGTTGTGATCTTCAGCTTGGAGTAGGCTGCAAACCCCCGACTTGTTAAATATTCCAGAATGAGTATTTCACTCTGCAGCGGAGTGTGCGCTGATATGAAACTTCCTGGCAGATTAAAACTGTGTGCCGGACCGAGACTCGAACTCGGGACCTTTGCCTTTCGCTGGCAAGTGCTCTACCATCTGAGCTACCCAAGCACGACTCACGACCCGCCCTCACAGCTTCAATTCTGCCAGTACCTCGTCTCCTACCGTCCAAACTTCACAGAAGCTCTCCTGCGAACCTTGCAGAACTAGCACTCCTGGAGGAAACGATATTGAGGAGAATGGCTTAGCCACAGCCTGGGGGATGTTTAAAGAATGAGATTTTCACTCTGCAGCGGAGTGTACGGTGATATGAAACTTCCTGGCAGATTGCCCGCGAAAGGCAAAGGTCCCGAGTTCGAATCTCGGTCCGGCACACAGTTTTAATCTGCCAGGAAGTTTGTTAAATATTCTTCTTATCCGTGGAATAACTTTTTTTTTTTACTAAAAAGCAGGACTTGGCAATTCCGATCTTCTAAGGCTTTTATCGCGCCTTTAAATACAACACATATTAGGTGGTAAGTATCTTGTTACAGGAGACCTTCTGTGTAACGATTAAAAATTTTTCAATACATTAATATATACATTCTTGGTATAAACTTATGGTCATTGGTATTCCTTGACAGTGTCGCTGGCGCAGAAAACTCTTTGCCGTCTTTGACTACTTTTGCCGTCAAGACTCCAAATACGTCTTCACCTTTCTTGTAACGACACAGAGACCAGGCAGAACACCTTATACAAAAATAGTAAAATACACAAAATAGCACTTGTCACCTAATAAATCTGTTTACATAATAATTAATACTTGTTATTCTGAATGATTATCCTGAATAACAAAAATCACATAATTCTACTAATAAAGCTTTTTGTTTTATATTAAAAATTAGTACGAAATTTTACTCCAATTCAATGAAATTATTTATTTCCAGACTTTGGCTACAAAATCTGGAAAAAGTGCCCTTACAGTGTGCATGTTCTGAGACTTAAGCGCCATTTATTGGCCAAATTTTCTTTGACCTTCTCCCTCCGTCAGTAATACGCTGTTCAAATTTGATGTCATTCTGAGCAGTGGTTCTCTTTGTATTGCGTTTTTGAAACTGGAACTTTAAGTATGGACAAAAAAAGTGAAGCGCCCAGAAGACATGTTTGGACGTCAACGTAACTTCGTACAAGTACACGTCACCCATGGGTATGTAAATGATTGGAGTTATAACACTGTGTGACAAATAGACAGTGCATTAGTGTTTTTTGTATTTAGTATTGTTACCGCGCTTGGTAAGGTAAGTAAGGGGTGTGAACAGCGTCGGATATGGAGTGATCACTACAAAATAAGTCACAGCTGCAAAATACTAACGCGAATTCTTTACAGACGAATGGAAAAACTGGTAGAAGCCGACCTCGGGGAAGATCAGTTTGGATTCCGTAGAAATGTTGGAACACGTGAGGCAATACTAACCTTACGACTTATCTTAGAAGAAAGATTAAGAAAAGGCAAACCTACGTTTCTAGCATTTGTAGACTTAGAGAAAGCTTTTGACAACGTTAACTGGAATACTCTCTTTCAAATTCTGAAGGTGGCAGGGGTAAAACACAGGGAGCGAAAGGCTATTTACAATTTGTACAGAAACCAGATGGCAGTTATAAGAGTCAAGGGGCATGAAAGGGAAGTAGTGGTTGGGAAAGGAGTGAGACAGGGTTGTAGCCTCTCCCCGATGTTATTCAATCTGTATATTGAGCAAGCAGTAAAGAAAACAAAAGAAAAATTCGGAGTAGGTATTAAAATTCATGGAGAAGAAGTAAAAACTTTGAGGTTCGCCGATGACATTCTAATTCTGTCAGAGACATCAAAGGACTTGGAAGAGCAGATGAACGGAATGGACAGTGTCTTGAAAGGAGGATATAAGATGAACATCAAAAAAAGCAAAACGAGGATAATGGAATGTAGTCAAATTAAATCGGGTGATGCTGAGCGAATTAGGTTAGGAAATGAGACACTTAAAGTAGTAAAGGAGTTTTGCTATTTAGGGAGTAAAATAACTGATGATGGTCGAAGTAGAGAGGATATAAAATGTAGACTGGCAATGGCAAGGAAATCGTTTCTGAAGAAGAGAAATTTGTTAACATCGAGTATAGATTTAAGTGTCAGGCTGTCGTTTCTGAAAGTATTTGTATGGAGTGTAGCCATGTATGGAAGCGAAACATGGACGATAACTAGTTTGGACAAGAAGAGAATAGAAGCTTTCGAAATGTGGTGCTACAGAAGAATGCTGAAGATAAGGTGGGTAGATCACGTAACTAATGAGGAGGTATTGAATAGGATTGGGGAGAAGAGAAGTTTGTGGCACAACTTGACTAGAAGAAGGGATCGGTTGGTAGGACATGTTTTGAGGCATCAAGGGATCACAAATTTAGCATTGGAGGGCAGCGTGGAGGGTAAAAATCGTAGAGGGAGACCAAGAGATGAATACACTAAGCAGATTCACAAGGATGTAGGTTGCAGTAGGTACTGGGAGATGAAGAAGCTTGCACAGGATAGGGTAGCATGGAGAGCTGCATCAAACCAGTCTCAGGACTGAAGACCACAACAACAACAACAACTACAAAAGTGTTCTCCATCTGAGTTGAAGAGTCTGAAAGGGGCCTCATTGTTTGTCTCCATTTGACGGCTCTCCATTTGACGACTGGTCGAATCGGGCATATGCAGATATGTGGAGCATTCGGATGTGACAGTGGCCCGATGGTGGACCGCATGGGAACGTGTGCGCGACCGTACTCTCTTCAAGGTTTCAGTAGACCACGTCTAGCCACAACGATTGAGGATCGCCGCATTGTGCATCAAACACATCGTAAATCCTTCGCACCTGCTGCTGCCATCCGAGAACAATTAATGAACTACCTACAACTTTTTCTGTAATTGCTCACCATTGGTCGGAGATTAACAGCAGTCGGGCTAGGCTGCTAGGCTCCTGTTAACACCACAACATAAATGGCTGCGTGTAGACATAGTGCTGTTGCTCCTAACACCATGGTGTGAGGAGCCATCGCATATGATTTAACGTCACAGCTGATAATGACTGAGGGAACTCTGACGGCACAACGAGGTGTCACAAACATCCTGAGATCTCATGGGTTACCTCTCAGACGACATTATGATAATGGCATTTTTCAGTACACCAATGCTCATCCACAGAGGTCATGTGTCTGTGAGCTGTCCACGTGATGTAGGCCAGCAAGATCCACACTAAATTCTTTGACTGTGCCTAATCCGAAAAGACTAACATTTGCAATCACAATATTTACGTATTTAAGGTTAATACTACTTTATCTTTAACTACATAAATTTGCGCGTCCGAATTGCAGTCAAAGGCAGCTTTTGCAGTTTTTGTAATTGTATTGAAAAGTTCTGTAACTTTGAAAGGCTACAGTACCGCCCGACATTGAAAGTAGGTACAACATACTTCATTATTTTTGTCAGAACAACACATTTTTTTTGTAAAATAACTCAATTTCAATTAATACAGCGAAGCCGGATACCAGTGTGGGAAAGAATGACAATTTATTTATTTAATTGATCACATGTGCACTCCCACAAAGTAAATCCCTACATCCAGTTTGGTGAGATCTGTGAAATGAATGAATGTATGGTCGTCTGCTAATCGCAGATAGGGAATGTGAATATATGATCATCTTTGAGTCGATCCTTTGGCCACCTTTGGTGGGACCAAAGAGATGAAATTTGCCAGAGCTTTGAGCGCCTGAAATGTGGCTGACCAATGCGGTAGAAAGGTGCTCCCCCACTTCAACAGAGGTGGGAGAGAACCTCAAGAACGGCCATGTTTCAGCACTCTGCCGCTGGATCTTGTGCTGTTAAGACCTGTTTTAGTTGTGCTCCGTAATGACAAAAGAGTGGAGACATGGTATGCATGTGGAATATTTAAGAGTAGTTTGAAATAATAATTTCTCTATTTCAGTAACTTTTGTGGGGAGAATTAAGTGTCAGGCAGGTAATATTAATGGGATTGAAGTAATCTTCGGAAGTGACCAACGGTCACAATGAAACCACGTGTAGCAATAAGTTGAAATACTTCTGTGTGCTTAAGTTAAGCGGAATTACTAGCGTGTGTACAATAAGTTGAAATATTTAAGAAATAGCGTGTGTACCATAAGTTGAAATATTTAAGAAATGGCGTGTGCAGGACTTGAAATTAGAGACGAGTACTTCCACGTGGTGAGTACTGTGTGAGTCTCAAACTGTGTATGAGACAAAGGATAAAGAGAAGTACTCGTCCATGGTGTCAGTTGAGGACTCGCGTGTGTGATGAATACGTTCTTAATATTACTTTGCGTGATATGATTCCGTGTGATGCTAGATTCAAACTCTGAGAGAGAATCAAGGTGAGTCGGCCGTCTATCCAGCAACGCCACTTGGCTTGCATTGCACAGGAAGACGTGCATATATCTCCAGAGTTCACAGTAGGAAAGTAGAATTACGAAGTGGGGCAGTGTCGTGTGAAACTGGGATAAATATTAATTGAAGTGGGAAAGCTGAAAGTGATAATGTTGTGACCATTCTCTGTGTAGTATTTCATGTTGTAGTGTGGTGTATGTCATGTAATTTGGGTATGTGTGGTTTGCATGGGAGCGTAGCGAGGTAGTTTCAAAAGATTAGTGGGTTATGCTTGTTCCTTCGGTACCGCTCGGTCTGGAGGAAAGTTTAGTGATGATGATTGTGAGAGTCGAAGCGTGAGGTATAATAAAAGATCCACCATCCTATCCAGAAAGTGCACTGTAGCGTTAAAAGTAATTACGAGACCATAATATAGAGATTCACCATTGTAAAGCCATGCCCACTGGGCGGAATTTCTCATGTGTTATTGTTGTAGGTTGTAGAATTTGTGTGTTTAGGTTAGATAATTTATCGGAATAAATAAGATAGTGAAAAAAAAATATTGGTGGACTTTTCCTTCGAATTGTATGTTGTAATAATGTCCCGAATTTGTAGTGTTTGCGCCATTCAAATTCAGTGCGGTGGCCACGTGTTGACAAAAGCCGTTAAATAAAAGACAAAAAGAAAATGTGGTATTGCCAGTGCGTAGTGTACAGTCAGAGTTCTGTAAATTACTGATAGTCAGATGCGTGTTTCCGTTGCGTATTAATCATATAGGAGGATAACTTGTAACTTAAGTGTGAGTACTAGAGTTCATGTTACTCGATAAATAAGAATGAATCCACTCGCTTGGCAGACCACTCATCTTGCAGGCCTGACTGCTTGATGCCACAGTATGAGCAAGGCATGTGGGTGCCTCTCAACTTTAAAAGCTGTAAATTTTCAATAGAGTGACAAAGTATTGCCAAAACGAAATGCTTGTTGTCGTTTAAGGTGGAGTGCAGAGAGCATTGCTTGTAAAGAGCTAAGCGGCATGGGCATACGAGAGACATTCTGCGCTGAGAAGAGACGTTAGCTACCAGCCGTTGAGCCGAACTCTATCAAAACATCCAGTATGACGAGACGAGGCCGTCATTAAAGCACGTATAACGACGAATTTTCAAGACATCAGCCGGTGCTACACGAACGCTACGAATCTGGAATGTTATGAACATCCTTTGTAGGACAAGCTGGGGCATCAATGGCTGCTATAAAGTTACAGAAAACATTGATTTAATCGACTTAAAATGCATAACTATGTCCTGATCTGCGATGTTGCCCCGTATTTATATTCCTTTTCCTCCGTGCTGTGTGTTGCTAACAGATGCGGCAATAAGACTAATTCATCTTAAAGCTTGTGAACTGAAGAACGCAATTCTTAGTTATTCATACGAAGATTAAATGTATGCTGAAATAAAGGTGCTTGTTTAACTTCTTAACCGATTTTAACGTTAAGCAGTAATATCAACGTACCTAAATCGCCTATCTCGCATCTACTTAGTTCTCAGAAGTTTTACAATAATTCCTAGAAACGACTGCGGAAACGCCCTCGAATGCTCATTTTATCTCAAAAGAAACGGCTTGAAAACAATGAACCTTTTGTACAATTATACCGCCGTGACATTCTCAGAGAACGCTTACCATTTTGTGATAATTTTAATGAATGATTACATGTACAAATGAAGTGTGCAACTGTTGACATTAACGCGGCTATGAATGGGATTTTTTTTAGTCAAAGCAAAGTGTTGAATTCCTGTTCCGAACACACGTTGAGATCGGTTGCCAGAAAACTTGGTTGTTCTTTTTTAGTGTTGTGGTTAACTGTGTAGCAATGTATTTCGTCTGTATTTAGAAGTGTTACTACGAAATTATCAAGAGAAATTGTCTTTCCCCTAATTTAGATAGTTAATCTAGCCCATTGCATAGTCCGATAGCCTACTCTGTTGTATTTGGTCTACATCAGAGCGCAGTTGATTAAGTGAATATCCTTGTACTACAGAAGTTAGCAAATTATTGCATGAATTGACTTTTCCGTCGGTTCTCGGTGGAATATTTTTTGTTACAATTGAAAAAATGCACGACAGTTGTGTAATATTCTAAGTTAGTTCAAATGGCTCAGAGCACTATGGGACTTAACATCCAGGTCATCAGTCCCCTAGAACTTAGAACTAGTTAAACCTAACTAACCTAAGGACATCACACACATCCATGCCCGAGGCGGGATTCGAACCTGCGACCGTAGCGGTCGCGCGGTTCCTGACTGAAGCGCCTAGAACCGGTCGGCTACCCCGGCCGGCTATTCTACATTATTTATTATTTTATAAAAGGGTGTTCGGCTGTTACACCATTGTTAGGTACCAAGATAAATATGTGTGATTGTGAAATGCATATCCATATTTATCTTTGTACCCGACGATGGCGTAATAGACGAAAACCCTTTTGTAAAATAATATATTACACCAGCGTCGTACTTTTTGTCATCAATAATTATCAAATAATGATATTCTAACAGTGAATTGGTCCATTGTAGGCCGGTTTGCATACAGCGCCACGGAAATAGTTTATTACAACTTAGTACAGTGATTTCCTTAATTTTCGCAAATCTTCGCGAATAGATTAATTAAAAAGAGTCGACTCGTTGCAGCCATACAAAAAAAGATACGACATTCTTTTCAGATCCGAAGATGAGGGTGTCTGTTGTTTAGATTCTCACGATCATTAATATCGGAGTGGGCTGGTGCGTCGTTTCGAAACCACATCCCCTAGCAGGCAATAAGAGCCAAAGCGTCCAAAATTTGTGGCAGTGTATCTCGAATGAACACAAGGTAACGTGTACCATTCGAACAGTAAGGCAATAAGTAAGAGCTTACTAATCTATCTGACCCGTTTCAAGCTCAAAAGTTAATGGAGGACCGTTGTTGGTGATATAATACGTGTATGGCGTATGGGTTTTCATCACTCCAGATATTCTCTATTTTAAGAGACTTCATCCGTCTATAAAACAAATCCTATGATGTTCAGCACCGAAATACTGGGCTGCATAATCTGCTAAGAAGACTAAATTCAGTATTAAAAAGTCATTTGACCCCATTGTTTGTACATATTTTTTATGGCTGGTGTGTAACCGCTGTTCCTCAAATAGTCTACACACCGTACTCTTAGGAGAGTGCATTTCTCAAATAAATTCATCGGTCCTTATTGTTCAATCATCCTCACATCCCACTCTTCGAACAGTTCGTTTTCGAGAACTATGGCCAACTCTTTTGTGGCTTCAATGACCCAGTTTCTCATAAGCTTGTATCCATGGTGATAAATGCCTTACAATTGCCAAACGTTTATCTGTACATTCGTTCGGCTCTCCGGACACTGCATAACTGACTGTTGCCTGTAAACAACGGTAAACTCTATCGTAGACTGGTGACGAACAACTGTGTGCTGCTTTTCAAGGTTGCGCCACCGACGTCCGTGTGGCTGGTAATTGTTTAATGTGAAACATAAACAGTTTAGGAACACGTCCCTCACACGTCAGACGCCATAGCGACTGGCAATATTCATTTCCAACCATTTGTTCCTTAGCTTCAAGCATGTAGCCTCCTCAGCCGTCGGAACAATTGAGCCCCTGAAGGTTTGGCTGGCCCTGTGTTTTGCTGCGCGGCTAAACAGGTTTGACAGTGAAGTGCTGGTAGCTCTGAAGTGCATCTGTGATCCGGCGTGGGAGTCAGTGCACCCGCTGACTCAACTGGGGCGGCGCGTGCAAGTCGTCCTTGTTCTGCGCTGTTTGCTCACACGTTCCGCGTGGCTTTGTTTGTGCTGGCTCAGAAACCCTGGCCACATACAAACCGCCGCTCATGCTGCACTCGTCTGACCATCTGCCATCTGATGGCGGAGTGTTGTACCTCACTTTCTTAACCTCGCGGCAACTGTGGCAGCCATAGTATAAAATAAACCACGATAAGTACCGGCACATCTTCTCTCTGTGAGGCAACAAGGCAGCGAACTCGAATCGTTAAACTGTAGTGGCCCTCGTCGTGACGTTAAAGGTCACTTTTTGTGTCCGCCTTTGCTTTCAAACTAACACGTTCCGAGAGGAGTCTGCCTTGAGGAGATGCAGTTTTCTTTTTCTTTACACCCAAAAATGTTTCAGTGAAGTTACATCATCATCATCCCTTTATTTTTTCTCGGATCAATTAATACACTACTGGCCATTAAAATTGCTACACCAAGAAGAAATGCAGATGATAAACGAGTATTCATTTGACAAATATATTATACTAGAACTGACATGTGATTACATTTTCACGCAATTTGAGTGCATAGATCCTGAGAAATCCGTACCCAGAACAACCACCTCTGGCCGTAATAACGGCATTGATATGCCTGGACATTGAGTCAAACAGAGCTTGGATGGCGGTACAGGTACAGCTGCCCATGCAGCTTCAACACGATACCACAGTTCATCAAGAGTAGTGACTGGCGTATTGTGACGAGCCAGTTGCTCGGCCACCATTGACCAGACGTTTTCAATTGGTGAGAGATCTGGAGAATGTGCTGGCCAGGGCAGCAGTCGAAGATTTTCTGTATCCAGAATGGCCCGCACAGGACCTGCAACATGCGGTCGTGCATTATCCTGCTGAAATGTAGGGTTTCGCAGGGATCGAATGAAGGGTAGATCCACGGCTCGTAACACATCTGAAATGTAACGTCCACTGTTCAAAGTGCCAACAATGCGAACAAGAGGTGACCGAGACGTGTAACCAATTGCACCCCATACCATCACGCCGGTGATACACCAGTATGCCGATGACGAATACACGCGTCCAATGTGCATTCGCCGCGATGTCATCAAACGCGGATGCGACCATCATGATGCTGTAAACAGAATCTGGATTCATCCAAAAAAAAATTACGTTTGGCCATTTGTGCACCCAGGTTCGTCGTTGAGTACACCATCGCAGGCACTCCTGTCTGTGCTGCAGAGTCAAGCGTAACCGCAGCCATGGTCTCCGAGCTGATAGTCCATGCTGATGCAAACGTAGTCGAACTCTTCGTGCAGATGGTTGTTGTCTTGCAAATGTCCCCATCTGTTGACTTAGGGATCGAAACGTGGCTGCACGATCCGTTACAGCCATGCGGTTCAGATACCTGTCATCTCGACTGCTAGTGATACGAGGCCGTTGGGATCCAGCACGGCGTTCCGTATTACCCTCCTGAACCCACCGATTCCATATTCTGCTAACAGCCATTGTATCTCGATCAACGCGAGCAGCAATGTCGCGATACGATAAACCGCAATCGCGATAGGCTACAATCCGACCTTTATCAAAGTCGGAAATGTGATGGTACGCATTTCTCCTCCTTACACGAGGCAACACAACAACGTTTCACCAGGCAACGCCGGTCAACTGCTGTTTGTGTATGAGAAATCGGTTGGAAATTTTCCTCATGTCAGCACGTTGTAGGTGTCGCCACAGGCGCCAACCTTGTGTGAATGCTCTGAAAAGCTAATGATTTGCATATCACAGCATCTTCTTCCTGTCGGTTAAATTTCTCGCCTGTAGCACGTCATCTTCGTGGTGTAGCAATTTTAGTGGCTAGTAGTGTATGATACACATATAGGGTGAGTCAGGAGGAAAGGTACACTCTTTGACATAAAACTTGACCGGCGGCCGGCCGCTTCAGAGGCTAAGTCCGCGCCGATCGCGACATGGGACAATAAAACTGGCCACCTCGCTATTTCTCTAAGTCCGGTAAGCTGCACAATCTGGCAACACTGTAGACTGCGGCACTTCCTGGAGGAAAACTTGTCCCATGATGGAGAAACTATAGGCTGATTGCACCTGTGGTCTAGCGGTAGCGTGCGTTTTTTCTGTTCAGAATGTCAGTGGATCGAGAGCAGCTGGCATAAAATATTTTTATAGCCTCTTCTGCCTGAATACTGAACACGTGAATGTAATAGTAGCGCAGATTAAATCTATTTCGCTTTCTGACACAACGATATCAAAATTTTGTCCAGTAACCATTTTGCGGCAGATTTCCTGCAGACTGTCCTCCTCTGGACGCCGTAATCGGCAAAGCTCCGGGATCCACTTGCTGGCTACCGGCAGTGGCCGTGGCGACAGCTGCGGCGTTGCACTCCCCCGTTCTTTATCGAAAGCGCCTGCTACCGCTCATCGCTTCTGATGATTTAAAACGCTTTATTATTAAATGTTGCTCCACAGATAATTTCTACGATTTCCATTCACACTCAAAAGAACGGAGACAGACGCCGTGATTAGTACACGGGTATTATATTACATTAATCGGTGAGAGCGGAGTATGGCCCGAAATTAAGTTTATAGACTGGGACGAAATTAAACCACGTCATTACATTCGATCAATTAATAACTGCTTCATACCTCGTTTCTTTTCCTTTCAAAGTCAATTATTTGTGCAACTTTTGGCCAATATTCGGATGTTTTCGTCAAGCCAGAGTGAGCGTCTGTGGTGTAAAGTGTATTACAGTCTTGTTTCATTCCTTATGGTAAGTCTATGTGATAAATTGTGTGAATACCTTGCAATGCATGCTCTGTAGCAGTGCAGGAACACTGCACATTTGGTGTTCCATATATGGTTTCATGAACTATTTAACGTTGATCGGAAGTGATATATGACGAACAAAGCTCAAATTCGTATCGTTGACAGTCAATTTGAATCTTTTCAGGAACCATTTTACAGTGAAGCATCTTGGCATTCGGAAAGCAGACATCCATGATATTAACATAATTTACTAAGTTGAAATTGCACGAAGATTGATGTGTAAAGGCATTGTTCAGATTTCGTATAAGGAATTTTTACTAGCAGTTTGCAACTCCATTAATTAAAATTGAAAAGTTGTACTCAGCAGCTTTCATCGAGATTGGAACTGCAATCTCATATAGCCCAAGCATCGCAGCACACAAGGGAACAATTTTTTTTTTTTTTTTTTCCCACTGAGCTAACGACACACTGCCGGCAACAAGCCCACGATAGTCATTGCGATATTGCCTGAGCCTCAAAACGCAACCTTAAACCCACAAACAGGTGTTATGTATGTGAAGAACGCCGTTCTTGGAGTCCAGAAATTAAATACACTTTATAGGTGTCTCATCTTACAGTGAATTATATCGTATGAGTCTTCGATGTGGAAAACGAATGTCAAGTGAATTTAGCGAAATAATGCCGGGCTACACCCGGAAGTAAATGCTCTATCACAGTGTTGACAAATACTTGCTACGACGGTGCCAGTTCTCGCCTCTCTTACGAGGCAGCTCTTCAGCGAAATGCTTGCCGTGATTCTCCGATACGGTTCTTCAGAGGGGAGACGCGCGTGCACGTTCGGTTTTCCTGCGGCGTTCTCCCCTGACAGTTTCTGACGTCGCCTTGTGGGCTATGTATACATTTGAGGCTTTCAATCATCATTAATCCAGAATGATACACGTTTCACCCTCCGGCGTGGAAGAAGGCTGTTGACGCTGACATATCATTTCAACGTTGGGAAAGCAAAACGGATGGTTCAGTGTTCCTCATTCAGCGTAAAGCATGTGAGATAATTTTCCGTAACGTTCGTAATCACCTCAAAATTCAATCGAAGTAAAAATACATCGGAAGCGTATTTGAACGGAATATAATGTAAGATATTAAACGCTTTGCTCCTCGATGTCGAATGTATCCACGTGCAATCTTTTGCAGCAACGTATAGAATGTCATGATTACCACGACAATGAAGAAATATGTTGGTAGGGATGGAAGCAAGAAGAGACTCAGTCAACAAATATTCGATTCCTCATGGCATTCATTTCATTTGACACGTAAGAAGAGGTAAAACGGGATATTACTTTCGTTAACGCGAAAGACATACCAGACATATGGATAACGAGAAAGTATGCGTCTTCATACGTTTCCTCCTTGAAATCTGTATGCTCTATTATATACTAAGTAGCTTGATTATTGTTTCCGTAATGTTACGCTCTTGTTTGGCCCTTAAAGATGAACAGGTTCCAAATGCGTGTCTCTGCATGAAAGTAGTTGTTTGAACCCTTCCTGTATTGTTTGTGTTTTTTGCTTGGAATTCATGAAGCAGACCACTGTGCCTTCTCCCCTCGAGGGTTAGGTCTCAAAACTAAACCGTTTTTTATCCAATGGCATAATTTATTCAGACAACATCAGCACAAGACTATCAAACAAAGTCGTCCATTTACAGTTGCAACACTCTAACCAGCAGCTGACCGAAGGGTAATCCACGGTCATGGTCCGAAATTAGCAGCTCTCTGCTACTGTGGCAAAGTCCGTACTACATTTTCGATTCCGCAGCACCTGTTTATCTGGTAACGCTGTGTTAAAACAACAGGAATAGTTGCAGAGTTGTGCCAGCATATCTGTCCTCCATTGTCAACTTTATGTATCTCTTTTCTCCTGTAGCGTTGATCACGAGAAGTAGAAGTAAATGAGTGTATTCTGCATAACGTAACATTCAGTATTCCCTTCTTTCATAGCCACTCTTCATGTGCATCGATAGCAAATAGGGATGTGAAAACTCTTGCGAGTGAGAGAATGACAATAATAATCGTAACAAGAACAAGCAAATGATGAATGAAGTTTATTGCAATGCAGAACGAGAATGGCTGTGAAAATAAAAATCTATAAAAATAGGTTGATCATTGAGTTGGCACAATGCAAAATCTTCTTAGCATTTTGTTACTGAATTTAGTTCTGGATGTTTGCAGAAAAAAAGGAAAAGTCGATACTTCTCGCTAGTGTAATATAATGTGAACCTTAGAACACGACTCAAGCAGGTCTCCAAGTAGCTACCAAGGCAGTGCTGCAGTCTGTTCCCTGACACTGCTCTGACGACGGTTAATGCAGATAGTTCCGATTATGAAATACAAAACGTATTGCAGGTTACTTGTTAGGATCGTAACATTAAATTTGCGATGTGGATGGCACATGAACGTGACGACTATCCAGATTACTTATCAATATAAAAAGACAATATTATTTGAATGGAGCAGGATTACTCAACATGAATTTTGAAATTGGGTTACTGACCGCACAGGTGCTAAACGTCGTCAAGAGTATACCAAGTCCCAATCGCACTAACAGTATGAAGCTCGCGGCTTTCACACTGCTATCTGCACCCTACTCCAGAGAGCCCTCGGAGGAGCTGCACTAAGTTGCCGATGTAATGGAAGACCTTCAAACCGATAACAGATCACATATTGAAAAATACAAGGGAATTCTCTTGCAGCTTAAGCTTATTGTAACTAATCTAAAATGATTGGAGAGCAACATTGTCCTATTCAAAAAAAGTAAAATGTTACACACTGTTGACGTCAAACGGACATTATATACGTCCCGTCTTGTGTCCTACTCATCTATAATATCCGGTGTACTATCAAAATGATCATATATAATGGATGCTAATGTAATGCATCGATACCAGATGGTGGGTTCACAACACTATTGATGCGAAAATAAAAAAGCAGTTCGCAAAAGCGCAGCTGTACTTTTTCGTACGTTTTCACCTCCAGATCTACCACAGATAATGTATACTGACTAACTTAGTCATTGTCCCTGTAGTTTTTTCCCTCTTGTTTCAGACCAAGTTGATTAAAAAAAGTACAAATTCGTGACTCTTACAGATGCTTCGAATCTGTTCAGTAATTTTGTCAGTAATTTTGATGTGACTTAAGATCAGTTAGGTCTACGATCATGGCAACCTCTGCGAACTTGTTAGGACACACTTACATGTGACAGGTATCACCTGATTTAAAATTTACTGAAAGGAATTGATACATCGTTTGCAGCAAACCTGGAACAGCTTTCGGAGGCAACTACCATTTTATAAAGTCACTACAACTACGCTGCCAAGGAATTCCAGCATAAACACTCTCATTGCCACAATCGCGGCTGCAGTATATAACTGATAAACTCGCAAAATGAAAGATGAGACAAGGGGTAGCTTCTGCATGAAATGACCTTGTATTCACAAAATATTCAGAATATTTCATAGAGAAGACAAGAAAACGCCAGGCGAATTTAGCAGAATAAATCTGTCCCACAGCTGCAAATCATTGTTATGCCTACAGGATTGCCAAGTGATGCCTACAACGTTGCAGTCAGGACCACGCTGACAGCAAGAAGAACGTGTTTTCGTAGCCTGAATATTTCATGATAGGATCCAGACATCCAATCTGTCGCGAGAGATTCTGCTCTCCAAATTTTTGGCCATGTGCCTACAATTTAGTAATAACCCTCTGATGGCTATTCCCATTGATGTGATTCGGATGACGAGAAAGCCCTGCTATGGGTTATCTATATGTTTACTGAAAGCAAGCGACATTACATAATAGCAGGAAGCCTGTCATATACTTTCAGATAATGTTTCCTGAACCTCAGACATATATCATTTTAGCATCCTTACCCCATCAAAAAGGATTTCTTGTTATTGCATTTGACGTACAAGTTACAACTGAAGGCCTCAGGTGTCTTGCTTCCCACATAGCAAACAATGGTTACCACTCTCACTGTCGCATGTCATACCCAAATTCCTTCAGCATCATCTGGTTTAGTTTCGACTACAGTTCGTTATCCTTAGAAATATGTCCATATTTCAAAAAGTATAAGTATCATCTCTATGTAATGTTCACTGCGGGGTTACTCAAGAAGCTTTTCGAATAGAAGCGAAAATCGCTTAGCGGATGAGAACTTTACTTCCTGGTACACCTCAGAACGAAAGAAACAAAATAACAGGAAGAGCAGCAGGCTCTTCATACTGAGCGTGGGCACTGTCAACGCAGCGCCCTTAATTTGGCCATATTCCTCCGAATTTACTTCCCGATAACCCAAAGGCGCTGTCACTACAAAAATATCAGCATATTCACACAGGAATTACTATCCACATGTAATTGCTAGAATACCTTGCTACGTCAGGTATCAGGTATGTGTTATCAGACGCTCGATCTGAGCTGTTAATTTTTATTGAATCAACCTGCTGTGTTAAGGAAATTGATCAGAGTAACTGAATGAGTTTATTATTTTGGTATAATGTATGAAAACCCACTTTTCCCACTTATCGTATCCTAAATATACGTCGACTGGGTTGAGAGGACGGCCGGCGAGGCCGTGCGGTTCTAGGCGCTTCAGTCTGGAACCGCGTGAGCGCTACGGTCGCAGGTTCGAATCCTGCCTCGGGCATGGATGTGTGTGATGTCCTTAGGTTAGTTAGGTGTAAGTAGTTCTAGGTTCTAGGGGACTGGTGACCTGAGAAGTTACGTCCCATAGTGCTCAGAGCCATTTGAACCATTTGTGAGTGCTCGGAACCATTAGTTTATAAGTAGGAATGTGTTGATTTACCATAATTTTTTAGTAATGGTCAATTTCAATTCATGATTTTGGTTAGTTTGTATCAAAATCTGATCTGGAAGTGCAGGAACATATTAACTCGTGGCTTCAACTAATCGAGCTGCTACGAGAAATTCATGGTAGAAAGTAATGTTCTTAATTTTGATCTGAAAAAATTAATTTTCAAAGAAGCCATTTGTAGCTTGCATGTGTTTCAATTTGTATTTTGACGGGTTTCTGAAATTCATGGATGAAGGAAAGGTTGCTAATTTAATATGAAAGAATAAGAAGTCACGTTTTGTGAAATGAGTCAGTAGAAATTTACGTGTTAAGCTGATTTTTAGAACAACAGGATTTGAAAGTTACGTGGGAATCAGTGAGACCGGTTTCCTGAATTAAATAAAGGGGAACCAGCATAACAGTAATTCGTGTAGCCATGCTATGCAGTCTATACACGAACTGTAAGTATTGTGAAAAGTTCTGTGTGTGTATTTATGTATCTTTTGGAAGGGAGGTTTTGGATGGTATATTATTTAATGGTCTCGAGATATTATTAGGAAATCAGTCTAAGTAACTTGTGGAGGTTTTTTTTTCAGTTGGAATAACGTGCCGCGCACGAATATGAGCGGAACGTAAATTTCAGAATCGCGACCGCGCGAACTTTCCAACCACGCGAGACTTAGTTAACATCGAGGCACATCGATAAGTGAGAGGTGTTTTTGGGATGAGACAGTGATTGAAGAAGTTACAGAATTTTTCTAGAACTAGTCCGCGTTGAGATACGATCATTGCTTTGTCCAATGGTAATAAGAGTGATAGTGTGTGGCTGTGACATTATGAATCAAGCATTGTGGGCTATCCTTCGTTCCTTCCCGTAGGTGAGACAATGGTTATCTTCGTAAGAAACCATAGGAAGTAGAAATATCTTTATATGAGCTGTTACAAGATCATCTGTTAGGGAATTTAATCCTGTATGTTACTGGTAATACCGTTATTATGTTTTGAGAGATGAAAGTAAGACAGAATGAAACGAAATAGATTGTAGAACGGAGGAGGAGTTGTTATGCAGGTCCAGTTACGATTCCGGTTACTTACGCTTTTTCTTTAAACACCGTCAGGTGATTAACAGTGTACCAAATTTGGGGTTAATACTACAAAATCAAACATTTATCCGTTGTGCATACATTTGTTTATTTATTTCCTTGAGTAAAGAATTTAATTAGTAGTTGCTATGTGGAAGAATCACGCAGTGACACATTTAATGAGAATACACAGGGACCATTTAGCTTTAGTAGGTTTCCGGAACACTTTAGGACCACGCAACTGGTTTGACCTTTATTTTTCTTTCAGTACCCTACCCATCCTCCCTCGTTTTCTATAATTGCTCGAAGGCGTCTGGGAAGTGATAGGGCTAAATTCCTCGAGAGGTTGAGATGATCGTTGATCTCCCACCATGTATTCTCTATATTTTCCCACAGAGTTTCCGAATTCCTTGACCCAGGTGGTAACGACCTCGTAACCTCCGCCCACATATTTTCAATGGGGTTGCGGTCTGGTGATTTTGGCACGAAAGGAAGAAGTTTTATTCTCTGCTGATCTTGGAACCAGTTCTGAACTGCTAGGCTATTATGAATCGGGCTATGATCCTGTAAAGAAATGATCATCCATTAATTTCGAAATTCAGTACTTCTAATACTATGAATACTTAATTTCCATACTGTGAAAAAATTCGACAACTGCAATGGCTGTGTAGTCTAAGCTACAGGTCTATAAATCATTCGGAGGATTCCACAGTCCAAAATACTTTGCTGATAGCTGTTGACAAAAACCTATGCTGACAAGGGGAGGGTGCTGGGACGGAGATCAGGATACAGAGCGAATGGTAATACAGTTTAAGGCGCCAGTTATAACACACAGGTAGGCCTTCTTTCGGAATATGGTTCAAATGGCTCTGAGCACTATGGGACTTAATATCTGAGGTCATCAGTCCCCTAGAACTTAGAACTACTTAAACCTAACGAACCTAAGGACACCACACACATCCATGCCCGAGGCAGGATTCGAACCTGCGACCGTAGCAGTCGCGCGGTTCCAGACTGAAGCGCCTAGAACCGCGAGACCACTCCTATGCTTTGGTAATGATGAGGTCGAGTGTAGGTTGTTCAATACAGTGCAGCAGTCTGTTGAACTGTTAGACTCGTTGCATGGTTGTGAAGCTAATCTGCTTCGCTTATTCAAAACGATTGATTGCCTTCACTATAGAATTCTTTCTTCTGTACAACCACTGTCAAAGATATATAGAAGAAAAAAATCTGTTTTATAGTGAGATATTCTCTACGGACTTTACACGTGCTCGTTCGCTCAATGTGTTGCATTTACGGAAGGCGGCCGTGGCCGCTGACGTCACCTGTTCACACCTCGTGCCAACGCGGCCCCGCGCTCGGAGTAAACGCCTGCAGTTGAGGTAAATGGCTGATTTCAGGAATGTTAATAAAATAATCTTCCCTTCATATTAGTGAGAACTAAATATCACTACGAGTACGTATCTTTATGTAATGCTCATTGCTCAAGAACAATTCGTGTATGCAACGTTGCTGTTATGACTAAGATCAAGAAATCTGCAAATCGTAACCCAATTCATATATTTGCATGCACCTACGGAATATTAAACATGAAAACAGTTTGTTTCTTTGTCATATAATTTTTAATCAAGGCAATGCGGGCAGTTGCCAGCTGATATCAAAACTGAATGTAAAGGATGAATAATGAAAAAGATATACAAGAAACAAATCTCGAACCCATGAACAACTGTGTACTATCCTGGAAACGTGCTGATCCGGATATCACACAATTTCAAAGGATGAAAAAACCATCCTGTCCACTTTTCGGGGACGATATTTCCTGACAGAAAGCACACTAGGGTGAGCGGCTTTAGGTTGAGACACAAGGAACCTCAAACTACGTCACCAGTACGTTCACTCTCCGATTCCTAGCCCCGTCACCACGCACTTCCAATGTCAATGTGGCTGGCAGAAACCAGCGCGAACGACCTGGGATTTGGTGATACAGGCCTCGTCTCTCCTGTTTGACAGATGTGTTATCATTCACCCATGCCAGGAGGTGAGGAAATGCACTTACGAAGACGTTAACACATTTTAATTTTACATGTGGACTTTACTGCGCAGTTATATTCTAAGTTACGAGAAGTGACCTGGACAAAAAGAGTGTATACCTTGGGGGAAATGTTATAGATCATGACTGTAATGTTAGTAAAGTACTGTAAAGTATATTTTATCTCATGCTTAACTTTAAGAGAAAAATCAGTCAAGGCAGTCAACAGTGAAAAGTACAGCATGCCTCCAAGAAACGTACGAATATCGTACTATTTTAATAAAAGGAAATATAGATCGGTTTATTGGGGCAGGCCAATTCGGGAACAACGTAAGAACAACCAAATCAGTTACAGGTTCGTATGTGCTGCTAGTTAAAAGAGAAGAAATGAACCGATAAAGAAATAATGCCTTCATTGATTTAGGAATGGTTCGAAATGGAAGGTATAATTTTACTATTATAAAAAACTGGCCTGGATTGAGTTGATTAGCTCAATAATCAATACAAATGGAATAAAATGGGAATATGACGTCTGGAAATGAGTAAGCGAGGACGTCCTTTGTCTACATATCTGCTTCGAATATAGGGTATTAAAAACAAGAAATCCATATTTCTAGAGCTGATAGGATGGACAGAAATAAGACAAACATATTCAGTAAACAAGAGCAATGAGTCTGAAATGATTATCTTAAGAGCAATGAGCACTTCCTCACCTTTACCACTGTGAAAAACATCTGTCTTTCTACTTAAAACACTTTTCTTGTACAGAAGAAGTGCGTGTAGCTCTTACGATATGCAGTTTGTCTTGTTTTAGTCCATACTACCGACTCGCAAAGTATGGAAAACCACTTTCCTTAACACCGTGTATATATATTACAGAAGCAATACAAACAACGGAACAGTTAACATTGAAAGTTAAATTCAATTGTGAAAAGATACGCTGCATCACATTTGTTAACAATTTCCTAATTATTCCAGATTTAGAAACAAAATGAACAACATTTTGCAGGTTTTACCCGAAAATCGAGAAGATAATAACACTGGAATGTAAGAACAACCACCAATGGTAATGGCAATGAGAAAAAGTAATAAACATAGGAACACAGCAATAAAAACTGATGGCATTAAAAGTATAGCACTTCAGCCACGCCAGGACCAGAATGAGAGAGAAATAGATGCTTAGCAAAAGTAAAGCGAATAAAAGTGCTAGCAAACCATTTATGTTTACGAATAATATTCTTTCAAGTAAACATACAAGTGATAGAAACATAGAAACACACTGCAAAATGGACGATGTGGAGTACTCTTTTCTTTGGAAGTGAAAGACTGAATCTGAAAAAATAAAGTATAATCCGCCTACAGGTAACAGGATACTGAATGTTGTGGAAAATGACCAAAACAAGGTAGACGGAGATAGAAACGAATCGCAGAGTCGTGTAAGAAGTAACTGTGGAGAGAAGCCTAAGAAGAGAAAAGGTAAGTAGGAAAATTTATGTATATCAGTTTTTTATACACGGCGTCTTCCTTACACATACAATTATCGAACGAGGCACTAAGAAAGAGACTAAGATGATGCCCGGGAAAGCTATATTTCACGGCCATCAATATCAAAGCAAGGTGGAGATATCAAAATTATACGTCGGACAAAGTAGATTAGTCGCTTCGATAAGAAGTAGAGCCTATCAAAGTAATGAATAAATCGTAGGAGAAACCGGAAATACTCTTAATTGTTCCACACGTCCACTGTTCACACCTGCAGAAGATATATTTCACCGTCTGGGTACAGCATTTCAGCACTCGGCTTCATAATGGCATTCAGTATGTTAATGTAGGCCTCTCCGTTGAGAATTCCTTCTATTCTCCAGAGAGGACCTGCCCCATGAGCCGAAATATAGCCCCATACAGCTACAGAGAACCGTCCACTTCTTTGTCTTTCGTTAATATACATTGGCTGGAAGCGTTGTCCTCGTGGGCGGTATACCTAACGCAAAAAAACATTTGCGTGTTAATGCAAATATTCACAAATTCAGGGGTTACAATTACTTATCAGATGAGGGATGAACTACTAAAATCATGATATAGGGAACTGTTTATATTTATTATTTTGTGCTTACTACAAATGTAATGTCACTAACAGCATAAACTAATAACTTTATAGAGAAAATTTCGTGTCTCACCTGAACAGGGGCGTCGCTACAGGAAGAAAATATTTTTTCATCCGAAAAGATGACTCTGCTCCAGTCAAAGTCGATATGTTGTGCGGCAAAAGCCATGCGGTCAATCCTCTGATAGTCGGTCAATGACTGCTTTACAGCAGCTCTCCGACAATATAATCCGGCGTCTTTCAGTCTCCTCGCAACAGTCTTTCCGCTGCCGGGAAACTGAGATAGCTCTTTCAGGCCACGGCAACTGAGGAATGGATTAGCACGTATATTCTCCAAAACACGATGATCATCTGCTGCAGTAGACACACGGCGCCGGCCACTTCCTCTTTTCCGCCCTATATAGCCCCTTTCCTGGTAGTCTTTCCACCAGCGTCTAGCTGTTCTTGCCGGTACTCCACACTTTTCTCCAGCTTTTGATGCCGAGTAGTTGCCATGCTCAATCAGTGCAACCACGCGCACCCTACTCTCTCGATTCCACTGCGACTGCATTGCGACTGTCGCCCTTGTGACGTTACCATGCGTTTTATAGAGAGAACCATTTACAATTCAGTGGAGAAACAACGACTGACAAAATAAAAGAATATCTTTTTTCAGTTATCTGACACACAAAAATATAAACTTCTTTAAAATGCTTTGTCGTTTCTTTCTTAACAGTGATTCTTGACAATCATTAGGCAAAATATTAAACGATGCTGTTGTTCATTTAAGTCAGCCCACAAATAAGCAATGAAAGATAAATTAAGGTTTCTGTCCCACTTATAATATCCATGTAATCTATTAGACTTATTACTTGAGTAACTTGTTGAAAAAACACTGCGCCCTCTTGACACTGCCACTCGCAGCATGTGACGTCATGAGCAGTGGGCCCAGACACGTGGTGTTTGTGTTGACGAAACAGGAACGCTGCTGCAGCCACCGTGGTGTGAAAATAGCAGTCGGTCTTGACCATGATCACACCACTCGACTACCCAGAAACTGACTCCCATTCTCAAATCCAACGAAACTAGTGAAATCTGCGTTACGCGACTTTTCATCATGACAAAAACACCCTTCCCATACGCTACCAGACTCGAAAGCATTCAGTAAATGAATTTTTCGAAATGTATATAAATCACTTCTGTATCTTGTGACGTAAAACATGGGCATTGATACTGCCCACAGTGCTGCTGCCAGCAGGCCCTTCTTCAGAAGTGGTCTTTTGTATTTTCGAATCGCTGCTCAATTTGATGCTCTAAAGCAAGCCAGAGCTTTATGGGTGTCTAACTTACGGTGTGACTAACACACGATATAACGCTTTAGGAATTATCTGAGGCCGGAAACAATGAAAAAATGTGCGTCATCAAGGAATGGGCTGAAATTAAAATCAGTGATGGTCGCAAGCGAAACGTTACCTAACGTGACCAGGTATTCTATCAATTACACGTCGGAAGGAGCTCCCATATGAGTACACTGATGCTTTTGTATCAAGATCACATTTTGTTCTATCAGGAACTAAATTCGATTGAAACTGGTCCAACTTCACGGCACTACATCAAACCCTCCGGACGCTCGCTATGGTCAACTTGCTCCTCTTAATATTATTTTGTTTCACTCGGTCTGGAGTGTGCTGCAAATTGAAAGGCTCGTTCAGCGGTTCTGAGCACTTTTATAAGCACAATTTTTTGATTGCATCACGGTAAACATTGCATGTAGATGTTATTTCTCTTTCCTTGATGTATAGCCTTTAATAAAAGGGTAATGAGCAGCAGTAAAATTACGTAAGGCTATGCAGAATGTATTAGGTCAGGAAATGAGACGGTGGTAGTCGTAGGCGTGGTTTCCCATGTGGGCAGCAAAATAACTGCTGCGCAGAAGTAAGAAGGATATGAAATGTTGTCTGGAAATAGAAACAATAGCTTTATTGAAAAATAAAATCTGCTACATCCAAAAATGAATTCAAATATCAAGGCGTATACTCCGAAAGTATTTCTCTCCGTTTCTGCTGTTATTTGATGATGTAGGTAAGCACGAACAGTGGTAATACATGGGCTTTAACCATGATACGAGTCACAGACGTGGGAATATTACTCAAAGGGTTAACAATTAGGTTTTCTGCTCTTTTTAGACATGTAGGCATACCGCCATACCTGTCATTCGGACTGCAATGCATCCGCATCCGTTCGTGAAGAATTCCTGCTAAGGAAACGGAATCTTCTTGCCACTAACGTGGTCAAGGACTCACAACGTCGTACACCTTTGTTGGCAACTGTGTTAGTATGAGAATGATTTGCGGTTGTGGGGCTACATTGTATCTGCTACATCCATTTAATATTTTCTTGTCATCTCGATCAAATATTGTCAATAATTATCACAGAAGGAGTGGTTTTGAATTAGGAAACGTATTTCAGTTCAAAATGGTCGCTTCATGCGAAAGGTGGTCGTACTCTTCATGTTTCACGTTGGGAGCTGTATACGTCAGCTACGATTATGGTAAGGGCAGTATTTACTACTGTGCGAACAAGGCACTGCTGCAGTAAAGTGCTCAAATTGTGTAACCATAGCTGCTCTTTTTTTTCATTAGTTCCAGTTGTTCTGCAGAAGCTTGATCTTATCAATTCCTTCCGCTAGTGCTCTTTTTTAAGTTCTAATGACTAAAGGACCAAACTGCTAGGGTCAACAGTCCCTAGACGTAGAAACTACTTACACTAACTTTAACTTATTCGAAGGACAACACACACATTCATGCCCGGGGGAGGACCCGAACCTCCGGCAGAAGCGGCCGTGAAATCTGTGACACGTCGCACTCGACCGCGCGGCCACACCGCGCGGCAACTACTATTCTAAAGGTCAAAACTGAGAGACTATTCTTAGCCCTCCGTATCGTATGTGTTTCGAAAACCTCTCAGGATTTGCGACAGTAGTATTCTTCGCGAATGCCAATCTACAACAACAACCAAACAAGCCTAAGTCCCTGAAGAGACTAGAATTATCTGTCAGGGACCAGAATTTGTGTTGTTTACATCATCTCGGTGTCAAACAAGACGGTAACCGTCACTGAAGCAATACACGAGGTTATTATTGATGTGCCCGCAGCTCGTGGTCGTGCGGTAGCGTTCCCGCGCCCGGGTTCCCGGGTTCGATTCCCGGCGGGGTCAGGGATTTTCTCTGCCTCGTGATGGCTGGGTGTTGTGTGATGTCCTTAGGTTAGTTAGGTTTAAGTAGTTCTAAGTTCTAGGGGACTGATGACCTTATAAGTTAAGTCCCATAGTGCTCAGAGCCATTTGAACCATTTGAACTATTTAACACAAAATGACATTAAAAATTTAAGTTATTCACAAGCAGCTAGTTGAGAATATGTATTAACATTAAATGACACGACGAACCGTCTTGTTCTGCATTTGGATTCAAACCCAGCTCATGCAGACTAAGCAAAGATTTCGTGACTGACGGACACTAACAGTCATTCCTGATTAGGCATACAGAGAGTGATATACCTCGATTTTAGACAGTATCAGTTAGCAAATATCAACTTTAAATTGCATAACGCAAACATTTTTAACAGACGCGAATTCCTACCCAGCATCTATTGTCCCTGTTAACGAACGACGAGAGATGTTAAATATTGCTTCTTCACAAGTAACTTACTTGAAATGCCGTGAGGTAAAGCTGTGTGTTGGA
The DNA here is from genome assembly GCF_021461385.2 of Schistocerca piceifrons. NCBI lineage: Eukaryota > Metazoa > Arthropoda > Insecta > Orthoptera > Acrididae > Schistocerca > Schistocerca piceifrons. The sequence goes on from NC_060140.1 coordinate 307,676,078, forward strand.
AACGGATTCGAACCCGGAACCTAATCGGATTGCTATCGAAGCACAGTCAAATGTGACATATCGGAATTTTGCGGCAGTAGCTAGATGTTTTAACTGAAATGACGAGACGAAACATTAATTTTTTCCTTCCCAGGACTCCAACCCGGCACCTATCGCTGTTATATTCTAGAGAAAACGAACGTTAAATATAGGTTTGTTGCACCAGCAGTGACATGGGAGCATGTTTGAATTGAAATAATATGACGAAGAGTTCAGCGCTCACTGGGAATAGAGCCCCACACACATCGTTGTTGACTACACACAAAGAGAAGTCAGCTACCGGATTGCTCTCCACCAGCTGCTCAGAATAGCATCTTGAACGTACAGTCATCTCGCAAATAGTTCTGTGTCTCACTGGGAGTTAAAAACGTCAGATATCGTTAGTGTTGACAGCGAATGAAAATACATTAAAAATCAAAATTATTATCCACCAGCAGATAGGTGTTCTCATGATAGAGCTTGATAATACATAATTAAATCTTTAGTGCCGGCCAGGATTCGATCCCATTCACACGTAATATGTGAAGGTGTTGAGGAATCTGCAGTTTTGGACAAACAACAAATTGTAGCCGAGCTGTATTGCCACGAAGGGATCAAATTCCGCGTTAAGGGCGGTCTGAGTTGCATTCCCAGTTCAGAACCAATTTTATCGACATACAGAAGCTCAAATAAAAGATGGAATAAGTGTCCTGTGACCATACATAGCGTTTGTGTCGTCACTTGAAATAAATAACTAGTATAAGAAAGGTTACTGGTGATAGAGTTTCTACATGTCGCCACTCCAGACTTTATTGTGGTTCAACCTACCGTCTACTTGGTAAAGAAGGAATATCATCTTTAATGTGAATTTTCAGACCACGCAGCCATTATATCTCCTTCACTTGGTGTAGCCAGGAGAGAATGGAATCTGTCTCTCCCGATCTAAAATCATTGACAGAAGTGGGAATCGAACCCAGACCATAGGTATAACAACCTACCATCCGTCCAACAGACCACGAAATCCCCTTCTCTGCGAGTCATTTTTCTATCGTAACGCAGTTGCGCCACACTGGATGAGAATTCTGACACACAGGCTCCCTGTAGTAATTTGCAGCATGTTCAGTAAATTCATTTACCTGGTTGACCGAATCACCATGAACTAGCTGCCTCGGCTACCCAGTGCATACATTCGACTATTTTGTAATCACAGAAATAAAATCACGTAACTGCCACCTACACACAACTGCCAACAGTGTAGGATGCAGAAGTTTAAATAGGAAGTGTTCCTTTCCACTTGAGCTATTCTATTGCGCTATCTGTTACTAGAAAACGTCGCTCAGTCCAAAAGAAAAGCTGTAACTGTTTGTCTCTCAGAAGTCAAGACCTGGCCATATGCATAATCTCACAGTGCTGTGGAATCCAAAAGTTCTGGAGGAATAGTTGCCGAGCTCTGGAGCTGTTGTAGCTACGTGTCAGCTTGTAGCATAGATAAGATGTCGCGAGTTCGAATACATTCAGTGCCACATTTAATAAAACGCAATTCTGCTCTCTGCTGAAGTTATCAATCTAATGGAACTTTGAACTTAATTCCCTTCACTTCTCAACCCAAAGTAGTCGCATGTGGAAAAAGGACTAACTACTGTGACATTTTGTTCTGTTCAGGTTTAATAGACAGCAGGCAGCAGACGCAACTCGAAGATGTGTAGGGAGAGCGCATCGTGCCATAATATGTCAGAAAAGTATTTTCTACATTAGCTGTCGTGTGGTAGTGATATTTTATTCTTCTTCAAACTTTGACAGCTTTAACTCAGAACAAGTTTTCTACATGCATGTAATCAATAAACTGCATGTGCATTGTCAGACTGTCATAGGTAACATCAGAGAATTCGCATATATCGTTGATGATTAATTTCTCTCTCATGTTTACTATTGTTTTAACAACACTAAAGGAAACCTTACGAAAATTGTGCACTGTATTATAAGAAATGAAATAAAACTAACCATGATAACCTTACGACGAAAGTATCTGTACACAAGCATGCCTCTATCGACACGAATTAGTAAAATACTACTCACTTAGATTTTGATTGGGTCTGTGTTTAATTGGTATGCTGTGTCATACTCAAGAGGTATGCAAATGTGGCATTTCATAAATATAGTTACGTATTCCTAGAAACCCAAAATTCGCTTGTCAGCAGCGGAAAGAGGCGTTACCTGTTGTGCAGCATTGTAAGTTTTTCAACATTGCACTATGAGCTGAAAGCGTTTTCTTGCGATTTCCTTATTGATGTTTGATCTGACTGCTTGTAGCTCTTTCACAGAAGGGATAAAAACGTTACAGTCAGTGAGACTGGAACAGCGAACCGTAACAGACGCTGTTTCACAGGTCAGCACGTTACCACAGAGCTGGCGAGGAGGTACGGGTCTCAGCTTCCTATTTCGAAGGCAATAGTAACTAGAACTCGTAAACCGCTATTTAAAGGTCGAGATTAGTTGCGATTTCCACCTTCAACGACTTTCCTGGGCTGAAAACCGTAAATTTTCAATCTTTTGTTACCCTTCAAGCGATAATAACTCAGATTATTCAATGGAAATGACAGGTAAAATCAAATGAACTTTGAGGCTTAATTCCGTGCACACCAGGAAGTAACTCGTCGATCACAGAGTTGCCAAACATACGTTGCCTCGTTGCCAAATCTCAGTTACAGTACCAGCAGGAAGAAGACGAACCGATGTGATCCTACAGCGGTCTGGGAAGTGACCATAGCTGGTGTCTCCAAGTCGCGGCTGCTACGGCCTGGAATACGTAATGCGTCTGATTCGCTTTCTGTAACTAGGTTTAGGGCCTGGAGCGTAGTTACTAATAATACTCAGAACTGACTGCAAACTGAGCATCATAAATCAGTAACTCTCATTGTTGTTTTTATATTTCTTTCGTAAGTGTACTCAAAACTAAGAAAGTCATTCACAGGCGTTTTCGTGCCTCGCCGATAGTCGAGCACAACAAACAAAAAAAAAAAAAAAAAAGAATGTGTGTGTGTGTGTGTGTGTGTGTGTGTGCGTGTGTGTGTGTGTGTGAGAGAGAGAGAGAGAGAGAGAGAGAGAGAGAGAGAGGGGGGGGGGGGGAAATAAAAAGCAATGAGAGAGAGTGTAAAAAATTGTTGTAAAGAAATTGAATCATGGTATTTAAAGAAATTTTTCATTAAAATGACACGTTCCACATCATTACGAAATAGTATTGAACAAGAGGTAATCTAATGTAATCTAATCTAATCTAATCTAATCACATCATATTGATGATTAGCCATGAAGAGTCATGAATTACCGAAAGTTTTGCCAATACCAGTAACCAAATCTAAACTTGAAAATAAAAGACGACAATTTTTGTAATAAACCGTGACTCCTATCAAGACCCTTTCGTCCCTGTTATCTAACCACGAAAGATGTCTGATATACCTCCATTCTGAAGTAACAATGTGTGCATGCATTTAAAGATGAAGTGCATGATGTGAAGTTCTGTGACGGAGATACGAACCCAACACGTAATCCGATTGTTAACTAAGAAAAATCAAATGTTACGTATCGGTTTTTCTTACGAGCCGCTAGGTGTCTGAATCTAAAATAAGGATACAAACTTTTGTGCCTAAGCGACAATCGAACTGCACACCTACCGTGCATCCACGAATATAGCATAAGTATCAGTTGCTTACTCATGAACAGTAAGATGTGTGCGTGTTTGACCAGAAATAACGACACCTGTTGCGATTGTTGGCAACACATGAACAGACATTGAAATTGCGCGTTAATTTTCACTAGCAGGTCGGTGTGCACTTGATAAAGCTAGAAATGAAATTATGAATATTTTTGTACTGGATCAGGTTTCAGACCCACATACTTACCTTTGGAGGAGACCTAGAGAAGATTGCAGTCTTGGGAAAAGGAACGAAATGACTGAACTATACAGGGCGTTTCAAAAAGAAAGAGCAGATTTCAAACATTTATTTCTCAAAAACTACAAATGATAGAAACACAATTCAAACGTTTCTTGTCAGAGAAAGGTTCAAAGTTTTTCAATGGTCCGCGCAGAAGTTCCATGCAAATCCGCAGTGGCGCTGGCGTTTGTTTGTAGGAAAATGGCGACGACACCACAGGAACGATCATTTTGTGTGCTGCAATTTGCAAAGTTAGAGTCCATTGTTGGTGTGCAACGTGCATTCCGCCGTCAATTCAACAAACAGCCGCCTCGTCATAAGCAAATTTATGAGTGGCATCACAGATTCGTAGAAGATGGTTGCATCTGCAAGCGAAAAAGCACGGGTCGTCCACGCACATCGGATGAAAATGTCGAGCGTGTCCGTGCAGCTTACGAAAGGAGCCCTAGAAAATCCACGGCACGGGCAAGTCACGAACTAAACATGTCTAAAACAACGGTATGGCGCGTTCTGAGTAACCGTCTGCACATGAAGCCGTACAAACTGCAGTTATTGCAAGCATTGCGTCCTGACGACCACAACAAAAGGTTCGAATTTTCAACTGCAATTCTACAGGACATGGAAGAGGACAATTTTGCCGAACGATTAATTTTTTCAGATGAATCAACGTTTCACATTTCTGGTAAAGTTAATCGGCATAACGTACGAATTTGGGCGAGTGAAACTCCGAGGGACGTTATTCAACATGAAAGAGACTCACCAAAGGTTAACGTCTTTTGTGCAATTTCGGTAAACAAAGTTTATGGACCTTTCTTTTTCATGGAGAAAACTATCACAGGAACCATTTACCTGGACATGTTAGAAAACTGGCTATTTCCTCAACTTCAGGAAGATTCAAATCACTTCATCTTCATGCAAGATGGCGCACCACCACACTTCTCTGAACCTGTACGACGGTACCTAAATAACACCATTCCAGGACGGTGGATTGGAAGAGCAGGAGCACAAGATCAATGTCATCGTCTGTGGCCTCCCAGGTCACCAGACCTTACTCCCTGCGATTTTTATTTGTGGGGGTACATAAAGGACTGTGTTCATGTCCCACCTATGCCCGCTACTCTTCAAGAGGTACGACATCGAATTGTTGCGGCCGTGAATTCGGTAACTAAAGACCAGTTGCGTCGTGTGTGGCAAGAAATGAGATACCGGTTTGATATTTGTCGTGTAACAAATGGTGCTCATATTGAGGTACAGTTTTGATATTTGTTGTGTAACATTTGGTACTCATATTGAGTGAAGGACCGTTGGAATTGTGTTTCTATCATTTGTAGTTTTTGAGAAATAAATGTTTGAAATCTGCTCTTTCTTTTTGAAACGCCCTGTACTGTTCCGAGAGATTCAGATCCTCGAAAGAGGAGATACGAATTCGAATCACAGTCCAGCACCAAATTTTTAAACGTCTCTAGTTCAATCAAGTACAAGTAAAATAAGAGCCCTGTCCCTTTAAATGGCTATCGGTTCATTAAATAAAATAAAATTTGCTAATGTAAGTAAGCTTACTGGCGACTGTATTTCTGTTTACCATGATTTCCGCTGTGTCATTTCCCAACGTAAACCGGCTCTGCCCAGTCGGTAATGAAGGAACGTGATGTTTAAGGCGGATTCTGGATTATAACGTCTTTCTCTTGAGGTTACCAGAGGTAAAATAAATATGTTTGTGCCTCTTAAAAGTAAATGCCTGAACCCACGCATTGCACCTGTGATAGGTCGTTCCACCAGACCATTGTGGTCACATTACCCAGCCCCAGGAGTGTGCTGTAACGGATGATGTGCTTAGCTTACAAAATTAGTCACGGTGGAAAAAATGCGAGTCTATTAAATGGTCAAGTAGAAGCAAGCTTCTGACGCAGAGATTATGCTATTCTCATGTCAGCAGGATGTAAAGACTCTTCTAGGCATCATAGGCTGGATGTGAAGCCATTTTGATTTTTCACAAATTCAGCAAATTTCGTAGTTCTAGAAAATCCACTGTGAAGTGTGAAGTTGCCGGATAATTCGATTATTACTGTTATTATTAATATCGTTTTATTCATACCGCTGCTGGAACACGACCGTAGTCTTGAGGTAAAACGCGAGACCAGCTAATATGACGTCTGGCGACCGAAAGCACATATCGACAAAATTTTTATCGCCCCTTTCCTCTCGGTGCTGAAGCTATGAGTGTAATACAAGCGAATCTACAATATCATATTAGCTGGTCTCGCGTTTTACCTCACGACTACGGTCGTAGTCAAGAGTAATGTACTAAGACTGGAGTCAAGACTTCCTCTGGGAAGTGCCGCAGTCTACATGTTGCCAGATCGAGCATATTGCCAGACATAGAATTCTGAGAGGAGCATGACTGTATTGTCCACCTTACGTGAACGACTCGGCGGTCAAGTTTTTGGTCTGAGACTGTATCTACAACACATATTGTACGCTTAAGACCCAGAAGAATTTAAAACAAAATGTATTTTTTAAGAGAGCAACGTTAACCATACCGTTCGAAGTATTCATAGTATTGTATACGTCTGTGTAAACGCCTTCCAATGACCACTCAAGAAAGACAAGGATACACAGTCTAGCTTCAATATTATAAATACGCCTCAGTTTGTGGATGGACTCAGACTTAGGTTGATAATAATTTTGAAAATTTAGCAGCCCTGTACCCATTGGTGTTAAACTCGTTTTCAACCAATGATTCCCACAGCTACAGGGATACTACTTGTGATACCTCTTAGACAGAATACTTAAGCAGTGTTATCAGACGAAAAGATCAACCTGACACAAACTGTGGGAAGTTTGTTTCACAACTTTCGTACCTGGATATTCAGCTTTTTCCTATTTGAGATATCTGTGAACGTTGCTGCTTAAGACAATTTAAGCAGAAACTAAATTCCCTCAGCTTCGACAATGTTTAAAGAAATCGTCTTATCGGCACTAAATCGTGGTTTGTGAATTGTTTACCGGCCGTACTCTTCCGTATTTTGCCGGTTGGAAGGCGAAAGCTTACTGACAAATTTCACACAGAAATTACTGTTACAGTGTAGTTATGGAGCCAAATGAGTGAATTGCGTATTTTCCGGTGAGAAAGAGCACTGGCAAACAGTCTTCGCTACATTAGGTTATTTAAACTGGTGTCACTCTGAGCTAGACTTTATGGTCAGCGACTAAGTGTAAGGTCAACGTTTCGGATGCGAGTTTGCGACTGCGAAATACTTTCCTACACTATAGAAGCGAATATTAAATTTGAACTAATATTGCGAAAATTTTGTACTTGGACAGCTTAGAATGAAAATACTTCTGTTTATTGCAAAGGGAAACAATAGATTTTCTAAAACACTGTCTGTCATACACTACTTGAAACAGGTCATGTCGACCACATCATGTGGAAGAACTAACAGCAACTTATATCGGAAGGCAGTAAGATCACTTGCCTTTTGGTTTGTCAGTACTCGATAGCCATTTCTAGGCGAAAGTAAATGAAGAAAGGCAGTGCGATTTTGTTACCACGTAACGTCTTCGTCAATTACTTTAATTTTAATGTAATCTACGACTAATTGCTGGTGTTTGATATTAACATGAAAAGGATTCCGTAGACAGGGAAAGAAACTGTTCATGGGAAACTACTTCTATAGTGACCAAAAGGCATTAAATGATGTTCAAGCACTTGAGTTCCAGCAGCGGTATAATTAAAATGATATTAATAATAACAGTAATAATCGAATTATCCGGCAACTTCACACTTCACAGTGGATTTTCGCGAACTAAGAAATTTGCTGAATTTGTGAAAAATCAAAATGGCTTCACATCCTGCCTATGATGCCTAGAAGAGTCTTTACATCCTGCTGACATGAGAATAGCATAATCTCTGCGTCAGAGGCTTGCTTCTACTTGACCATTTAATAGACTCGCATTTTTTCCACCGTGACTAATTTTGTAAGCTAAGCACATCATCCGTTACAGCACACTCCTGGGGCTGGGTAATGTGACCACAATGGTCTGGTGGAACGACCTATCACAGGTGCAATGCGTGGGTTCAGGCATTTACTTTTAAGAGGCACAAACATATTTATTTTACCTCTGGTAACCTCAAGAGAAAGACGTTATAATCCAGAATCCGCCTTAAACATCACGTTCCTTCATTACCGACTGGGCAGAGCCGGTTTACGTTGGGAAATGACACAGCGGAAATCATGGTAAACAGAAATACAGTCGCCAGTAAGCTTACTTACATTAGCAAATTTTATTTTATTTAATGAACCGATAGCCATTTAAAGGGACAGGGCTCTTATTTTACTTGTACTTGATTGAACTAGAGACGTTTAAAAATTTGGTGCTGGACTGTGATTCGAATTCGTATCTCCTCTTTCGAGGATCTGAATCTCTCGGAACAGTATAGTTCAGTCATTTCGTTCCTTTTCCCAAGACTGCAATCTTCTCTAGGTCTCCTCCAAAGGTAAGTATGTGGGTCTGAAACCTGATCCAGTACAAAAATATTCATAATTTCATTTCTAGCTTTATCAAGTGCACACCGACCTGCTAGTGAAAATTAACGCGCAATTTCAATGTCTGTTCATGTGTTGCCAACAATCGCAACAGGTGTCGTTATTTCTGGTCAAACACGCACACATCTTACTGTTCATGAGTAAGCAACTGATACTTATGCGATATTCGTGGATGCACGGTAGGTGTGCAGTTCGATTGTCGCTTAGGCACAAAAGTTTGTATCCTTATTTTAGATTCAGACACCTAGCGGCTCGTAAGAAAAACCGATACGTAACATTTGATTTTTCTTAGTTAACAATCGGATTACGTGTTGGGTTCGTATCTCCGTCACAGAACTTCACATCATGCACTTCATCTTTAAATGCATGCACACATTGTTACTTCAGAATGGAGGTATATCAGACATCTTTCGTGGTTAGATAACAGGGACGAAAGGGTCTTGATAGGAGTCACGGTTTATTACAAAAATTGTCGTCTTTTATTTTCAAGTTTAGATTTGGTTACTGGTATTGGCAAAACTTTCGGTAATTCATGACTCTTCATGGCTAATCATCAATATGATGTGATTAGATTAGATTAGATTAGATTACATTAGATTACCTCTTGTTCAATACTATTTCGTAATGATGTGGAACGTGTCATTTTAATGAAAAATTTCTTTAAATACCATGATTCAATTTCTTTACAACAATTTTTTACACTCTCTCTCATTGCTTTTTATTTCCCCCCCCCCCCCTCTCTCTCTCTCTCTCTCTCTCTCTCTCTCTCTCTCTCACACACACACACACACGCACACACACACACACACACACACACACACATTCTTTTTTTTTTTTTTTTTTTTGTTTGTTGTGCTCGACTATCGGCGAGGCACGAAAACGCCTGTGAATGACTTTCTTAGTTTTGAGTACACTTACGAAAGAAATATAAAAACAACAATGAGAGTTACTGATTTATGATGCTCAGTTTGCAGTCAGTTCTGAGTATTATTAGTAACTACGCTCCAGGCCCTAAACCTAGTTACAGAAAGCGAATCAGACGCATTACGTATTCCAGGCCGTAGCAGCCGCGACTTGGAGACACCAGCTATGGTCACTTCCCAGACCGCTGTAGGATCACATCGGTTCGTCTTCTTCCTGCTGGTACTGTAACTGAGATTTGGCAACGAGGCAACGTATGTTTGGCAACTCTGTGATCGACGAGTTACTTCCTGGTGTGCACGGAATTAAGCCTCAAAGTTCATTTGATTTTACCTGTCATTTCCATTGAATAATCTGAGTTATTATCGCTTGAAGGGTAACAAAAGATTGAAAATTTACGGTTTTCAGCCCAGGAAAGTCGTTGAAGGTGGAAATCGCAACTAATCTCGACCTTTAAATAGCGGTTTACGAGTTCTAGTTACTATTGCCTTCGAAATAGGAAGCTGAGACCCGTACCTCCTCGCCAGCTCTGTGGTAACGTGCTGACCTGTGAAACAGCGTCTGTTACGGTTCGCTGTTCCAGTCTCACTGACTGTAACGTTTTTATCCCTTCTGTGAAAGAGCTACAAGCAGTCAGATCAAACATCAATAAGGAAATCGCAAGAAAACGCTTTCAGCTCATAGTGCAATGTTGAAAAACTTACAATGCTGCACAACAGGTAACGCCTCTTTCCGCTGCTGACAAGCGAATTTTGGGTTTCTAGGAATACGTAACTATATTTATGAAATGCCACATTTGCATACCTCTTGAGTATGACACAGCATACCAATTAAACACAGACCCAATCAAAATCTAAGTGAGTAGTATTTTACTAATTCGTGTCGATAGAGGCATGCTTGTGTACAGATACTTTCGTCGTAAGGTTATCATGGTTAGTTTTATTTCATTTCTTATAATACAGTGCACAATTTTCGTAAGGTTTCCTTTAGTGTTGTTAAAACAATAGTAAACATGAGAGAGAAATTAATCATCAACGATATATGCGAATTCTCTGATGTTACCTATGACAGTCTGACAATGCACATGCAGTTTATTGATTACATGCATGTAGAAAACTTGTTCTGAGTTAAAGCTGTCAAAGTTTGAAGAAGAATAAAATATCACTACCACACGACAGCTAATGTAGAAAATACTTTTCTGACATATTATGGCACGATGCGCTCTCCCTACACATCTTCGAGTTGCGTCTGCTGCCTGCTGTCTATTAAACCTGAACAGAACAAAATGTCACAGTAGTTAGTCCTTTTTCCACATGCGACTACTTTGGGTTGAGAAGTGAAGGGAATTAAGTTCAAAGTTCCATTAGATTGATAACTTCAGCAGAGAGCAGAATTGCGTTTTATTAAATGTGGCACTGAATGTATTCGAACTCGCGACATCTTATCTATGCTACAAGCTGACACGTAGCTACAACAGCTCCAGAGCTCGGCAACTATTCCTCCAGAACTTTTGGATTCCACAGCACTGTGAGATTATGCATATGGCCAGGTCTTGACTTCTGAGAGACAAACAGTTACAGCTTTTCTTTTGGACTGAGCGACGTTTTCTAGTAACAGATAGCGCAATAGAATAGCTCAAGTGGAAAGGAACACTTCCTATTTAAACTTCTGCATCCTACACTGTTGGCAGTTGTGTGTAGGTGGCAGTTACGTGATTTTATTTCTGTGATTACAAAATAGTCGAATGTATGCACTGGGTAGCCGAGGCAGCTAGTTCATGGTGATTCGGTCAACCAGGTAAATGAATTTACTGAACATGCTGCAAATTACTACAGGGAGCCTGTGTGTCAGAATTCTCATCCAGTGTGGCGCAACTGCGTTACGATAGAAAAATGACTCGCAGAGAAGGGGATTTCGTGGTCTGTTGGACGGATGGTAGGTTGTTATACCTATGGTCTGGGTTCGATTCCCACTTCTGTCAATGATTTTAGATCGGGAGAGACAGATTCCATTCTCTCCTGGCTACACCAAGTGAAGGAGATATAATGGCTGCGTGGTCTGAAAATTCACATTAAAGATGATATTCCTTCTTTACCAAGTAGACGGTAGGTTGAACCACAATAAAGTCTGGAGTGGCGACATGTAGAAACTCTATCACCAGTAACCTTTCTTATACTAGTTATTTATTTCAAGTGACGACACAAACGCTATGTATGGTCACAGGACACTTATTCCATCTTTTATTTGAGCTTCTGTATGTCGATAAAATTGGTTCTGAACTGGGAATGCAACTCAGACCGCCCTTAACGCGGAATTTGATCCCTTCGTGGCAATACAGCTCGGCTACAATTTGTTGTTTGTCCAAAACTGCAGATTCCTCAACACCTTCACATATTACGTGTGAATGGGATCGAATCCTGGCCGGCACTAAAGATTTAATTATGTATTATCAAGCTCTATCATGAGAACACCTATCTGCTGGTGGATAATAATTTTGATTTTTAATGTATTTTCATTCGCTGTCAACACTAACGATATCTGACGTTTTTAACTCCCAGTGAGACACAGAACTATTTGCGAGATGACTGTACGTTCAAGATGCTATTCTGAGCAGCTGGTGGAGAAAAATTCGATAGCTGACTTCTCTTTGTGTGTAGTCAACAACGATATGTGTGGGGCTCTATTCCCAGTGAGCGCTGAACTCTTCGTCATATTATTTCAATTCAAACATGCTCACATGTCACTGCTGGTGCAACAAACCCATATTTGACGTTCGTTTTCTCTAGAATATAACAGCGATAGGTGCCGGGTTGGAGTCCTGGGAAGGAAAAAATTAATGTTTCGTCTCGTCATTTCAGTTAAAACATCTAGCTACTGCCGCAAAATTCCGATATGTCACATTTGACTGTGCTTCGATAGCAATCCGATTAGGTTCCGGGTTCGAATCCGTGTCCAACACACAGCTTTACCTCACGGCATTTCAAGTAAGTTACTTGTGAAGAAGCAATATTTAACATCTCTCGTCGTTCGTTAACAGGGACAATAGATGCTGGGTAGGAATTCGTGTCTGTTAAAAATGTTTGCGTTATGCAATTTAAAGTTGATATTTGCTAAGGAAACGTATGAAGACGCAGACTTCCTCGTTATCAATATGTGCGGCTTGTCTTTCGTGTTAACGAAAGTAAATTCCCGCTTTACCTCTTCTTACGTGTCAAATGAAATGTATGCCATGAGGAATAGAATATTTGTTGACTGCGTCCTTTCTTGCTTCCATCCTTACCAACATATTTCTTCATTCTCGTGGTAATCATGACATTCTATGTGTATGCTGCAAAAGATTGCAAGTGGACAAATTCGACATCGAGGTGCAAAGCGTTTGGTATCTTACATTATATTCAATTCGAATAAGCTTCCGGTGTATTTTTACTTCGTTTGTATTTTTAGATGATTATGAACGTTACGGAAATTTATCTCACATGCTTTATGTTGAATGAGAAACATTGAATGATCCGTTTTGCTTTCCCTACGTTGAAATGATATAATGTCGGCGTCAACAGCCTTCTTCCACGCCGGAAGCTGAAACTTGTATCATTCTGGATTAATGATAATTGAGTGTCTCATATGTATCCATAGCCCACAAGGCGACGTCAGAAACCATCAGGGGAGAACGCCGCATAAAAACCAAACGTGCGCGCGCGTCTCCACTCTGAAGAACCGTATCGGAGAATCACGGCAAGCATTTCGCTGAAGAGCTGCCTCGTCAGAGAGCCGAGAAATGGCAGCGTCGTAGCAAGTATTTGTCAACACTCTGATAGTGCATTTACTTCCGGTTGTAGGTCGGCGTTACCTCGCTAAATTCACTTGACATTTGTTTCCCACATCGAAGACTCGTACGATATAATCCGCTGCAAGATGACACAATTAGAAAGTATATTTAATTTCTGGACTCCAAGAACGGCGTTCTTCACATAAGTAACACCTGTTTGTGTGTGCATTCGGGAGGACGACGGTGCAATCCCGCACCCGGCCATCCTGATTTAGGTTTTCAATGATTTCCCTAAATCGCTTCAGGCAAATGCCGGGATGGTTCCTTAGGAAGGGCACGGCCGATTTCCTTCCCCATCCTTCCCTAATCCGAGCTTGTGCTCCGTCTCTAATGACATCGTTGTCGACGGGACGTTAAAACAGTAATCTCCACCTCCTCTGTGTGTTTAAGGTTGCGTTTTGAGGCTCAGGCAACATCGCAGTGACTATAGTCCGCCTCTGGCCGCCAGTGTGTCGTTAGTTCAGAGGTTCCCTTGTGCTTTGCAGTGCTTGTACTATAAGACATAGCAGTTCGAATCACGGTAGAAGCCGCTGACTACAACCTTTTACTTTCCATTTTAATTAATGGAGTTGCAAACTGCTAGTAAAAATTTCTTATGCGAAATCTGAAGAATGCCTTTAAACATGAACCTTCGTCCGATTTCGACTGAGTAAATTAAGTTAATATCATGGACTTCTGCTTTGCAAATTCCAAGGTGCTTCACTGTAAAATAGGTCCTGAAAAGATTCAAACCGACTTTCAACGATATAAATTTGAGCTTTGTTCGTCATATAGGTCTAACATGTCAGAAGGTGTTTATGAAGTGCACATGTTCATTAATATAGTTCCCTTCTTCTAAATTTTTGCAATAGCATTTAACTGTAGACGTTTTCTAACACCGGCGTTAGCAATTCCTTTCCGTTCTCTGAAACCTTCAAAACGACAAATTTTTCTGGTTTAAATCTGATGACCTTAACTATCACTTCCGATCAACAATAAATACTTCATGAACCCATACATGGAACTCCAAATGTGCAGTGTTCCTGCACTGCTACAGAGCATGCATTGCAAGGTATTCACACAGTTTATCGCATAGACTTACCATAAGAAATGAAACAAGAACTGTAATACACTTTACACCACAGACGCTCACTCTGGCTTGACGAAAACATCCAAACATTGACCAAAAGTTGCACAAATAATTGAGTTTGAAAGGAAAAGAAACGAGGTATGAAGCATTTATAAATTCATCGAATGTAGTGAGGTGGTTTAATTTCGTCCCAGTCTATAAAATTAATTTCGGGCCATACTCAGCTCTTGCCGATTAATGTAATATAATACCCGCCTACTAATCAGGGCGTCTGTCTCCGTTGCTTTTGAGCGTGAATGGAAATCGTAGAAATTTTCTGTGGAGCAACATTTAATAATAAAGCGTTTTAAATCATCAAAAGCGATGAGCGGTAGCAGGCGCTTTCGATAAAGAACGGGGGAGTGCAGCGCCGCTGCTGTCGCCACGGCCGCTGCCAGTAGCCAGCAAATGGATCCCGGAGCTTTGCCGATTACGGCGTCCAGAGGAGGACAGTCTGCAGGAAATCTGCCGCAAAATGGTTACTGGACAAAATTTTGATATCGGTGTGTCAGAAAGCGAAATAGATTGAATCTGCGCTACTATTACATTCACGTGTTCAGTATTCAGGCAGAAGAGGCTATAAAAATATTTTATGCCAGCTGCTCTCGATCCACTGACATTCTGAACAGAAACAACGCACGCTACCGCTAGACCACAGGTGCAATCAGCCTATAGTTTCTCCATCATGGGACAAGTTTTCCTCCAGGAAGTGCCGCAGTCTACAGTGTTGCCAGATTGTGCAGCTTACCGGACTTAGAGAAATAGCGAGGTGGCCAGTTTTATTGTCCCATGTCGCGATCGGCGCGGACTTAGCCTCTGAAGCGGCCGGCCGCCGGTCAAGTTTTATGTCAAAGAGTGTACATGCTTCGAGGAGTGATAGTATTAGTGATTCTGAACAAAAAAACTTCGTATGGAAATATGCATGTCCGCAGCTCGTGGTCGTGCGGTAGCGTTCTCGCTTCGCGCGCCCGTGTTCCCGGGTTCGATTCCCGGCGGGGTCAGGGATTTTCTCTGCCTCGTGATGACTGGGTGTTGTGTGATGTCCTTAGGTTATTTAGGTTTAAGTAGTTCTAAGTTCTAGGGGACTGATGACCATAGATGTTAAGTCCCATAGTGCTCAGAGCCATTTGATTTGACATATGCCCTATTCCGAATGGTTTCCAAGATAGAACATATTTAATATCGCTGTTGTACCTTTTTCGTGAATAACTCGAAAACCGCACTCTCCAGCGAAAACGTGTCGCAGCAAAAAATTAAACTAGCAAATTTCCTACAAAAAAGGTCCTATTCATTTTTTTCTCTAGAACTAATGGTTTGTGCGAAGAGAGCGCGAGAATGTTGAAAAACTCGCTCGACGCCCATATCGTAGTTTTTGTAGGCCAATTTGAGGTAGTTTCCCGATTTGATAGACCACAAGTGTCCCGCATCAGACTGTTCGTCTCAACTTGCTGCCTTAATATACTACCTCAAATTGGCCTACAAAAACTACGTAAGCTACAGCGCATGCGGGTCGAGCGAGTTTTTCAGCATTCTCGCACTCTCTTCGCACAAACCACTAGTTCGAGAGAAAAAAATGAATAGCTCCTATTTTGTGGGAAACTTAATATTGCTTAATTTTGTGCTGTCACACGTTTTCGCTGGAGGGTACGGTTTTCGAGTTATTCAAGAAAAATGTTCAAAAGTGGTATTAAATGTGTTTTATCTCGGAAACCATTCAGAATAGGGTATACATCCATATGAAGCCTTTTTGTTCAGTATCACTAAGACTGTCACCCCTCAAAGCATTTACCTTTCTTCCTGACTCACCCTGTATTTTTTTTTTTTTTTTTTTTTTTTTTTGTTTCAGAACATTCGTAACATTTTAACATAATTCACTGAAGTGACAAAAGTCATGGAATAGTGATGTGCACTTATACAGATGGCGGTAGTATGGGGTACACAAGACACAAAAGGACAGTGCATTGGAGGGGTTGCCAAATATACTAAGTTGCTTCATGTGAAAAGGTTGAGACGGCCTCTTAGGAAAATTAATGAATTACTGTGTTGGTAAACCCCTTACGTTATTTGATTTTCAAACTGCTGACCAAAACTGAACGTACTCAGACATTTCTCTCTTTACTTATTCTGATCTTCACTAAACTGACACACAATATGTTAGCGCAACGCAATCTGACTTTCAATAATCCCTACAAAAGAATGGCCCTGACTAACAATAACCTATACCTTTCATGAATCACTTACCTCACAAAATCTTCGTTACTCGAACTACTGCAATACAGCGAGCGCCAATATTGCCAGCTAAATAAAAGATTCTAACTACTGAAGGCACTAACTACTGTATATCAGTTCATGACATCCAGTCTTACAAATGTACTCTCTCTAATGGACACACGTCCAGATCATCCGCTCTCAAAACTCCGCCATCTCGCTCCCCACATCCACCACTGCTGGCGGCTCACCTCCAACTGCGCAACGCTACGCGCTGTTCACATCCAACTGCCCAACACTACAATAGCGAATATTCCAACAATGCAAACCAGCCACAGACTGCACACAGCACAGCCAGTGATTTTCAGATAGAGCGCTACTTGGCGTTACCAACATAAAAAGCTAAACAGCCTACTTACAAGGTTTCTGACGTGGGCATGGCCGCACGACGAGAATTAACACACTTTGAACGCGGAATGGTGGTTGGAGCAAGACGCGTGGGACATTCCATTTCGTAAACCGTTAGGGAATTCAATATTCCGAGATCAACAGTGTCAGGAGTGTGTTGAGAACACCAAATTTCAGACTCTACCTCTCACCGCGGACAACGTGGCCAACTGCCTGCACTTAACAATCGAGAGCAGTCGCGTTTGCGTAGAATTGTCAGTGTTAACAGGCAAGCCTCACTGCGTGAAATAACTGCAGAAGTCAACGTGGGAAGTATGACGAACATATCCGTTAGGACAGTCGGCGAAATTTGGCGTTAATGGGCTATTGCAGCAGGCGACCGACGTGAGTGCTTTGCTAACAGTACTACATCACCTGCAGTGCCTCTGCTGGACTCGTGACCATGTCGGCTGGACCCTAGACGGCTGGTAATCCCGCCGGAAATTCGAATCCTCCATCTGGCATGGGTGTGTGTGTGTTGTTCTTAGTATAAGTTAGTTTAAGTAGTGCGTAAGTCTAGGGACCGATGACCTCAGCAGTTTGATCCCTTAGGAATTCACACACCATTTGATTGGTAAACCCTGCCCTGGTCGGATGAGTCCCGATCTCAGTTGGTAGGAGCTGATGGTAGGGTTCCAGTGTGGCGCAGAACTCACTGATCCATGGACCCAGGTTGTCAACAAGGCACTGTGCAAGCTGGTGGTGGTATCATAATAGTGAGGGCTGTGTTTTTGCATGATATGGACTGGGTCCTTTGGTCCAACTTAACCGATTATTGACTGGGAGTGGTTATGTTCGGCTATTTGGAGATCATTTGCAGCCATTTGCGATGAATTTTTATGGATGACAGTGCGTGATGTAACCGGACCACAATTGTTCGCGATTTATTTGAAGAACGTGCTGAAAATTTTGGTCACCCACATCTCCCAAGATAAATCCTATCCAGCATTTGTGGGACATAATGGAGAGGTCACTTCGTGCCTGGAATCCTGCACTGGCAACACTTTCGCAATTATGGACGGCTATATAGGCAGCATGGCTCAATGTTTCTGCAGGGGACTTCCAACGACTTGTTGAGTCCATGCGACGTCGAGAAACTGCACTACGCCGGTTAATAGGAGGTCCTACACGATACTAGAAGGTATCCCATGACTTATGTCACCTCAGCGTATGTTCTTTTATACCAAATTCTATTGTTCAAAGACCGCTGTGAAATCGTTCCAGTACAGTTTTGTAGAGTCCTGACGACGTGGAAATAACAAAAAAAAAATTACAAGGTCTCCCACCCCCTATAAACGCACTCACCGATTACAAAGCCCATCGCTACTACCGGTAACACGCCCCCACAAACAACAAGCATAAACGCTTTCGAAAACAATTAATAGAACCTAGTAAACAAACTCTGATAAGCAAGTTATACAGCAGATAGTAACCTAACAATAATAAAAAAATATAATACAGACATCAAAAAAAAATTTGCATCACCTCGGTTCAGAGAGTTCCGGAACCTGTACAGAAAATTCGAAGAGAGATCAACATAAACATCATTTCCACCCTTTTCATTGCTCATGAAAACCACACATTACGTGTTGTACCACCATGTAGAGGTGGTGGTCCAGATTTCTGTACACACCAGTACCTCTAATACCCAGTAGTACGTCCACTTGCATTGATACTTGCCTGTATTCATCGTGGCATACTATCCACAAGTTCATCAATGCACTGTCGGTCCAGATTGTCCAAATCCTCAACGGCGATTCGGCGTAGCTCCCTCAGAGTGATTGGTGAGTCACGTCGTCCATAAACAGCCTTTTTCAATCTATCCCAGACATGTTCGACAGGGTTCATGTCTGGAGAACATTCTGGCCACTCTAGTCGAGCGATGTCGTTATCCTGAAGGAAGTCATTCACAAGATGTGCACGATGGGGGCGCGAATTGTCGTCCATGAAGACGAATGACTCGCCATTACGCTACCGATATGGTTGCACTATCGGTCGGAGGATAGCATTCACGTATCGTACAGCCGTTAAGGCGCCTTCCATGACCACCAGCGTCGTACGTCGGCCCCACATAATGCCAATCCAAAACAGCAAGGAGCCTGCACCTTGCTGCACTTGCTGGACAGTGTGTCTAAGGCGTTCAGCCTGACCGGGTTGCCTCCAAACACGTCTCCGACGATTGTCTGGTTGAAGGCACATGCGACACTCATCGGTGAAGAAAACGTGTTGCCAATCCTAAGCGCACCATTCGGCATGTTTGTGGGCCAATCTGTAACGCGCTGCATGGTGTCGTGGTTGCAACGACGAACATCGCCATGGACGTCGAGTGTGAAGTTGCGCATACAGCCTATTGCGCACAGTTTGAGTCGTAACACGACGTCCTGTGGCTGCACGAAAAGCATTATTCAACATGGTGGCGTTGCTGTCAGGGTTCCTCCAGGCCACAATCCGTAGCTAGCGGTCATCCACTGCAGTATTGGCTCTTGGGCGGCCTGAGCCAGGCATGTCATCGACAGCTCCTGTGTCTCAGTATCTCTTCCATGTCCGAACAACATCGCTTTGGTTCACTCCGAGACGCCCGACTCTTCCCTTGTTGAGAGCTCTTCCTGGTACAAAGTAACAATGCGGTCGCGATCTAACCGCGGTATTGGCATGGTTAAACTACAGACAACACGAGCCATGTACCTCCATCCCGGTGGAATCATTGGAACTGATCGGCTGTGGGACTCCCTCCGTCTAATAATCGCTGGTCGTGCATGGCATCTTTTGGCGGGTTTAGTGACAGCTCTGAACAGTCAAAGGGACTGCGTCTGTGATACAATATCCTCAGTTGACGTCTATCTTCAGGAGTTCTGGGAACTGGGGTGATGCAAAACTTTTTTTGATGTGTGTATAATACAAACACCAATAGTTTCATTTTAGGACTAATGTTTTCGTTCAGTACAAGCAATGTACTATAAGGAAATTTTTATTAGTTGCAGATGATCGCTGCAAGAACAACTCTGTTTGTTATTAAAGTATATATTTTTTGTTAAAATGTTATGTTACCACAATCTCTAAACTGTCTGCATTATCATGCAACTTTTCATTTACTATTCGACGAGGCTAATGGAGTGTAGTCGAATTAAGTCGGGTGATGCTGGGGGAATTAGATTAGGAAATGAGACACTTAAAGTAGTAAAGGAGTTTTGCTATTTGGGGAGCAAAATAACTGATAATGGTCGAAGTAGAGAGGATATAAAATGTAGTCTGGCAATGGCAAGGAAAGCGTTTCTGAAGAAGAGAAATTTGTTTTACATCGAGTATAGATTTAAGTGTCAGGAAGTCGTTTCTGAAAGTATTTGTATGGAGTGTAGCCATTTATGGAAGTGAAACATGGACGATAAATAGTTTAGACAAGAAGAGAATAGAAGCTTTCGAAATGCGGTGCTACAGAAGAATGCTGAAGATTAGATGGCTAGATCACATAACTAATGAGGAGGTATTGAATAGGATTGGGGAGAAGAGGAGTTTGTGGCACAACTTGACTAGAAGAAGGGACCGGTTGGTAGGTCACGTTCTGAGGCATCAAGGGATCACAAATTTAGCATTGGAGGGCAGCGTGGAGAGTAAAAAACGTAGAGGGAGACCAAGGGATGAATATACTAAGCAGATTCAGAAGGATGTAGGCTGCAGTAAGTACTGGGAGATGAAGAAGGTTGCACAGGATAGAGTAGCATGGAGAGCTGCATCAAACCAGTCTCAGGACTGAAGACCACAACAACAACAACATTCGACAGAAAATAGATGGAGCCCACTTGAGATGTTGAAAACATCCTACTCACAAGCACCTCTGGGGTTTCAGAAGACATACAAAAAAATGACATAGTTCAGTGGATAGAGCAGCTTTCGATACAGTTTTCGATGCTTAATACGCCTGCTGTTGCGCTCTCCTGCCCAGCAGCAGCAGCGGCAGGCACGTACTTAAGTGTACTGCGCACAATTATTGATGTTTGTCACGTTGTATTGCGCACTTATGATCTTAGAGGGAAGTTCTATCCAATGATATGTGTGTTTTCTGCGTTTCGTGTAGTTTTTTGCAATAGCTTTCTGAAATCTAAGAGTTACTTACAAATAACTCTATATGTACAGATAATTGTTATATACAGATAATTGTTAACAATATACAACAGGGGTGTAGGGGAACTCGAAGCAAACAACTTATTATAAGATACGTGCGGTCTCTCAACCCTGGAAACAACTTCAGATTGGCCTATAAAATCCCGTAAGCGACAACTCATGAACGCCACGAGATATCATTAATATCATCTCGCCCTTTTCTGAGACCAGCTTTTGTTAATATTATTAACCTTTCCTGCGAGGATAGTGAAAGGAAAAGACTTTTGAACATGTTACGAAAAAACTAATCACGTTTCCAAGTCGATCTAATTTTGACCCTTAGAAGCACAGTCGTCTCGTAATTAAGAAGGACAACGAAACAAAACAATCTAATTGTTAATTTTATGCAGTTAAATTCACAAAGTTGCAAGATAATATATCCATGAATGTCAGTTTTACAATTTGTAAGTGCACAACTAAGCTGGTGGTATAAGAGAGCGAGCGAATATTATACAGTCTCATGAGGCGAACATGCGCGGCAGCTCAGGTGGCCTTTGTAGACCAGTTTTAGGCTGTTTCCTGACGTGGTAGACAGTAATTGTTTCATATCAGACTGTTCGTCTCGACTTTTCCTACACCACTTTGATACATGGTGAACAGTTATCGTTTACATCCAGTATATGATGGCGTCCGGAAAAGTAATGCCTCCGACTTTTTATGTGATAATTCATAAAACTTTTTAAATAAAACAAACTTCATTAAATTACGACATCTTTAATCTTCATGTCTACATATTTACAGCCCTCAGCCACTAGAGGAGTCCGAATTGCAGCGTGTAATACGGCGGTGTCTAACGTACGCATGTCGGTGTGCGAGAAACAGCGCACTGTAATCGAGTTTCGAATTCGAAGAACTCGTCCACACATGGAGCGCGCTCTTCTTTAACATGGCAATGCCAGACCACACATGAGCGCTGCAAATCTGCAACAATGCGACGCCTAGGAGTGACGTCATCGATTTTCCTTCATGCAGTCCCGACTGGGCCCCATCCGATTTTTATTTCTTTACAAACCTAATTCCTTCAGCATCACCTGATTTAATTTGCCTGTACTCCATTATCCTAGTTTTGCTTCTGTTGATGTTCATCTTATATCCTCCTTTAAAGACACTGCCCATTCCGTTTAACTGCTCTCCCAAGTCCTTTCCTGTCTCTGACAGGATTACAGGATTACAGTGTCAAAGTTTTTATTTCTTCTCCCTGGACTTCAATTCCTACACCAATTTTTTTCTTTTGTTTCCTTTACACTTGCTCAATATACAAATTGAATAACATCGCGGTTCGGCTACAACTCTGTCTCACACCCTTCCCAACCACTGCTTCCCTTTCATGCCCCTCGACTCTTATAACTGCCATCTGGTTTCTGTACAAATTGTAAATAGCCTTTCGCTCCCTGTATTTTACCCCTGCCACTTTTATAATTTGAAAGAGAGTGTTACAGTCAGCATTGCCATAAGCTTTCTTCAACTCCACAAATGCTATAAACGTAGGTTTATCTTTCCTCAACCCTCTATGAGAAGTCGTAGGGTCAGTACTGCCTCACGTGTTCCTACATTTCTCCGGAATACACACTGACCTTCCACCAGGTGAGCAAGGTGTACTAGACACGTGAAAGACCCGCACACTTCAAAAAGAATATAGTGATTTCAATTCCAAAGAAATCAGGTGCTGACAGGTGTGAAATTTACGAACTATCAGTTTAATAAGCCACGGTTGCAAATTACTAACACGAATCGCTTACAGAAGAACGAAAAAACGTAGAAGCCGGGTTATAAGCCCATTTTCAAGTACATTACTGATTCCCAAGGATGATAACGCACACATAAACATGATAATAAGGCAAAAATAGTCGTTCCATAGCTTAATGTAAAATTACTTCAGTGACCATATTTTAACAAATTACCTGTGGAATTACACAATTCAGCAATTAAACTAACATGACGAGAGTAAAGTTATGTATCGGCCAAGAACTTTTTATCTACTGGTTGACTGAGGCCCAAAGTTTTGCTTCTCTCCTGGAGTTGGGATCTCATCTAAAAGAGGTGAGTAATTGAATTGGGTTTGCTCGTTAAATAATAGGTGTGGGGATGTACACTTCTGTCTTTTAATTTCTAAAATTTCTATTTGGTTGAGTTTAGCCCCGTTTTCCTCTGTGTGTAAGGCTTGTACATCTATTAAGTATTTGTGGTTATTGTTCAGGTAATGTTCCGCAAAGGCTGAATCAGGCTTTACAATCTCCATCTTCTACGATGTTCTTTAAGTTTGGTGCAGATTGACCTCCATGTCTGTCCAATGATGTAGTAAGACTGACATTCACGGCATGTGATTTCACAAACCCCACTTTTTGTGATGGCTGGTAGTTTGTCTTTCGAACTGACCAAGCAACTACCTACTGTCTGAGGAACATAGAAAAACACAGAGAAACACTTTGCCTTCAAAATGTTACTTACACTATTTGATGTTTTCCCTATAAAAGGTAATCTGTACCATTTCTTTTCCAGTTTATCTGTGTTTTTCATTGGGGACAGTAGGGACCTGGCTTGCTTCTTTATCTTTTTTATCTAGAATTTCATCAATGATGTTGGGGATAAATTCATTATTTGTGGGCATTGTTTTTATTGTATTAAGTTACTGGTCAAAGTCTTCTTCGGACATAGGGATAGAAAGGAGACGTTGGATCATGTGGTGGAATGATGCATGTTTATAGACTGCAGGATGTTGGGAGGAAGCCGGGAGGAACTTGTCAGTGAAGGAGTATTTTTGATAAATTTTAAATTAACGTTACTGTCTTCTACCTTTAAGCTGATGGCCAGAAAATTTATGCTGGATCCCCGTTCCTCCCGACACCAATGCCGACCTTTACGTTAGTGCGCCCCTGGTTCATATTTTCCACAAATTTGTGGAGTTGTCTATTGGAACCTTTCCACATACAAAGAATATCATCTACATATCTGTAGCAATACACAACATGTTTTGCCAATGGTTCCCTCTTAAGAATATCACTCTCCCACTTGTCCATGAACATTTCTGCTAGTAAGGGGGATAAAGGTGAGCCCATTGCCAGGCCATCTGCTCGCTGATAATAGCTCCCTTGAAAACAGAAATAATGTTGATTTAAACAACATTTCACTGTACTAACAATGGTCAGCTGTTCTTCTGGATTAATGTTGTATGAATGCAATGATTGTGACACGATATCTACATAGTCTTTCACTGGAATACATGTGAACAAGCTATGCACGTCAAAAGAGACTAATTTTACATTTCTTGGAATCTTAAAATCTGTTAATTTGTTAACTAAATCTAAACTGTTCTTAATGGTATATTTCCCTTTGAAGTTCAATTTCTTCTTAAAGATTATATGGATCCTCCTGGCAATCTTGTGTACTGGAGCTTGTATTGCGGATACCACAGGACGGATTGGCACTTCTGGTTTGTGGAGCTCCGGCAAATCATACAGCTGTAGTGCCTAGGGTTCATTTGCAGTATGCTCTTACAGGCATATTCAGAAAAGATGTTGGAACACTTCTTTACGTCCTGCTTAGACTGAGCATCGATATTTCGACTTAGTACTCTTTTAGATTAGTGAAATTGATCCAATGTTTCCTCACTGAAGCGGTTCCATCCGAGAACTTTGATTCCTAAAGAACTGCAAAATAGCCACCTGTAGCTGCTACAGGCCCTTCATTAGGCCCGACACCTCTTAAGGCACTAATTTCTTTCGGTATGCACGTAGGTTGGCGTCTATCGGAATATAGGCTGAAAAGCTCATACCTGGAACGTTGTAGTTTTCTTGTTGCCAAAGCACGTAAAGAAGACGTGCAATTTCCTTATGAATGATTGCTTTGTTGGTTTTACAAACCGCCCGTTCGTACCTGTATTTAGCAATATTACGTTGCAGCAAATGTAAAGCAGGGGTGACCAAGAAATTGGCTCACGAGCCATAACATGGCTAGTGTGCCTTAGTGCTCAATCTGACTCCACATTTTTCCCACAGCCACAGCACGCTGTCTGAATGGGAGAAGAGGGCTGAGGGTGAAACTGTGAACGCGCCATATTTAGATGGCAATGCTGTCGGCTTGCACATGACTTGGCTTCATTTTCGTATTTCTTAGCAACATAGATCACAAACGAAAAAATGTTCAGTCATTTAATAATTTTTAGCAAGATATAAAATTATTTTATTTACTACGAACTGTCGACATACAGAGATATGCAGGCAGTTTCATAGACTTCCGTACTCAGGCTGCCATCATGACACATTTAGTTTCACTATCGAAGAAAGATCTGTCGTACACAAGTTGTTGTTGTTGTGGTCCTCAGTCCAGAGCCTGGTTTGATGCAGCTCTCTATGCTACTCTATCTTATGCAAGCTTCTTCATCTCAGAGTAACTACTGCAACCTACATCCATGTGAATCTGCTTAGTGTATTCATCCCTTGGTCTCTCTCTACGATTTTTACCCTCCACGCTTCCCTCACTACTAAAATGGTGATCCCTTGATGCCTCAGAACGTGTCCTATCAACCGATACCTTCTTCTAGACAAGTTCTGCCACAAATTCCTCTTCTCCGCAATTCTATTCTGTACCTCCTCATCAGTTGCTGATTGACCATTCTAATCTTCAGCATTCCTCTGTAGCACCACATTTCCAAAGCCTCTATTCTCTTCTTGTCTAAACTATTTATCGTTCATGTTTCACATCTATACATGGCCCCACCCCATACGAATACTTCCTGACACCTAAATCTATATGCGATGTTAACAAATTTCTCTTCTTCATAAATGCTTTCCTTGCCATAGCCAGTCTAGATTTTATATCCTCTACTTCTACATCTACATGGATACTCTGCAAATTACATTTAAGTGCCTGGCAGAGGATTCATCGAACCACCTTCACAATACTCTATTATTCCAATCTCGTATAGCGTGCGGGAAGAACTAACACCTATATCTTTTCGTACGAGCTTTGATTTCCCTTATTTTATCGTGGTGATGGTTTCTCCCTATGTAGGTTGGTGTCAACAAAATATTTTCGCATTCGAAGGAGAAAGTTGGTGATTGGAATGTAGTGAGAAGATTCCGTCGCAACGAAAAACGCCTTTCTTTTAATGATGTCCAGCCCAAATTCTGTATCATTTCTGTGACACTCTCTCCCATATTTCGCGATAATACAAAACGTGCTGCCCTTCTTTGAACGTTTTCGATGTACTCCTATCCAGATTGTATCACAAATCGTTTATATAGATAATGAACAGCAAAGGGCCTATAACACTACCTTGGGGAACACCAGAAGTCACTTCTGTTTTACTCGATGACTTTCCGTCAGTGACTACGAACTGTAACCTCTCTGACAGCAAATCACAAAAAAATGGTTCAAATGGCTCTGAGCACTATGGGACTTAACAGCTGTGGTCATCAGCCCTAGAACTTAGAACTACTTAAACCTAACTAACCTAAGGACATCACACACATCCATGCCCGAGGCAGGCAAGAAATCACAAATCCAGTCACATATCTAGGACGATATTCCATAAGCACGCAATTTCACTACGAGCCGCTTGTGTGGTACAGTGTCAAAAGCCTTCCGGGAATCCAAAAATACCGAATCGATCTGAAATCCCTTGTCAATAGTGCTCAGCACTTCATGTGTATAAAGAGCTAGTTGTGTTTTACAGGATAGATGTTTTCTAAACCCATGTTGACTCTGTGTCAAAAGACAGTTTTCTTCGACCATCATCAGTTATTTTGCTCACCAAATAGCAAAATTCATTTACTGCTTTAAGTGTCTCATTTCCTAATCTAATTCCCTAACCATCACTTGATTTAATTCGACTACATTCCATTATCCTCGGTTTGCTTTTGTATATGTTCATCTTACATCCTCCTTTCAAGACACAGCTCTTCCAGATCCTTTGCTGTCTCTGACAGAATTACAATGTAATCGGCAAAACCTCAAAGTTTTTATGTCTTCACCATGGATTTTAATTCCTACTCCAACTTTTTCTTTTGTTTCAATACACAGATCGAATAACATCGGAGATAGGCTACAACCCTGTCTCACTCCCTTCCCAAACACTGCTTCCCTTTCATACCCCTCGACTCTTATAACTGCCATCTGGTTTCTGTACAAGTTGTAAATAGCTTTTCGCTCCCTGCATTTTACCCCTGCCACCTTCAAAATTTGAAAGATAGTATTCCAGTCAACGTTGTCAAAAGCTTTCTCTAAGTCTAAAAATGCTCTAAACGTAAGTTTGCCTTTCCTTAATCTATCTTCTAAGATAAGTCGTGCAGTGAGTATAGCCTCGCGTGCTCCAACATTTCTACGGAATCCAAACTGATCTTCGAGGTCTGCTTCCACCAGATTTCCATACGTCTGCAAAGAATTCGCGTTAGTATTTCGCAGCCGTGACTTATTAAACTGATAGTTCGGTAATTTTAACACCTGTCAACACCTACTTTCTTTGAGTTCGGAATTATTATATTATTCTTGAAGTCTGAGGGTATTTCGCCTGTCTCATACATTTTCCTCACCAGATGGTAGAGTTTTGTCGGAACTGGCTCTCCCAAGGAATGTTGTCAAATCCCGGGGCCTTGTTTCGACTTAGGTCTTTCAGTGCTCTGTCAAACTCTTTACGCAGTATCATATCTCCCATTTCATCTTCATCTACATCCTCTTCCATTTCCATAATATTGCCCTCAAGTACATTGCCCTTGTATAGACCGTCTATATGCTCCTTCCACCCTTCTGCTTTTCCTTCTTTGCTTAGAACTGGTTTTCCATCTGAGCTCTTGATATTCATAGAAGTGGTTCTCTTTTCACCAAAGGTGTCTTTAATTTTCCTGTACGCGGCATCTGTCTTATCCCTAGTGATATATGCCTCTACATCCTTACATTTATCCTCTAGCCTTCCCTGCTTAGCCGTTTTCCACTCCTGTCGATCTCATTTTTGAGACGTTTGTATTCCTTTTTGCCTGCTTCATTTACTGCGTTTTTATATTTTCTCTTTTCATCAATTAATATATCTTCTGTTAGCCAAGGATTTCTACTAGCCCTCGTCTTTTTACTTACTTGATCCTCTTCTGCCTTCACTGTTTCATCTCTCAGAGCTACTCATTCTTCTTCTGCTTGATTTCTTTCACCCGTTATTGTCAATCGTTTCCTAATGCTCTCTCTGGAACTCTGTACAACCTCTGGTTCTTTCAGTTTATCCAGATCCCATCTCCTTAAATACGCACCTTTTTGCAGTTTCTTCAGTTTTAATCTACAGTTCATAACCAATAGATTGTGATCAGAGTCCACATCTGCCCCTGGAAATGTCTTACAGTTCAAAACCTGGTTCCTGAATCTCTGTCTTACCATTAGTATAATCTATCTGAAACCTTCCAGTCTCTCCAGGCCTCTTC
Organism: Schistocerca piceifrons; assembly: GCF_021461385.2. Classification (NCBI taxonomy): domain Eukaryota; kingdom Metazoa; phylum Arthropoda; class Insecta; order Orthoptera; family Acrididae; genus Schistocerca; species Schistocerca piceifrons. The sequence goes on from NC_060140.1 coordinate 307,704,646, forward strand.
CACGTATACAACCTTCTTTCATGATTCTTAGCCAAATGTTAGCTATGATTAAGTTATGCTTTGTGCAAAATTCTACCAGGCGGCTTCCTCTTTCACTCCTTACCCCCATTCCATATTCACCTACTACTTTTCCTTCTCTTTCTTTTCCTACTATTGAATTCCAATTCCCCGTGACTATAAAATTTTCGTCTGCCCTCACTATCTGAATAATTTCTTTTATCGCATCATACATTTATTCAATCTTTTCATCATCTGAGGAGCTAGTTGGCATATAAACTTGTGCTACTGTGGTAGGTGTGGCCTTCGTGTCTATCGCTACAACAATGCGTTCACTACTCTGTTCGTAATAGCTTACTCGCGCTCCTATTTTTCTTTTTATTCGTTGTTAAACCTACTCCTGTATTACCCCTATTTGATTTTGTATTTATATCTCTGTATTCACCTGGCCAGAAGTCTTATTCCTCGTGCCACAGATCTTCACTAATTGCCACTATATCTAACTTTAACCTATCCATTTCTCTTTTTAAATTTTCTAACCTACCTGCCCGATTAAGGGATCTGACATTCCACGCTCCGATCCGTAGTACGCGAATTTTCTTTCTCCTGATAACGACGTCCTCCTGAGTAGTCCCCGCCCGGAGTTCCCAATGGGGGACTATTTTACCTCCGGAATATTTTACCCAAGAGGACGTCATCACCATTTAAGCATACAGTAACGCTGCATGCCCTCGGGAAAAATTACGGCCGTAGTGTCCCCTTGCTTTCAGCCGTTCGCAGTACCAGCACAGCAAGGCCGTTTTGGTTAATGTTATAAGGCCAGATCAGTCAATCATCCAGACCGTTGCCCTTGCAACTACTCAAAAAGGCTGCTGCCCCTCTTCAGGAACTACACATTTGTCTGGCCTCCCAACAGATACCCCTGTGTCGTGGTTGCACCTACGGTAAGACTATCTGTATCGCTGAGGCACGCAAGCCTCCGCACCAACGGTGAGGTCCATGGTTCATATGTTCATATGTTGATCGAAATACTGTAGCACTTTTGGAATCTCATTATGGAGACATGGAAACTCTAACTGAGGAAAACCATGTAGACTTCCTGGACAGTTTGTAAGTAGGCTGTTGAGGTTTTTTTATTGGTAACGCCACGTAGCGCTCTGTATGAAAATCACTGGCTGTGCTGTGTGCAGTCTGTGGCTGGTTTGCATTGTTGTTGGCTATTGTAGTGTTGGGCAGCTGGATGTTAACAGCGCGTAGCGTTGCGCAGTTGGAGGTGAGCCGCCATCAGTGGTGGACGAGGGGGGAAGAGAGAAGGCGGAATTTTGTGAGAGGACGATCTGGACGTGTGTCCATCAGAAAAAGTAAATTTGTAATATTGGATATCATGGACTGGTATATATATTATGACTTTTGAACACTATTAAGGTAAATACATTGTTACTTCTCTATCAAAATCTTTCATTTGCTAACTATGCCTATCAGTAGTTAGTGCCTTCAGTGGTTTTTATTTAGCTGGCAGTATTGGCGCTCGCTGTATTGCAGTAGTTCAAGTAACGAAGATTTTTGTGAGGTAAGAATTCACGATAGGTATAGGTTATTGTTAGTCAGGGCCATTCTTTTGTAGGGATTACTGAAAGTCAGATTGCGTTGTGCTAAAAAATATTGTGTGTCAGTTTAAGCACAGTCATGTATAATTTTTCTAAGGGGACGTTTCAATTTCTAAGGTGAAACGATTTGTCTTTCAAACAGTAATTACACAGCAGATGCATGAGCTACATCTGCACGTGCACAGTAGCGCTTTCCACTGAAACGGTAACCAGTCTCGAAATCACATGTAAAAACGGCAGTGTCCCCAAAACTTTGAGTTAACTATACTTGTTACAGCGTAAAGTCAGCGTCGGCACGCCAGTCGGGAACGATAAGGAAGACAAAATTGTGAGAAGAAGTCAGCCAATCGCACGCTGACCGACCTCCCTTCCAGGACAACAACGCAACAGCAACGACCCCTATGTGAAGAGGACATAAGTTCCGCGCCCGACTGGTGGGAGACCACTTCGACAGCAGCTTCAATGTTAGCCACTTCGTTAGCTAGCTCTACGTAGCACAGACGTGTTGGTCTGTTCTGAAGAAGACTGACTATTTCATATGTAGCCCTTTGCTTGCGACACATCTACCAAAGTTAAGTACTGCAATTGTCTTTTGTAATAAAACTCATTAATATGAGTCGTTTGATTGCTTGTCTACCGAACGGAGTACGCAGGATACCTAGATGTAACAATCCTTGTACGTCTTTGAAGGTCGCAATGAATTCTTCAAATCTCGCGTGCTTTAACGCCAGTGTGCTTAGAGAATTGGACTGTATTTGTCAGATGTGTCCATCCTACAATAAGATTTTCTTTTTAAAAGCTTCTCTATCAAATCAGAAACAAATTACTTCTCACCTTACAGCGTCTTACTGCGAGCAGTGTGCAGTCAAGTCCATTTAAAATATGAGGTCTGCAGTCCATTCCGGATGTTCTAATTTTCGTTCTTGCACTCATTTTTCCTTCATAAATTCAACAACAGCGCGTTTTAAATCGAAAACTCGTTCCAGGCATGCCCGTTGACGCATCCAACGCAATTTTCAGTAAAATATAAAGTCTCCATACTTGTAAGTAGGCTGTTTAGGGTTTTTTTATTGGTAACGCCACGTAGAGCTCTGTATGAAAATCACTGGCTGTGCTGTGTGCAGTCTGTGGCTGGTTTGCATTGTTGTTGGCTATTGTAGTGTTGGGCATTTGGCTGTTAACAGCGCGTAGTGTTGCGCAGTTGGAGGTGAGCCTCCAGCAGCGGTGGATGTGGGGAGAGAGATGGCAGAGTTTTGAGAGCGGATGATCTGGACGTGTGTCCATCAGAGACAGTAAATTTGTAAGATTGGATGTAATGAACTGATATATATATTATGACTTTTGAACACTATTAAGGTAAATACATTGTTTGTTCTTTATCAAAATCTTTCATTTGCTAACTATGTCTATCAGTTCAAAAATGGTTCAAATGGCTCTGAGCACTATGGGACTTAACATCTGAGGTCATCAGTCCACTAGAACTTAGAACTACTTAAACCTAACTAACCTAAGGACGTCACACACATCCATGCCCGAGGCAGGATTCGAACCTGCGATCGTGGCAGCAGGGCGGTTCCGGACTGAAGCGCTTAGAACCGCTCGGCCACCGCGGCCGGCGCCTATCAGTAGTTAGTGACTTCAGTAGTTAGAATCTTTTATTTAGCTGGCAGTATTGGCGCTCGCTGTATTGCAGTAGTTTGAGTAACGAAGATTTTTGTAAGGTGATTCATGAAAGGTATACGTTATTATTAGTCAGGGCCATTCTTTTGTAGGGATTTTTCGAAGTCAGATTGCGTTGCGCTAAAAATATTGTGTGTCAGTTTAGTGTTGATCAGAATAGGCAAAGAGCGAAATGTCTGAGTACGTTCAGTTTTGCTCAGGTGTTTGAAAAGCAAATAACGTAAGATGTTTATCAGCATAATCAGACATTAATTTTTCAAAGGAGACGTTTCATACTCTTAGTTCAGTTCGATCGGAAACTGTTGCAACTGACAGTGGAATAGCGCATATGACTTGAAATTTTACTACTCGTACCATCAATTCCTTTGCGTACTTCATACCTGGAAAATTTAGGAGAAAGCGCTTCTTGATGTACAAAACAAAGAATCCTATCTGCCAATTACTGTAATTTTCCCTCTTTGAGTATCATTTAAATCTTTAAATTATTTCTGTGCAGTACCGTAACGTCGTTTCGCAGCATATTTGCAGTACCCAAAGATAATGTGATTGCATAATAGATATTGAGAGTTCTCATCCTCACTTCTGTCATTCACATTCATTTTTAAAGGCTTGTGACGATAGACGGCTAGACTGCCTCTTTTTGTGCAAACAGCCACTGTGAACTTCATACTACGAACAAATAGCGAAGGAGAAACAGCGCTGATACACGATTCTGCCGAAAAATGCTACACCACAATCCTAAATGATATATCGCGCTGTACGGGGTGTTTCTGAGAAGAATCGAACAAATTCGAGGCAGACCGAGCCTGAGCCCGCACATGACCCATACATCTGCCTCGCACACAGTTTGGCACCCCATGGCCGGCACTGGTGTAAAGCCATCTGAAACAGCAAAGGAACGAAAACGATAGAGCATTTCGGTGAAGGTAAGTAGTAAGAGTCAGACCAAATTGACTACTGACATACAGGGCGCAACACAATAGTGCAAATCTGCACTTCATAGGAAATTAACAGTTGGTATGGTTACTTATTTCGCCTAGTCACTTACTATGTTACGATGGTTTTCTATGAATTTCGTCCGCCCGCCGTGTCGCACATGGCCACTGTCAGAAACTGGTAAGGGAAGTGGGGAAGGAAGCAGGTGCTTCCTGCTTCCTGTTGTAACAAATTTATAATCAAAGCAGACGATCTGAGGCTCAAAACAGATTTTTTTTTCCTTTATTGGACTTCGATTTCCCCCGAAGGGAGCGGGATGGTAGCAGCTCAGTACGCTGCTCTTCAGCCTACAGAATTTTTAAAACATAATAAGATAAGAAACAATAAAAGCAGGCGATAAAACGGTGACGTAAATTGTAAAACGGCGGAAAATTGTGGAAAGTTAAAACATAAAACAAATTGTGGGCGATGATAATAAAATACATAAGAAGCGAACAGGGAAAAATAGTAGACAGACAAATAAAAAAAAAAGAAACACGGCGACGGTCTGGTTTCTGTTCGGAAGATATATAAAAATCACACCCAGCGACAGTATGATGTCCGTTCGCAACACTTCAGAAAAGACGTACAACACTTAACAATCACTGGAAACACTGCACTAAAAGGTCGGCACGAAGATGACACACCACAGGCAAGGCCAGATGTGTGTGTGGGGGGGGGGGGGGGGGACCTGGACAGATGAGAGGGGAAAAAAGGGGGAGGAGAGGAAAAACGAAAGGGGGGGACCGACGGAGGGAGAGGACTCAGAAGGGGGGAGCAGGGCAGACGCGAGAGGGCATGGGGAAAGGCGGTGGAAGGAAACGCAAAAGCACTCAGGGGAGAGAAGGGAGGCAGAGAGAGGGTAGGTAGGGAAAAACAGGATGGGAGGGGGGGGGGGGAGAAGAGGGATCCCAGGAAAAGGACAGAGGAAAGGGGGGGAGGTGAGGATCAGAGTTGATAGGAGGGATAAATGGAGGGAGAGAGGGCATCATCTTGGAGGGGGAGTTGACGGAAGCCACCTTGGGGAAGGAGATGAAGGGTGTAGAGATGGAGGGTAGGGGAGACACAACAGTGAAGGTGCGGCAGAGGGTGAGGGTTGGAGAGGAGAGGAGAAACCAGGGGATGAGGAGGAATCAGAATTTTTAAGAGCTCACCGCCCAGGCGTCCTAATCCAATTTCAGTACTGTAGTCGCCTTAGTAAGTTACTGGCGGCAAGGCTGAATTTTTCCAAATATCTGGTAGTTGTAACTGAAGCGCAGCTGTTCACAGACGTCCAGTGTGGGCTGTAATTAACGTACTGCAGCGAAATTTCGTAGATATTCAAATGCGGAACCGATTTACGCTGGGAAAAAATTAGTTCCAATTTTGGCCACCAGGTGCCTATTTTTCACCGTCAATGCAAGATAAACATACTGAAATGTTTCCATATGTAATATATTAGGAATGGGATGTGGGCAGAAAAGATCAGACAAGTGAGAAAGGCACAATATTCATACTATTAATCGTCGCTTACACAGTTTGTTCATCAGCAACAGACCATCGTCAAGATGCTGTACAGCGATAGATTTGCAGCCGGTGGTCAGAATTGGAACTCAATTTTCTCGCAGCGTAAATCGGTTCCGCACTAACGCATTAGAATATCTACCAAGTTTCGCCGGCATTCCACAGTTACAGCCTACACTGGACCTCTGATTAGCTCCAGTTTAATTATAACCACACCTGTAGTTCTAACTGGGAGCGAAATGTGCGTCAGCGCAGTAGCATCGTTCTGCACTCAGTTTCAAATGCCGGTTCTTTAAATTTTCTCAGTAGTGGTCCTCGAAAAGAGCGTCACCTTCCCTTTAGGGATTTCCATTTGAGCTCCCGAAGCATCTCCCTAATATCTGCGTATTACTCGTACCTACTGAAAACAAATCTAGCAGCTCGCCTCTGAATTGCTTCGGTGGCTTCGTTTCATCCGACCTGGTGTGGGTCCCAAACATTAAAGCAGTACTGAAGAATAGGTAGCACTAGCGTCCTATATGCGATCTCCTTTACAGATGGTCTACACTGTCCTAAAGTCCTCCACATGAATCGAAATCGAACATTCGCTTTCCCTACCATAATCCACACATGCTCGTTCCATTTCATATCGCTTTGCAACGTTATGTCCAGATATTTAAAAGACATGACTGTGCCAAGCAGGACATTACCAATGCTGTATCCGTACACTTCTAGTTCGTTTTTCATACTTGTCTGCATTAACTTACATTTCTCATTTAGAGACATTCGTCACAACTAACTACAAATTTTGTCTAATCATCTTGTATCCTACAGTCACTCAACTTTGACACCTTCCCGTACACCATAGCATCATCAGCAAATAGTCACCGACTGCTGCCCATCCTGCCCGCCATGCCATTTATGTATACAGAAAATAACAGCGGTCCTATCACACTTTCCAGGGAACTCCTGCCGAGACCCCTGTCTCTGATGAACACTCACCATCGTGGACGACATACTGGATTCTGTTACTTAAAAAGTCTTCGAACCACTCACATATCTGGGAACCTACTCTCTAAATGAATCACCTTGAAGAAAATGACTTATTGATACATAACCAACACGGATTCAGCAAATATCGTCCTTGTGCGACACAGCTAGCTCTTTATTCCCATGAAGTAATGAGTGCTGTCGACAAGGGATCTCAGATCGATTCCATATTCCTAGATTTCCAGAAGGCTTTTGATACCGTTCCTCACAAGCGACTAATAACCAGATTGAATGCATATGGAGTATCATCTCAGTTGTGTGACTGGATTCGTGATTTCCTCTCAGAGAGGTCACAGTTCTTAGTGATAGACGGTAAATCATCGAGTAGAACAGAAGTGATATCTGGCGTTCCGCGAGGTAGTGTCATAGGTCCTCTGCTATTCCTGATTTACATAAACGATCTAGATAATAGATTGTTTGCAGATGATGCTGTAATTTACCGTCTAGTAAAATCATCAGACGATCAATTCCAATTACAAAATGACCTAGAGAGAATTTCTGTATGGTGTGAAAAGTGGCAATTGGCACTAAACAAAGAAAAGTGCGAGGTCATCCACATGGGTACTAAAAGAAATCCGATAAATTTTGGGTACACGATAAATCGCACAAATCTAAGGGCTGTCAATTCGACTAAATACCTAGGAATTACAATTACGAGTAACTTAAACTGGAAAGACCACATAGATTGTGGGGAAGGTGAAACAAAGACTGCGCTTAGTTGGCAGAACACTTAGAAGATACGACAAACCCACTAAAGAGTCAGCCTACATTACACTTGTCCGTCCTCTACTGGAATATTGCTGCGCGGTGTGGGATACTTACCAGGTAGGATTTACGGAGGACATCGAAAAATTTCGAAGAAGGGCAGCTCGTTTCGTGTTATCACGCAATAGGGGTGAGTGTGTCACTGATATGATACGCGAGTTGGGGTGGCAGTCACTGCAACAAAGGCGGTTTTCTTCGCGGCGAGATCTATTTACGAAATTTCAATCGCCAACTTTCTCTTCCGAATGAGAAAATATTTTGTTGACACCCACCTAAGTAGGAAGAAATGATCATCATAATAAAATAAGAGAAATCAGAGCTCGAACGGAAAGATTTAGGTGTTTCCCTTTCCCACGCGCCATTAGAGAGTGGAATGGTAGAGAAGTAGTATGAAAATGGTTCGATGAACCCTCTGCCAGGCACTTAAGTGTGAATTGCAGAGTAACCATGTAGATGTAGATGCTCGTACCTTCGTTAACAGTCTGCAATTGGGGTCCGTGTCAAGAATCTGATCTGCCCGCCATCCATAGTACGCAGTATATCGTGTGAGAAAAGGGTAAGTTGAGTTTCACACGAGCGATACTTCCTAAATCTGTGGTTATTCGTGGGTATAAGCCCTTCAGTCTGTAGGACATTTATTATATTTGAATTCAAAATATGTTCAATAATTCTGCAGCATGTCTCAATAACAATAAAAGAAACCCACAGATCTTTATGGCAGGACATGATAAGTTCTCATCATTCAGAAGACACAGAGAGCATAAACTGCAGAGCAAGGGCGTAACTATAATTACAGGTGCTCCGAGCCAGCTACCAGAGTTATGGCCCCGTCGTCTTCTCTCAGCCATTTCCCCACTCATTGAAGCGTCGCCTGCGTCTCATCCTCACAGCCAGTCCCACCTGGTCCCTGGCCACACATTTCGCACTTTGATCAAAAGCTAAAATACGTAAGGACAGAGCTTACTGAAATGTATATTTTATTTTTATACTTCGTGAAAACATAATATAATCTTCTTTTGTTAAGTTATTCGACCCTACAACATTGGACATAACAAATACTGGACACTAACCAATATAAATTTTAATGAAATACAAAACTACAAATTCTGTAATCAACTACTACCGCAACCTACTTAAAATCAGAATTGAAGCAGAGAGTTAATCTGAAAGCTTTACTTAAAAATAAATATTCGTGATAAAATATAAATGTATGCGCTTAGTGACGTAAACGTTTGATTTACTTATGTATTCTCATCCTTTTTGTACCACTAAAGTTTTTGAAAAATTATTGGAGGAGGAATAGTAGATTAGTGTTTGACATCCCGCCGACGAAGAGGTCATTATGGAGGGAGCACAAGCTCGGATTAGTGAAGGAAATCGGCCGTGTCCTTTCAAAAGAACAATCCCGGCATTTACCTGAAGCGATTTAAGGAAAACACGGAAAACCTGTATCAGGATAGCCGGACACGGTTTTGAACCGTGGTCCTCCGAATACGAGTCCAGTGTGCTAACCACTGCGCCACCTCGATCCATCTGAAAGATTACTATTTCGCGCTGTTTCGTTTTCTGTTGACAGAATTGCCAATCTTAACCTATTGTAAGACGCAATTTTTCTTTTTTTTTTCCAGCTTGGTAAACATGCATAGGTACAGTGAGAGATAAAACACGTGGGTAACTTAACAGCAGTGAAATATTTTACTCATAACGGCTCTGCTAATTCTTGTAAACCAGACAGTTTTGATATTCCTCCTTGAAGTTCTCATCAACTTCAGCTGGGCTGGAAGCAGTGAAGAAACGTCATCAGGTGATATTGTGAGCTTAAGTGCTTCGTTAAGAACTTCGTCACACGCGATAAGCATGAACAAATGCTGTGTTGCTCTGTACACGTTTATAAATTCCTTCTTTCTTTGAAACTTCGTATTTAGTGGAGAATAAAAAAGAGACAACCATTTAGTCACTCTAAATCCAGTTACTGGCTCTGTCATCCTCTCGTCATCGCAGTGCTCGTTGAAGTACTTTAATGTTTTTATTTCTTTGTTAGAGATCTTCATAGATTTTGAAAGCATCTTCAGCAATTCGAATGATCCTGTTTCTCATAGTGCCGTACGTAAGAGGTCATAACAAACTGCAACGTCCATACTGTCACACTGCCAATCCTCAGCTATTCAAATTCTTTGTTCTGAATTGCTAACAGGGTAACTAAGCAACAATATTCAGTTTTACTTTTAAGACCAATTACTATATTTCGTTCATTACACTTCTGGCTATTAAGAATTATGTTTCCCAGAGATTTAAGGAAATAGTTTGGCAGAACTGTGAGGAAAGGGAAAACACTAAGAGTGCACAGCGTGGTGGCTAGCCTGCTCTTATACACTGAAGAGCCAAAGAAACCGGTACATCTGTCTCATATCGTGTACGGCCCCCGCGAGCACGCAGAAGTGCCGCAACACGACATGGCAAGGACTCGACTAATGTCTGAAGTAGCGCTGGACGGAACTGACACCGTGAATCCTGCAGATCTGTCGATAAATCCGTAAGAGTACGAGGTGGTGGAGATCTCTTCTCAACAGTACGTTGCAAGCCTTCCCAGACACGCTCAATAATGTTCATGTCTGGAGAGTTTGGTGGCTATCGAAAGTGTTTAAACTCAGAAGAGTGTTCCTCGAGCCACTCTGTGGCAATTCTGGACGTGTGGAGTGTCGCATTCTCCTGCTGGAATTGCCCAGCTCCTTCGGAATGCACAATACATATGAATGGATGCAAGTGACCAGACACGATGCTTACATATGCGTCATCTGGCAGAGCCAGAGACGTATCAGGAGTCCCATATCACTCCAATTGCACACGCCTCATACCACTGCAGAGCCCCACCATCTTGAACAGTACTCTGCTGACATGCAGGGTCCATGGATTTATGAGGTTGTCTCCATACCTGTACACGTCCATCCGCTCGATACAATTTGAAACGAGACTTGTCCGACCAGGCAATATGTTTCCATTCATCAACAGTCCAATGTCGGTTTTGACGGGCCCAGATGAGGCGTAAAGCTTTGCGTCGTGCAGTCATCAAGGATACACGAGTGGGCCTTCGCCTCCGAAAGCCCATATCGATGATGTTTCGTTGAATGGTTCGCGCGCTGACACTTGTTGATGGCCCAGCATTGAAATCTGCAGCAATTTGCGGAAGGGTTGCACTTCTGTCACGTTGAACGCTTCTCTTCAGTTGTCGTTGGTCATGTTCTTGCAGGATCTTTTTCCGGCCGCAGTCATGTCGGAGATCTGATATTTTACCGAATTCCTGATACTCACGGTACACTCGTGAAATGGTCGTACGGGAAAATCCGCACTTCATCACTACCTCGGGGATGCTGTGTCCCAGTCTCGTGCACCGACTATACAACCACATTCAAACTCACTTAAATCTTGATAACCTGCCATTCAAGCAGCAGTAACCGATCAAATAACTGCGCGAGACACATGTTGTCTTATAGGTGTTGTATAGGTGTTGCCGACCGCAGCGCCGTGTTCTGCCTGTTTACATATCTCTGTATTTGAATACGCATGCCTATACCAGTTTCTTTGGCGCTTCAGTGTACTTCCTAGTGAAAACTGGATTCTAAGAAAAGCAGAACAACAAGGAGTCGAAGCAGCTGAATTGAGGTCACTTCTTGGATGAACATTAAGAGACAGACTGCGAAGTGAAGATATAGCGATTAGACAAGAGAACACCAATGACAGAAAAGATTAGGCACTGCAAAAGAATGTATGACATCAAAAGGATGTCACCTGTGCGCCTGCCATGGCAAGCATAACATTTAATCAAACTGGAAGCTGGGGTATAGGACGGTCACTGAAAAGATGGAGACAACACATCTGTTAAGCTCCTTTAGTTGAACGGGCTAGCACTCACTTCATGAAGTGGAAGAAGAAGTAGAAGAAGAAGAAGAAAAGTCTTAAGTGGATAAGTTTCATTAAAACGCTTTGTGCTTCAAGGACTTCAACGTTACCTGGAAGAACTCACGGAATAAGCTTCTAAACCTTGCCACCGTAGCATGATGTGGTCAAAACTTCGGCATAAGCCAATTCAAAAGAAATTCCTTGTGGCACTGGGTCTAGCTTTCTCCTGGGGCAGACAACTTGTTCTTACCTGGGAGATGTGCTGAGACATACTTCAGCGCCCGTCGTCTGACTGTCATTTGTCTGCGAGCCAAGGCACTGGCAAAGTCCAAACGGACCGAAATCCATTTACCTCGCATTCACGCTTCTTGTTCCATTATACAGCTATTGAACACCAGTACAGTACGGACATTTTCGGACATGCGTCGATACACATCATGTTCTAAGTTTTTCACTTTTCCTTAGTGTTTAAATTTTTCATTATTACCCGCCGTTCTTATCTCTTAGATTCCCTTGGAGCCCCTTACGCTAGGAGCTCCCGGAGCATTTCCCCGGTTACCCCAGCCTGGTTACGCTCTTCCAGCAGTCATCTGAGCTGGTAGTATGTCCAGAACCCTAATTCCGTATCCCGATATTTCTATGATTCACATGTCCCACGGCTACTGCACCGCTACTGTCGCCTGCAAGCACTGCAACCCGCGCAACGTAGGTGAGCGAAGTGTTGCATCGCTGCAATACCTCGAAATCTACACTCCTGGAAATGGAAAAAAGAACACATTGACACCGGTGTGTCAGACCCACCATACTTGCTCCGGACACTGCGAGAGGGCTGTACAAGCAATGATCACACGCACGGCACAGCGGACACACCAGGAACCGCGGTGTTGGCCGTCGAATGGCGCTAGCTGCGCAGCATTTGTGCACCGCCGCCGTCAGTGTCAGCCAGTTTGCCGTGGCATACGGAGCTCCATCGCAGTCTTTAACACTGGCAGCATGCCGCGACAGCGTGGACGTGAACCGTATGTGCAGTTGACGGACTTTGAGCGAGGGCGTATAGTGGGCATGCGGGAGGCCGGGTGGACGTACCGCCGAAATGCTCAACACGTGGGGCGTGAGGTCTCCACAGTACATAGATGTTGTCGCCAGTGGTCGGCGGAAGGTGCACGTGCCCGTCGACCTGGGACCGGACCGCAGCGACGCACGGATGCACGCCAAGACCGTAGGATCCTACGCAGTGCCGTAGGGGACCGCACCGCCACTTCCCAGCAAATTAGGGACACTGTTGCTCCTGGGGTATCGGCGAGGACCATTCGCAACCGTCTCCATGAAGCTGGGCTACGGTCCCGCACACCGTTACGCCGTCTTCCGCTCACGCCCCAACATCGTGCACCCCGCCTCCAGTGGTGTCGCGACAGGCGTGAATGGAGGGACGAATGGAGACGTGTCGTCTTCAGGGATGAGAGTCGCTTCTGCCTTGGTGCCAATGATGGTCGTATGCATGTTTGCCGCCGTGCAGGTGAGCGCCACAATCAGGACTGCATACGACCGAGGCACACAGGGCCAACACCCGGCATCATGGTGTGGGGAGTGATCTCCTACACTGGCCATACACCACTGGTGATCGTCGAGGGGACACTGAATAGTGCACGGTACATCCAAACCGTCATCGAACCCATCGTTCTACCATTCCTAGACCGGCAAGGGAACTTGCTGTTCCAACAGGACAATGCACGTCCGCATGCATCCCGTGCCACCCAACGTGCTCTAGAAGGTGTAAGTCAACTACCCTGGCCAGCAAGATCTCCGGATCTGTCCCCCATTGAGCATGTTTGGGACTGGATGAAGCGTCGTCTCACGCGGTCTGCACGTCCAGCACGAACGCTGGTCCAACTGAGGCGCCAGGTGGAAATGGCATGGCAAGCCGTTCCACAGGACTACATCCAGCATCTCTACGATCGTCTCCATGGGAGAATAGCAGCCTGCATTGCTGCGAAAGGTGGATATACACTGTACTAGTGCCGACATTGTGCATGCTCTGTTGCCTGTGTCTATGTGCCTGTGGTTCTGTCAGTGTGATCATGTGATGTATCTGACCCCAGGAATGTGTCAATGAAGTTTCCCCTTCCTGGGACAATGAATTCACGGTGTTCTTATTTCAATTTCCAGGAGTGTATTTTTGCAACTTGGAAATGTGTACTCATTTCCAAGTTCCAAAAATATAAGTTACACTTTAAAAAGAATTTCCAAAGTCCTTTGTTTTAAAATAGAACCTCGTTTTGTACTTTTCTGTTTTTTATTTATTTTTAATCATTATTGTGCTCATTAAACATTTATTCATGATTTACCCATTGATTTAGTGATATTATCCGTATTATCAAAGTTTTTTTTATAATTTGAAATAACTCTCAGCCCCAATTAGGTCGAATTACCGGGGCTTTACTGTAGTACAAAGCTAAACCAGACTGTTGCCCGTTTGTTGTCCTTAGCTCTAATTGCTTCCATGAATTCTACTTAAAGTTTTGAATTTGGTAGAGTCTCTTGTAACAGTTCTTATGTTTCCTTAACTATTCCGAGTTCTTGCAGAGTGTTTAGCGACTACCGCCTGTGTACAGAATCATAAGTATGTTTAAAGCATAGAAACGCGCTCTTTAACTCATTCTTCAAACATCATAAGGGGTAATCAAAAAGTTTGTTCGAAGGCCATGCGTGCAAAATCGGCATGTCAATTAGGAAAAATCGCCGTGTGCATTCAGGCAATCATCCCACAGACGCACTAGGTTGAAGATATCCGCTTGGTAAAACACCGTGCCCTGCTGTGTAAAGAAGTTCGTAGCTGCCTACTGCGAATCCCCGTCCAACACGAATCGTCGACTGTCCAAGGCCTTTTTTGAGGTACCGAAGGCGTTACCATGACATGGGGAGAGACCAGGACTATAGGGCAGATGCTCGAATGAAACTTCATGGCAGATTAAAACTGTTTGCAGGACCAAGACTCGAACTCGGGACCTATGCCTTTTGCGGGCAAGTGCTCTACCATCTGAGCTACCCAAGCACGACTCACGACCCGTCCTCGCAGCTTCAATTCTGCCATTACCTCGTCTTCTACCTTCCAAACTTCACAGGAGTCCAGCACACTGTTTTAATCTGCCAGGAAGTTTCATATCAGCGCACACTCCGCTGCAGAGTGAAAATCTCATTCTGGAAACATCCCCCAGGCTGTGGCTAAGAGCCGTCCGCGGTGGTCTCGCGGTTCTAGGCGCTCAGTCCGGAACCACACGACTGCTACGGTCGCAGGTTCGAATCCTGCCTCGGGCATGGATGTGTGTGATGTCCTTAGGTTCGTTAGGTTTAAGTAGTTCTAAGTTCTAGGTGACTGATGACCACAGATGTTAAGTCCCATAGTGCTCAGAGTCATTTTGTGGCTAAGCCATGTCTCCGCAATATCCTTTCTTCCAGGAGTGCTAGTTCTGCAAGGTTCGCAGAAGAGCTTCTGTGAAGTTTGGAAGGTAGGAGACAAGGTACTGGAAGAATTGAAGCAGTGAGGATGGATCGTGAGTCGTGCTTGGGTAGCTCAGATGGTAGAGCACTTGCCCGCGAAAGGCAAAGGTCCCGAGTTCGAGTCTCGGTCCTTCACACAGTTTTAATGCCAGGAAGTTTCATATCAGTGCACACTCCACTGCAGAGTGAAAATCTCATTCTGGAGAGATGCTCGAATGTCTACCACTTGAGTTGGCGTAACTTCTGCGTTACGACATTTGCTAAATGAGGTCGTGCGTTATCTGAATCAGCAGCAACCTTTGACGCACTATTCCACAGCAGTGGTTTTCGACACACATGCTGTCCCATAGACATCCTTCATTCTCCGATGGAAGTCTCCTGGTTTTCGTTCCTAGAAAAGAATATCAGTAGGTTGCCCCTGTTTGAACACGTTTGGTAACAACGTCACTTGCTTACATGTCGGTGCTTATATACCCGCATGGGAGAAGTGCTACTTCGCATATACGCTGCAGCAATGTCTTTGAACAGAAACTTTTTGATCAGTTATGCACAAGATCTAGCTCTCCATAAAAAAAAAAAACAAAATACCGTCCGAACAGGCCTTGAACAATACTGACCGGCCGCCGTGTCATCCTCAGTCCTTAGGCATCATCGGATGCGGATACGGAAAGTCATGTGGTTAGCACAACGCTCTCCCAGCCGTTGTCAATTTTCGTGACAGGTACCTCTGCAACATCGTACTTGATATTCTGATTCTGTCTCCACACAGTCTTGGTTCTGGTGAGCTCTGTCGAAAA
Organism: Schistocerca piceifrons; assembly: GCF_021461385.2. Taxonomy (NCBI): domain Eukaryota; kingdom Metazoa; phylum Arthropoda; class Insecta; order Orthoptera; family Acrididae; genus Schistocerca; species Schistocerca piceifrons. The sequence continues at coordinate 307,720,394 of NC_060140.1, forward strand.
TAGAATTTTGCATCGTTGGAGGTAGTAGGTCTACACCTATAATGCTGATTGTTTTATATTGAGCAGAACAGTACTATTCTTTAGTCTTTTGGATCCTTTCCTTGTTATCAGACGTTGGTAAGACAACCTATTCGCGATAAACAGAAATTCCAGCTTAGAATCCTGATCTGACACAAACTTTCGTCTGTCGCGACATATTTATTATACTGCAGGTTTGATATTTCATTGATATCATTTCATGTGAATGCTTTGCACTGATCTTCACTGATTTCGTGAATTTGATTTAAGTTGGTCTGCTAATAGTAAAGTATTCACAATTTGAAGAAATAAGTGTCGGAATGTTTCTTCATATTTTTGGAAGATGTCTTCCACAGCAGGCGACATCAGATTAAGCACGTCGCAGAGGTCAACATCGGTAATGAAACTATAAATTACGCGGTGAATCTTTTGGTTATTTTTCGAACTGATGTATCTGTCCAATCATTTGTGCTCAGCAAAGATTCCAGGCAGGCAATGCTCGAGGACTCATAGCACGATTGGCACCTGAAGAAAACTTTGAAGTGGGCTACAAGTTCTCAGGATTCTCTCACATAAATTGAACGTGTTCGTTATTAGACTATTCATTATATCTTACACTGCTGTGAAAGGCTGCAACCGAAACACTATGGTTACCATCACCTAAGAATTCCTGACTAGTGGGCTAACAGAATAATACCCCGGAAGTTTCAAGTGGTGATAGCACTGGCCGTGAAAGCTTACATTCTATTAAGTGTGGTTACCATAAAGCAGAGGGGGAGGGGGGAGGGGGGAAGGGGGAGGTGGCGCGAGGATCAAAGTAATGACAAATCGCGAAAAGTTATGTAAAATATGATTCAGCTTACCCAAATATGAATAGATGTCACAGTATATATTAAGCAAGAATGTTAGAAACGATGTATCCCAGCTTAAAATGTAGCTGAAAAATGCAGAGTCGATACGACAATATAGTGTAGGGCAAGTAACGCTGTGATGCCCACAGGATACACACCGGTGTTTGATGTTAGGGAACCATCCCAGCATTTGCCTGAAGTGATTTAGGGAAATTACAGAAAACCTAAATCAAGATGACCAGATGTGGGATTGAACTGTCATCCTCCCAAATGCAAGTCCAGTGTGCTAACCAAGTCCTGTGATGAGGTGTGGATGTCCAACACACTGTCACATAATCACGGTCTCACATCCTTCAACTAGTTTCCATAAATACTCAAGCCAACATGGAAACAGCCAACCAGCTTTGACATTTGTGAGTTCCTCATTCCCAGGTGCTGTGTCACAACAACCTACAGTTCATCAAAATCGCTTATATTGTGTCCGGTCTCATGGTGGGTGGTGGTCATAATGTTTTGCTTCATCAGTGTATTCTGTGGGTGCACAGACTTGCAGAAAATATTGATGCCATAGAACAAAGAATATAATGGAAAGAGAGTATACTAAGTGAATAAGTGTCCCTGTTGTAGTGTCTAAGGTAGTGGAGACTGGGAGACTTACATGAAGAATGTATAACTTATATACAACTTATATGAAGAATAGCGACATTAATTTCTGCACACGATCCTGAATGTGATGCTTCCTAGACAGAATTCCATCACCCTTCAGCCCCAATCATTTAAAATGTGTTTCTTCACTAACTGTCTGGTTACTTTGTAATAACAAAACTTTGAGTCCACTGAAAGACTTGCATGTCATGAACAGGATACACTGCACAGGAATTCATACAGATGGCAGGGGAGGAGGGCCATGAGAAATGAAGATCTCAGACAAAGGCAACTATCAAGTAGAAGGCAGAAGTTTTAAGCAAGCAATAATAAGATCATGAAAGACCGATGACTGCTCACTCCAATTTCATACTGTGTAATTTTATAGTGTGTAAATTACTACCCTACCAAAGTTTGAGAGTATTTTTTACTGTTTCAGTTCTTAAATCAATTGCATGACAAATTTACTTCTCAAACTTTTGAATGAATGCTTTCCAAATTGTGGATTTCTCTTAATTGCAGTTTCTTGGCAGGATGCAGTAGCTGTATACCAAATATTGATGTAAATAAATTATTATATTCAAATATTTTATTATTGTTAATAAATTATTTTGTTATATTAACATTTTATTGTTATTAAAATCCTAGGCATATGTGAAGCTGGGTTGACGGCTCGTTTCATATAGGGGGAGGGGCAGTAAAAAACTGTGAGTGCCTGCCCCCCTCCCTCCTGCACCCACACCTGACAGTGTGTCAAAATCTGTTGAAGACATCTCTCTCTCTCTCTCTCTCTCTCTCTCTCTCTCTCTCTCTCTCTCTCTGCCTCGTCTTTAGTCATTCCTTCATGTACCCCAACACTACTGATCCAATTCTTGTCAAATCAAAATACATCTACTGCCACTTCAAAAGTTAAATCAACATTTATTAGTGAAGAGATAGGATCTGCATATGTGAGCAGCTCTTGGTGTTTGCACTGCAAACATTCCTTCCTGTAAAGAGCTATAGTAATACAGTGACAGGTGCCTCACATGGTAACACCTTCATGACGACTCGATGATGTCGCCCTTCCACCAACTGCAACAAGGCAGACTGTAATTGGCATGGAGCTATGTTTACGTACCTATAAATTTACAACAGGAAATATTACTCATCAATGCCCATCATAGCCACTGACCCTTCTTGGTCGAGCGTTATTAGACATCCAACTCTTAGGAGCAGTTTCCAAAGTAAAAGGTTATTATAAATGATTAAAGTGATTTCATAAATTAAAAGTAGCTACATTAAGAGATGTAACATTGTTACAAAAGTCAACACTCATATAGACCCCCCTGCGGGTCCAGGGGTTAGAATAGGCCCGGGGTCTTCCTGCCTGTCGTAAGAGGCGACTAAAAGGAGTCCATCCCCCTCAAGGGGGTAGTTAGCGCCTGCGTCCGGAGACGGACGGTCCCACAACCTATATTTGTGGTCTTTTTGGTTTTTTACTTCTCGTTTCTTCCTTCTTTGGTTGGTTCCTTTCTTTGTTCTTCTCCATCTCACTGTCTTCCTTACTCTTTCCCTTGCCTTCTTCTCCTTGCCTTCTCTGGTCTCCGCTTCGGCGTTTGAGTCAGTCTGTCCTCTCTCTCTTCCTTTTCCTCTTCTTCCTTCCTCCCTGTGTGCGCCTGAAGGCCGACCCACGCGTTCGCACATGTAGCCGGTGACGGGGTAACGCTTAATTCCCCGCCCTGGGTAGACAAGTAAGGCGCGCACGTACCCCCTGGTAAAGGCCAGGCCCAGGGAGGGGTGATTGCCTGAGCTGATGCCTTCTGACCATGCCGATTGGTCCCTCCGTCTGTTTCTCGGGAGGTGTGACCTGAGGTGTAAACATTCACCTAAGGCGGGAGTGCCCTCTGAGAGGGTCCCCATAAGGAAGGAGCGCGCCATCGGAGACGCTGGCAATCATGCGGGATTCCTCCGCAATGGATTTCTCTTCTTCTCTCTCGACTTCTGCCCACAAACGGAAACATGACCAGCCCCCAGTGACAAAAGTACTACCGCCAACCCCACAGTTCCTCATCATTTCTCGATCTGAGGACGGAAAGGATTTTTCCTCTGTCAACCCTTTCGTTATCCAGAAGGGCGTAGATGCCATAGCTGGTACTGTTAAGTCTTGTACGGGGTTGCATAATGGTACCTAGTTACTCGAAACTGAGAGCACCTTTCAGGCACAGGCACTGCTTCGAGCCACACTCCTGTACACGTTCCCTGTCCGGGTGGAGGCTCACCGAACTTTGAATTCGTCTCGCGCTGTGGTCTATACTAGATCCCTCGACGGATTGACTGACGAGGAGATTCAGTCTTTCCTCACTGAGCAGGGCGTGACGGCTGTCCATAGGGTCATGAAAAAGGTCAACAATGACCTTGTACTGACCCAGACACTTTTCTTGACCTTTGATAGTGTTAAGCTGCCATCGCGCATCAAAGCGGGCTACGAGGTTATTTCTGTTCGCCCCTATGTCCTGACACCTACGCACTGCTACCAGTGTCAGCGTTTCAGTCACACTCGACAGTCTTGTTCCAATGCGGTTAAATGTGTCACTTGTGGCAGGGATGCCCATGAGGGTGACTGTCCACCTCCGTCTCCTTGTTGTGTGAACTGTCAGGGTGACCATGCAGCATCCTCCCGCGACTGTCCCGTCTATAAGGAAGAACGCTGTATCCAAAAAATTCGGGTCAAAGAGAAAGTGTCCACCTCAGCTGCTCGCAAGCTATTGGCTAGTAGGAAGCCCACGCTGCTCCCAGCGGGGAAATACAGTACTGTCCTCGCCTCTCCTCGGACTACTGGGGAGGTGGCAACCCAGACATGCGATCTGACCTTCAGCACCACGGCGTCCGTTCGGCCAGTGCTAAGATCACGCGGTCGACGTCTCCTCTTCCTCCCATCACCCCACAGACACCAGACCCTTCATCAGCTTCTGCTAAGATGAAGATCCAGAAGTCAGATGCACAGGCCTTCAAGAAGGAACCGTCCCGTGCAGACTTCCTACGTACCCCGACCTCCCAGCCATCGACTGGTACTTCCACCAAACGACCTTCCAAGAAGGCTCATAGGAAGCACAGTTCTCCTTCTCTGCCACGGCGCATTTCTTCTCCTGCGCCACCCAGCGGTTGCCGCCCCAGGCCGTCATCCGTTTCGCCTGGCTGCACCGCTGGTGGCCGAACATCTGGCCGTTCACCGGCGGAGGAAGCTCCCCCTCCCGGCCATCTTACCAAGATGGCCGATGAACCTATAGAACCAATGGACGATGACTGTCCGCCTACTGATAGCGGTGGCAGTGCTCGCTCGAAGCCAGGCCCTCAGCGGCCTTCGAGGTGACCCCTTCTTTCATCTTCCTTTTCTTCTTACAATGGCACTTATTCACTGGAATATTCGCAGCATTCGCTCCAACCGAGAGTACTTGAAGTTGCTGCTCCGCTTGCACCGTACGCTCGTCGTAGCCCTCCAGGAACGAAGCTACGCCCATGCGATCAAATTGCCTTGGCACACTACACCTCTGTGCATTTTGACCTACCCTCTGTGGTAGGTATCCCGGCTCATGGAGGGGTTATGTTGCTGGTCCGGGATGATATTTACTATGATCCCATCACGTTGCACACTGCCCTGCAGGCAGTTGCCATCCGAATTACTCTCCCCACTTTTACATTTTCCATTTGTACCGTTTACACTCCATCGTCGTCTGCCGTTACCAGGGCAGACATGATGCAAATTATTGCTCAGCTACCTGCACCATTTTTGTTAACTGGAGACTTCAATGCCCACCATCCCCTTTGGGGCTCTCCAGCATCCTGCCCGAGGGGCTACCTGTTAGCAGACCTTTTCAACCAGCTCAATCTTGTCTGCCTCAATACTGGCGACCCTACTTTTCTTTCGGACACATCTCACACCTATTCCGACTTAGACCTCTCTATATGTACTACCCAACTTGCACGCCGGTTTGAGTGGTATGCACTTTCTGATACATATTCGAGTGACCACTTCCCGTGTGTTATCCATCTCCTGCAGCATACCCCCTCTCCATGCTCATCTAGTTGGACCATCTCCAAAGCAGACTGGGGGCTCTTCTCTTCCAGGGCGACCTTTCAGGATCAAACCTTCACAAGCTGCGATCGTCAGGTCGCACACCTCACGGAAGTCATTCTCACTGCTGCTGAATATTCCATCCCTCACCCTACTTCTACTCCACGTCGCGTACCGGTCCCCTAGTGGACCGCAGCATGGAGAGACGCTTTACGTGCTCGTCGACGTGCTTTACGCACCTTTAAACGCCACCCTAGAGTGGCGAATTGTATCAATTATAAACAATTACCTGCACAGTGTCGTCGTATTATTAAAGAAAGCAAGAAAGCCAGCTGGGCTGCTTTCACAAGCACCTTCAACAGTTTTACTCCTTCTTCTGTTGTCTGGGGTAGCCTGCACCGGCTATCTGGCACTAAGGTCCACTCACCAGTTTCTGGCTTGACGGTCGTGAATGACGTCCTTGTGGCCCCTGAGGATGTCTCTAATGCCTTCGGCCACTTTTTCGCAGAGGTTTCGAGCTCCGCTCATTACCACCCTGCCTTTCTCCCCCGCAAACAGGCAGAGGAGGCTAGGCCACCTAACTTCCGCTCCTCGAATCGTGAAAGTTATAATGCCCCATTCACCATGCGGGAACTCGAAAATGCACTTGGCTGGTCACGGTCCTCCGCTCCAGGGCCTGATTCTATTCATATTCAGATGCTGAAGAACCTTTCTCCTGCGGGTCAAGGTTTTCTTCTTCGTACTTACAATCGCATCTGGATTGAGGGACATGTTCCCGCATGCTGGCGCGAGTCTCTTGTTGTCCCGATCCCTAAGCCGGGAAAGGACAAGCACTTGCCTTCCAGTTATCGACCCATCTTGCTTACCAGCTGTGTCTGTAAAGTGATGAAGCGAATGGTTAACTCTCGTTTGGTTTGGCTGCTCGAGTCTCGACGCCTACTTACCAATGTACAATGTGGATTTCATAGGCGCCCCTCTGCTGTTGACCATCTGGTTACCTAGTCGACCTTCATTATGAATACCTTCTTGCGGAAGCGCCCGACCGCGGCTGTGTTCTTTGATTTGGAGAAGGCTTACGACACCTGTTGGAGGGCAGGCATTCTCCGCACCATGCATACATGGGGCCTTCGCAGTCGCCTCCCTCTTTTTATTCCTTCCTTTTTAATGGATCGACAGTTCAGGGTACGTGTGGGTTCTGTCCTGTCAGACACCTTTCGCCAGGAGAATGGGGTGCCACAGGGCTCAGTTTTGAGCGTCGCTCTCTTCGCCATAGCGATCAATCCAATAATGGATTGCCTCCCAGCTGATGTATCAGGCTCCCTTTTCGTGGACGATTTTACCATCTACTGCAGCGCGCAGCGTACATGTTTCCTGGAGCGCTGTCTTCAGCGTTCTCTTCACCGTCTTTACTCCTGGAGTGTCGCCAATGGCTTCCGTTTTTCTGCCGAGAAGACGGTCTGTATTAACTTCTGGCGCTACAAAGAGTTTCTCCCACCGTCCTTACGACTCGGTCCTGTTGCTCTCCCATTCGTGGAGACAACAAAATTTTTAGGTCTTACATTTGACAGGAAACTTAGCTGGTCTCCACATGTGTCATATTTGGCTGCCCGTTGTACCCGTTCTCTAAATGTCCTCCGTTTTCTCAGTGGTATGTCGTGGAGAGCGGATCGAACCATCCTACTTCGCCTATATCGGTCGATCGTCCGCTCCAAGCTGGATTATGGAAGTTTTGTATACTCCTCTGCACGGCCATCCATCTTACGCCGCCTCAACTCCATACAACATCGGGATTTACGACTTGCGATCAGAGCGTTTTATACTAGTCCCGTTGAGAGTCTTCATGCTGATGCTGGTGAATTGCCACTCACCTACCGGCGCAGTATACTGCTTTGTCGGTATGCCTGTCAGCTACTGGCAATGCCCGACCACCCGTCTTATCGTTCCTTTTTTGACGACTCTCTCGATCGTCAATGCGGGTTGTATGTCTCTGCCCTGCTACCCCCTGGAGTTCGCTTTCGTCGCCTCCTTCAACACCTTAATTTTTCACTCCCTGCAACCTTTCGAGTGGGCGAGAGCCACACGCCACCTTGGATCCAGGCTCAGGTTCGCGTTCACCTTGACCTCAACTCGCTCCCAAAGGAGGTTACCCCCAGTTCGGCCTACCACTCCCGTTTTGTCGAACTTCGTTCGAAGTTCATTAATTTGACCTTCATTTATACAGATGGCTCTAAGACCAATGGCGGGGTCGGGTGTTCTTTTATTGTCGGGGCACAAAGTTTCAAATACCGGCTCCATGGCCATTGTTCGGTCTTCACAGCTGAGCTCTTTGCCCTCTACCAGGCAGTTCTTTACATCTGCCGCCACCAACATTCTGCTTATGTCATCTGCTCTGATTTCCTGAGCACCATGCAGAGCCTCAGTGATCCGTACCCGGTTCACCCTTTTGTGCACCGGATCCAACACTCTCTTCAGCAGCTGGTGGACGTTGGTTCTCCAGTTAGCTTTATGTGGGTTCCTGGCCATGTCAGTATCCCTGGGAACGAAGCTGCAGATGCCGCGGCCAAGGCTGCGGTCCTCCAGCCTCGGACAGCTTCTTGTTGTGTCCCTTCGTCAGATTGTAGCAGGGTCATTTGTCGGAGCATTTTATCGCTGTGGCATGCTGAATGGGCTGCACTTACAGACAACAAGCTTCGGGCCTTGAAACCTCTTCCCGCGGCTTGGACGTCCTCCTCACGCCCTTCTTGGCGGGAGGAGGTAGTTTTGGCCCGGTTATGAATTGGACACTGCCGGTTCAGCCATCGCCATCTGCTGACGGCTGCGCCGGTGCCGTTCTGCCCATGTGGGCAATTGCTGACGGTCCGCCACATTTTAACGTCCTGTCCGGATTTTAACACACTGCATCTTGATCTTGGCCTGCCATGTACTCTAGATGCCATTTTAGCGGATGACCCACAAGCAGCTGCTCGCGTTCTTCATTTTATCAACTTGACAACTCTCTCTCAGGACATTTGATTATGCTGTTTTTTTAATCCTATGCCTGTCAGTCTGTCTTTTATCGTGTTTTCCATTTCGTTGCTGTTTTAAACTTGTGACTCGCGGTGCATTCCTAACGTAGTCTGGGCGCTAATGACCGCTGAAGTTGTGCGCCCTAAAACCACAAAAAAAAAAAAGACTCATATAGAAAAATTCAAGAAGTTTTGTATTGTTTCTGCCACACTTCAGATTTCTACCATGAGAGTGCAGCAGTGAGCAGTTAGGAAAGACAGCAAGAGGTGCTGAGTAAGCTTATGCTGTGCTTGAAATGCATTACATCTGCCTACTGTAATGGTGCAATGATATTTCAGAATGAAGTTCAACAAACATCCACTAATTACCCACTCCATTCAGTGATGGTACGTACAGTTCAAAGTTTGAAAACGAAGCTTCAAGATGTCACTGTAAGGATAAATTAATGGGTCAGCCTGCAGTGAGTGAAAAAAAGGTCAGTGGCATGTGGGCTGGTTTTTCATCGGGACACAGAAAATTGGCTCATGCTACAATTGGAGATAAAGTGTGAACTTCATCTACCAACAAGATGGTGTTCCACCCAACTTCCCATCATGACGATCACAAATTCTTCAACAAGAAATTGAGAACACAATGGATCAGCCGTCGTGAGGATGATGATTAACAGTTCACGTCATGGCCTCCATGCTCTCCTGATCTAGCCCCAGGCAGTTTTTTGTGTGGGGTTATGCGAAAGATTCAGTGTTGATGCCTCATCTGCCTACAAGCCTATCAGAACTGCAAGCTCACATCAACAGCGCTTTTGAGCAAATTGACAGAAACCCGACTTGCATTTTCTCACATGACATACTGAAAGCTTTGGATCAAGGCAGCAAGGTAGATTTCTTGATTTCTGAAAAGCATTTGACTCAGTACCACATCTATGCTTATTGTCAAAAGAACATTCATATGGGGTATCAAGCAAAATTTGTGACTGGCCTGAGGACTTTTTGGTAGGGAGGACACAATGTCTTATCTTGGATGGAGAGTCATTGTCAGATGCAGAAGTAACTTCAGGTGTACCCCTGGAAAGTGTGTTGGGACCCTTGAAGGTTGTGTTGTGTATTAATGACCTTGCAGAAAATATTAATAGTAAAATCAGGCTTTTTGCAGATGATGCAGTTATCAATAACAAAGTACTGTCTGTCATAAGGAGTTTAAATATCCAACATGGTGCAGAGATTGACAGTTTGCTCTAAATGTTCAGAAAAGTAAAATCTTGCACATCACAAAATGAAGAAACGTAGTATCCTATGAATATAATATCAATGAGTCACTGCTGGAATTGGCCAACCTGCATGTAACACTTTGTAGGAATATGAAATGGAATGATCACACAGGTACAGTCGTGGGTAAAGCAGGTAGCAGAGTTCGGTGTATTGGTAGAATATTGGGGAAGTGTAATCAGTCTACTAAATAGATTGATTACAAATCACTCGTGTGACCCATCCTAGAATATTATTGAAGTGTGTGGGACCCATACCAGATAGGAGTAACAGGGGATACTGAACATATACAGACAAAGGCAGCACAAATGGTCACAGATTTGTTTAATCCGTGGGAGGATGTTACAGAGATGCTGAAGGAACTGAAATGGCAGACTGTTGAAGACAGTCTATTAACAAACTTCCAAGAACCAGCTTTAAATGATTACTCTAAGGATAGACTACAACTCCCCATGTATCACTCACAGAGGGGTGGTGATAATAAAGATTAGAATAATTACTGCACACACAAGGGCATTCAAACAGTCCTCCTTCCCATGCTCCATATGTTAATGGAACAGGAAGAAACCATAATAACAGGCACAATAGGACACACCCTCTGCCATGCACCTCACAGTGGTTTGCAGAGTGTAGATGTAGGCTGCATCATATTCCTCTCCAAACTTCTTCAGCATTCACCGTTTCGATCCCTCTGCTGGAATCTTCTTCAGGATTCCACTGTTGTCCCTGGATGGCTCAACACTTTGTCTGTAAGCTACGACCTGCACTTGTTTTTACTAATCTATGTAAAGTGAGTGGCAGGGGGAGACAGTACTTGCTGAAGGTCTGCAAGGATTGCTTAAGTGTTAGAGACTTTCTGGTGACATCAGGTGTTCTGCCAATACCATTCTGCAGTGCCACAACCCAGTCTTTGATCAGAAAATTTTTAGACTTTAACAGAAGTACACAAAAGTAGGACGGCACCACCAGATATCATTGAATTACAGCTGCAGGTCAGCAGCTGTAAGCGTGGTGATGTGCATTACAATAACAGAAAGAATATGCAAGGACAAATGAGGCACCTTGTGGTAATACTTCAAACATAAACTTCCATTTGTAAGAAACAAGTATTCTTTAATAATGTGTGTAATGCTACTGTATTATGTTAAAACTGTTCTTTACTCAGTATATGTCTGTAATATGATTAGTTAATAGTATTTATCATCACTTTGCTACATAAACCAGACTGACACTAAAATTATCATGGAGCATACTCCTATTATGGTACATGCATGCTAGGACAAAGTCTCACCCATAATTCTTATGTTTGATACCTTGAGGGGAGGGGGGGGGGGGGGGGGGGTGTAAAGTGACAGAATGGGAAGACAGGCATTTAACAAAAACTGCAATTCAGATCATCTCAAAATATCCAATACTACATTACGAACCTTATTTGAAGTTACATAAAGCTATAACCATGCATTGTAATATTGTTAATTCACTGTATTGATGAAACTGAGGTACCTGAAATGTAACTAAGATGAAATACAATCAATAGGTCACAATATCTCATTAATAACTGAAAATATGTAAAACCCACTGGAAACAAGAGTCCACACTATGATTTACAAAATTCGTACTACAAAAAGTGATAGTAATTGCCCTGCAGCTATTCATAAAGATGCAGCATTCAAGTTAGTATCAAAAACAAATCTGTACTTATAAATTTATTAAGAAAAGTAGTTCAAACATTACTGTATATAGGCATTTCATGAAATTTGGCCATAATGGTCAAAATAGTTCAACATGTTAACTCACTTATAAATTTTGTAACAAAACACAGAACCAAATTGTGTAATGAATTTTGTAAAATCAATTAAATTTTAATTGTAAACTTTAAAAAGTTTGCAATATTGCAGTGTCTGTGTTGTTCGGAAGAAAAATGAAATCCTTTGGACATGAATGATGTCCAAACGAACAGGCACTGCAGCAACTACAGCCATTATGGGATACATGAAATGAATTCGTGGTTTCGAATATGGACAACCATCAGTTGTGTAACGAATTTCCCGCTTATTGCAAGCGGTCACCTTACCATTAGGCTATAGAAGCATGCTTCACAGCCAGATCTAAACTTCCATATATTGTCAATCACGGGTCTACAACCAGCATGCATTCATGTCTGAAGGAACATTGCATTGCACTTCTGAACAACAGACACTGCAATATCATATTTATCCACTAACAGTGTGTAAGTCACTTTCAATTAAAATGTCTCCGCTGCACAGGAATGTACATAATGGATGTATGAGTTCAGGTTGTACACACACAGTTGGTTAGTTGATTTGGTGGAAGAGACCAAACAGCGAGGTCATTGGTCTCATAAGATTAGGGCTGTGCGCTTTCAAAGGAACCATCCTGGCATTTGCCTGAAGCGATTTAGGGAAATCACAGAAAACTTAAATCAAGATTGCCGGATGCGGGATTGAACCAATTGAACTGTCGTCCTCCTGAATGCAAGTCCAGTGTGCTAACCACTGCGCCACCTCACTTGGTGTTAACACTTGGTTGACGAAAAATGGAAGTTTAGGTCTGGCTGTGAAGCATGTTTGGATAGCTTAATGATAAGACAACTGCTCAAAATAAACAGGAAATCTAGATTCATATTCTAGTCTGGCACAAATTATCATTGTCATCATTTCATTATAAATGTAATGGCTGTCCATATTCATATTCACAACTGCGAATACATTTTGTGTATTTAAAAAGTCTCTTTAAAACTACATATGGCGAAACATCTAGATCGTTAAAATGTACATAAATACCAGAAGCAAGAGCCATAAAGAGCTAGTATTGTCTCAATTGTTGAAGGACCAGTGTTACATCATCTTCCAGACACTAACCTTGTGTCAGTTGTGGTACAACGGACAAGATTTTTAAAGTATTTTACCATTTTGGCTTCTTAAATTGATTTGATTTGATTGACTTGACAAGCAGCTCCTGGTGTATGAAGACCCAAAGCTTTCATTACATGTGGAAATTAATGCAGCAAAGATATACTCAACTCATTTTAACAACTACAATCAAGAAGTTAAGGAAGAGATTCATAGCCATATAACCTGGTCACATTTTATCTCCCATACTCCCTGTTCCAGTCACTAACTCCACCCAACACAACTCCTCACTGCAGTCAGGCTGTAATACTGAAACAACAAAGCCCTGTAAGTGTGTGGTTTTGTTAATCTGTTAGTTCCAATGAAGTATACTGTTCAAAATTATACTGGTGATTTCAATCTTGTTTATGCCTCAGCTATAAAGTGAGTGGCTATTCCTTCCTATTTGTTTTGTATACCACCAAGAACTTTCCAGTATGATATCACACAAAATGCTATTTCATACTCACTGCTCTGTTCTACAATTTTGTAAATGATTTGTAAAAGCTCCATTGTGCTAAGCCAATTTCTAAAGCTGGCTTGTCCATTTGCCTGATCTAACATATTTGTGTGCAGCTGGTGACATTTTTAAAGTGTATCTTGAACAACATGCAGAGAAGACTGATAGGTCTGCAATTTCGCTTCTCTCATGTGTCCTGAAGGAGAACAATTATGGTGCTGTTCCTACTTTTGGGAATTCTCACTCTTCTTGTATTACTTTTGCTTGAGAGTTAATCTTTTCTTTTCGAACACTACAATCTTCTGGCGCCATTTTTTCACTAATATTTCTGATTTTATGCATCTGATTTGGAATTACACAATGAATGTTGTTAATTAACAATGATTCTGATTCATTATCATTTCTGCTTTGTGGCCGGTTTAGACTTCATAGTCCTCCATGTTTCTCTATCGTCTGCTTCCCTCTTCATTCTTTGGTATCTTCCTTGCAGTCTACTGATGTCATCCTGTATCTGATATCTCCTTCTTCCCCCGGAACAAAACCTTCACAGGCATCTACTAGAAGGCGACCTCACCTCAAATTATGCCCTGTTCACTTTAGCTTCCTATTCTTCATTGTCAGCAACTTCTTTCGACCTTCTCTTACTCTTCGTGACTTTATCAGTCCAGCTGATCTCCATTCTGCATCATATCCACATTTCACAAGCATCAATCCCCCTCTCATTCTACTTTCTCAATGTCAGTGTTTATGCTCCATAAAAGTTCACACCACATATTTCAATAGTCGATTTCATAATCCTATTTTCAGATCACAAGCTAAGATCTTTTCCGCTTTTGAAATGACTCTTTTACTAGTGCCCCTTTCACTTTGATTTCTATCCACACTGCATACCTTCCTACTCCACCTTCCCAAATCTTTGAATGCTCTCACCTGTTCTATGGTTTCTGTCACTAACTTCCTATTCTTTCATTCCAGGTATAACAATGTTTTTCATTTTCTCCATTCAGGGTGTGTAAAGGACCTAGGGGAAAAATATCCTAAATTTCCAGTTTAAAGCTATACTTTTTTCTGGGTAATAATTTGTAATCTCAGAAAGAACTAAAATAAATACGAAAAATTAACCTTGAGGACTGGTTTTTTAACATATTTCGAACACGAATATGCCAGTAAAATTTTAAATGGTGGCATAAATGGCTAGTCTTCTGGGTCTGAAATTTTTCCAAGTGACTGGTCCTCAAAGTGTTATGGTCTGACAAACACTCCATGATTTCTGAAATTCATCACACATTCTCACACATAACATAATTTGTCTTGCATAATAGGAAATTTACATTGAAAATAACAATTCTCAAGCCACCATTTGCAATATTTCCCCATGACCTGTTAGAAATGTAAACAGTTGTGACATCACGTTCGTCAAAAGCAGTTTGTTGTTACGAAATATTGCATGATCTTCATCCTAAAGCATTTGATACATTTTGCTGTTGGCAGACCCTTGTATGTGTACTGTGTTTTGTTGTTGTAAATAGTGCATTTATGTCAGTGTTATTCTCTGTTATGTTTTTTTACTGCAGTATTATTGTGCAGTAACAGGCTAAAGTGAAATTGTTTGTTAGAGTATTGGTTCTTATCAATCAAAATCCCAAAAATTTAACTGAGAACTAAAATAATGAAAATACCCAGACTCCTAAAAAATACATGGGTACTTCTTGGTTTTTTCTCAAATGAAAAAATTCCATGATTTTTCCTTGATTCCCCAGGACATATATACTGTTATATATTTTCATACCATATGCTACATAGGCTTCATTCAAGTCATTTAGCATTTTAATCAGTGTCTCTCTATTTTCTGTAAGAATAACAGTCATCTTCAAACCTTTTGCATTCTATTTTCTGCAACCTATCCTGATGCCTCTTTTCCCATCCAAACATTCTGATTAATTTATTTAATTATACAACCATTTGAAGAAATCGTCGAATACTGGTACAATTTCACTCTATTGTTAGTAACTCACATTTGCCATTGTAACCAGTGTAGCATAATGTCTATTACACTGTAGTTCCTGTTTTGTCTTGTTTATACTCTTCACTTGTTTCTCACATGAAATTTTTGTTATACCTTCTTCACATACAGTCAAGGACACTTCCAACCAATTTTAATTTAGACTCTTCTTAAATAAGACTATTATCATTTGCTTACAATGTTTACCTTCTATCTAATAGCTGCCTGAACCCATTTAAGATTTTCTTTTGATTTCTTCTTCACACCTGCAACATCTCCCATTTGCCTAATTACTTTGTTTAAAAAATTAACTCCCACTTCCATCAATGTTTGTATGTCCTACATTATCCTAAATACTAGGCTGGTTGCCTAATTGAATCTAGCATGCCTCCTTATTCATAAGTAAATTCATGTATTGCATGTTTTTTATTCCCTGCCTGATAAGTGAGTTCCTTTTTATATTTGAATATATTGTAGTGACCTCTACATATGTTGACTGCTGTGGTCGTGTGTGTTAGCTCTTTTTGCACCATCCAGAGATGCAGTTGTGGCTCGAGTTGAGTAACTGTGCGCTGACACATGAATGTAATCAACCGCCAAGTTTGTGTCCACCACTGGGAGCGCTGTGTTAATGTTTATTACTTACTCCTCAGAGTTTTAATTCTTATTTTATTTTTATTCTGTGCTATTCTTGTTGTATTTTGACAAATTGCCTACAGCAAGTGGTTCTTTTTGTTCTGTTATTTCAAGTTCATAAAATTGTTCAAGCATATTTTCAGCATGTGTCTGAGCACTTAAGAAGGACGGGTAGCATTACACAATCTAATATTCCTGTTAGTGGTGACCACGACATAATCATCATTGACAAGACTGGTCTGCAGTAACAATGATTACAGAACATAACTGCCTGCATTATCATGACTGACCGTTCACCTTCCACCAATTTGGCCGCATAATCCAGTTCTTTGGTTTGCCAAGGTCGAGGCCAGTTTTTGCGATTTCAGAATTACAGCAAAATGCGATTAAATTTGCATTGACAGTGAATCAGCTTATTGGGGTTAATTTATGTATATATGGAAACGACAAGTTAATGAGAAATGGAGGTGGTATATTCGTCACAGTAAATAAAAAAAATAAAGTCCACAATGATCGAAACAGAAGCTGCACAAAATCATTTCGGCAAGAATCAGTCTCAATGGTGAGTATTAACACAACTGTGGCCTTCTATTAGACTCAAACTCACCCTCAGATACAACAGAAAAATTCAGCATGCCAGTACGTATGTTCCCCAGTCATACTGTCATAACTGGAAAAACTTCAAACATCAAACAATTGATTGTCATAGTTACAGTTTTTGTAAGTGTTAATGGTGACAAGACATCTAAACAACATTAAATGGCGTTCTCTTAAAACTACTTATAAAAGATAATTCTGCAGCCAACTCATGACAAAAATATATTAGATGACTACCAAAGAACAAAGGTCAAATAAAGCAAATAGAAAGATTGGCAATTCCCTGAAGTAGCTAAAGAGACGCTACTGCCATTTCTTCAGGAGGAACTTTAAAGATTTAATTCTTGGCAAGAGACTGTAGATGAACTGTAGGTCAAGTTTAGAAGTATAATTTCCCAAGCACTGGCCAGAAATATAGCAGCTAAAGTAGTTCTTGATGACACAGTTTCTACACAGTAAAGAAATGCCTAAACAAACAGCAACTACCGCGCCATAGATGTAAAACAAGGTGCAGGAGCATTGAGAGAGAGGCTAAATGAATCTAATTTGGCTGTCAAAACAGCAATGTGTGAAACCTTCAGTAACTACCACACTAATCTTATTGAAAGACATCTCAAAAAATCCAAGTTGAGGCAACCAGTGGCACTTAAGGTTAGTGCACACACATTCATGGATGACATAGGGATATAGATTGAAGACAGCAAAGCAAAATCAGAAATGTTGAACTTGATTTACAAACAGGATCTTGAACTACTGCACTAATTTAATTCCAGCATCACTGCAAAGATGAGCGACATTAGTGTCAGTGGTATTGGGAAACAGCTGAAATCACCAACATTGAACAAATCTCCAAGGTCCAATGAAATATCTGTACAAAATTTGTGGATGACTTAGGCCCTCTTTTAACCATAATATATCACAGATCCTTTGAACAAAAAACTGTCTATAGTAGATGGGAGAACGAAGGCTGTTGACCTGAGCCAGCAAAGTGCTGTCCAGCATCGCCACGAGCTGTGATGCATGCAGTGTGACATAGCAATTAGTGTCACTGGTTGTTGTGCTGCACACCACCAGCATTATTTGTTATTCAGCATTTATCATTTCTGGAAAAATCTTTAAGTATCTTAATATCTTACACTTGTATATTCTGAAGTATTCAATTTCAGTATAAATACCAACATTCTGGAATATTTGATACTTGTATAAACAGCTGCACTCTCCATCCAGAGGTGAATGCTATTCTGACTGTACGTTTGTGTCAGTAATAAAAGTACTTTCAGATCTAAGTGTTGTACTTCACTGAGAACCCTGCATTCAGATTTGGACTTGATTATGGTTACAAAGTGACACTGTTGGTTGGAGATGCCAAGTACTTCGAAACTACACTCATGCTCATGCTCATAAATTAAGGATAATTGCAGAATGTGGTGCCACACAACGTGGCACTACACAAAACTGGCGTTAATAGCATACACATGTAGGGTACACACAAGACACAGATATGTAAGTCCACAGTATTGGTGATAAGTTGAAAAAACCGTACCTACACACATATGCTACAAAACACCATTGTTTCCTGCACACGTACCCCAACATCAATATGGGATATGATCACCATGCACACGTACACAGGCCGCTCAAAGAGTTGGCATACTCTGGATCAGTTGGTCGAGCAGCTGCTGGGGTACGGCATCCCATTCTTGCATCAGTGCCTGTCGGAGCTCCTGAAGTGTCGTAGGGGTTTGAAGACATGCAGCGATACGTCGACTGAGAGCATCCTAGACATGCTCGATGGGGTTTAGGTTTGGAGAACAGGCACGCCACTCCATTCCATTCACCTGATATCTTCTGTTTCAAGATACTCCTCCACGATGGCAGCTCGGTGGGGCCGTGCGTTACCATCCATCAGGAGGAAGGTGGGATCCACTGCACACCTGAAAAGGCGGACATACTGGTGCAAAATAATGTCCCGATACACCTGACCTGTTACAGTTCTCTGTCAAAGACATGCAGGGGTGTACGTGCACCAATCATAATCCCATCCCACACTATCAAACTACAACCTCCATACAGGTCCCTTTGAAGGACATTAAGGGGTTGGTATCTGGTTCCTGGTTCATTCCAGATGAAAACCCGGCAAGAATCACTGTTCAGACTATACCTGGACTCATCTGTAAAGATAACCTGGGACCACTGTTCCAATGACCATGTACTGTGTCCTTGACACCAGGCTTTATGGGCTCTCCTGTGACCAGGGATCAGTGAAATGCACCATGCAGGTCCCCGGGCAAATAAACCATGTCTGTTCAGTTATGTGTAGACTGTGTGTCTGCAGACAACTGTTCCAGTGGCTGAGGTAAGGTCCCGAGCAAGGCTACCTGCAGTACTCCGTGGCCGTCTGTGGGCACTGATGGTGAGATATCGGTCTTCTTGTGGTGTTGTACACTGTGGACCTCCCGTACTGTAGCACCTGGACATGTTTCCTGTCTGCTGGAATCGTTGCTATAATTGTGAGATCACAGTCTGTGGCACACGGAGGGCCCGTGCTACGACCTGCTGTTTTTGACCAGCCTCCAGTCGCCCTAGTATTGTACCCCTCACCTGAAAACGTCTGCACACTTACTCGCTGCACCATACTCTGACATGCACCAACACAACTCTGCATATCTGGACTTGTGCCAGCAGCACCGTGCGACAACCGCAGGTCAAATGCACTGCATGGTCATACCCCAAGGTGATTTAAACCCGCAAGTCACCCACCAGAGCATTGTTTCACCATGTATCAGCATTATCCTTAATTTATGAGCATGATTGTACATCACTATGGTTCCAATTAGGCAATGTAAAAGCCACAATTAATAAAATGTTCTGGGCTGTTATGCTGTGGTCGAATGGATTTCACATTTAAACCCAATGTTTTGTCCCCACCTACAGAGGCGATTTTCATGGGGTATTGTAGCTTCTTCAGTGTCCATTTCACATCTGGCTCGCTACTGACTGCAGCAAAATTCCATTTACACATGCTTCAGTGAAGTGATGTGAAGTAACATGTTTTGTAAACCTGTTGTCAACCACCGTCGTCTGCTGTTACTATCACCCTGTGGTGGAAGACTGTTATACTTCTTCAGCACCGGAACCCAGATGTCATTCAATGTCACATCCCCCTCCTTTCTATTGAAATTCCTGGGCGTTTTACAATCTCTATGGCCTCTCTACATAGCCTTTCATGGTATTCTCTTGCGGCTGCCAGTACTTGAGTCCTATCAAAATGAATGTGGTGGTCTCTTGCCTTGCCTTGCCTTGCCTTGCCTGCAAAGCATGTTCCGCAACAGCTGATCTGTCAATTTCCCCTCCCCCCCCCCCCCCCCCCTCCTTTATGCAATTGCCCTTGCACTTTTCTAGTCACCTTTTGACTGTTCTTTTTGTAGTACCCATGTGTCCCTCCCTACAACTACACAGAATTCTGAAAATTTCTGTTTTCTCCAGCAGTAGGCAAGCATCCTTAGCCAAGTTTAGGGGCTCTCGCATCTTCTGGGGGGGGGGGGGGGGGTCTGTAAGTTATCGCGATGTGGGCTTTCTCTCTCTCTCTCTCTCTCTCTCTCTCCAAGATTTTTCCCTATGCATTCAGTAACATCCTTAATGAAAGGACACTCTAAGAAGCTACAATCCCCCTTAATAAAGTCCTCTGCAGATGGGGACAAAACAGTGGGTTTAAATGTGACATCCTCTTGACCATAGCACATCATCTCAGTACATTTTATTAACTGTGACACTGCCAGCTATAAAAGTTTATATTTCGAAATGTAAAAGCCAGCACCTACATGGACAGGAAATGGAACAAGAGCAGTATACCGTCCATGAGATCCATATATTCAAAGGATGGATGGATTCCAAAACAGCATCAGTCAGCTGCACATCATGCATCCATCACTGTTTTCTGGAGCACTGACTAGGACCCAGCGAAATGGCTGAAAAGATTCACCCAAGTTGCCATGTGCAACACATGAGATGACATGATGGCAAATAGCACTTTTACATGGATGACTCAGAACAATGAAGAGAAAATCAATATGTGGGACAATTTTCAGGCCAAACTGAAGTAAAGGTTTGGTGATGATCAGCAGCATGACTGCTTAGCAGCAGAACAATTGAAGAACAGGATCCAATGTCATCAGGAAACAACATAGTCATATGTAAAGAATGTTTTGCCATGTGCTATATAATGAACCTGAATATGACAGAAGCCAATGAAATCTCACACTAGATTAAAGGAGTTGCAGAAGACATGTACCGAGCTCATCTGGTAAAGGATGTCTTGATGATAGAGAAATTCATACAGTGGTGCCAGCGAAATGTAACAGAAAAGGGTCTGATGAATGAAGAATGACCAATTCCTGAATGTGGTCCCTATGGCAACTGTGACAGATCACCACCAGCTCACTCTCAGGCACCAGCTACTAAGGGTAAAGATGCAGCAGTGAATAACAGCCAAAAATGCCAGACTAAGTGCAAAAGAGATGCCAGCCACAAATGTTGATCTGATAAGTCAGGAGGTACAGTCCACACAGAATACCATGGCTGGTAGATGCGCAGTAGGCAGGGCACACTTGGGGAGAGCGGTAGCAGTGGAGGTTGTGGGCAGGCACTGTAGGGGAAATGCCAAGTGCTGGAAGGGAAGTGCCTTTCTAAACTGAAGCCTGTACTCCCATTTTTGTAAATACTGAGCACAACCCCTAGATGCCCGCACTTGGATGGTGACTATTCAGAACTATCTGCTGCCACCACTGCTTTGGTTACTATCTAAAAGGAGTTCCACTGAAAATGCAGCAATTTATTTTCGCCTGGCTTATTAACCATTTCTAACTTTCAGAGAAGCATCATTAGAGGTGAATTTTGAGTAAAACTTACATATTTCTCTTGTTGACATCTTAAAATTTCCTTATTTTGCCCAAACTGAACAGAGTTTGTACCGTCTCACCTCACTAACATGTTGTGCCGATGCAGTTGCAAGATAATTCTGAAACTTTGGTTTATGAAGATTATTAAGTGAGGATCTGAGGAAAACTAAGGTCAATATCTTGTGAAATAGTGCACCTTTGGTATAAAATAAACATGTAATGTCTTTACTTATGTTGCACCAAAACCCATAGCATTTCCCATTTGACCAGCTATCAATGGCACCTAAAAATTACATTACTTCATCAAAGAAGTCTGTACTTAGTGGGCTAACACAGCAGATAATGAAGTTTTGCGTAATAACCATATGCAAAATACTCTCCTCTCTGCATACTATCATTTACCAAAAATCTCATTTCCGTGTCTGAAGCCATTTATGACATATGAGGAATTTTGTGGACGTTTCACTCTGGCATAACAATGAAGCAAATGAGTGTGCTACATCAGATCAATTTTCTTGAGATTGGTGAGAGTCAGAGACCTCCAAGAAAGACTAAAGAAAAATTCGATATGTTAGTTAAGTTTCATACACTGCAACATATTATGTAATATACACCAAATGCAAAATCATAGCAATACCAATTTCTATTTCAAAGTTTTTTTGAATTCCACGCAGTGTCTTACTTCCATGTAAATATCACAATAACCATTAATGAAATGATGGGCTCATCAACATGAGCCAAACATATAGATATAAGTAACACAACAGTGAAATTTTTGACCAGTTTCTATCAAATCATTGAGACAGATAGCAGGGCGTGCACCTTGATTCTGTCATCACCAACTGGCCAAAAGGTGAAAATATTGTTGGCCTCACCTTCTGAACAAATGAGCGAATTCGCTGAGTGCTTTGGACCAACAATTGGTCACTGTGCATCAGTTATCGTATCCTGCATGGACAGAAAACGTTGAAGAAGGGTGTATCAGTCTTAGCACGACCTCTCTGGGGGACACCACCTTAACTAAGCACTGTCCATGCGGGTGGAGAGGCTTGCATATCCACGTGAAGCTGAGGGCTATGCCAAAAGTAGAGGATCTACTGCCAGAAAGGCCTCAGCCGATGGATCAGACTAAGTGTGTCCCACAATGTCCCATCTTCCCTATACACTCCTAGTCCTACCCAATTCCCTTTCCCAACCCAAGGATGCGATCTGCGCCATGGGGTGCGTGGTACATGGGAAGATGTGTCGCAAATGGAGCCACAGGGATACCGGGTGACCTTCCTGAGTAAGTAGCCTTACACCATGCAGGGAATTCATGGTGTGGACCGTGTAGATTCCCAAATCTCATGGGACCAAAATGGACACGATTAAAGAAAATAAAGAACAACAAACTGAGTGGCAAACTGAGACCTGACACCCAAACATCAGGGTCAGGACTGATGGAAGGCATTCCCACTACTGAATCAGGGTCTAGACCTGAGCCAGGAATGGGAAATGTAACCAAACCAGATAAAGATTAAAGCCTTGTCTGGGGCCTAAAGGAGGAAGCTACTCAGGGGACAAAGGAAAAAGGAAGGGAAAGAATGGCTTCCTAAAGACAAATGGAGGGAGTTAAAGGGACTTGAAGCTAAGACCCCAAGAAAAAATTGTCTCAGGTTGAAGAGGATATGCAGACCCCCACAACATCGAAGACAGGTAGCAAGAGGATAAGGGAGGAATCTAAGACTCCCTCCTCCCTGAATAAGCGAGCCCAGAAGAAACCGAGGCAAGAAATAGTGAAACAGACCTATAGTACAGCAGTCTCAGTTTTTAAGATGGCAGTTATCCAGAAAAGCTATCCACTGGTGGCCATCACCTCACAGCAGGAGGAATCTGTACAGATGGCCCTCTTTGAAAAGCTTGGAGGGGGGGGGGGGGGGGGGGGGGTACATGCAGGTCCAGGTCCAGGTCCAGGACCCAACTTCAAGAGGGTCTATCATCTAGATCGTGGTGCTCTCATTTTTGAGAGGGTGCACACGGTGGAATGGCTTAAGGACAAGGTGCCCATGATATCCCCGAGGGAAGATGCGAAGCTGCTGGTCAAGACGGCAGCGGAACTTCTAAACACCGCAAAGGTGTCACTATGGGTAGCAAAGATTCTTAAGGATGTCTCTACTAAGACTTTGAGAAAACAGGGGCTCAGAACCCAAAAGTCTCAACAGAAGACTGGAGAGTGATCAACCAGAAGGTTGTACCAGAAGGACAAATCCTGTTGGTGGAGGTCAGAGGGAAGTCCCTGAAGGTGATGCGAGAGCAGAACCTGGAATTGTTTTTAGGGTTCTCGTAGGTCACCATCATGGTTCTCAAAGACCTCAAAGGCAATAATGGCAGCAAGGCAGAGATTGGAGATTAATCTGCAGCACAGTAAAGGGGCCTCTGCTGCCCTGAGATGCTGCCTGGGGAGGCAGGAAGTCAACATGGCCCTGATACACGAACCCTACTTATATAAAGGGGGTGTATCGGGCCTCAGTGGCACTGGAGATAAGCTGATTTATGCCAGAAATGTAAGAAATGGAATTTCTTTCACGCCAATGATGGATTTCTGCTCCAGGGACCTAGTGGCCATTGAAATGCAGCAATGTGCGGAAGGTATCACGAGGGCATACCTTCCTTACGAAGACAGCTCTCCTCCTCCTTTGCAGGTGAGGAGACTGGTAGAGGCTTGCCATCGGCAAGGTGACCAACTGCTGGTGGGATGCGATGCCAGTGGCCACAACCTGGTGTGGGGCAGCTAGGACACCAACAGTAGAGGTGAGTACCTTCTTGAATTTCTTTTAGCTAACAACTTGGAGGTCACGAATAGGGGAAATGAACCTATATTCAGGAATAGGAGAAGGGAAGAAGTAATTGATATAACTTTTGGTTCCATGATGATGGGTAGCTATGTGAAACAATGGCACGTAGTGTTAGAGCCATCCTCATCAACCACATGTACATTAAATTCAAGGTTGGAATGGGAATCAGACAGACCATGACCTATAGGAATCCCAGGAAAACAGACTGGGAGACATTTAGGAGGGACCTTGACTTAGACTTATCGGAAATTAAAACCTCAGTAAGGAATACAGTAGAGTTTGAGGAAGTAGCAAAGGCTGTTTCCTCTGCCATGGTGACCTCACATCAAGACAATTGCACAATCACCAAGAAATGCACAAATAGGAGTGTGCCTTGGTGGAATAATAACTTATAAATTCAAAGAAAACAGGTACAATGACTGTTTAACATTGTGAGACATAATGGACAATGGGCTAAATATCGTGAGACCCCTGTCAACTACAACCTTGCAATCAGACAAGCAACGAAGACACCCTGGAAGGCATTCTGTGAGGAAGTGGAGTGCACGGCTGCTCAAGCCAGACTTCACAGAATCCTCACTAGAGTACAAATCAATCCAAGAAGTACGTTGAGGAAGGAGGGTGGAGAATATACAAAAGACAGCACTTGAGATGTTGGAACTGCCCCTCAAATCTCACTTTCAATATGCTCTGCCGGACAACACAGACCAGAATGTGATCCCGGAGAGACAATGGTTCCCAGGTACTCTGAGGACAGGGAATCGGCCAAGGAGTGTGTGGACTTTAATAAAATCCAGTGGGTGGTGGGAACATTCCAACCATTCAAGTCCCCTGGCCCAGACGGAATTTTTTCCAGCTCTCCTGCAACAGGCAGGAGAGAAACTCATAAGAGTCCTATGCAGGTTATTCAGGGTTAGCCTAGCAGTAGGAATCATTCCCAATGTTTGGAGGGCAGTGAAGGCTGTCTTCATTCCAAAGCCAGGGAGAATTGATAATACCAAGGCCAAGGATACGAGACCAATCAGTCTGTTCTCCTTTATTCTCAAAACATTGGAAAAACTGGTTAATGTATACTTTGGGGAGAGGAGGCTAATTAGGGCACCCCTACATTCAAACAAACACGCATATCAACCAGGTAAATTATGTGAGACAGCTCTCCACCAACTCATTGGGAAGGCAGAGAAAGCACTTCACTTCAAAGAAATAGCTCTCTGCAACTTCCTGGATATCGACGGGGCCTTCAATAACATGACCTTTGATTCCATGGTAAGGGCAGCAGGTGTTCATGATCTAGGGACCACTATAAGTAGGTGGATCAGGTCGATGCTTAAGGGAAGGAAGGTGGAATCTAGTGGTGAACAAACTCATCAAGGAACTAAATTCTATACAATGCTTCTGCCAAGGATACACAGATGACCTTGTCATAGTAATACTTGGCAAATTTACTGACAGTCAGAAATATGGCACAATGAGGATTGGACATTGTGCAAAATTAGTGCATTAAACAGGATCTGAGGGTTAATCCTAAGAAGACTGTTGTGGTGACATTTATGAAGAGGCGTATAGCCAACACTCAAATTGGAATCTAAAGCTCTTCAATGAAACTCTACCTGTGAAGGGGATAGTGAAATATCTAGGGGTAACCTTAGATGAGAAACTAACGTAGACCCCCCACATTAAGAGCATCTGCACCAAGGCAAAAAATACTCTAGTGGGAACCAGAAGGGCTTGTGGTAAAAACTCGGGCTGAAGCCCCAGAGGTATGTACCGGATATACACCACAGTGGTTAGACCTAGGATTCCCTACAGAGCCGTAGTGTGGTGGAAGAAGGTAGAACAGCAGGTTGCAGCTAAGGAGCTTGTTAAGGTGCAGAGATTGGCCTTCTTAGTCATAACAGGCAGAATTAGCAGCACACCAACCGCTGGGATGGAAACCATGCTAGACATGCCTCCACTACACATTTCGGTCAAGATGGAGGCAGCAGCTGGAGCATACAGACTTAAAACTGGCAAGAACTAGATCTCATTGGGATATCCAGAATCATACACTAATATAGTGAGTGAGGTAAACATAGGAATGGCTGGGGAAATGGCTGTAGGCTATATAATAACTCCCAACTGCTTCAACAAGCCTTACAATATAATAATTGGAAGGAGGGAGCAGTGGGAAAAAACTGTTCGACACTGTACGGAGGACATTGTTTGGTTCACCAATGGGTCGAAATCAGCCAAGGCGTTGGGGCAGGCATGTGCGGGGTTCAGCAAAGACTGGAGGGCATCACCTCTCTAGGAGAACTGGCCTCTGTATTCCAAGCTGAAATTAATGCAATCAGGGCATGTGTGGAGGAGAATAAGTGTAGGTGCTACAATGACCATAGCATCAACATCTATCCAGGCAGCCCTCAAATCACTGGCAGCTCCTGCAACAAGATCTAAGATTGTTGCAGAATGCCACAGAAATCTGGTGGAAATAGGGGGAAGCAATAGGGTAAACCTAGTGTCGGTCCCTGGCCACTCAGGGATCTGTGGCAATGAACAAGCCGACAGATTGGCCAGGACGGGGGCAACCACTCCATTTATTGGGAAGGAACCTGCCCTGACAATTACCAAGGCTATGATCTAACTAGAACTATAGAATTGGCTCAGGAAACAGCATGTAGAATGTTGGAACAAGGTCCATAAACAAAAACATGGTAAGGTAATGATGCCCAAGCCATGTTTTAAAAGAAACTCTGTAATGCTGGGGTTGAACAGGAAAGAGATCATACTCATGACTGGACTGATGACTGGCCACGGGAATTTCAAAAAACACCTACACACAATGGGTATAACGGAAGAAGACCCTAAATGTAGGATCTGTGATGAGGGTGAAGAAACTGCATCACACCTAATCTTCGAATGCATGGCATTGGAGAGCAAAAGATACAGAATCTTTGGGACAACTAGACCTGAAGAAACTGTGTTTAACAAAAAACTGGTAAAGCGGCTCGTTGCGCTATTTAAGGGCATTGGTTGGCTTTACGAGATACACAAGGAGCAATACCGCGCAATGAACTCTGTTTCGGTGCAGGCAGTGGCGGTTTAGACCTAAGCTGTTTTAGCTTTCCTGTCAAAATCAAATCAAATCAAATCTTAGCACCAAATTCCACCACTACTCAAAGATATCACAAAGCTTGGACTTATGCTACAACCAACAAATGACAGCCCATCATCTGACCAATCCAGGTACAACCTACTTCTCCAATAAGTACATCATCCCACAAAAAATCTAATATTTGGAGGATGGACTATAAGCTGGTATGTCTTCACTTTGGATGTCCTGGACATATTGCACAATACCGTAAACAGAGAAGACAAGTGTTTGGTGATTATCATGCTGCAAGATGCCATCTATCACAACAGTCCATGCCAGTCACTTGCAGATGATTACAGTGGGTCGAAGTAAATCACTGTAACACAGGCGAGATTGCTTTCCAACACATCGCAGCCATTCTCTGTCATTGAACAAAGGTACCAGGCATTCACCTAACCCTCAAATTTAGGAAAACTAAACGAGACGCCCATCATTGTTTCCAGGGCTCTTGGGTGTCCAGCCAGATGCAATCATTGAAGACCCATGATATTTCGGCAAATAACCTTTCCGCCATCATCAGGTGGTTCAGATGGAATGGTCTGTGTGCTCATTGTCATTGTTATTTATGTCCGTCAGTCAGGCTTCAATTCCCTGTGCCGACGGTCCGACTGACGGACCTTAGGACATCAACGATCGCATCCGGCTGGACACCAGAGAACCCTGGGAACAACACATATGCCAGGAAAGCCTCCGATCACATATGAGATGACCATCAATGGAAATGATTCCAAATTCCTAGATTTCAGGAAGATGTTTGACTCAGTGTGCCACTACAGACTGTTAACAAAAGCCCAAGCATATGGAATAAGTTTCCAGGTACGTGAGTGGTTCAAAGACTTCGTGAGTAATGGAACCCAGAACACTGTCACCAGCAATGAGTGTTCGAGACGAAGGTATCATCAGGAGTACCCCCAGAAGTGTGGTAGAACCACTCTTATTCTCTATACAGGGTGAGTCACATAGGACATAACACCCCTTTTATTTCATGAATGGTTCCAGATTTCGAAATGATGTTTTTGGCACACACAATGGGGCACATACTTTGGAATGTGATAGCCTTAACTCTTGTATTGATTTACATATTAAAGCAAGCGTGATTTTTTCAAATAGAATGATATACTTTGTTTTAACAGCATCTGAAAGCAGTTGGAAAGATGAGTACAATGATATAATGCTTTTTAACATTGAGGTTGAAATTCTTTGTAAAAGAACCCAAGAAATATTCTAAAACTGAAAGGCAAGTTGGCCAGACTCAACTATTGCACTGCAAACACCAGGCTACTTCACTGTATTAAGCTTTCTGATCATTTATTTTTCTGCCTAGCAGAAACTATATCATCTACTGCCAGGTCATTTCTGGTCCAACATTCATTGCATGCAGGCATGTACACCAATGAAGAAAAGTTAGTGCAATAGTTGAGTCTGGCCGACTTGCCTTTCAGTTTTAGAATATTTCTTGGGTTCTTTCACAAAGAATTTCAACCTCAATGTTAACAAGTATTATATCACTGTACTCATCTTTTCAAGTACTTTCAGATGCCATTAAACAAGCATATCATTCTATTTTTAAAAAAATCTTATTTGCTTCAGTATCTCAATCATCATAAAAGTTCAGGCGCTTTATCACATATCTAAGTACATGCCCCTTAGTGTATTATGGTTTGTCGAAAACCTCATTTTGATACCTGGAACCATTCACAAAATAACAGGGGCATCACATCTTACGTGACTCATCCCATATAAAGAAATGATCTGACGGATAGGGTGAACACCAATCTGCACCTCTTTGCCAATGATACTGTAAGAGCCTACACTGAACAGTGTCATCATTCACTGACTGTAAAAGGATACAGGACAGAATTTCTATTCAGTGTGATGAATGGTACCTTTTTCTAAACATAGAAAAATGTAAGTTAATGTAGATGAGTAGGAAAAACAATCATGTAATGTTGAAATACACTATTAGTGTCATGCAGCTTAACGAAGTCACACTGTCTAAATATCTAGGTGTAACACTGCAATGTGATATGAAATGGAAGAAGTAAATTAGGATGGTAGCAGGGAAGGCAAATGGTCATCTTCTTTTTATTGGGAGAGTTTTAGGAAAGTGTAGCTTATGCACAAAGGACACTGTGTGTGGAACACTTGGGTGACCCATTCTTAAGTATTAGCTGAGTGTTTGGGATGCCCACCATGTCAGATGAAAGGATGACAACGAAGCAGTTCAGAAGCATGTTTCTAGATTTGTTACCAGTAGATTCTACCAATATGCAGGTGTTGTGGAGATGCTTTGTGACCTAAAATGGGAATTCATGCAGGAAGATGATGTTCTTTTCACGAAACACTATTGAGAAAATTTCGAGAACAAGCATTTGCAGCTGACTGCAAAATGATTTTACAGTCACCAACATATATTTTGCTTAAGGACAATGAAGACAAAGAGAAAATAGGACTTGTTTGAAGGCTTATAGAAAGTTGTTTTTCCCCCCCACTCCATTTGCAACTGGAATAAGAAAGGGAATGACCAACAGTGGTGCATAGTACCCTCCACCATACAGCGTATGGCAGCTTGCACAAAATGTATGTAGATGTAAACCTCCTCCATGGACAACAGTCACCAAGTTGTCAGGAAATCTCACTGACATCATCTTTGATGGCCAACCTGTCCAGGCGCTAATTGACTCAGGGTCTTCATTTTCTGTAATGACAAATGTTTATTGTCATCAGCTAAAGAATAATATGTTCCGTAATACAAAAGCAATTGCACTGAAAGTTGCAAACAGGAACTTCCAGCTGACAGGAAAAAGTACTGAAAAATATCTATCAATCACAGAATGCAGCAATCCCTTGAATTTGTCATTTTGACAGAGTGTAGTCATAAAGTTATTCTCAGTTGGGACCTCTTGCAGGCATCAAAGTAGTCATACACCATAGAAGATCAGAACTCCAAACTGAAAAAGCTGTTCCAACAAGCACACATAACAATGATTGCTCTGGGTGGTTGTTTGCTGTTGGGGACGACATCATCCTACTGTCATCAATGAGACGAGTTCCAGTCATCAGTTGAGATACTCAGTTAAACTGTGAAGCTTCTCTCAACTGCAAAAACCTACTCAGGATCACAATAGAAATCTACATGGTAGCAACAATCATAAGCATTGTAGGTGATCAATGAGAACTTCTGACCACTAACAGTCACAAGCAACCATAACTCATCCTTAACAGTATGTGCAGAGGGGCCAGGAACCAGTCCTGGATGGGCAGAACACTGCCATCACCTAACGGAATCATGCTCCACTACCCCTACAAATAACACTGGGAAGGAAGATACTACTGAGCTGTCTATAGGATCTGGCCTCACTAAGGAACAATGTCGGCAACTATTAGCTGTCCTGCACCTATTTTCAGATACTTTCAAATCCAGAGTGGAGAAAAAAAAAAAAAAGACCAAGCGGCCCATGGTAAAATACTGTATGGACACTGGGAATTGTCCACCAGTTAACCAGCCCTTGTATTGGGTATTGCTCGCCGAATGAGCCCTTGGTCTTTCCCTGTGGTCCCTGAGAAGAAGTGGGTGACACATGGTGTTTTTGTGTCAACTACCAGTGACTGCTTGAAAGGAGAAAAGCACTTATCAACTATGGATATGCTGACAAGCTACTGGCAAATCTAAGTTAATGAGACTGATGTAGAAAATACTGCATTCATAAACCTGATGGTCTGTAGGAGTTCAAAGTTATGCTGTTTGGATTGTGTAAAAGGTCCAGCCATCTTCGAACACACAATGAACAACCTACTTTGACACCTCAAATGTATGATGGATCTTTGCTATTGGGATGATACTGTCGCTATTTTCTAAGACATTTGAAGAACATCTAAGCCACTTGACACCTGTCTTTAAGTGTGCTCAGACTGCAGACCTCTGCCTGAATCCGTTGGCAGCATAGAGCGCTTGCCCGCAAAAGGAAAAGGTCCCGAGTTCGAGTCTCAGTCCAGCACACAGTTTTAATCTGCCAGGAAGTTTCATATCAGTGCACATTCTGCTGCAGAGTGAAAATCTCATTCTGTTTCTTCATCGCTTAAGAAATAAAAATCTTGAGGCACCTAATGGATGGTGATGGAGCCCACCCCGATCCAGAGAAAATAAAATGTCGCAGATTTCTCAACTCCTTGCAGAATAGTGATGTCAGACTTTCTTGGAATGCACTTGTACTATCGGCAACTCATAAAGGACTTCTGTACCAAGGTACATCCATCGCAAGAAGTACTTTAAGGAGACACCAAATATTCCTGGTATGAGCTTCACGAAAGATCTTTCCTTCTGCTTAAGGAAGCACTAAAGTCTTCAGTCCTAGCTTTGTATGATGACAATGTTGAGTCAGAACTCCAAGCTGATGCTAGGGGTTACTGTACAGATGCAGTTCTAGAGAAAATTGAGAGGCAATAGCCTATGCTTTCAGAGTACCGCCAAGGCAGAGATGAATTCTACAACTGAGGCCTAAAGAGTACAATGTCACAGTGGTATACAAATGCAGAACCTAACACAAGGACACTTACTGCCTTTCAAGGAATCTTCAGGTGGAACACAGCTGCTTGGATGATCTCAGTCCCTGCTGCACTAAATGACACTGCTGCTGCTGAACAGAGAACGTCCTGAAAACCATAGAAACCTTGAAGGAGGATGAATTGAGTAAAGGAGAATACTAACTAACAAACAGAACATTTTATACGAAGAACTATGAACCAGTGGGATGGAAATGGTAGTTCGTCATACCACATCTACATCCAACTACCTTTATTTCGACAAGTCCTACATCTGGTCACCTGGGTTTCATGAAGACTCTACATAAATTAGACACAGATATCCCTGGTGGGGTCTCTTCTGATCCAATAGACACTATGTGAGCTATTGTAAAGAATGTCAGTGTCAGAAGGTTCCCAAAGTTGACAAATGGTTATCGACCTGCACTGACTACCTCATCTGGAACATGCAACACTGTCACCAAATCTGTGCTGACTGCCAAAGCTCCAGAAATTGCAAATCTCATTGTAGAAGAAATCATTTTGAACCATGGTACACCTCTTGTGATGGTCTCTCATCATCGTTAAGTTTTCCAGATGAGACTAGTATAAGAAGTAATTGTATGTTATGAGATCACCTACAGGGTGAAAACTGTCTACTGTCTACAGATGAATGGTCTCAC
Source organism: Schistocerca piceifrons (assembly GCF_021461385.2). Classification (NCBI taxonomy): domain Eukaryota; kingdom Metazoa; phylum Arthropoda; class Insecta; order Orthoptera; family Acrididae; genus Schistocerca; species Schistocerca piceifrons. The sequence continues at coordinate 307,752,909 of NC_060140.1, forward strand.
AGAATGCTTTAATAAGACTCTGGTAGGTACAGTACTACTCATCGTGAAATTTGCTTACAACACAGTGAAGCAAGAGACTACATACTTCACACTATCATTCTTTTTGCTCCATGGTCATAAGATCAAAATAACAATTGATGCACTGTCCCATATTAATCAGACAATACTAAGGGAGACTAAAATTAAACACCTCATCACCATGAGTGAAGAAGCTAGGTAGCTGGCTTGCATGTGGACCCTGGATGCCCAAGAAAAAGACCAAGTGTGCTATAATGCCAAGCACTGACCAGTGAAATACAGCTCAGGAGACTTGGTATCGATTTTTACACCTGAGTGGAAAATGGAACTTTAGGAAAAGTTAATACTTTGGACCATACTATGTCCTTCATTGCTTGTGGGATGTCATATAGGAAGTCAAGGATTATGACTCTTCATCAATAAAACAAAAGCACCCTCCATATGAAGCCATATTACAGTCCTGAGATGAAGACTGACAATGGGATGTTCAAGGAAACTGAAGACCCACTCAAAGATTGTGAAGCTTCTGAAACATCAGGCTGCTGGTACTCCAGTAGAGGGAGCAATGCTAAGAGCTGTTGCGCATGTAGTTTGGTGTAGTGGTTAGCTGGCATCACCAGCTCTAACACGATCACCAGTAATCATTTGCTATACAGTATTATCATTTCTGGAAGATTATTAAAATATCTTATGTTTTGTCATGTTTGTGTACTCTGGAATATTCACTGTTTGCATAAATACCAACATTCTGGAATATCTGATTTTTGTACAAATAGCTGCACTCTGTACTGGAAGTCAGTTCTGTTCTAGCTGCACACTGATGTAAGAATAAACGTGCCTTCAGTTCCAAGTATTGTACCTCACTGATGACCCTGCCTTCGGATTTAGATTTGATTGTGGTTTGAATGTGACAATATCATTGACATCCGTCTGTCGCAAGTCTTAGAACATATTGTGAGCTCAAACATAATGAGGTGTTTTCAAAAGAATGACACACACACACTACGCCAACCAGCATGTATTAAGGAAACATTGGTCACGCAAAACACAATTTGCCTTTCTCTCACATCACATATTGAATGCCGTAGAGCAAGACAATTAGGTAGATACAATATTTGTTGACATCCATTGGCTCAGTAATGTGCAAACAATTATTAATACAAGAACAATAACATTTTGTCACACAAAATCTGTGGCTAAAATTAAGCTTTCTCAGTGTGGAGAATGAAGCATGTTATCTTAGATAGGTGTGCCCCACTGAAGTTTCTTGGGAAACTTGTAGTTCATGTTGCATATAAATGACCAGGCAGGCAACATTAACAGTAACTTCAGATGTTTTGCACATGATGCAAGTATGTATAATGAGGTATTATCTGAAAAAAGCTGCACAAATATCCATTTACATCTTGGTTATATTTGAAAGTTGTGCAAATATTGGCCACTTGCTTGAAACATTCAAAGATATATAGCTCTGCACTTTACAATTCACGAAAATGTGATAATCAAACAATGGAGAATCCAGGATGGGATAACAATATATGTACACAATCCCTACTTGCAACCCATTGCCTCATGGTTCATATCCCTGTAATAACCCTACAGTGAAACCCCACTTTTATACTTTTCAAGGGACTTCAAAAAAATGGTGTAAAATGAGCGAAAATATAAAATGTGGGAAGTAACGTTTTAAGATGTAAAAGTTATGTACAGGATACCCCCTTGCATTTTCAAACTTAATGTATGTGTGCATAATAGGCATCAAAAACTTCTTAGGGACTTGTTTATTATCTAATAAAAACTGCTGATATAATGGGAACTGATAATTGGGATGCAGAAATGTTTGACTGACTTTCATAAATCATAATTGATGTTTTTAAACACCTGTAGCTGTCACTCATTATTTAAATAATGAAACACTGCATCAGTTACATATTTTCCCATGTTTAGCACAGTGCATTTCGAGAATTTGTTCTCAATATCAAGTGCAAATATTTACATAATTATTTTGTGTGGTGTTTGCATATGTGTTGTTCTGTGTCTCTTGAACTGTAGTCATCTTTTTGAGGTTATCTGGTACTGTGCTTAGTTATGCAGAAAACTACACACACACACACACACACACACACACACACAAACTATTACTCACATTGTTTTTTTGTGTAACATCAAAAACAATACTCTTGTAAATATTGCACCTAACAATGAGAATAAACCCTTAAAACATGTTTTGGTCAGCATGAGAATATATGTAATTCACACTGTGTTCAAACGAAAAACATTTGAGCAATGCAAACTGAATGAAGGTGTCAACTAGTGCTACAAGAGGCAAAAAGACGAAACACACTAAATATGGTTTGACAGAGATGTGATGATGATTACAACAATCACAAAACTGTGCATGCACTGTATAGACAGTTTGGAAATGGTTGTGATTGGTCCTGATTTCTTTAATCTTTATTGGTACAAATCTAGTTACTCCTATCAGCCACCATGCAGAGTAGAATTTGGCAGCAGCATGAACTGTTCCAATTTTTACAAGTTTACCAGTTTAAATCCGCTAAGTAGAGCTCCCTGGTGTCAAGAAACTTAGCCACATAATGTTTGTAAACACTACTTGACAGCCAACATCATGCCAGCATCATTTTGCGTCAGTATTTTTTCCAGGAACATTTTTTCATAAAGCATAAATCATGGGAAAATTATAAATATGTTGACGCAAAATCGGGTGTGAATTACCATTGTGGACATAGGAAATTTGATGGGAGCAATAAAAACATGTATTAAACAATGGGAAAAAATTAATTCCGGGAACGTAAAAGTGGGTTTATACTGTAGATGAAAGGCTTGTCCCATGCATCCTCTACCACCATCTACTCCAGTCCAGTCATAAACATCACCTTTCCCATCAAAGGCAGGGCTACCTGTAAAATCATTCGTGATTTACAAGCTAAGCTGCAAACACTGTGCAGCATTCTGTGTGGGCATGACAACCAACAAGCTGTCTGTCCGCATCAATGGCTACCGACAAACTGTGGCTAAGAACAACTGGACCACCCTGTTGCTGAGCACGCTGCCCACCAAGACATTCTTCATTTCAATGACCGCTTCACAGCCTGTGCTATCTTAATCCTTCCACTCAACAAGAGCTTTTCTGAAATGTGCAGGTGGGAACTCTCCCTGCAATATATCCTACATTCACGTAACCCTCCTTGCCTCAAACTGTGATAGTCATTGTCCTCACCCATCTAGCCCCTTCCCTTTTCCTATTCCAGCACTACACAGCCTTCTGTTCCATCAACACACCCAGTCTTTTTTCTTCTCTCCTCTTCCACTGCTCTCCGCTCTTCCCTGCCCTCTGTATAACCTCACAAGTAAATTTAGCTGCCCTACCCTCTCTACCTCTTCCCTGCATGCTCCCACTAGAAGTTCTGTACCATACCTCACCCCTACACTGCTATCCCTCCCACTCCCCGCCTCAGACTCCTCCTTACCCCCACTCATTTGCCTCTCCCATCATGTGCTGCTGCTCGCTTGTAATCTGGCTTCAGCTGCCAGTAACTATGGTTTTGTGTGTGTGTGTGTGTGTGTGTGTGTGTGTGTGTTTTATCCTATTTTATCCTATTTTGACAAAGGCCTTGTTGGCCGAAGGCTCATTTTGTGACAATCTTTCTGTTGTGCCTACCTGCGACTCAGCATCTTCGCAAAAATTTATAATCCGTGACTCCACTATCAATGAGTCAATTGCAAGCAGTTAGGTCGCAGAAATACCTGTGTGTAATAAATTTTAGACAAAGAGAAGATTTAACTAACACAAGCATGCACAGAGGTGCTTATGCAGACATTCATTCCATGCTCCCCAAGTGAATCGAATGAGAAAAGACCATGCACTTCACAATGGTTTGCAAAGTATAAATGTAGCCTGTCTAAAAGATCACACATAGACATCTCGTCACTTAAAAGCAGTTGCAAATAGTTAAGCTCTAATTTAATTTGTCACTTTCAATAAGCAAATTAGTATGGAAACTTCTTTGAGTTTACTGAAAACTGTAATCCAGAAAGGATATGATAAATGTGAAATGTTTATCAGAATTTTGCAATGATAAAAATAAAGTCAGTAAACCAGTCATTATACTTTCATTTATTACTTGCTACATATGCTTAGTTGCAACTAAAAATCTGGATACACAAGATTTGTAATCTTTCACCTCATAAAAAAATTCTGCCACAATACATAAGCTTTGTAATCTTTCACCTCATAAAAAATTTCTGCCACAATACAATGCTTTTAATATTTCATGTATGTACACAATGTGCAGATGTAATATATCATACCATCTACAGTCATATATAATAAAACTGAGACATAGTTACAGGCTGACATTATTGATTGCAGCTGGATATTTTAAAACTGCTTGTCTGTTAAGTATCACAGTCATTTCTGTACATGATTGTAACCTAGAAAATGATACAGAGTAGCAAGGACTCCAACAGTACCGGTAACAGAAAAAAAAATTGTATAACCCAGAACAAAGCAAGATGAATGGGTAATATTACACATCCAATCCTTCTGAAGCCCTCAAAAAATAACACCTTCTCATTCTGTTTATGAGAATAGATCACTGCTTAGCAAACAAAAGAGGTCAATGTGCAACATATGGGTACTTGTATGAGAATAGATCAATACTCATTACATAGTAGATGGGTACGTGTAGGAGAATAGATCAATACTCATTACATAGTAGAGTGGAACTGACTAAGCAGAAATTACTTTAGAATGCTAAACATTTGGAAAATGTCACTTTTCAGATCCCCACCACAGATATCTCTCTCTCTCCCTCCCTCCCTCCCTCCCTCCCTCCCTCCCTCTCTCTCTCTCTCTCTCTCTCTCTCTCTCTCTCTCTCTCTCTGTGTGTGTGTGTGTGTGTGTGTGTGTGTGTGTGGTTTTAGCTTTGAGGAAGGACTGTGTCTGTCCTAATTGGTTAGCATTGATCCATCTCTATTACAACAGTCATATTGCAGTCTAGATTTTTCCACACACTTATAAAGCATCACATTTCTTATTTTTCATAGTTTCTTTGCTCACTGTGAACAAGTGGTTCATCCATTACATTCTGATACATTGTAGTAGTTCATCCATTATGATCCAAAACTTTGGTTTGCAACACTAAATCATAAGAGATTATGATTGTTTCAAAATTCCACAGCCAATATGCTCAAATTAGGTGAAATTTTCTAATAACATAATGTAAACAAAGTAGTACATAAATTCTTCTGCGGTTCACATTTTAGTTACTTCTCCAATAAAGGAAATGGATGCACCGATTTTTATCTGATCGTACATTTTATTCTACAGTAACACTGTCAGGCTTTGCTTTTGCTTGCTTTTCTCCATCTGTTTCAAGATTTTTGTCAGTTTTTTTTCCCATCTGTTTATCTTCTCCATACATTTCAACATTTTCACAAGGTCTTTTCACATCTGTTTGTTTTTCTCCATCTATTTCAAAATTTATGTCAGTTTTTCTCACATCTTCTTGGTCTTCTCCATAAGTTTCAATTTTAAGAGGTATTTTCACATCAGTGTGGTTTTCTCCTTCAGTTTTAACATTCTTGTCAGCTTCTGTGACCATAGTTTCAGTTTTATGAGGTATTTTCACATCAGTTTGGTTTTCTCCTTCAGTTTTAATATTTTTGTCAGGTTCTGTGGCCATAGGTATTTTCACATCAGTTTGTTTTTCTTCTTCAGTTTTAACATCTTTGTCAGGTTCTGTGAGCATATCGTTAATCTCATTAATATCTTTCTCTTTAGCACCTTTTCTTGGAGGTAATACTTTCAAAAATGCTTCTTTCCAACTCATGCCACTACTAACACCTAGCAGGATCTCAAAAACTGAAAAATAAGAATTGCTGTTGTTACATTCATTCACACAGTAACACACTTCTTATTTCACAGGATAATTCACACATTCTCACCGTGATCGACTGTCAGTACTTTCCTTGTCTTCATTTCCAAGAACTCTTCAATAGGAAGTTGTCCATGGCTAATATTTTGGTCCACAGCCACTCTGTAACACACGCCCTGAAACAGGAAGTTCCTGAATAGCTGAGAAGGAAAATGGGAATGGTTATGTATCAAACAGAAAGAAATATATCATCAGAAATGGCAGAAAAGGTGAAACCACTAAGAACAGGGAGGACAGGCCTTCTTTATAACTTAGTGAAGACTAAAAGGAGCCACCTAGTCCAGATGTTCACACAGAAGCTGTTAGAACCTGTAAGATAGCAACCCTGTTGGAAAGCCGTATGGTGAACAAACATGGATGACTACTCACCAATCCAAACTGTAGGTAGCATGGTGAGCCAAACTTGGCTGTCATACTGATTAAATGTATTGCAGATCAGACTGAGTTGAGATCACCATGGGCATGTGATCAGCAAACAAACTGCTCAAGTTGATCCCATGCACTGAGACCTGCTCTGAGAATGTTGTGAGTATAGCTTTGCTATGTTTTAGAATTGTTCACATATCTTATAGAACTCTTCAGGCCCTGAAAGATAATTGTTAGAGGCTCTAATGCCAAATCTGAGCTCCAGGGACAGCAATAATTCATACCAGGAGAATGAATATCGAGTGTAGTGGAGAGACAGAACTATGACAATGGCTTCAGTTACTGGGGACAGCCAAATACATCAAAAACTTCATCTTACTGCATAAAGTTTGACTAAATAGACAATAACAGGGAGATTATGCTTTAAACTGATTCTACTACTATTTGGTTAGGATCAATAAAATGTGGAACATTAGGATATGAAGACAGCATAGTGGAGTTGGAAGAGGAGAGAAATAATATCAAATGAGGTACAGCAGCACTAGCAGAAGTGGAGTGGAAAAACAAAGACCACATAGAATTAAAATTGGGGCACATGTTTTGCAACACACTTAGGAGGAAATTTAGATTTAATCTTTACTGTAAACAAGAAAAGCAAAACCTATATTACAGATACGGAAGGAGCCTCAGACAGTATATTATGGCTTGATTCAAAACGAAAGGAACCATACTCAGTGGAGATAATTTACGCCTATGTTCCAATCTAGGCAGCAATGTCCTCACATTCTAATGAGAAGGTATTCATGTAGAGTTACAGAAAGTACTAAATAGTAGCAAAACACTTTACAAGAGGATAACGGCAGATTCTGTAGCAAAAGTAAGTCAAAATTAAAGAACGGTTCTTCAGCAAGACACCAAAAATTATAAAAAGGTCATATGTAAATATAATTTGCCAAAAGAAACAACTTATGTTCCTAACACATGTTCCAGCAGAAAACGAACAAATGGACTTGGCAAACAGATCCAAAAATGAAAGAGTATACAGGATAGGAGTTGTAAAACAGAATAAACATAAGATAGAGACAGTAATAAACAAATCCTAACCAACAAGTTCTGCATCTTACAAAATTAAAATTTTACAGACACAGGCAAAAGGAGACATATTTAACAAAATTACTTATGCATACAAAAAAGACATTGCTTGTTTGACAATAACAAATCAAAAGAAAACCACACATGCAACAAGCCAACCTTTAAAGAGAAACCAAAAAATAATGGGAACAGGATATAAAATGTTAAGTTAAACAAAAAGTTTTGAAATGTCTTCTAGAGGATGTGAAAGATACAATGAAAATTACGTAAGAGAACAACTGAACAAGGGTATAAAGGAAACAAAGTGATGTTAGTAGACATAACATTTCAGCTGTTACAAGGATCAACTTTTAAGTTTTTTACAAATGGCAATTAGATGGCACTACTGAGATGTGACTTCAGCGTGTTAAAACAATGACGGCAGTTCAGTAATTAGCAGAGTAGTTTCTCTACAGTGAATGTTTAAAGATAGTATTGTGTAAAACTGGAAATTTACATTAAGGTTTTCATAAATAAATATCTATACATAAGCCCAGTTGTGTTGAAATTACTTCAGGCAGAGCAGAGGTGGGCTGACATGTCTCTTTGTACCCCCTTCCCAGTCCTCCCCCCCCTTTCCTTCCTCTCTCTCTCTCTCTCTCTCTCTCTCTCTCTCTCTCTCTCTCTCTCACACACACACACACACACACACACACACACACACACACACCAAGGAGTGAAATATCGTCAACACTGTCACCAAAGAGCCTCCATCAAACCCAAAAGCCATGGATTCCACACTAATGTTGGTCATTGTCAAATATTTTTACATGTCATATCTTCTCATCCATCTACATATGGTAAGTAGGAGTCATTACTTACAAAGTATTTTTATGCATATAATGAATCATCTATGTACAAAATTTGGCTGAAGTTGTTCCACATTCCTGATTCATACTTGTACACTATCCCATTTTCATACCCACCCTTACTCCATGGAAGGTAGGTATTCTTACTCACACACTATTTCTTTGCAGGTAGTAAATAACACATGAACCAAGTATGCTTGAAATCAATCCAGTATGTGTATCTCATACATATTGGACATACTGTCTCCTCCCCGCATCTCTGTCCATCTCCTATGCCCCTCTTCCTTTTCCAGCTGCCCACTACCCCTCTCCATCTCCCATCTGCCTCCTACACTACCCCCTCCCTTCCTCTATTCACTTCCTCTTCCCCTCCCCCTGAGCATCTCCTCCCCCTTCCTCTCTCTGTCCATCACTTTCTCCCCCTCTGCCTGCCTCTGTCCATCACTTTCTCCCCTCCCCTCCCGTCTCGTCTCTTTGTCCATCTTCTCCTTCCCCTCTTTCTGTCCATACCCTCCTCACCCTCTCAGTCCATATCCTCCTACTCTCTCTTTCTCTGTTCATCTCCTACTCCCCTATCTGACTTTCAATTCCTCTTTCCCCTCTCTCTACTCAGCCGTGCCATTCCAATACTACCTGCACAATATGCCAGTCATGCAATGTAACCTAGATGAAATAGGTTGAAATCTATCCAGTGATTTAGGAGGAAATGTAAAAAAAAACATGACTACATTTATCAAAAATTATAAGAAAATCATCATGAATATTGGCAAAAGTGTGATATGAATAAAATGATTTAAGTACTGAATTCTGTTTGTAATGAAAACAATATTATCAAAACATTATTTCAAACATAATGTTCAAATAGAATATTAAATAAATCCAAAAACACATTTTCGAAAGTTATTAATTTTCAGTAGCCAACAACCTATGTCAAAAAGAAAGAAAAAGTGCATCTCTAGAAGAAAATGACAATCTACATATTTCTTATAAAATTCTAAAAGTTATTGTATTTTTTATTAGTAAAATAGAAATTTAAATACCTTGTGAGCATTGTGGTCCACCAATCCACCAATTATGTACACTTTATCATCCTCCAATTCAGTAATTATGTTATCAGATTCACTTGTAAGGTACACTAGTTCACTCTTATTAAAGATTTCAGTGTAACTGTCACTGTGAAAATAGATCTGTTCAGAGATATCAATTTAGTCATGATATTATCAACAGCTACACAACAAACCTATGATAATAATGATCACATACAAATCTATTAATACATAATAATAAACGTAATGAGTAACAAACTACTCCACACTGTTAACTGCTTCCCCAGGGAGGAAAGAGGGATAGGTTTAGGATTGCTGGGAAAGAAAGGCAGTTTACTTAGACCTGTAGTTTATATGGCAGTAGTCACCAGACTTATGTAGCTTGTGAGTTGCTGCACCGGTCTGAAGTCTTACTGTGAGCCACCAAAAGAAACTAGGACAGAAATAATAACTTGTTTGGGAAAATCTGACAATTGCCTATAATGTTTCATTTCCAGAAAACATGAAATTAATTTTAACTAAACTACAAGAAAAAGAATGTCTTTTTATCATCAAGCTTATTAACTGTAATGAGAAGTTTTTTAATGTTTGGAGAGTAAATAGTGACTGCCATTTGAATACAGTTCTCCAAGTGTTCATCAGTCAGCCTGTTTCCATAGCTGTTTTTTATAACTTTCATAATGGAAAAAGAAACTTCAAACAGATATGTAAACATGAAAATTTCCTTCACTTTGAGACCAAGCTGGATCAAAATTGGGTATTTTTCTTTAAAAACAAGAGGCCAAATATTTTCAGAGCTTGCATAAAGTAATTTTAAAGATAAATCATTTTGAAAATCAATCAGTCCCAACTCAACCGCAGCAATGTCTCCTTGAAAATCAAAATGCTCCACGACCCAAGTAAAGAACTCTTCTGCAATTTGACAGACTGTGCTACAATCGAAATGCTTTTGAAATCTTAGAAGTGTTTGTTGAATTGACGTTTCATAGTTTGCTGCAGGATGGAGGCATTGAAGAACCTTGCTTGTCAAACATTTGTTTCAAACAGGTAAAGTGTTTGTATTCACTTTGGATAAGATTTTTTCCCAAAGTTCCAGCTTTTTTGAGAATGAAGCGACATCTGAAACTTTTCTGCTAATATCTTTATCCTTAGCTCGAAGCTGGAAGTTAAGGATACTAAACTTTTCCGTGATGTCTGTGAGAAAACCAAAATCTTTTTATTTTATTTATTTATTTATTTATTCATATTCCATTGATCCAGTATGCAAGAGAAATGCATGGGTATGGAACAAGTCATAATTATACACAAGAGCAGTACTTATAGATGCTAATAGATATAAATTTTAGTACTGTATGGGAAAAAATACGCTAATAATTACAAGCTAAGCTTTTGTGCAGTGAAAAAAGGTATAAAACAATCAAATAATAAATCACAATTCTTACACATTACAAGCTTCAAATTTGATAGAATTGAAATGCTTTGTTATGAAATGAGTAATAGATAATTGAAACCAGATTTTCTAGTTCACAGAAGAATTGGCCTCAGTCTTTCAAAAATTTACCTAAGGCAGAAAGCAACTCTTTAAGTGCTGTAAAATTCTACCTCCCCTATGCCAACAAACTTTCACATGAAGCAGTTGATCACAACAGTGGAAATCTAGTTCATCAGTCATTCCGATGATGAAACATCTCTGAATTGCCTGAGCTCTAACTTTGTTCACAGCTTTTATGTTTGTTTTCATTACACTGTTCATTCTTAAACACTTTCCACACAGCGACTGCTGGTGTATTACACAGAGTGAAATAATTTTTGAAATTCAGAATGATGCCTCAGTTGCTGTTTTATTCTTGTCTAATGGTTTTACAGAAGTTGATTGTTTAGCATAAAGTTTGCATTTTAGATGCCTTGCATTTTCTTTCCTTGGAGCACAATCCAGCAGAAAACCCTTTTCAGTCCTTGAGTGAATGGTTTTGAAATGACATTTGATGTTCCCTTTCTTCCCAACTGATACACTTGCATAGCATAGTAAACACACACATTTGTCCTTCACTTGGTAAAAAAAATAAAGTTTCCCATTCCAAATGAAAGTTAAAAGGTTTATGGTTTTTTCCTTGAACATACCATCTTTAGAACAAATCTAGCTTAATATCTATGCCAAATCAAGCTATCCACATTAGCGACTGTCTGATACACACACGAAAAACATAAGGTGCATGACCTCACACATATACAATCAACTATGAGGCCGACAATGCAGTACTCTTCACTGACAATGGCAGTAGTGGGGGAGCAATAAGCACCTGTTGTCCTGAGCATGGTCTGAGCTCAGTGAAGCAATTCATGTTATCCAACCTGGGCATTACCACAGGCTACTGAAAATGTCCTTGGAGCTGCTAGTAGCTCACAATCAATGGTTAGGCAGTCATTGGTTTAGAGGGACTCATCTGTTGCGAATTCTCCTCTCAATCAAGGGTCTCAGTAAACTGCCCTGACCACCATCTCCCCCCCCCACCCCCCCCCCCCCACCCCCTTTCCCAGAAATCTCTCTTTCCTCTAAGAGGGAAAAACTAACAATTTTAAAAGTTGAGAATAGGATTTTCATTTTTCAATGGTATCTATTGTCTACTGTCTACTGACAGTTGACCCGCCTCCCACTTGCCCATTCTCACTCACTCATTCAGCCCAACTCATTGTCACTATCTCTTTGCGTCTCTCTAACTGTCACTGTCTCCTGTCTTACAGCCACAGTCTCTTTCATTCCGTTCCATTACTACAGTTTCCTCTCATTGTCACTGTCTCCCTCTTTCTCTGTGTCTGACTGAACTTCCTCATTCATTTTTTCCCACTGCTGCTGTCTCTCCTCATTGTCACTTATCTCTCTCTTCCTTGTTGTCACTGTTGTAGACTCTGTCTCTGATTACCATTGGCTCTCATTCACTTCCAATTTTTTCTTCTCTTTATTCTTCTCTCTCTGGCAGTGTGTGTGTGTGTGTGTGTGTGTGTGTGTGTGTGTGTGTGTGTTAGATGACAGGTGCTCAGCATCGTGGTTATCAGCATCCTTATATTAAAATAAAAGAATGTGGAGAAAATAACTAAAATTGTTGTCACACAGTAAGGAGTAAGCTTATAAAATGACAAGCATTCACTCACTCCCACATCACTCATGTTCACTGACACTGTCTCCTTCGTAGCATTGTTCTGTCACTGTCAACTACTATCTTCCACTGCCACTGTCTTCTTCTCTTTCTCTCATACTGCCATTGCCTCCTTCGCTCTTTCTATACCACAACCACTGTCTACTCTCTTCCAATGTTTATTACTTTTCTGTCTCTTTCCCATTGCCACTGTCTCCTCCTTTCTCAGCATAAAAATGCATGAATATGTCCACATCCCAAAATATTTGGGACAATTTTAAAAAGTGCAGAGTAAGGTAGAATGAGGCAGCTGGAACCCCACTTTTCAGTCAGGGTCTTTTAAACAGGAGCATATTCGTCTGTTTTGCGTTCGACAGGAATACTTTTCCGCTGATTCCATTCTTTCCGTGCCACAAGCAGGGCATCTCATTCGTATGAAAAAACAATTATTGGTCAATAAAATTTTGATAGTTTACTTATGTGAAACTGAAATAGTAAAAAACTGTATAATTTTGCACCTCAGACCAGATTTTAGACGCACAAAAATTTTACATGTGCTTCAGTACTACAACATGGGATTTCCTGAACCCTTCTTATGATAACAGAGCCACTTTACAGCATATTTCTCCATGCTAGGTCACTATATGAACTACGTTTTTGCCTCACACTGGATTTAACATGTGTATTTTACATGTACAAGCAGGAAAACTTTGAACCTCCGTATCTCGAAAATGGCTAAGAATACCAAGAAAATTTACCAATTTGTTCGAGATTGGGATGTATCACAAAATTTTCAGGTATTTACTGTCATAGCCATCTTGGGCTCTGTGGCTCATTTTTTGTATCAAAAGAAAAAAAAAGTTTTTTTTTTGCTCCCTTTGCCTAAGCAGGAGGAAGTGTGTAATATTCAAACTTTGACCCTGTAATGAAATACTGATATTAAGAAAAACCTTCTGTTGGGTATATAAATGTTCCCAGACCCTAGAGCTATACAAAACACTTGATCTTACCTTTCCATCACCAACTGAACCTGAAGTACGAACCCCAGAAGAATCCCGTTTTTATGCGCACCAATTTGGAACATATCAGATAGTGCATGCTGTCACGTGTGTACCGATAGGTGAGAGGTAGCACTATTTTAAACCTCCTGTCTTGTTACTATTTATTCACCTCAGCATACTTGCTTCCTCTAATAAACTATGTACTTCATACATTATACTCTAGACATTTTTATAACCACATTAGTGAGTACTGTATATCTTTCAATTTAAGGTATAATCTGCTTCCAAAAAAACAGAGGGTTTTTTTAATGATTCATTTCATCATCTATTCAA